>NC_079189.1:612270311-612870311 GCF_029499605.1 Hyla sarda
TTGTACATGTAGCTGAGCTGTATGTGTACACAGTAGAGCTGTATATGTATAATGTACATGTAGCTGAGCTGTATGTGTACACAGTAGAGCTGTATATGTGTAATGTGCATGTAGCTGAGCTGTATGTGTACACAGTAGAGCTGTATATGTGTAATGTGCATGTAGCTGAGCTGTATGTGTACACAGTAGAGCTGTATATGTGTAATGTACATGTAGCTGAGCTGTATGTGTACACAGTAGAGCTGTATATGTGTAATGTGCATGTAGCTGAGCTGTATGTGTACACAGTAGAGCTGTATATGTGTAATGTGCATGTAGCTGAGCTGTATGTGTACACAGTAGAGCTGTATATGTGTAATGTACATGTAGCTGAGCTGTATGTGTACACAGTAGAGCTGTATATGTGTAATGTGCATGTAGCTGAGCTGTATGTGTACACAGTAGAGCTGTATATGTGTAATGTACATGTAGCTGAGCTGTATGTGTACACAGTAGAGCTGTATATGTGTAATGTGCATGTAGCTGAGCTGTATGTGTACACAGTAGAGCTGTATATGTGTAATGTGCATGTAGCTGAGCTGTATGTGTACACAGTAGAGCTGTATATGTGTAATGTACATGTAGCTGAGCTGTATGTGTACACAGTAGAGCTGTATATGTGTAATGTGCATGTAGCTGAGCTGTATGTGTACACAGTAGAGCTGTATATGTGTAATGTGCATGTAGCTGAGCTGTATGTGTACACAGTAGAGCTGTATATGTGTAATGTGCATGTAGCTGAGCTGTATGTGTACACAGTAGAGCTGTGTGTAATGTACATGTAGCTGAGCTGTATGTGTACACAGTAGTGCTGTATATGTGTAATGTGCATGTAGCTGAGCTGTATGTGTACACAGTACAGCTGTGTGTAATGTACATGTAGCTAAGCTGTATGTGTACACAGTAGAGCTGTATATGTGTAATGTACATGTAGCTGAGCTGTATGTGTACACAGTAGAGCTGTATATGTGTAATGTGCATGTAGCTGAGCTGTATGTGTACACAGTAGAGCTGTGTGTAATGTGCATGTAGCTGAGCTGTATGTGTACACAGTAGTGCTGTATATGTGTAATGTGCATGTAGCTGAGCTGTATGTGTACACAGTAGAGCTGTATATGTGTAATGTAGCTGAGCTGTATGTGTACACAGTAGAGCTGTATATGTGTAATGTACATGTAGCTGAGCTGTATGTGTACACAGTAGAGCTGTATATGTGTAATGTACATGTAGCTGAGCTGTATGTGTACACAGTAGAGCTGTATATGTGTAATGTACATGTAGCTGAGCTGTATGTGTACACAGTAGAGCTGTATGTGTAATGTGCATGTAGCTGAGCTGTATGTGTACACAGTAGAGCTGTATATGAGTAATGTACATGTAGCTGAGCTGTATGTGTACACAGTAGAGCTGTATATGTGTAATGGACATGTAGCTGAGCTGTATGTGTACACAGTAGAGCTGTATATGTGTAATGTACATGTAGCTGAGCTGTATGTGTACACAGTAGAGCTGTATATGTGTAATGTACATGTAGCTGAGCTGTATGTGTACACAGTAGAGCTGTATATGTGTAATGTACATGTAGCTGAGCTGTATGTGTACACAGTAGAGCTGTATATGTGTAATGTGCATGTAGCTGAGCTGTATGTGTACACAGTAGAGTTGTATATGTGTAATGTGCATGTAGCTGAGCTGTATGTGTACACAGTAGAGCTGTATATGTGTAATGTACATGTAGCTGAGCTGTATGTGTACACAGTAGAGCTGTATATGTGTAACATACATGTAGCTGAGCTGTATGTGTACACAGTAGAGCTGTATATGTGTAACGTACATGTAGCTAAGCTGTATGTGTACACAGTAGAGCTGTATATGTGTAATGTACATGTAGCTGAGCTGTATGTGTACACAGTAGAGCTGTATATGTGTAATGTGCATGTAGCTGAGCTGTATGTGTACACAGTAGTGCTGTATATGTGTAATGTACATGTAGCTGAGCTGTATGTGTACACAGTAGAGCTGTATATGTGTAATGTACATGTAGCTGAGCTGTATGTGTACACAGTAGAGCTGTATATGTGTAATGTGCATGTAGCTGAGCTGTATGTGTACACAGTAGTGCTGTATATGTGTAATGTACATGTAGCTGAGCTGTATGTGTACACAGTAGAGCTGTATATGTGTAATGTGCATGTAGCTGAGCTGTATGTGTACACAGTAGAGCTGTATATGTGTAATGTACATGTAGCTGAGCTGTATGTGTACACAGTAGAGCTGTATATGTGTAATGTACATGTAGCTGAGCTGTATGTGTACACAGTAGAGCTGTATATGTGTAATGTACATGTAGCTGAGCTGTATGTGTACACAGTAGAGGTGTATATGTGTAATGTACATGTAGCTGAGCTGTATGTGTACACAGTAGTGCTGTATATGTGTAATGTACATGTAACTGAGCTGTATGTGTACACAGTAGAGCTGTATATGTGTAATGTGCATGTAGCTGAGCTGTATGTGTACACAGTAGAGCTGTATATGTGTAATGTACATGTAGCTGAGCTGTATGTGTACACAGTAGAGCTGTATATGTGTAATGTACATGTAGCTGAGCTGTATGTGTACACAGTAGAGCTGTATATGTGTAATGTACATGTAGCTGAGCTGTATGTGTACACAGTAGAGCTGTATATGTGTAATGTACATGTAGCTGAGCTGTATGTGTACACTGTAGAGCTGTATATGTGTAATGTACATGTAGCTGAGCTGTATGTGTACACAGTAGAGCTGTATATGTGTAATGTACATGTAGCTGAGCTGTATGTGTACACAGTAGAGCTGTATATGTGTAATGTACATGTAGCTGAGCTGTATGTGTACACAATAGAGCTGTATATGTGTAATGTACATGTAGCTGAGCTGTATGTGTACACAGTAGAGCTGTATATGTGTAATGTACATGTAGCTGAGCTGTATGTGTACACAGTAGAGCTGTATATGTGTAATGTACATGTAGCTGAGCTGTATGTGTACACAATAGAGCTGTATATGTGTAACATACATGTAGCTGAGCTGTAAACCCTGTTTCTCCCAAGTATGAGAATATCCCATATGTGGATATAAAGTGTTCAGCGGGTTCACAACAGGGTGCAGAAGGGAAGAAGCGCCATTTGAAAAGAGAATTTGGCTGAAATAGTTTTTGGGGGCCATTTTGTGTTTATAAAGCACCCCGGGTGCCCAGACAGTGGAACCCCCCACATGTGACACCATTTTGGAAACTACACCCCTCAAGGAATGTAATAAGGGGTGCACTGAGCAGTTACAGGTGTGTAAAAGATTTTTGGAACAATGATCTGGGAAAATGAAAAATTTTGATTTTCATAAGCCGACTTAGCAAAAATTTGTCAAACACCAGTGGGGTGTAAATGCTCACTACACACTTGAGGGGTGTCGTTTAGAAATGGGGGTCACATGTTAGGGGTTTCCGCTGACGGGCATCATGGGGGCTTTATAAACACGACATTGCTCCCAACATCTGTTACAGCCAAATGCACTCGCCAAAAGCCCAACGGCGCCCCTTCACTTCTAAGCCCTGCTGTGCGCCCGCAGAGCACTTTATGTCCACATAAGGAATATTTCCATAGCCAAGAGAAATTGGGTTACAAAATCTGTGGGGCTTTTTCTCATTTTACCCTTTGTAAAGAAAAGTTTGGGGGCTACACCAACATATTAATGTAAACAAATAAAACATTTCATTTTTATGGCCCTCTGTTCCAAAAATTAGTTGGACACCTGTGGTGTACAAATGCTCACTGCACCTCATACACCTATTTCCAAAATAGTATCACATGTGGGGGGTTTCCACTGTCTGGGCAGCAGAGGGTTCTTTATAAATGCAAATATCCAAAAACATGGCCCCCAAAAACTATTTCAGCCATGGTGCTTCTTCCCTTCTGAGCCCTAACGTGTGCTCTCTGAGCACTTAATGTCCACATATGGGGTATGTCAGTATTTGGGATAAATAGGGTTACACATTTTTCGGGGATTTTTTTACCTCCTTTTACCCCTTCTAAAAATAAAAAAGAAATTGGGGCTACAAAAGGTTAGTGTATAAAATGGAGATTTTGACTTTTCTCCTCCACTGCTATTCCTGTGAAACACTTAAAGGGTTAACAAACTTTCTGAATGGTATTTTGAATATTTTGAGGGGTGCAGTTTTTATAATGGGGTCATTTTTGGGGGATTCCTAACATAAAGGCCCCTTAAATCCACTTTAAACTGAACTGGTCCTTGAATTTTGAATCTTTCGTGAAAATCCTCTGTCTTCATAAAGAAAAAACATGGGGGGGTTGGCGAACTGCCAAGGAAGATGGCCGCATAGATCCTCTGCTCCCGCTCCATGTGGTGCAGACCTGCCTCATAGTCTTTTCCTGCCTGACTCCAACTTATGGGGAAGCGGTTAAAGAAAAGCCCTAAACCTCCAGCTGCTGCCCGTAACCCTGTAACGAGAGATTGCGGCATCGCTTCTTCCTCCGCTCTGCCTCCAAGCCTGCTGTGCCACCCGACTCCTTACTCCACAAAACTGGAGTCGTTACCCGATCTCATGCTTCATCCTTGGGCCACAGCCTGGGTGACGGGACCTCCGACATGCTGCCGCAGGAGTTTGGGCGTCCGGATTGGTCTGTAGTTCCTCCACGCTTGGCTCAAGAACTTCCTTCCCAACTTCACATTCACGGCTGTGAGCTTCATCACTACCGGAGCTTACTCATACTCAAGGGGCATCCACAGGGTTGGTGAGTGACTCTTGTATCACCATTAACCATCCTGGGACTTGCAGTCCGACAACCTCCCCACCTCAGCAAGTATTGCCCCAGTCTCTTCTGACTCCCGTTTCAGGCTGGGTTCACACTACGTTTTTGCCATACTGTTTTCAATCCGTTTTTCTAAAGAAAACCGTATGGCAAAAAAACGGATGGAACAGTATGGAAAAAAGTAAACCGTTTGCGTTTTTAAACAGTATACTGTTTTTAAAAGTGCATACAGTTCCGTCAGTTTTTATTTTAAAAAAACCCATACGTTTTTGAAAATTTTGTCCATTTTTAATGGGAGGGGTCTTGGGTGGGGACTTTAGGATTCAAATGCGCATGTGCAAAGTAAAAACGTATACGTTTTTCCCGAATGGAACCGTATACATGTGCGTTTCCCTTTGACGTCCATGTTAAAAAAAACGTATGCGGTTGCAGTACGGTTTTTAAACCGGAGTCAAAACCGTGGTTGACCACAATTTTGTCTCCGGTTTAAAAACCGTACTGCAACCGCATACGTTTTGTTTACATGGACGTCAATGGGAAACGCACATGTATACGGTTCCATACGGGAAAAACGTATACGTTTTTACTTTACACATGCGCATTTTAATCCTAAAGTACCCACCCAAGACCCCTCCCATTAAAAATGGACAAAATTTTCAAAAACGTATGGGTTTTTTAAAATAAAAACTGACGGAACTGTATGCACTTTTAAAAACAGTATACTGTTTAAAAACGCATACGGTTTATTTTTTTCCATACTGTTCCATCCGTTTTTTTGCCATACGGTTTTCTTTAGAAAAACTGATTGGAAACAGTATGGCAAAAACGTAGTGTGAACCCGGCCTCACAAGCGGAAATTCTGCTGTGTGAATAGACCCTAATAATGAAATTTTAGAAGCGAACTGCCCCTCGTCGAAGCCCAACCTCCAGGAGATACGTTCTCTGGAATCGCTCACAGCCTCACTAATCATCTCTGACATCATTCTCTGACATCTGGGACCCATGGGACCGTTTCTTTGATGGAGATCCCCCCTGACCTGTACTCCCTCTTTCCTCCCCTCTCTGTTGTGTTTTGTCTATTTTCTGTGTTGTTCACTTTGTGTTACTTGACCTTAGTTGCCTCGCCAGGTTCGATGTGCTAGGATCATACTATTAGTGGGAAGTACCGCCCTTCTGTTGAGTTTTCTAATGTTATAACCCTATTCCCCACTGGTGATATTTCCGCCATTGTTGTGACTGTGTAGTTCCTAAGGTTTTGCTATGTTCCTGGCTCATATCGTATTATGTGTTACATACTTGCTTGGATGTTTTTGAGTGCTTCTTACTCGTGGGTTTTATTATGCTTTTTCATACTTTTGTACTGTTATATTTGTGCGAAATAAACTACAGTTAAACAAAAACAAAAAATTAAACATGTCCACTATATGATTCCAACATAAAGTAAACATATTGTATATGTGAATGAATATATAATTTATTTGCCATGTTTCTTTTCCTTACAAGCAGAGAATTTCTAATTTACAAAAATACAAATGTTTCCATTTGTTCATGAAATTTTGGATTTTTTTTTTTTACAAAGAAATGAAAGAAGGATCAACAAAAAATTATCACAATGATAAAGTAAAACATGTCACAAAAAACACTCGGAATTTATTCATTATTAATGCATAAAGCAACACAGTACAGATGTGCAAAATTTTGGCGATGACCATAAGGGGTTAAGAGAGAGATTGTGAGGTCGGCTAAATGCGGAGGATGAGAGGAGGAGCTTTTTATTATATTTAAATATGTAAATGAATTATTTTAAATTAAATTTTCCTTTTTTTCCTTGTAAGGGCTATAGCCCCCTCCGTGTTTCTACCTGTGGCCAGATAGGAAAGGGCAGCACATTCCCTGGTTGTACATCCATCCCCCAGCAGCCTATTTAGTGAAGTGGGGCCGAGCGCACATAATAAGAAGGGGGCCGGCGCACATAATAAGAGGGGGCTGGCACACATAATGAGCGGGGGCCGGCACACATAATAAGAGGGGGCAGCACACACATAATGAGAGGGGGCCGGCGCACATAATGAGAGGGGGCCGGCGCACATAATAAGAGGAGGCCGGCACACATAATGAGAGGGGGCCGGCACACATAATAAGAGGAGGCCGGCACACATAATGAGAGGGGGCCGGCGCACATAATGAGAGGGGGCCGGCGCACATAATGAGAGGGGGCCGGCACACATAATGAGAGGGGGCCGGCACACATAATGAGAGGGGAGTCGGCACACATAATAAGAGGGGAGTCGGCACACATAATAAGAAGGGGGCCGGCACACATAATGAGAGGGGGCTGGCACACATAATAAGAAGGGGGCCGGCACACATAATGAGAGGGGGCTGGCACACATAATGAGAGGGGGCCGGCACACATAATGAGAGGGGGCCGGCACACATAATGAGAGGGGGCCGGCACACATAATGAGAGGGGGGGCCCGGCGCACATAATGAGAGGGGGGCCGGCGCACATAATGAGAGGGGGGCCGGCGCACATAATGAGAGGGGGGCCGGCACACATAATGAGAGGGGGCCGGCACACATAATGAGGGGGGCCCGGCGCACATAATGAGAGGGGGGCCGGCGCACATAATGAGAGGGGGGCCGGCACACATAATAAGAGGGGAGTCGGCACACATAATAAGAAGGGGGCCGGCACACATAAGAAGGGGGCGGGCACACATAAGACTGGGCTGGCACACATAATAAGAGGGGGGCCTGCACACATAATAAGAGGGGGGCCGGCACACATAATAAGAGGGGCCGGCACACATAATAAAAGGGGGGGGGGGGCAGCACAGATAATCTTCCACTTCCTACATCTTCTCTCTACAACTATTATGAGTCTGGCCTTTAGCACAGAGCCCGATAAGCGGGGACTCACCATAGCTGCAGGAAGCAGAGGATGGAGTGTGCTGGGCCCCTCTACACAAAACAGGCTGCATATATACATAGTGATAAGTGTATGTGAACTTTAGAAAATGGCTGACCAACTAATCGACCAACCGATAAATCGATTATGAAAACTATTTTCATAATTAAGTGGTTGGACAATTAATAGATTAGTTGTTTCAGCCCTATTTGTCAGTAAAACTTTTTCCACATGTGAGTTCTTTGATGTTTTATAAGATCTGATTTCTGAGTACAACATTTCCCACATTCTGAACATGAAAATGGCTTCTCCCCTGTGTGAGTTCTCTGATGTTTAATAAGATCTGATTTCTGAGCAAAACATCTCCCACATTCTAAACATGAAAACGGCTTCTCCCCTGTGTGAGTTCTGTTATGTTGAATAAGATTTGATTTGTCAGTAAAACTTTTTCCACATTGAGAACATGAAAATGGCTTCTCCCCTGTGTGAGTTCTTTGATGTTTAATAAGATCTGATTTATGAGTAAAACATTTCCCACATTCTGAACATGAAAATGGCTTCTCCCCTGTGTGAGTTCTTTGATGTTTTATAAGATCTGATTTCTGAGTACAACATTTCCCACATTCTGAACATGAAAATGGTTTCTCTCCTGTGTGAGTTCTTTGATGTTTAATAAGATCTGATTTCTGAATATAACATTTCCCACATGCTACACATGAAAATGGCTTCTCTCCTGTGTGAGTTCTGTTATGTTGAACAAGACTTGATTTGTCACTAAAACTTTTTCCACATTGGGAACATGAAAATGGCTTTTCCCCTGTGTGAGTTCTTTGATGTTTAATGAGATCTGATTTATGAGCAAAACATTTCCCACATTCTAAACATGAAAATGGCTTCTCCCCTGTGTGAGTTCTTTGATGTTTAATAAGACCTGATTTATGAGTAAAACATTTTCCACATTCTGAACATGAAAATGGTTTCTCTCCCGTGTGAGTTCTTTGATGTCTAACAATATCTGATTTATGAGTAAAACATTTTCCACATTCGGAACATGAAAATGGTTTCTCTCCTGTGTGAGTTCTCTGATGTTGAACAAAATTTGATTTGTCAGTAAAACTTTTTCCACATTCGGAACATGAAAACGGCTTCTCCCCTGTGTGAGTTCTTTGATGTGTAATAAGATGTGATTTCTGAATGAAATATTTCCCACATTCTGCACATGAAAATGAGTTCTCTCCTGTGTGAATTCTTTGATGTGCAACAAGATTTGATTTCAGAGTAAAACATTTCCCACATTCTGAACATGAAAATGGCTTTTTCTTATTTTGCTGAACATCCTGTGATGACTGAGAAGACAGGACCTGTATATAAGGATGAGATGAGAGATCTTGGCTGTGAAGGGCTGAGGGTGTATCTGGGATAATGGAATGTTCTTCATATGTATCTTGTGTGATATCATCATCTGCTTTATAATCTGAAGATATAAGATTCTCCTCTGATCTCCTGCTACAAGAATCTGCAGAGAATAAAACAGTAAATTTTTGAGTATTAACCCCTTACCGACCAGCATTTTAGGTCCTTATCTCTAAGAGCCATAACATTTTATTTTTTCCATCTATAGAGCTATATTAGGGCTTGCATGGGCCCCAACTGTTAGAGAGGAGCTCGTGCTGGAGACGGCACTCACTCCATTCATTTCTATGGGAGCGCCGGTGATGCCCGAGTACAGCACTCAGGTCTATAGAAATAAATGGAGTGTGTGCCATCTCCAGCACGAGCTCCTCTCTAAGAGTTGGGGCCCATGCAGGTGATCATGGGGGGTCCCAGCATTCAGACCCCCCCCCCCACGATCTGACACCTATTCCTTATTCTGTGGATAGGGGATAAGTTACTTCTCGCAGCAGTGCCCCTTTAAGTTTTCATGGCTGACGTTTGGCAACTCGAACCTTAATCCCATAGAAAATATGTGGGACGACGCGCCCATAGAGAACGAATGGATCACGTGCCGTCCCAGCATGCACTCCTTACAGAGCCGGGGCCAGTGCAGGAGATCATGGGGGGGGGGGGATACCAGCAGTCGGACCACCTGTGATCTGACACTTATCCCCTATCCTGAGGATAAGTTACTCGTCGCTGTAGTACCCCTTTAACCCCTTAAAGGTTTTTGCACTTTTGTTTTCTCCTCATCATTTAAAAGTCATAACCCTTTTAATTTTGCACCTACAGACCCATATAAGGGCTTATTTTTTGCCACCAATTCTACTTTGTACTGACATCAGTCATTTTCCCAATAAAAAATCTACAACAAAACAAAAAATAAAAAATATTTGTGGGACAAAATTGAAAAAAAAAAAACTGCCATTTTGTAAATTTTGGGGCCTTCCGTTTCTACGCAGTGCACTTTTCAGTAAAAATGACACCTTCTCTTTATTCTGTAGGTCCATACGATTTTCTGGTGCAAGTTATAACTGTTTGCACGAAAATTAGTATGTATAAAAATGTCCTCTTCTGACCCCTATAACTTTTTAGTTTTTTCGTATATGGGGCTGTATGAGGGTAATTTCTTTGCGCTGTGATCTAAGTTTTTATTGGTATCCTTTTTGTTTTGATGGAACTTTTTGATCGCTTTGAATACATTTTTTTATGGTATACAAAGTGACTAAAAATATGCAATTTTGCGTACGCCATTGACCGTGCGGTTTAATTAACAATATATTTTTATAGTTCGGACATTTATGCACATGGCGATACCACATATGTTTATATTTATTTACATTTTTTTTTTTATGGAAAAAGGGGAGTGATTTAAAATTTTATTAGGAAAAGGGTTAAATCACATTTATTTACTTTTTTTTTTTAACACATTTATAGCCCCCACTGGAGACTATTACATGCAATCTTCTGATTTTATACACTGTTCAATGTTATGCCATAGCATAGCATTGATCAGTGCTATCGGCACTCCAGTGCTCTAGCCTGGATCTCAGGCATGGAGCAATCGAGCGCCGATCAGACACAGAGGAGGAAGGTAGAGACCCTCCTCGCGTGTCCCCAGCTGATCGGGACACCATGGTTTTACCACAGTTATCCCGATCAGCCCGACTAAGCTGCCGGGAAGCTTTTTTTTTTTTTTTAAGACACGGCGTCTAAGGGGTTGATACCGGACATCACCACGATCGGTGATGTCCGGTATTAGCCATGTGTCCCAGTCGTTGCTAGGTGCCGGGACCGACCAGCTATGGCGCGGGGTCAGCGTGTGACCCAGTGTTATAGCACGGTAGCGGGTACATGTACGCCCTGCGTCCTTAAGAGGTTAAAGTTTTGTGACTGACGTTTGGCATTTCATGCTGGAATACTTATCCACGACCCATTTTCAATGTCCTGGCTGAGGGAAGGAAATTTTTACCCAAGATTTGACGGTACATGGACACATCCATTGATCCTTTGATGCGGTAAATTTATCCTGTCTCCTTAGCAGAAAAACATCCCCAAAGCATAATTTTGGTTTCATGTGACCACAACACTTTCCCCCTGCTCTCCTCTAATTCATTCGAATGTTCATGGTCAGACTTCAGATGGGCCTTTACATGTGCTTTCTTGAGCAGGGGGACCATGCAGGATTTCAGTTCCTCTTGGTGTTGTTTACCTGCTGACTATGGCCCCAGCTGCCTTGAGATCATTCAGGATCCTCCCCTATAGTTCTGGGCTGATAGTTTTCCTGATCATTCAGTCTCCATGAGGTGAGATCTTATATGGAGCCCCAGACCGAGGGTGATTGACAGATGTTTTATGTTTCTACCATTTGTGAATAATCGCACTAACTGTTGTAAACATCTCATCAAGCTGATTGGTGACTCTTTAGTATTCGTTATGGTGGAGAGTTTGTAATCTGTGTAATACTGGTGGTTGGCAGCCGCCAGCATGTACAGCATTCCGCTGCGTACATTGGCCGAACTTCCAGCACGGCTCCTCCTCCTCGCTGCAGGCTCCGGACTTTTCCCTCAGGCAGCGACAGTGCCTGGTGCATCCAGTAGGGGCCACATGTGGTCCGTCTCTTTAATCCCTTAAGGACGCAGGGTTTTTCCGTTTTTGCATTTTCTTTTTTTCCTCATCACCTTCTAAAAATCATAACGCTTTCAATTTTGCACATAAAATTCCATATGATGGCTTATTTTTTGCGCCACCAATTCTACTTACTTTGCAGTGACATTAGTCATTTTACAAAAAAATTCACGGCGAAATGGAGAAAAAATTCATTGTGCGACAAAATTGAAGAAAAAATGCCATTTTGTAAATTTTGGGAGCTTCTGTTTCTACGCAGTGCATATTTCGATAAAAATGACACCTTATCTTTATTCTGTAGGTCCATACGGTTAAAATGATCCCCTACTTATGTAGGTTTGGTTTTGTCGTACTTCTGAAAAAAATCATAACTACATGCAGGAAAATTTATACGTTAAAAATTCTTATATTCTAACCCCTATAACTTTTTATTTTTCCGTGTACGGGCCAGTATGAGGGCTAATTTTTTGCGTCGTGATCTAAAGTTTTATTGGTACAATTTTTGTATTGATTGGACTTTTTGATCGCTTTTTATTAATTTTTTCATGATATAAAAAGTGACCAAAAATACACAATTTTGGACTTTGGAATTTCTTTGCGCGCACGCCATTGACCGTGCGGTTTAATTAACAATATATTTTTATAATTCAGACATTTCCGCAAGTGGCGATACCACATATGTTTATTTTTATTGACACTGTTTTTTTTTTAATGGGAAAAGGGGGGTTATTCAGACTTTTATTAGGGAAGGGGTTAAATGACCTTTAATAACTTGTTTTCACTTTTTTTTTGCAGTGTTAACACTGCACACACTGATCTTTTACACTGATCCCTGCAAAGCCATAGCTTTGCATTGATCAGTGTTATAGGCCTTTCTCAAGCCTGGATCTCAGGCTCGGAGCAATCAATCGCCGATCGGACACGACGGAGCCAGGTAAGGGGACCTCCGCTTGAGTTCTTGCTGATCGGGACATCACGATTTTATCGCGATGGTCCCGATCAGCCTGACTGAGCTGCAGGGAAGCTTTCACTTTCATTTTAGACAAAGTTGATCGACGCCTCTAAAGGGTTAATAGCGCGTGGCAGAACGATCAGTGCTGCACACTATTAGCCCAGGGTCCCGGTTATCATTAGCCGCCGAGACCGAACCGGCATGACGCTGGGTCACGTGACCCCGCGTTATTGACTGGGAACAGGGTGTACAGGTACGCCCTGCGTCCCTAAGAGGTTAAGGGTCTTTGCGCGCCTCTTATTCTGTTCATCGTTTTCCTGATCATTCAGTCTCCTAGAGGTGAGATCTTACATTTAGCCCCAGACCAAGGGTGATTGACAGATGTTTTTTTTCTTTCAATAGTTTTTTATAGAATTTTACCAAAATAGAAAAACAAACATGTATAAAGGACAGGCGCAGCTGTCAACTTATTATTTTACAAGATGCTTTATGTTTCTACCATTTGTGAATAATCGCACTAACTGTTGTAAACATCTCATTAAGCTGATTGGTGACTCTTTAGTATTGGCTATTTAAGGGCTCTCCGGCCTCCTTTCCTTGCCTAAGCAATATTGTAGTTTACTGAAAGCGAGGGTGTCTTCAGTTGTGTTCCATGTACCAGTTTTCTGACCAAGCTTCTGTTACTGGCTACGTCTCTGTCTGACCCCTTTGCTCCAGGCCAGCTTCTCCTGCAAGAAAGCTTGCACCAGCTCTACTAAGCACCTGACCTGATCTGCCACTGGTGGCCCCTATTGTAAATGGTCAAAACCTACCCAAGCCTATGTAGTATGTTACCGCTCCAGTCAAGCTACAAGTCAGGGTACTACATTCTGAGGACAATGCCTTCTATGTCTGCCAGACTCCACAGATCCTGTCCTTTTAGGATTGCCATGATTGCAACAATATTCTCCAGTCCTGGATTGGCGTATAGGGAACATTCTCCAGTGGGGGACTTAGTGCCTTATTTTCTGCTTGTCTGAGGTGCGTCACCTCATTTGGTGCCTTCGAACCCGTCTCGCCTGCCCCTGGAATATGTGGCATATGCAGATGTTTTTTTGTAAGAAGAAAGCGGAGACTTTACCACCCCATTGGTCCTATGATTGCCCGATTGATCTTCTACCTGGGACTTCTCCACCTCGTGGAAGGGTTCATCCATTATTCCTACTGGAGACACAGGCTATGGCCGAGTATATGAAGGAAAACCTGGAGAGTGGATTTATCCAGAGGTCAACTTCACCGGCAGGAGGCGGCTTCTTCTTTGTGGCCAAGAATGACCGGTCACTGCTTCCCTGCATAGATTATTATGGACTCAACAAGATCACAAAAACAAGTACCCTCTGCCTCTGATATCTGAATTGTTCGAACGTATCCGAGGCGCCCAGATATATTCACCAAGTTGGATTTGCAAGGATCATATAACCTGATCCACATCCGTGAAGGTGATGAGTGGAGGAAGGCTTTCCACAGCTGTGATGGTGACTACGAGTACCTGGTCATTCCTTTCGGCTTGTGCAACGCTCCCGCAGTATTTGAAAAATTTGTAATTGACATCTTCTGGGATTTGTTGTACACCTGTGTAGTGGTTTATCTGGATGATATTCTCATCTACTCCCCCCGACTTGTCCACTGACCGAAAGCAAGTACGCCTTGTCTTAAGACGATTATAGGAGAATGGACTGTATGTTAAGATGGAAAAGTGTGTCTTTGAGCAGTCCTCATTACCCTTCTTGAGATACATGGTCTCCTGTTGGGGCCACAAATGGACCCCGACAAGGTATTAGCCGTCCTGAACTGGCCTCGTCCACAGGGGTTCCGTGCCATTCAAAAGGTTCCTGGGGTTTGCCAATTTCTATAGACAGTTCACTCCAAACGTCTCCTATTTCTGCTCTGATGAAGAAAGGGAAGGATGTGAAGAAGTGGACCCCTGAAGCAGAGTCAGATTTCTAGCATCTCAAGGACTGCTTTGCTGCTTCTCTAGTTCTTCAATCATCCAGATACCACCAAACAGTTCTTTCTTGAAGTTGACGCTTTATCTATTGGAGCAGGTGCCGTCCTGTTGCAGAAGAACTCTAAAGGGAGGTTATCTCATGTATTCATCTGCGGACAGGAACTATACCAAGAGAGCTGCTTCCTCTCAATTTGGCCTTGGAGGAATGGAGATACCTCCTGGAGGGGGTTCTGAATCCAGTGGTGATATACACTGACCATAAGAACCTAACGTATCTACAGTCTGCACATTGACTAAATCCTCGTCAGGCCGGATGGGCACTTCTCTTTGCCAGGTTCAATTTTCTCCTGCATTTCTGCCCTGCGGATAAGAATGTGAAGCCAGACGCACTCTCCTGTTCCTTTGACCCAGCAGACCAGATTGAAGAACATCAAGATATCGATCCATCTCTTCTGGTTTCTGTGGCCCAAGTCAAGGTGAAAGACATTCCTCCAGGGAAGATCTTTATTTCACCTGCCAAGAGGAAGCGAATTCTTACTTGGGGACATTGCTCAAAGTATGCTGGTCACCCTGGGGTGCTTAAGACACTTGACTTGCTGTCCGGTCACTATTGGTGGCCTACCCTGTCTAAGGATGTCCGAGAGTTTGTGTCGGCCTGCACCACCTGTGCTCGTAATGAAGCCTCCCGAACCAAGCCTGCTGGGTTGTTACTGCCTTTACCCATTCCTCAAGTTCCATGGTAGGACATAGCGATGGACTTCACTACCGATCTTCCTTCCTCTACTGGCTGTTCTGTAATTTGGGTAGTGGCAGATTTTTGAAAATGGCACATATTGTCCTGCTTCCTGGACGGCCTTCTGCTAGTTGATTGGTCTGTCTGTTTATGGAACACATCCTCCATCCTCATTGTCTACCTCTGCACGCTGTATCTGATCGCGGAGTACAGTTCACTTCCAGATTCTTGCGAGCTCTCTGTGGGCTACTTGAAGTCAAGTTGAATTTCGCCTCTGGTAACCATCTTCAGTCAAATGGTCAAGTTGAGCGAGAAAAACAGATCTTGGAGAACTACTTCCGTCACTTTGTCTCTGCACAGCATGATGACTGGGTCCGGCTTCTTTGGTGGAATTCTCCTACAACAGCCATTCCGGAGAATCTTCTCCATTCTTTATAATGTAAGGACTTCATCCCCGTGCTCTTCTCTTGCCTGCATCCTCTGAGGTACCATCTGCTTATTCCTCATTTAGAGACTTTCTCAACATCTGGAGGTTGACAATGTTGAGAAAGAGGAATGCAGACTATCGTTAATTTGTTCTTTTTGTTCATTTTGTTATTTTTTGTTGGTCTAAATTCACACCTGTAGGTATAGGTGTTGCTTTAGTTAAAGAGGTACTCCGCTGCAAAATCCATCCAGCAGGTATATTTCATGTCCATATTCCAACTATATTCTACATCCGTATTATAAATGCACAATGTGTGTTATCTCCTATAACAGAGTCACATTTTCATTCATATTTAGTTAACCCCTTCAGGACGGACCCATTTTTTACCTCAATGATGAGGCTTTTTTTTATTTATTTGACATGTATCTCTTTAAATGGTAATAACTTTAGAACGCTTTTTCTGAGCGGAGCGATTCTGAGATCGTTTTTTCGTGACATATTGTACTTTATATAAGTGGTGCATTTTTGTGGACACATTCAGCATTTTTTGTGAAAAACCTCAAAATATTGTGAAAAACTGGAAAATTTCTTATTTTTTTTTTTTTTTTAAGGTGTACACTGTGCGGTAAAAGTGATGTTATATTTATTCTGTGGGTCAGTACGATTATGGCGATATCCATTTTATATCGCTTTCTATGTCCTTTTTCCTCTTCTGAGCAAAATTCTTTTTCTGCCATTCATTATCCAACAGCCATAACTTTTTTATTTTTCGTCCAACGCCATTGAGTAAGGGCTTATTTTAGCAGGAAGAGCTGTACTTTTTATTGGTATCATTTTTGTGCTACCTTTTGATCTTTTTTATTCCACTATTTGTACCAAAATTGGCAAATTTTGCAGGTTTTTTTTTAACTGCGTTCACTGTGCGGGTTAATTTGCATTATAGTTTTATAGTACACATCATTACAGACGTGGCAATACCTATTATGTATATGATTCGTATTTTTGATCTTTTTTGGTAATAATACAGGGCTTTTATTGGGAAATGGGAATTTTTTAATTTATTTTTACACTTCATACTTTTATTGAAGAACTTTTTATTGAATTTTTTACACTTTTTACAGGTTATACTATGCTGTAATACATTTGTACTGCAGCACAGTATGACCTGATGAGCTGCACACAGCACAGCACAGCACAGCACAGGCTCTGGCTGGATCTCACAGGCTTCCATAGCAGGCAGAGAGGAGGTCATGATCTGACCTCCTGCTGCCATAGCAACCAACGGCGACCCACGATCGTATCGCGGCGCCGCCGTTGGAGAACAGGGGGACAGCGTTCCCCCCGTCAACACCATAGATGCCGTGATCAGGATTGATCACGGCATCTAGGGGGTTAATGCTGCTGGGACCGGCGCGATTAACAGCCGGGTCCCGTCCCGTCGCCGGCAGTGCCGGAGATCGCTAGGACGTATGCATACGTCCAAATGCGAGAACATGTCGGATGATTGGACGTATGCATACGTCCTATAGTGGGAAGGGGTTAAAGGGGTACTCTGGTGGAAAACATTTTTTCTTTTTTTTAAAATCAACTGGTGCCAGAAAGACCAGAAACAGATTTGTAAATTACTTCTATTAAAAAATCTTTATCCTTCCAGTAGGAAGCACTGTGGATAAGACAAAAAATAAATTCAAAAAGAAAAGAATTTCCTCTGTAGCATACAGCCGCTAAAAAGTACTGGAAGGGTAAAGATTTTTTAATAGAAGTCATTTACAAATCTGTTGAACTTTCTGGAGCCAGTTTATTAAAAAAAAATAATGTTTTCCACCGGAGTACCCTTTGACTGGTTAACGACCATGGACGTGTATACTTGTCCATGTGCCGTTAACCGGGTATGGCGCGGGCTCCCGACTCAAGTCCGCGTCATACCGGCCGGCCCCCAGCTGATTCTTGTAGCTGAAGGCCAGTGTTAATAGCCGGCTATTAACCCTTTAGATCGCCGCTGTGAAAGTTGACAGCGGTGTCTAAAGAACCCTGTAAATGCTCCCTGTGGTCCAGTGGGTTGGATACCCCCCAAAGTGCAATCGCAGGGGGGCGTTCCACTGTGGAAGTAGCCGGAGGGCTTACCTCTGCTTGCGTGCAGGTCCCGGCTCTTACATTGATAAAGCCTGGCAGGACCAGGCTTTATCAATGGATCGCAGATGACACAGATCAATGTGGTTCTATGGATCCACATTGATCTGTATGAGGAATCAAATGAAATCAAATGAATGGACTAATAAAGTGTAAAAAAAAACTGTTTAGTAAAAGTTTAAAAAAACACACACATTAACCCCTTCCTTATTAAAAGTCTTTTTCTCAAATTCCATATACAAACATAATAAAAATAAACATATGTGGTATCGCCGCATGCGTAAATGTCCGAACTATAAAAATATAACATTAATTAAACCTCACGGCCAATGGTGTAGGCATTAAAAAAAAACTCCAGAGTCCAAAATTGAGTATTTTTGGTCACTTTGTATACTCTAAAAAATTTATAAAAGCTATCAAAAAGTCACATCAAAACTAAAATGGTACCAATGAAAACTTCCGATCATAGCACAAAAAATGAGCCCTCATTCCACCCCGTATATGGAAAAATAAAAAGTTATAGAGGTCAGAAGAGGACAATTTTAAACATACTAATCTTGGTGCATGTAGATATGATTTTTTTAGTTATAATTTTTTATAGTTGTATTTTTATAGTAGTGAAATAAAGAAAAACCTGATAAAAATGGGTATCATTGTAACTGTATGGACCTACAAAATAAATATATGGTGTCATTTTTACCGAAAAGTGCACTGCATAGAATCGGAAGACCCCAAAATTTACAAAATGACTTTTTCCCAATTTTGCCCCACAAATATTTTTTTTCTGGGTTCGCTGTAAATTTTGTTGTTAAATGATTGATGTCATTACAAAGTACAATTGGTGGCGCAAAAAATAAGACCTCATATGGGTCTGTAGGTGAAAAATTTAAGGGAAATTTTTCATTAAATTTTCATTTATGAGGAAAAAACGAAAGTGCAAAAACTGAAAAACCCGTGGTCCTTAAGGGGTTAATGTTTTGGCTAAATAGGGGAAAATATAGAAGAAAAGAGACAGGACAGAGAGCCGAAAGAATTCTATTCAAAATTACTGCAGCCGGCGACTGAGTAGAATCTGTGACTCTTCTCTGTATTAAGTGGTTACTACTTACCTGGGTGGTTACCTGTAGGAATGTCCTCCTTATACTGCTCATCACAGCTCACGTCTGTTTCTTCTTCTTCCTTTATGTCTGTAGGATTAATATAGATCAGATCTTTCCCTGTAGGAATGTCCTCCTTATACTGCTCATCACCGCACACATCTGTCTCTTCTTCTTCTTCCTTTATATCTGTAAAATACATTAGATCTTTTCCTGTTGGAATGTCCACCTTATACTGCTCATCACCGCTCACATCTGTCTCTCCTACTTCTTCCTTTATGTCTGTAGCATTAATATAGATCTGATCTTTCCCTGTAGGAATGTTCTCCTTATACTGCTCATCACGGCTCACATCTGTCTCTTCTTCTTCCTTTAAGTCTGTAGCATTAATATAGATCAGATCTTTCCCTGTAGTAATGTCCTCCTTATACTGATCATCAAGAGGATGGGGACACCTCTCTGGTGCTGTTCTCTTACTGGATCTGACTGTAGGGAACACATACAGAGACTGAATTCATTCTTTACATACAAATAATGAGAGGACGTGTGTATATAGTCATGTCTATTACCTGCTGATGTGAGGGGCTGCTGATCCTCCATCATGACCTGATCCTTGTACTGATCCTTCTGTCCTTCTACATACCCCCACTCCTCCATGGAGAAATAGACCGCCACGTCCTGACACCTTATAGGAACCTGACACACAATGATACAGTCATCACCCCGACCCCTCCAGTGGTGTTACTGTATAATGTCCCAGCATTCCCAGCAGTGTCACCTCTCCAGTGATCACCAGACCCCTCCATTACTGTATAATGTCCCAGCAATCCCAGCAGTGTCACCTCTCCAGGCATCACCAGACCCCTCCATTACTGTATAATGTCCCAGCAGTGTCACCTCTCCAGTCATCACCAGACCCCTCCATTACTGTATAATGTCCCAGCAGTGTCACCTCTCCAGTCATCACCAGACCCCTCCATTACTGTATAATGTCCCAGCATTCCCAGAAGTGTCACCTCTCCAGTCATCACCAGACCCCTACATTACTGTATAATGTCCCAGCATTCCCAGCAGTGTCACCTCTCCAGTCATCTCCAGACCCCTCCATTACTGTATAATGTCCCAGCAGTGTCACCTCTCCAGTCATCACCAGACCCCTCCATTACTGTATAATGTCCCAGCAGTGTCACCTCTCCAGTCATCACCAGACCCCTCCATTACTGTATAATGTCCCAGCAGTGTCACCTCTCCAGTCATCACCAGACCCCTCCATTACTGTATAATGTCCCAGCATTCCCAGCAGTGTCACCTCTCCAGTCATCACCAGACCCCTCCATTACTGTATAATGTCCCAGCATTCCCAGCAGTGTTACCTCTCCAGTCATCACCAGACCCCTCCATTACTGTATAATGTCCCAGCAGTGTCACCTCTCCAGTCATCACCAGACCCCTCCATTACTGTATAATGTCCCAGCAGTGTCACCTCTCCAGTCATCACCAGACCCCTCCATTACTGTATAATGTCCCAGCAGTGTCACCTCTCCAGTCATCACCAGACCCCTCCATTACTGTATAATGTCCCAGCAGGGTCACCTCTCCAGTCATCACCAGACCCCTCCATTACTGTATAATGTCCCAGCAGTGTCACCTCTCCAGTCAGCAGCTCCATCATCTTGATAAGTTCTCGGATCTTCTGTTCATCCATTTCCTCATGTATCAGGGAGTGAGGTGGGGGCCCCGGGATTGGGCTCAGGGTTCTTCCCCATTCTTCACACACAGGGACCCGACAGCGCCCACTAGAGGACTTCTTCCCTACTGTGTATTCCTGTGTATGGAGAAACACATTAATATCATTACATATGTGGTGGCCCAGTACACAATGTGCCATTCTGTACCCCTGTCAGTTCTATCAGGTGGACTCAGTCCATGTTCCCTGGCCTCAAACTCCTCAGGAATCTTTTACAACCTAAAGTTATATCTGAGTTAATGTAATGCTGTGTGTTGTAATACTATGTTATTGTTGCTAAGGGTTATGTAACCAACGATGGTGTAAGGTGAACATGTAACTTATCTGACAAATGGGATCCCTCCAAATTGCTTCCATAAATACCTGGGAGGAGTCAGTTTAGTTGCAGTTTAGCTGAGGTACAGCTTAAACTTAAAACTGAGCTGTAAAGACTTTAACACCTTGTCTGCCTCAGTAAAAAGCTGTTGCTCCGTAACCTTGCATCGGAGTGATTATTTGCCCTGCGCCTGGTAAACCACGCCCTGGTTTCACAATCACAAAAGGGTTAATACCATCTGCTCTTCCATACCCATCACCACAACTTTTGGCATCACGAACAGAATACGGGTGTGTGCCTTATACAAAAGTTTCCCCCAGTCTGAACTGTATCCAGAATTGAAAAGAAACCGCACGTCTGTGTGAAAGAATTGCACCAGTTTTGTAAGGGACTGTCTCTGTCTAAAAGTTATATGCTAAAAGGCATTTGTGAAATAGAGGGGGAGGTGAAGATTTTATTGTCTGCCACTGTGAAAAGTCTGTGTTTATCATCTGTAAAGAGCGGGCAGAAGTCATGCTGCGACAAACAAGATGTCCGGTACCTAAAAGGGTTAAATGCTCGGGAGAATAGAACGCGAAGAATGCCCGTGAAAGTTTGTGTCGCGCCCCTGGGCGTGGAAGTCAGGACTCCATGCCGAATCCAAGGTGGAACCTAAAGAGCCAGCCCCCTGTTGCCCAGGGGGCGGCTGAAGGAGCTGTGCTTCCCTTGGGTTTCCGGTCAGTGTTCAGTCTGATGAGGGACTTGCGGCGGCGGCCATCTTGCCCGAGACCCGGATAAAAGAAGCAGCACAGCCGGACCTCTGCAGTCTGCAGGAAGTTGGTGAGCAGATCAAGATGATTGAGGCACGAGATCCCACGAGGTCTGAGAGTCCCAAGATGGCACCTAGCACCCAGAAAGTAGCAGCGGCCGCAGCTCAAGTCTTTCAGGAGCTTGTGGACCGGCTGCAGAAACTGTTGCTGGAAAGAGGGGAAGAAGGTCCCACTGCTGGAGGACAACGAGCAGTGGCCAGCGACTCCTGAGGGCAGAACGCCCGCATCATCCCGGGGAGCGTCGCCGGTGAGGATATCTTCACATCATCAGACCTGGGGATCCTGGGCGGAGATCTACACCGAGGAATTAGAAGTGAGTACCCCGGCGGAAGCCAAATTTTCTACCCCTTCATCCACTCCCAGCCCAGAGCCTGTCCCCCCAGGTCCAGAAGCCTGCAGCACACCCCCAGTCACAACCGCTGCCCCAGTGGCTATTCGGCAATGAGCCGCCAATAATACAGCTAGGGCGGCGAGAGCCGAACAGGAGGCCCAGATAGCTGCTATTGAGGAATAAATAAGAGAACAGAGAAGTACGGTCCTAAGCAACTACCATATGAAGTGTGGCAGGCTCAGTAGTCAGACACAAAACACCTGGAGCACCTGTATATCCGCATGCTAGACCACCCTAGAGCAGGAGAAGCAACCCCTCGAAAGGCGAAGAGCCACGGTAGTTAAGTTCGACAAAGTCCGGGGTTTGGCCCCTTCATGGACTGTTACCACGGAGGCATTTTCCTAGTCAACAGACGAGCAGTTTAAAGGTACTACCTCCCAACGCATCTACAATCCCTGGAGAGCGGGGAGATGGAATTTACCCCAGTCCAAAGTGCACAAGGGGAATGGGCCGCAGCTGTGACCCATCCCAAGAATCCTACACAGCTCCCCTTAGTGTATCTCTTAACTCCAAGAGTCAAAGGTCAAGTGGAGGAAGAGGAGTTCCTGCCTGAGGTGCCCATTATGGCACCCAAGTACCATTCAGTAGCCAAGAATAAGTCTACAGAAGTGTCCCGGCCTACTCCAGCCATTGCGAAGGTTTGGCTGACCTATCGGGCACCAACCAAAGTGCCTCGGCCTACTCCTACTGAGTAGGTTTAGCCGGCCCACCAGGCACCAACTGGCTGTCCCCCTGTGGCGCAAGCGGCCTCTGTACAGATGGTGGTCACTGTCAATCCCACATCTCCAATTCCAATGTCTCCAGGGTGGCGTAGATGCTAGTGTATATAGCACTAATGTATATAATAGAGAGGTAGTACAAATCCCATGTATATATAATAGCAAGCAATAAAAAGTGTACTATTACGTCAGAATTGTTTAGAAACTTATACGTACTGCCTAATTTTATATACAGTTAGAGAGACGATATAAGTACAAATGTATCATAGTGAGTTATGTATATATTGCATATTGTGTACAAGAAAGTAAAGTCATGTACAGAATTAAGATAGGACTGTTATCTCATAGTTAGTATATATATATATATATATATATATATATATATACACACTCAGTCCATATTAGTCTATAAAATATATTCTGTCCAATGCTAATTGTTTTCCTGTCCACTGTGCACAGGGTTCTCTTGTGGCCAGCGAGAGCACCTGGTGAGCGTAAGTAGCACAAAAAGGTGGAAAGCTGTTGTATAAATGTCAATTTCATACCTTGTCAAAATATCTATTGGTGTTGTGTTTCGGGGAGAAGTAGCAAAATATGCCGATGGGCCCCTTATCACAGGCATCTGGGTACAAAGCCCCAGGCAGCCCAATCAGCCCCAATTCAGTTACAAGAGCAAAAACCACATATAGACTAACTCTTATTTTATTTGTTTGGATCCTGTTTGAAATCCCGTCTTCACATAAGTATGTCAGAACATTCATGAAACTCTTTCCCCGTTATCAGTCCTGTGCAAGACATTGGATCAATGCCCCAGGAACTGTTTTCTGTTTCATGGGCCAGTGGCCTTCCTTCATCTGCCCTCAAAGATATATGCCGAGGATGGCTTTTTTTTTTTTTTTTTTTTTTTTTTTAATAGAGGGGGAGTATGTGGTGGCCCAGTACAGAATGTGCCATTCTGTACCCCTGTCAGTCCTATCAGGTGGACTCAGTCCATGTCCCCTGGCCACACACTCCTCAGGAATCTTTTACAAACTATGTAACGCTGTGTGTTGTAATACTATGTTATTGTGCCTTTAAATACTGTTGCTAAGGGTTATGTAACCAACGAAGGTGTAAGGTGAACAGGTGACTTATCAGGCAAATGGGACCCCTCCAAATTGCTCCTATAATTACCTGGGAAGAGTCAGTTTAGTTGCAGTTTAGCTGAGGTACAGCTTGAGTAAAGACCTGGGTCGTTGTCTGGTGTTCCTGAGGGAGGCCCAAGGCCTAGTCATGCAGCAACTACCAATTAACCCCCTGCAGGTAAAAGTCTGGCGGTAAGCACAAATACAGGGGAGAAGTCTAGTCAAGATAGTCAAGTGTCAATTACCAAAGTCAGCGTGAATTGCACAAGTCTGTTCAAGTCCACTACAAGTCCCAGCGAGCCGATAAGCTTCCAAAAGTTCACCGTGTATCTCCTTGGGCCTAAACTGAGCTGTAAAGACTTTAACACCTTGTCTGCCTCAGTAAAAAGCCGTTGTTCCATAACATCGGAGTGATTATTTGCCCTGCGCTGGCCCAGGAATTATAGGCTATACCTCGGGTGGTGAATTAGGTAAACCACGCCCTGGCATCACGATCACAAAGGGTTAATACCATCTGCCCTTCCATACCCATCACCACGTATACATTCCCAGAATCCCTCACCTCTCCAGTCATATCCATCTGTCATTACATAGATAAGAATGAGGTCATGTGACATCACTCCCAGAATCCCTCACCTCTCCAGTCATATCCATCTGTTATTACATAGATAAGAATGAGGTCATGTGACATCACTCCCAGAATCCCTCACCTCTCCAGTCATATACATCTATTATTACAAAGATAAGAATGAGGTCATGTGACATCACTCCCAGAATCCCTCACCTCTACAGTCATATCCATCTGTTTTTAAATAGATAAGAATGAGGTCATGTGACATCACTCCCAGAATCCCTCACCTCTACAGTCATATCCATCTGTTATTACATAGATAAGAATGTGGTCATGTGACATCACTCCCAGAATCCCTCACCTCTCCAGTCATATCCATCTGTTATTACATAGATAAGAATGAGGTCATGTGACATCACTCCCAGAATCCCTCACCTCTCCAGTCATATCCATCTGTTATTACATAGATAAGAATGAGGTCATGTGACATCACTCCCAGAATCCCTCACCTCTCCAGTCATATCCATCTGTCATTACATAGATAAGAATGTGGTCATGTGACATCACTCCCAGAATCCCTCACCTCTACAGTCATATCCATCTGTTTTTACATAGATAACAATGAGGTCATGTGACATCACTCCCAGAATCCCTCACCTCTACAGTCATATCCATCTGTTATTACATAGATAAGAATGGGGTCATGTGACATCACTCCCAGAATCCCTCACCTCTCCAGTCATATCCATCTGTTATTACATAGATAAGAATGAGGTCATGTGACATCACTCCCAGAATCTCTCACCTCTCCAATCATATCCTTCTATTATTACATAGATAAGAATGAGGTCATGTGACATCACTCCCAGAATCCCTCACCTCTCCAGTCATATCCATCTGTTATTAAATAGATAAGAATGAGGTCATGTGACATCACTCCCAGAATCCCTCACCTCTCCAGTCATATCCATCTGTTATTACATAGATAAGAATGAGGTCATGTGACATCACTCCCAGAATCCCTCACCTCTCCAGTCATATCCATCTGTTATTACATAGATAAGAATGAGGTCATGTGACATCACTCCCAGAATCCCTCACCTCTCCAGTCATATCCATCTGTTATTACATAGATAAGAATGAGGTCATGAGGAATCACTCCCAGAATCCCTCACCTCTCCAGTCATATCCATCTGTTATTACATAGATAAGAATGAGGTCATGTGACATCACTCCCAGAATCCCTCACCTTTCCAGTCATATCCATCTGTTATTACATAGATAAGAATGAGGTCATGTGACATCACTCCCAGAATCCCTCACCTCTCCAGTCATATCCATCTGTTATTACATAGATAAGAATGAGGTCATGTGACATCACTACCAGAATCCCTCACCTCTCCAGTCATATCCATCTGTTATTCCATAGATAAGAATGAGGTCATGTGACACCACTCCCAGAATCCCTCACCTCTCCAGTCATATCCATCTGTTATTACATAGATAAGAATAAGGTCATGTGACATCACTCCCAGAATCCCTCACCTCTCCAGTCATATCCATCTGTTATTACATAGATAAGAATAAGGTCATGTGACATCACTCCCAGAATCCCTCACCTCTCCAGTCATATCCATCTGTTATTACATAGATAAGAATAAGGTCATGTGACATCACTCCCAGAATCCCTCACCTCTCCAGTCATAAACATCTGTTATTACATAGATAAGAATGAGGTCATGTGACATCACTCCCAGAATCCCTCACCTCTCCATTCATATCCATCTGTTACTACATAGATAAGAATGAGGTCATGTGACATCACTCCCAGAATCCCTCACCTCTCCTGTCATATCCATCTGTTATTACATAGATAAGAATAAGGTCATGTGACATCACTCCCAGAATCCCTCACCTCTCCAGTCATATCCATCTGTTATTACATAGATAAGAATGAGGTCATGTGACATCACTCCCAGAATCCCTCACCTCTCCAGTCATATCCATCTGTTATTACATAGATAAGAATGAGGTCATGTGACATCACTCCCAGAATCCCTCACCTCTCCAGTCATATCCATCTGTTATTACATAGATAAGAATGAGGTCATGTGACATCACTCCCAGAATCCCTCACCTCTCCAGTAAGCCGGAAGAGTATCTGTAGGGTGAGGTTTATGATCCTGTCGGCCATCTTGTTCCTGTCTCTCTCCATGGTTGATGGGTCATCCAGGAGAATTCTCTTATATAGAAGATATCAGCAGAGGATCCTGGATTGGAGAAACCTGAAGAGAAGAAGAGGAGACGATGAGAAATGGCGGCTGCTAATAGAAACAACAACAGACGGAGAAAGAGACAAATACACAGAAAGTTCTGGATCTTGTTATTTTCTTCCTTAAGTCATAAAACCTTGTGGATCTGAAGGGGTTAATAGTAATATCTCCTCCCCCAGCGCTCCTGATGTCACCACAACAGTATATACCTCCACCTGCAGACTGTACAGGAGCCGTGTGCTTACAGGACCTGCGATGATGTCACCGTCATGTGATCAGTCACATGGAGGAGGAGGAGTCACATGATCAGGGGCTGCTGCTCTAGGCTCATCTGCTCAGTGTATGCAGGACTCTGCTGTGCTGGTTGTGATCGCTGCTGGATGAGCTGAAGTTATGTGTATGCAGCAGAGCTGTGTGTGTGTGATGTGCGTGGTGCAGAGCTGTGTATGTGTGTGTTATATATGTCTGCAGCAGAGCTGTGTGTAATGTGCATGTAGCTGAGCTGTATGTGTACACAGTAGAGCTGTATATGTGTAATGTACATGTAGCTGAGCTGTATGTGTGCACAGTAGAGCTGTATATGTGTAATGTACATGTAGCTGAGCTGTATGTGTACACAGTAGAGCTGTATATGTGTAATGTACATGTAGCTGAGCTGTATGTGTACACAGTAGAGCTGTATATGTGTAATGTACATGTAGCTGAGCTGTATGTGTACACAGTAGAGCTGTATATGTGTAATGTACATGTAGCTGAGCTGTATGTGTACACAGTAGAGCTGTATATGTGTAATGTGCATGTAGCTGAGCTGTATATGTGTAATGTACATGTAGCTGATCTGTATATGTGTAATGTGCATGTAGCTGAGCTGTATGTGTACACACTAGAGCTGTATATGTGTAATGTGCATGTAGCTGAGCTGTATGTGTACACAGTAGAGCTGTATATGTGTAATGTACATGTAGCTGAGCTGTATGTGTACACAGTAGAGCTGTATATGTGTAATGTGCATGTAGCTGAGCTGTATGTGTACACAGTAGTGCTGTATATGTGTAATGTGCATGTAGCTGAGCTGTATGTGTACACAGTAGTGCTGTATATGTGTAATGTACATGTAGCTGAGCTGTATGTGTACACAGTAGAGCTGTATATGTGTAATGTACATGTAGCTGAGCTGTATGTGTACACAGTAGAGCTGTATATGTGTAATGTACATGTAGCTGAGCTGTATGTGTACACAGTAGAGCTGTATATGTGTAATGTACATGTAGCTGAGCTGTATGTGTACACAGTAGAGCTGTATATGTGTAATGTGCATGTAGCTGAGCTGTATGTGTACACAGAGCTGTATATGTGTAATGTGCATGTAGCTGAGCTGTATGTGTACACAGTAGAGCTGTATATGTGTAATGTACATGTAGCTGAGCTGTATGTGTACACAGTAGAGCTGTATGTGTGTAATGTGCATGTAGCTGAGCTGTGTGTACACAGTAGAGCTGTATATGTGTAATGTACATGTAGCTGAGCTGTATGTGTACACAGTAGAGCTGTATATGTGTAATGTGCATGTAGCTGAGCTGTATGTGTACACAGTAGAGCTGTATATGTGTAATGTACATGTAGCTGAGCTGTATGTGTACACAGTAGAGCTGTGTGTAATGTGCATGTAGCTGAGCTGTATGTGTACACAGTAGAGCTGTATATGTGTAATGTACATGTAGCTGAGCTGTATGTGTACACAGTAGAGCTGTATATGTGTAATGTACATGTAGCTGAGCTGTATGTGTACACAGTAGAGCTGTGTGTAATGTGCATGTAGCTGAGCTGTATGTGTACACAGTAGAGCTGTATATGTGTAATGTGCATGTAGCTGAGCTGTATGTGTACACAGTAGAGCTGTATATGTGTAATGTACATGTAGCTGAGCTGTATGTGTGTAATGTACATGTAGCTGAGCTGTATGTGTACACAGTAGAGCTGTATATGTGTAATGTACATGTAGCTGAGCTGTATATGTGTAATGTACATGTAACTGAGCTGTATGTGTACACAGTAGTGCTGTATATGTGTAATGTACATGTAGCTGAGCTGTATGTGTACACAGTAGAGCTGTATATGTGTAATATGCATGTAGCTGAGCTGTATGTGTACACAGTAGAGCTGTATATGTGTAATGTACATGTAGCTGAACTGTTTGTGTACACAGTAGAGCTGTGTGTAATGTACATGTAGCTGAGCTGTATGTGTACACTGTAGAGCTGTATATGTGTAATGTGCATGTAGCTGAGCTGTATGTGTACACAGTAGAGCTGTATATGTGTAATGTACATGTAGCTGAGCTGTATGTGTACACAGTAGAGCTGTATATGTGTAATGTGCATGTAGCTGAGCTGTATGTGTACACAGTAGAGCTGTGTGTAATGTACATGTAGCTGAGCTGTATGTGTACACAGTAGAGCTGTATGTGTGTAATGTACATGTAGCTGAGCTGTATGTGTACACAGTAGAGCTGTATATGTGTAATGTGCATGTAGCTGAGCTGTATGTGTACACAGTAGAGCTGTATATGTGTAATGTACATGTAGCTGAGCTGTATGTGTACACAGTAGAGCTTTATATGTGTAATGTACATGTAGCTGAGCTGTATGTGTACACAGTAGTGCTGTATATGTGTAATGTACATGAAACTGAGCTGTATGTGTACACTGTAGTGCTGTATATGTGTAATGTGCATGTAGCTGAGCTGTATGTGTACACAGTAGTGCTGTATATGTGTAATGTACATGTAACTGAGCTGTATGTGTACACAGTAGAACTGTATATGTGTAATGTACATGTAGCTGAGCTGTATGTGTACACAGTAGAGCTGTATATGTGTAATGTACATGTAGCTGAGCTGTAGGTGTACACAGTAGAGCTGTATATGTGTAATGTGCATGTAGCTGAGCTGTATGTGTACACAGTAGAGCTGTATATGTGTAATGTGCATGTAGCTGAGCTGTATGTGTACACAGTAGAGCTGTATATGTGTAATGTACATGTAGCTGAGCTGTATGTGTACACAGTAGAGCTGTATATGTGTAATGTACATGTAGCTGAGCTGTATGTGTACACAGTAGAGCTGTATATGTGTAATGTACATGTAGCTGAGCTGTATGTGTACACAGTAGAGCTGTATATGTGTAATGTACATGTAGCTGAGCTGTATGTGTACACAGTAGAGCTGTATATGTGTTATGTACATGTAGCTGAGCTGTATGTGTACACAGTAGAGCTGTATATGTGTAATGTGCATGTAGCTGAGCTGTATGTGTACACAGTAGAGCTGTATATGTGTAATGTGCATGTAGCTGAGCTGTATGTGTACACAGTAGAGCTGTATATGTGTAATGTACATGTAGCTGAGCTGTATGTGTACACAGTAGAGCTGTATATGTGTAATGTGCATGTAGCTGAGCTGTATGTGTACACAGTAGAGCTGTATATGTGTAATGTGCATGTAGCTGAGCTGTATGTGTACACAGTAGAGCTGTATATGTGTAATGTACATGTAGCTGAGCTGTATGTGTACACAGTAGAGCTGTATATGTGTGGATTATGTATAACTCCCTATATACACAGACATACGGTAGATATTATCGCACTATATCACACTGTCCGCTCTTTGTGCACTGATACTCTATACACAGTTATTGGGGGTCTCTTAGATGACACCATAAGAAGTGGTGGATGATGTGCGGCATTTCCTTCCTCCCGGGAGAAGACTGGATGTCCCACAAGCCAAGGACGTCCAATAAAGCCCTATATACTGCACTGCGGCTGCCATTTTATAGAGAGAGAGAGAGAGCAAGGACTACTGATCCCAGAAAGCCTTCACCAAATTCTATAAATACAAAAGCAAACTTAGTAAAATATTAATCATTGGGCTGACCTAAGACGATGACGTCCTGTAACCTGCAGTGCTGTGTCCAGTTGGTGCACTACAAATCCCAGTAAGCAGTGAACGCGCCCATAAAAGCTATCACATCAGAAATACCTAGAAAACTGAGCAAAGCATGTGTGCTGACCTGTATGTTACCATAAATACGTATTATAAGTATTGTAAATGCAGCATAGCCATCTAATGCTCAGATACGTGTATTTTCTGGGTTTAATAAAACATAAGGGGAGATTTATCACAACCTGTTCTGAGGAAAAATTGCAGAGTTGCCCATAGAGACCAATCAGATCACTTGTTTCATTTCTCAATGGCCTTTCCAAAAATAAAAGACGCGATCTGATTGGTTGCTAAGGGCAACTCAGCAACTTTTCCTCTGGACAGGTTTTGGTAAATCTCCCCCATAGTTTATTTGGTTTTAACATAACAACATAGATAAAAGTGTCAGGAGTTAAAGTTGACTAGTAAGTGAGTGACACAGGGAGGAGGGGAAGATACAGAGGAGGAGGAGGAGAAGATACAGAGGAGGAGGAGGAGAAGATACAGAGGAGGAGGAGGAGAAGATACAGAGGGAGGAGGAAGAGGAGATACAGAGGGAGGAGGAGAAGATACAGAGGAGGAGGAGGAGAAGATACAGAGGAGGAGGAGGAGAAGATACAGAGGAGGAGGAGAAGAAGATACAGAGGAGGAGGAGGAGAAGATACAGAGGAGGAGGAGGAGAAGATACAGGAGGAGGAGGAGAAGATACAGAGGGAGGAGGAGGAGAAGATACAGAGGGAGGAGGAGGAGAAGATACAGAGGGAGGAGGAGGAGAAGATACAGAGGGAGGAGGAGGAGAAGATACAGAGGAAGGAGGAGGAGAAGATACAGAGGAAGGAGGAAAAGATACAGAGGGAGGAGGAGAAGATACAGAGGGAGGAGAAGATACAGAGGGAGGAGGAGGGGAAGATACAGAGGGAGGAGGAGGGGAAGATACAGAGGGAGGAGGAAAAGATACAGAGGGAGGTGGAGGAGGAAAAGATACAGAGGGAGGTGGAGGAGGAAAAGATACAGAGGGAGGAGAAGATACAGAGGGAGGAGGAGGAGAAGATACAGAGGGAGGAGGAGGAGAAGATACAGAGGGAGGAGGAAGAGATACAGAGGGAGGAGGAGGAGAAGATACAGAGGGAGGAGGAGAAGATACAGAGGGAGGAGGAGAAGATACAGAGGGAGGAGGAGGAGAAGATACAGAGGGAGGAGGAGGAGAAGATACAGAGGAGGAGGAGAAGATACAGAGGAGGAGGAGAAGATACAGAGGAGGAGGAGAAGATACAGAGGGAGGAGGAAGAGATACAGAGGGAGGAGGAGGAGAAGATACAGAGGGAGGAGGAGAAGATACAGAGGGAGGAGGAGAAGATACAGAGGGAGGAGGAGAAGATACAGAGGGAGGAGGAGGAGAAGATACAGAGGGAGGAGGAAGAGATACAGAGGAGGAAGAGATACAGAGGAGGAGAAGATACAGAGGAGGAGGAGAAGATACAGAGGGAGGAGGAAGAGATACAGAGGGAGGAGGAGAAGATACAGAGGGAGAAGATAGAGGGGGAGGAGGAGAAGATACAGTGGGAGGAGGAGGTGAAGATACAGAGGAGGAGAAGATACAGAGGAGGAGGAGGAGAAGATACAGAGGGAGGAGGAAGAGATACAGAGGGAGGAGGAGGAGAAGAAGATACAGAGGGAGGAGGAGAAGATACAGAGGGAGGAGGAGAAGATACAGAGGGAGGAGGAGAAGATACAGAGGGAGGAGGAGAAGATACAGAGGGAGGAGGAGAAGATACAGAGGGAGGAGGAGAAGATACAGAGGGAGGAGGAGAAGATACAGAGGAGGAGAAGATACAGAGGGAGGAGGAAGAGATACAGAGGAGGAGAAGATACAGAGAAGGAGGAGAAGATACAGAGGGAGGAGGAAGAGATACAGAGGGAGGAGGAGAAGATATAGAGGGAGAAGATAGAGGGGGAGGAGGAGAAGATACAGAGGGAAGAGGAGGCTCAGATTTCCCAGACAAGATGAGGGGGTTGAGGAGAGGAGAGTGCAGACTTTTCCTCTGGACTGAATGCTGGAGGAGAGGGTAAAGCAGAGGAGCAACTACAAACTTCTGGACCCTATAGTGGGGGCCTGCAGGACTAAGGAGCCTGGTAACAACTGTGACCCCTATAGTTACACCACTTGATCAGAATAAATCCCTGGATCAATGTTCTATCCCCATAAGTGGGCACAGATGGGGACGGCAGCAACAGCAGGTGAGTTTTGCACCTTCTGCTATTGCATAAGTACAACTCCCAGAATGCACAGCCAAGTGGACTGCTGGGAGTTGTAGTCATGCAACAGCTGGAGGCACACAACAACAACTCCCAGCATGCCTTTTGCTCTGTATGTTAGGAGTTGGAGTTATGTAACAGCTATTAGCACTTTTTCCCTCTAGCTGATGCAAAACTGCAACTCCCAGCATGCCAAATGACGCTTCTTCCCTTCTGAGCCCTGCCGTGCGCCCGCTGAACACTTTATGTCCACATATGGGGTATTTCTATTACTCAGGAGAAAGTGTTACACATGTTGGGGGGCTTTTTCTTCTTTTACCCCTTGTAAGAATGAAATATTAGGGGCTACACAAGCATTTTAGTGTAACATATAAAATGTCTCATTTTCATGGCCCACTGTTGTGGGCGTGTGGGGTGTAAATGCTCACTGAACCCCTAATACATTCCTCTAGGGATGTAGTTTCCAAAATGGTTTCACATGAGGGGGGTTTCCACTGTCCTGGCACATGGGGGCTTTGTAAGTGTGACCTGGCCCCAAAAAACTATTCCAGCCAAATTCTCTCAAATGCCAAATGTTGCTCCTTTCCTTCTGAGCCCTGTTGTGCGCCTGCACAGCACTTTATGTCCACATATGGGGTATTTCAGTGTTCGGAGGAAACAGGGTTACAAATTTTGAGGGGCTTTTTCTCCTTTTACTCCTTGTAAAAAATAAAAAAAAATTAGGACTACAACATGTTAGTGAGATCGGCCGGCCGCTGGATCGGGCTGCTTCTAGTTCCTCAAAAAGTTCCTTTCCCATCCTCACCTCTTCGGCCACCATCGTTACCATCACTGTAACTGCCTCATACTCTGGGAGCATCCACAGGGTTGGCGAGTGACTCTTGTATCTCCATTAGCCATCCTGGGACTTGTAGTCCGCCAACCTCAGCAAGTATTGACCCAGTCTCCTTTGACTCCTGTTCCAGTCCCTGCAGTGGGCCCTCACCAACACCTATGTGTTTCCATCTCCCCTCCAGTTGCCTGTCCTACCATGATGACCCCTGCATCTGCCTGTCTAAGCAACAGAGGGTATCTGATAGGGGTAAGCTGAATGTTGGGGCACGACCTTTGCTCCTAATGAGGGCGTCCCCTTGCAGAAAGGGTCCTCTGTCCTCCCCGCTATGACAGCCACAGCATGGGATAATGATCTCTGATTCCAACCTGGACTGCCTCGGGCCCTTCTCATGTGCTACCTGACTCGCGTCGGCAAGTTGCTTTTAATGCACTGTCACCCCCTTTTTCACTTATTGGTTAACATGTTTTAGTCCGGAACAGTAAAAGTTATGTTTTAATTCTATTCCTTCGGTGAGCTGGATACATCCTTTCTTTGTTTCGAGTTGTCTATACGGAATACGGCTCGCTGCCTCCGTGCTCCCGATATCCACTGACCTGCTGATCATCTATACATCAATGTGAATGCTGTCCTAGGGGTGGTGAGCTGAGAATATTTTTTCACATTTTTTTCTATGGCAGCCACAGCATGGGATAATAAACTGATTCCAACCTGGACTGCCTCGGGCCCTTCTCCTGTGCTACCTGACTGAGGCCAACTACTTTCCCAAATGCCTACCAAGGAGGACTTTTGGTCTTTGATCTTGGAGGTGAAGGAGACCTGTAGGGTGGAAATTTCCTTGCTCAGATGTGACCTACAGCATGTTTCTGATGGGTTGGAGGTCCTGGAGGGACCATGACTCTACTAGGGCCTAAATCTCAACAACTTTCACAGTCATGTGGAAAACCGTGGTAGACGTAACATCAGGATTTGCGGTCTTCCTGAGGCAACCCATGATGGGGACCTCCAGGTAACCCTTGAGGCCATTTTCAATCTCATACTTGGTGAACCGTCCTCTCGCAAAAGCAAACTGGACAGGGCCCATCGTGCACTTCACCCAAAGAACTCCTCTGGCGTACCCTGGGATGTAATCTGCTGCGTGTATGATTTTGCCCTGAAGGAGGCCATAATGGCTAAGGCCCAGAATGTCCGCAACTTAGAATTCAATGGGCCCCTCTCCATCTCTTCTCTGCTTTATCCTGGATCAAAAAGCAGCTGTTCCGCCCCCTGGTGACTACACTCCGGGACAATTAGTCTACCTATTGCTGGAACATTCCATTTGCCCTCACTGCTCGTAAAGATGCGGGGTTCAAGGGGGGGCTCTTCTTCTATGCGGATGTTGTAGATCCCTTCACTTGCTCCCTATAGTCATGTGACCAGTTGAGCTCTAGACATGGGTTTCTTTCCTCTGACCAGCTCCATTATCTTCAGATACATAATCTGGAATGCACCTTTTCATAGACGGCTATGCATTTCGTACGGTCTCCGCACAAAGAATGAACGTGTTCGTTCTTTGTGGGGACATGGAAACATCTGGCACAGAAATTCCGCCGTTTGCACAGAGCAGCAGAGTCTCCTGTTGAATTTAATGGGACTCTGCTGCAGAGGAATCTGTGCAGACCTCCCAAGTGGTAATCCCCACGGAAATTCTGCGGTATGAACCCAGCGTCAGGCTTCCATCTGTACTTTCTATAAGGAAACCCAACACAAATTATTAATGGGCTGGTATCATACCCCTGAACTACTCCATAAATTGAATCCTGACATCTCCGCGCAATGCTGGAGTTGTAGGGTGGGTGGGGAATGGGGTCCACCTACCATACTTTTTGGTTCTGCAAGCAGAAATTCTGCCGTGTGAATAGACCCCTAAGGCCAGGTTCACACTGTGGAATCTCCGGATGGAATTTCTGCCAGAGATCACATGGGCGGCGCAGACTGCATTGCCGTCCGTCCCCATAGACAGCAATGCATTTTTGAGTGGATCTTTCGTCGGACCCGCACAGAAACGCATTGCCGTCTATAGAGACGGAAATGCAGTCCGAACAGTCCTAGTGCCGCCTGTGGGATCTCTGGCAGAAATTTTGTCTGGTGATTCCACAGTGTGAACCCGGCCAAATATTGAAATTTTGAAAGCAATTGAGGTTTCAACAAGCTAGGGGTGTTGTTAGTATCAATGAATCTTGCCGGGTCAATTATCCACTTTACTTCTGAGTTGAAGTGTTAGAGAGGTGATGAGGTTGAATTCTGAAGAGATACAATAATGTAACCATCTTTTAGTTGTAGTTAAAAGTATTCAATATGGTTATTTGATGTTGACACTGTAGTTGCAATGTACCGTATTTTTCACCGTATAAGACGCACTTATTCTTCCCCAAAACTGGGGGGAAAAAGTCGGTGCGTCTTATACGGCGAATACACCCCTATCGCGGCGGTCCCTGCGGCCATCAACGGCCGGGACCCGCGGCTAATACAGGACATCACCGATCGCGGTGATGCCCTGTATTAACCCTTCAGATGCGGCGATCAAAGCTGACCGCCGCGTCTGAAGGGAAAGTGACACTAACCCGGCTGTTCAGTCGGGCTGTTCGGGACCGACGCGATTTCACCGCGGCGGTCCCGAACAGCCCGACTGAATAGCCGGGTTAGTGCTTACAGGACACCGGGAGGGACCATACCTGCCTCCTCGGTGTCTTCTCCGTTCAGGGATCCCCTGTATGGCCGGCGCTCTCCTTCCTCGTCATCACGTACGTGCGTCGTCGTGCGTAACGACGTGATGGCGGCGACGGAGAGCGAGGATACCCGGCCGGCAGCAGAGACGTTCTGGAGCGACGGGGACACGGCGACAGCGATGGAGCGACATCCAGGGCAGCGGTGACGGGTCCGGAGCGGCGGGGACACGTGAGTATTACCTCCTGCTGCAGTGGTCTTCAATCTGCGGACCTCCAGATGTTGCAAAACTACAACTCCCAGCATGCTCGAACAACCAACGGCTGTCCGGGCATGCTGGGAGTTGTAGTTTTGCACCATCTGGAGGTTCGCAGGTTGAAGACCACTATTGGGTTCAAAATCTTTATTTTTTTAGATTTTGCCCCTAAAAATTGGGTGCGTCTTATACGCCGGTGCGTCCTATAGGGCGAAAAATACGGTATATCCAAAAATGCCTACCTAATATAGCAGAAAGGAAACATATATTTGTTCCACTTAAGCTGATAGTTAAGTTGTGATGAGCGATGCTTCCTATGTTGGAAAAGGTCATTCTCTTTATAGACCGGCACCTTCAAACCAAACCGGACTGTAGTACAGCGAGGACTCCAAAAAAGTACCGGACGGAACCCCTGGAGAATAACACTGAATGCGGTAATACGGATAAGTTCCTTCTATATGTTAATTAGTGGAATACGCTTAAAAATAACTGTTTCCAACCTTTTCCAACATAGGAAGCATCGCTCATCACAACTTAACTATCGGCTTAACCCTATCCCCCACTGGTGATATTTCCGCCATTGTTGTGACTGTGTAGTTCCTAAGGTTTTGCTATGTTCCTGGCTCATATCGTATTATGTGTTACATACTTGCTTGAATGTATTTGCTTCTTACTCCTGGGTTTCATGATGCTTTTTCATAGTTTTGTACACTAAACTACACTTAAACAAAAAATAAAAATTAAACATGTCCACTATATGATGCAACATAAAGTAAACATATTGTATATATGAATGAATATATAATTTATTTGCCATGTTTCTTTTCCTTACAAGCAGAGAATTTCTAATTTACAAAAATGCAGATGTTTCAATTTTTTCATGAAATTTGGGAATTTTTTTTACAAAGAAATGATACAAGGATCAACAAAAATTTACCACTATGTTAAAGTAAAATATGTCACAAAAAAACAATCTTGAAATCTCTTAATTATTAATGCATAAAGCAACACAGTTCCGATTTGCAAAATGTGGCGATGACCATAAGGGGTTAGGAGAGAGATTGTGGGGTCGGCTAAATGCGGAGGAGGAGCTTTTTATTATATTTAAATATGTAAATTAATTCTTTTAAATGTAATTTTCCTTTTTTCTCCTTGTAAGGGCTATAGCCCCCTCCGTGTTTCCACCTGTGGACAGATAGGAAGGGGCAGCACATTCCCTGTTGTCCATCCCACCTGCTCCCAGCAGCCTATTTAGTGAAGAGGGGCCCAGCACACATAATATGAGGGGGCCGGCACAGATAATAAGAGGGGGGGCCGGTACACATAACAAGAGGGGGTGCGGCACACATAATAAGAGGGGGCCGGCCCTGATAAGAGGGGACCGGCACACATAATAAGAGGGGGCAGCACAGATAATCTTCTACTTCCTGCATCTTCTGTCTGCAACTATTATGAGTCTGGCCTTTGAAAAATAGAAAAAAAGCAAAAATATGAGAGCGGACAGGATCGATGTTCAGATGTAGCCAATTCATGCATCGATATGACATTCCTACTTACTTCAATGAGAGGGGTTTCTCTGTCCTTAAACCCCCCCCCCCCCCCCTATCTGGCCAGCCTTTAATCTAGCACCTTTAACACGCGCAACTAGGTACTCTGCACACTTTTTTTCTTTTTTTTCTTCTTCTCTTTCCTTTTTCGGATCTGACCAAAAAAAAATTCACAGCAATCACTGCGATCCACCAATACTTCATGCAAAATGACAATTTATTCAGTTAAAATGTTCATAAAAAGGCCAATACAATCAGATCCGACGCGTTGCAGGGATAATTCCCCTTCCTCAGGGATATATATTCCTAACAAACGTGCTCCTTTTTTATCTAGCTCCATGACCCCATTTTCACCCAGAAACAATTATCCATTGGTTAACACAAAATATACAAAAAGTCAAACAAACTGCATTTATTCTTATACCCGTTCTATACATTCATTAAAACTATTAGGGACCAGTGTGTTAAGTTTAAAAATATAAAAACTCTCTCTTCTACATAGGGTGGAAAATCTCCGTAAACCTTCCACTATTTGTTCTACTGGAATTACCCGTAGAAACCCTGGGTCTGCATTGTGGCACATTGCAAAATGACGGGAAATACTTTGTTTTGGATATTTGTGTTTAATATTAAATCTGTGCGAATTTATTCTTTTTTGGAGTGTTTGTGACGTGCGGCCCACATATTGGGTCCCGCATGGACACTCCAGCACATAAATTACATAGTTACTGGCACAATTTAATTTTGATTGTATCGGGATTACTTCACCCGTTGACGCACTCCTTATGCTCTGTTTCCCGTCCTCCATGTGTGAACAAGTACATCTCCTTTCATTACATTTAAATGAACCTTTTAATTTTATTAGATCTTTTTTTAATTATTTTATTTAATTTAGGATATGAAGGTGCAATTTCTTGGGCTACTGTTCTCGCTCGCCAGTAAATAAAATTTGGTCTAAAATCATTAACTCCTAGTGCTTCCTTTAAAAAAGGGTCTTCTTTGAATATATCCCAATTTAAAAAATATATATATTTTCAACTTTTTTGGCATCTTTTGAATAACGAGACACAAATGCTGTACAGTAATCTATATTTTTACTGTTTCTTTTTTCTTATAATTTTGACTCTGCTTTTTTATTTGATCTTTTCTCACAATAAGATCTGCTTTCTTCTTAGCACCTTCAACATTTGAAGGTGGATAACCTTTTTCTAAAAATCTATTTTCTATTATCTTAGCTTGAGCTTCGGAACATTTATTTTCAGAGCAGTTTCTTTTTATTCTATTTAGTTGTTCAAAGGGAATATTAACCTTCCAATTTTTTTGATGACAACTCTTAAAACGCAGATATCCATTTGCATCAATTGATTTAAAGTGCGTTCGTGTATTCATTTTATTCTCTTTTATATATATTTCCAGATCCAAAAAAGTGATTTGTTCTTTATCTATATGTTCCGTAAATTTAAGACCCCATTGATTATAATTAAGTTCATTAAAAAACTCATAAAAACTATTTTTGCTACCTTCCCAAATTAAGAACAGGTCATCAATGTATCTTTTATAACATTTTATATGTTCAAAATGTTGACTATGCCCTATACACATTTCTTCTACCTTTCCCATGTAGAGATTTGCTAAAACAGGTGCGCATTTCGCACCCATCGCGGTCCCGTGGTGTTGAATAAAAAACTGGTCCTCAAATACAAAATAATTATGACTTAAAATAAAACTCAAACTTTTTACAATAAAATCCTTCTGACGGTCCGGCATTAAAATATCTGTATACAATATATCTCTGATAACTCCAACCCCTTGCTTCTGTGGAATATTTGAATATAGGGACACCACATCCATAATAACTAACCACAAATTTTGTTCCATTTATAATCTTGTAAAAGTCCCAATAATTGTCCTGAATCCCTCAGGTATGATGGAAGAGATATAACATAATTTTGTAGAATATGGTCTACGTATTCTCCTAATCTACTTGTAAGTGAATCTACCCCTGCCACTATTGGCCTTCCTGGGGGGGGGGGGGGGCAAAGAGGATTTTTTTTGCAATTTGGGGGGAAAATAAGAATAAGGGGTGGCAGGATTTGAAATCAATAAATAATATTTTTCGTTTTTATTCAGTACTCCTTTTTCGGAACCCTCTTGAATGAATTTTTCCAATTCTTTTTTAAATATTGGCAACGGATCCGCAGGTAATTTTTCATAATAAACTACATCTTCAATAATTCTCAAAGATTCTTCTAAGTAGTATTTTTTGGCAATTAACACAATCCCTCCCCTTGCCTTTTTTTATTACTATATCCTGATTCTCTTTTAGCGATTTTATGATTTTTTTTCTCTCTTTCTAACATTTTATAGCTATTATCTCCTCCCCATTTATATGTTGTATGGGAACTTGTGTTTTCTACATCCAATGCAAGTTCCCATACAACATATAAATAGGGAGGAGATAATAGAAATAAAATGTTAGAGAGAAAAAAATCATAAAATCGCTAAAAGAGAATCAGGATATAGTAATAAATAAAGCGGACGGGGGGGGGGGGATTGTGTTAATGGACAAAAAATACTACTTAGAAGAATCTTTGAGAATTATTGAAGATGTAGTTTATTATAAAAAATTACCTGTGGATCCGTTGCCAATATTTAAAAAAGAATTGGAAAAATTAATTCAAGAGGGTTCTGAAAAAGGAGTACTGAATAAAAACGAAAAAGATTATTTATTGATTTCAAATCCTGCCATCCCTTATTTTTCTTTTCTCCCCAAATTGCTAAAAAAAAATCCTCTTTGCCCCCCAGGAAGGCCAATAGTGGCAGGGGTAGATTCACTTACAAGTAGATTAGGAGAATACGTAGACCGTATTCTACAAAATTATGTTATATCTCTTCCATCATACCTGAGGGATTCTGGACTTTTACAATATTATAAATGGAACGAAAATTTGTGGTTAGTTACTATTGATGTGGTGTCCCTATATTCAAATATTCCACAGGAGCAAGGGGTGGGAGTTATTAGAGATATATTGTATACAGAAGTATTTTATTGTAAAAAGTTTGAGTTTTATTTTAAGTCATAATTATTTTGTATTTGAGGACCAGTTTTTTATTCAACCTCACGGGACCGCGATGGGGGCGAAATGCGCACCTGTTTTTGAAAATCTCTACATGGGAAAGGTAGAAGAAATGTGTATAGGGGATAGTCATCATTTTAAACATATACAATTTTATAAAAAATACATTGATGACCTGTTTTTAAATTGGGAAGGTAGCAAAAATACCTTTTTTATGAACTTAATTAGAATCAATGGGGTCTTAAATTTACAGAACATATAGATAAAGAACAAATCACTTTTTTTGGATCTGGAAATATATATAAAAGAGAATAAAATGAATACACGAACGCACTTTAAATCAATTGATGCAAATGGATATCTGCACTTTAAGAGTTGTCATAAAAAAAATTGGAAGGTTAATATTCCCTTCGGACAACTAAATAGAATAAAAAGAAACTGCTCTGAAAATAAATGTTACGAAGCTCAAGCTAAGATAATAGAAAATAGATTTTTATAAAAAGGTTATCCACCTTCAATTGTTGAAGGTGCTAAGAAGAAAGCAGATCTTAGTGTGAGAAAAGATCAAATAAAAAAGCAGTCTAAAATATAAGAAAAAAGATACAAACGGTAAAAATATAGATCACTGTACAGCACTTGTGTCTTGTTATTCCAAAGATGCCAAAAAAAAGTTGAAAATATTTTTTTTAAATTGGGATATATTAAAACAAGACCCTTTTTTTAAAGGAAACACTTAACGATTTTAGACCAAATTTTATTTACTGGCGAGCGAGAACAGTAGCCCAAGAAATTGCATCTTCATATCCTAATTTAAATAAAATAATTTAAAAAATCTAATAAAATTAAAAGGTTCATTTAAATGGAATGAAAGGAGATGTACTTGTTCACACATGGAGGACGGGAAACAGAGCATAAGGAGTGCGTCAACGGGTGAAGTAATCCCGATATAATCAAAATTAAATTGTAGTAGAGAAACAAAAGGAGTTGATCAGCTCACCAAAGTCCATATGTGTCAAGCATCAGGCAATAGTCCCGGAGCACGGAGACAGGGAGCCGCCACTCCCCGTGGAACTGAGAAAAAGAAGTGGAGGGGGTCCAGCTCCTGGGTTGAGGTATCCAATAAAACTTAACCTTTAATGGCAACTAATTAAAACATGGAAAATCGCCACAAGGTGGCAAGTGACATGTCACTAAAAACAAAGGGGGGGTGAAACGCCGACGCGTTTCGAGCAGTTGCTCTTAGTCATGGTGTTGGTACCTAGTCACACGGGGGTTTAAATACCCACTGGCATATGGTCGGGTCCCACCGTGGAAAAAACTCCCCGCCTCCGTCAAACAGGATGTGACGTGGCATAAGGAAGGTAGTCAGAAAAAAAGGAAGGTGCGGCCAGGTAAGATCTAACTAAGTGGAAAAAGATGGCTGTGAGTATAAGTATGGTGACATCTAATGCATGCAAACAATGCAGTATTGTTGTACAGCGGCCGCTCGTGGGGCATAACCGGGTGGCTAGACTGTCATAACATAGTCAGCATTAGAAAAATCCCGAGCACACTAAGAACAAAATATGGTAATAAGTAAATAAATAAAACGCATATTGTGAACTCCAGCCTATATGTCCAAAAACCGCATATAAGTATAATAATATATATGGGAGTTTAACCCATAGCAAAATATGATAGTAAATGATGAAAAAATTGTAATAAACATGTTTATCGATTAGGCGGGTTAGATGCTTAAATACAATGCGCACAAGACCACTAGTAGAAAAAATATATATAAGCATATGTTGAGACTGCCATGAAATCGTATTCTCGGAGACATGATAAGTTCATAAATATTTTAGTATACAGACACATGGGAACCTGTGGGTAAGCACGTATTCCATAAAACATCAATACTGGCACAAGCTACATAAAAAAACCCTAGTCTTGACTTTAAATGGTGTCAGACATATCGCACACAAATGTAAGGGAAAAATCCTGTAAATCATAAACGACTTAAGTGGTCAACAACGAGAAAGTGTATATAAGAATGTAACATACAACTTAGGTCTCTTAAATACATAACCAGGATAGCACCTAAAAACCAGTCAGGGACAGGGATCGCAAAACAAAACTCAGAGGGCGAGTAGGTCCTACCATAACCAAGACTAAAAGATATACAGAAAACACCACATAAAGGCTGAAAAAAAAAAAAAAATACTAGTTTAGTAAAAATACATGAGGTCATTTCTATAGTTAAGACCCATAGGAGCACGTGTTTCCATCCTTAAGATCCAAAAAGCCTCTCTCGTGTGAAGAGCATGTAACCAATCACCCCCCCCGTTTGGGGGGGGGGGGGGTAGTTTTTCAATTCCCTGGATGGAGATGGTGTTACTTTTCCCTTCATGATGCTCCACTAAATGCCTGGTCAAACCAGACATGGATCGGGAGGAGAAATTAGGGCGAATGGCAAGATGTTCATAAATCCTTCTTTTTAATTTTCGCCCCGTGCACCCTATGTATTGCATTCTGCATGTAACACATGTTACACAGTATACAACATATTCGCTGTCACAATTAATAAAGCTTTTTATGGTGTAGCTGGTGCCTGTTGCTATTGACACAACCTGGTGGGAGGAGGGCATTAGAGTGCACATGTTACACCGGGACCTTCCACATTTGTGGCTCCCATTAGTATGGAGCCATGTATTAGTGGGTTTGTCGACCGGTAGATCACTGGGTGACAAAATGGACCCTAGAGATCTAGCTTTCTTAGCTACACATCTAACCCCTCCAGACAGCAGTTTCGCCATGTCGTCGTTTTGTAGCAGTACCGGAATATGTTTGGTGATTATATTTTTGATTTGATCAAAATTTTGGCTGTAAGGAGTGGTGAAAGTAGGAGTGAAACACCATTCCTTATTTTCTTCATATGACGGAAGCAAATACTCATCCCTTGATTTGGCATCAGCAATGGATTTTGCCCTAGCAAGTATGGCACCACTGTATCCCCTACGTTTCAGGCGTCTAGTGATGCCAGCACTTGCTGACTGATAAAATGTGTCATTCGAGGATGCCCTTTTTGCCCTTATGTATTCTCCTATGGGGAGATTCTTTGTGGTATGTACAGGGTGTCCACTTTGGGCATGCAAGATGCTATTGCCCGCTGTGGTTTTGCGGAACATACTTGTGTCAATTTTTAAAGTATGTTTGTTACCCATCAGGGTGACATCAAGAAAGCTAATCGCTTCTTTTTCTCTGACCATAGTGAAGCGTAAATTCAAATCGTTGTCATTAAGGCAAGACAAAAAACCATCAAACTCATGTTCCTCCAAACCTTGGCATATTAGGAGGAGATCGTCTATATACCTGCCGTACCAGTAGATGTTACTCTGGTACGGATTACAGGCAGTACCTGAAGATCTATCCCATGAATATACTGTTATCAATTTGTCTGCATGCATTATCACCAAGCAACAAACGGAGGTCCTGGAAAAAGGCCTAGGATTTGTGCCACTGTACTCTTTTGACTTATATCAGACCATCAGGGATGTCAATAAATTCATTCGAGCCCTTACTGTAAAGAAACATTTTTTTGATACAGATATGGTGGAATTACAATCAAATGGATCAAAACCTTCCATATTGAATCAAATAGGAAAAGCTAACTTGCTGCTCCATACGAGCTTTGCAGATCAGATCACATGTTTGGATCTCATGGACTTACAAATTTCATCTAATAGTGCAAACAATAATATCATTTCCACTAAGGACATTTTTCCTACAACAAACCCCAGCTTCTACCCTATTAATTCCAGAGTCGAGGCAATGGATATATATCAACGTAGAGTGGAAATGGATCTGCGCAATCTAGAAAAACAGACATCAACATCACCCACTAATTTCAATAGGAAGGAACACAAAGCTTTACAAGATCTAAAGAATAACCCGCACATATACATCAGACAGGCAGATAAGGGAGGATCTGTGGTTATTTTGGATAAAGCCCTTTATGAGAGAGAGATTATGAATATGTTAGGGGATGCAACAACATATAAAAGAATGCCATCTGATCCCACTAATGTGGTGAGAACGAAATTGGAACGTATATTGGAGGAAGGGGTTGTGTCTGATATAATCACTCAAAAACAAAAAGAATTCCTTAATCCCAAATATCCAAAAATACCGGTTTTTCATGCTCTTCCTAAGACCCACAAAAATGTCTTCCCACCCCCTTTCCGCCCCATAGTTGCGGGTATTGATTCGCTCCTTGAGCGTTTGGGCAATTGGCTTGATCATATGCTACAACCCCTGGTCCAGAGAACGATAGGCTATATCAGGGATACAAAGTCTCTCCTAAATGCCATGTCTCAAATTGAGTGGAAAAGTGGCTTTGAGTGGGTCTCCTGTGATGTGGCATCACTATATAGCTGCATACCACATGACAAGGCTGAACTAGCGCTGACATATCATCTTAACAAATACACTGAGTACAGTCCTTGTCTAAGGCAGTATATAGTTGAAGTTTTGGTTTTTCTGCTACAACACAATTACTTTACCTTCAATGGTTTGTTTTTTCTTCAGGTTACTGGTTGTCCTATGGGGGCAAAATTCTCCCCCTCCCTCGCTAATCTTTACATGGCGTTCTGGGAGGAGCATCGTCTGTATGCTGCCTGTAATCCGTACCAGAGTAACATCTACTGGTACGGCAGGTATATAGACGATCTCCTCCTAATATGCCAGGGTTTGGGGGAACATGAGTTTGATGGTTTTTTGTCTGGCCTTAATGACAACGATTTAAATTTACGCTTCACTATGGTCAGAGAAAAAGAAGCGATTAGCTTTCTTGATGTCACCCTGATGGGTAACAAACATACTTTAAAAATTGACACAAGTATGTTCCGCAAAACCACAGCGGGCAATAGCATCTTGCATGCCCAAAGTGGACACCCTGTACATACCACAAAGAATCTCCCCATAGGAGAATACATAAGGGCAAAAAGGGCATCCTCGAATGACACATTTTATCAGTCAGCAAGTGCTGGCATCACTAGACGCCTGAAACGTAGGGGATACAGTGGTGCCATACTTGCTAGGGCAAAATCCATTGCTGATGCCAAATCAAGGGATGAGTATTTGCTTCCGTCATATGAAGAAAATAAGGAATGGTGTTTCACTCCTACTTTCACAACTCTTTACAGCCAAAATTTTGATCAAATCAAAAATATAATCACCAAACATATTCCGGTACTGCTACAAAACGACGGCATGGCGAAACTGCTGTCTGGAGGGGTTAGATGTGTAGCTAAGAAAGCTAGATCTCTAGGGTTCATTTTGTCACCCAGTGATCTACCGGTTGACAAACCCACTAATACATGGCTCCATACTAATGGGAGCCACAAATGTGGAAGGTCCCGGTGTAACATGTGCACTCTAATGCCCTCCTCCCACCAGGTTGTGTCAATAGCAACAGGCACCAGCTACACCATAAAAAGCTTTATTAATTGTGACAGCGAATATGTTGTATACTGTGTAACATGTGTTACATTCAGAATGCAATACATAGGGTGCACGGGGCGAAAATTAAAAAGAAGGATTTATGAACATCTTGCCATTCGCCCTAATTTCTCCTCCCGATCCATGTCTGGTTTGACCAGGCATTTAGTGGAGCATCATGAAGGGAAAAGTAACACCATCTCCATCCAGGGAATTGAAAAAGTACCCCCCCCCCCCCAAACGGGGGGGTGATTGGTTACATGCTCTTCACACGAGAGAGGCTTTTTGGATCTTAAGGATGGAAACACGTGCTCCTATGGGTCTTAACTATAGAAATGACCTCATGTATTTTTACTAAACTAGTATTTTTTTTTTCTTTCAGCCTTTATGTGGTGTTTTCTGTATATCTTTTAGTCTTGGTTATGGTAGGACCTACTCGCCCTCTGAGTTTTGTTTTGCGATCCCTGTCCCTGACTGGTTTTTAGGTGCTATCCTGGTTATGTATTTAAGAGACCTAAGTTGTATGTTACATTCTTATATACACTTTCTCGTTGTTGACCACTTAAGTCGTTTATGATTTACAGGATTTTTCCCTTACATTTGTGTGCGATATGTCTGACACCATTTAAAGTCAAGACTAGGGTTTTTTTATGTAGCTTGTGCCAGTATTGATGTTTTATGGAATACGTGCTTACCCACAGGTTCCCATGTGTCTGTATACTAAAATATTTATGAACTTATCATGTCTCCGAGAATACGATTTCATGGCAGTCTCAACATATGCTTATATATATTTTTTCTACTAGTGGTCTTGTGCGCATTGTATTTAAGCATCTAACCCGCCTAATCGATAAACATGTTTATTACAATTTTTTCATCATTTACTATCATATTTTGCTATGGGTTAAACTCCCATATATATTATTATACTTATATGCGGTTTTTGGACATATAGGCTGGAGTTCACAATATGCGTTTTATTTATTTACTTATTACCATATTTTGTTCTTAGTGTGCTCGGGATTTTTCTAATGCTGACTATGTTATGACAGTCTAGCCACCCGGTTATGCCCCACGAGCGGCCGCTGTACAACAATACTGCATTGTTTGCATGCATTAGATGTCACCATACTTATACTCATATGACAAACAGGTCACTCATGGGTTAATCAGCCATCTTTTTCCACTTAGTTAGATCTTACCTGGCCGCACCTTCCCCCTTTTTTTCTGACTACCTTCCTTATGCCACGTCACATCCTGTTTGACGGAGGCGGGGAGTTTTTTCCACGGTGGGACCCGACCATATGCCAGTGGGTATTTAAACCCCCGTGTGACTAGGTACCAACGCCATGACTAAGAGCAACTGCTCGAAACGCGTCGGCGTTTCACCCCCCTTTTGTTTTTAGTGACATGTCACTTGCCACCTAGTGGCGATTTTCCATGTTTTAATTAGTTGCCATTAAAGGTTAAGTTTTATTGGATACCTCAACCCAGGAGCTGGACCCCCTCCACTTCTTTTTCTCAAAATTAAATTGTGCCAGTAACTATGTAATTTATGTGCTGGAGTGTCCATGCGGGACCCAATATGTGGGCCGCACGTCACAAACACTCCGAAAAAGAATAAATTCGCACAGATTTAATATTAAACACAAATATCCAAAACATAGTATTTCCCGTCATTTTGCAATGTGCCACAATGCAGACCCAGGGTTTCTACGGGTGATTCCAGTAGAACAAATAGTGGAAGGTTTACGGAGATTTTCCACCCTATGTAGAAGAGAGAGTTTTTATGTTTTGAAACTTAACACACTGGTCCCTAATAGTTTTAATGAATGTACAGAACGGGTATAAGAATATATGCAGTCTGTTTGACTTTTTGTATATTTTATGTGTTAACCAATGGATAATTGTTTTCGGGTGAAAATGGGGTCATGGAGCTAGATAAAAGGAGCACTTTTGTTAGGAATGGATATCCCTGAGGAAGGGGAATTATCCCCGCAACACATCAGATCTGATTGTATTGGCCTTTTTATGAACATTTTAACTGAATAAATTGTCATTTTGCATGAAGTATTGGTGGATTGCAGTGATTCGTGCGAAAATTTTTTCGGTCACATCCGAAAAAGGAAAGAGAGGAAGAAAAAAAGTGCGCAGAGTGCCAGATTTGGCGTGTTAAAGGTGCTAGATTTAAGGCTGGCCGGATCGAGGGGGGGTTTAAGGACGGGGAAACCCCTCTCGTTGAAGTAAGTAGGAATTTCATATCGGTGCATGAATTGGCTACATGTGAACATTGATCCTGTCCGCTCTCATATTTTTGCTTTTTTCTATTTTTCATTGATTCATTCGGAGTGACGAGTCACTTGCCGAAGAGGATTGAAGCGGAGAAAGGACCGATACGCGATATTGTAATCTTTATCTACGGGTCTTTAAAGTGTGTGAGTGGTTTGAATAAAGCCACTCACCAAGTGTAAGTGTCATTTTTTCACTATTGAATTTTAAAGTGTTTTCTTACAGAAGAATTCCAACACCGCTCCGGAAAAAAAAAGTATTTTCTATGTACAACTCTCAATATAGAGTCTGGCCTGTAGCACAGAGCCCGACAACCGGGGACTCACCAGAGCTGCAGGAAGCAGAGGATGGTGTGTGCTGGGCCCCTCTACACAAAACAGGCTGCATATATACATAGTGATAAACGCTAAGTGTATGTGAACTTTAGAAATTGGCTGACCAACTAATCGACCAACCGATAAATCGATTATGAAAATAGTTGACAACTAATAGATTAATAGATTAGTTTTTTACTTTTTCCACATGTGAGTTCTTTGATCTTTTATAAGATCTGATTTCTGAGTACAACATTTCCCACATTCTAAACATGAAAATGGCTTTTCCCCTGTGTGAGTTCTCTGATGTTGAACAAAACTTGATTTGTCAGTAAAACTTTTTCCACGTTCGGAACATGAAAACGGCTTCTCCCCGTGTGAGTTCTCTGATGTTGAACAAAACTTGATTTGTCAGTAAAATATTTCCCACATTCTGCACATGAAAATGGCTTCTCCCCTGTGTGAGCTCTTTGATGTTTAATAAGATCTGATTTATGAATATAACATTTCCCACATGCTACACATCAACATGGCTTCTCTCCTGTGTGAGTTTTGTTATGTTGAACAAGACCTGATTTGTCACTAAAACTTTTTCCACATTGGGAACATGAAAATGGCTTTTCCCCTGTGTGAGTTCTCTGATGTTTAATAAGATCTGATTTATGAGCAAAACCTTTTCCACATTCTGAACATGAAAATGGTTTCTCTCCCGTGTGAGTTCTTTGATGTCTAACAATATCTGATTTATGAGTAAATCTTTTTCCACATTCAGAACATGAAAACGGCTTCTCCCCTGTGTGAGTTCTTTGATGTGTAATAAGATTTGATTTCTGAATAAAATATTTCCCACATTCTGCACATGAAAATGGCTTCTCCCCTGTGTGAGTTCTTTGATGTTTAATAAGATCTGATTTATGAGCAAAACATTTCTCGCATTCTGAACATGAAAATGGCTTCTCCCCTGTATGAGTTCTCTGATGCTGAACAAAACTTGATTTGTCAGTAAAACTTTTTCCACATTCGGAACATGAAAACGGCTTCTCCCCTGTGTGAGTTCTTTGATGTGTAATAAGATGTGATTTCCGAATAAAATATTTCCCACATTCTGCACATGAAAATGGCTTCTCTCCTGTGTGAGTTCTGTTATGTTGAACAAGACTTGATTGGTCACTAAAACTTTTTCCACATTGGGAACATGAAAATGGCTTTTCCCCTGTGTGAGTTCTTTGATGTTTAATAAGATCTGATTTATGAGTAAAACATTTTCCACATTCTGAGCATGAAAATGGCTTCTCTCCCGTGTGAGTTCTTTGATGTATAACAATATCTGATTTATGAGTAAAACATTTTCCACATTCGGAACATGAAAATGGTTTCTCTCCTGTGTGAGTTCTCTGATGTTGAACAAAATTTGATTTGTTAGTAAAACTTTTTCCACATACGGAACATGAAAATGGCTTCTCCCCTGTGTGAGTTCTTTGATGTGCGACAAGATTTGATTTCAGAGTAAAACATTTCCCACATTCAGAACATGAAAATGGCTTTTTCTTATTTTGCTGAACATCCTGTGATGACTGAGAAGACAGGACCTGTATATAAGGATGAGATGAGAGATCTTGGCTGTGAAGGGCTGAGGGTGTATCTGGGATAATGGAATGTTCTTCATATGTATCTTGTGTGATATCATCATCTGCTTTATAATCTGAAGATATAAGATTCTCCTCTGATCTCCTGCTACAAGAATCTGCAGAGAATAAAACAGTACATTTTTGAGTATTAACCCCTTACTGACCAGCATTTTAGTTTTGTCCTTATCTCTTTCTAAGAGCCATAACATTTTATTTTTCCATCTATAGAGCTATATTAGGGCTTTTTTTTTTTTTGTGGGTTCAATTTTACTTTGTAACAATGCAATTCATATCACCATAAAATATAGCAAAAAAACTGAAAATAAATATTTATTGTTTTTGACTTTGCTACTCCCAGCACTTTAGTAGGATAGGGACCGACACCATGGGGACATCCTATTAAGGAGGTGGGCACCCTAAGAAGCCGGGGCAGAGGTTTGGGCGAGCTCAGGGCCGCATTTATTATAGACAATCAGTCTATAATTTTAATGGTAGGTTTATTTTAACTGTGAGAGACAGAAAAACAACCATGATCTCCTGCATGGACCCCAACTCGTAGAGAGGAGCTCGTGCTGGAGACGGCACTCACTCCATTCATTTCTATGGGAGCGCCGGTGATGCCCCAGTACAGCACTCAGGTCTATAGAAATAAATGGAGTGTGTGCCATCTCCAGCACGAGTTCCTCTCTAAGAGTCAGGGCCCATGCAGGTGATCATGGGGGGTCCCAGCATTCGGACCCCCCCCCCCCTTCCCCACGATCTGACACTTATTCCCTATTCTGTGGATAGGGGATAAGTTACTTTTCACTGCAGTGCCCCTTTAAGGTTTCATGGCTGGTGTTTGGCGACTCGAACCTTAATCCCATAGAAAATCTGTGGGACGACGCGCCCATAGAGAATTAATGGATGGATAGCATGCGCTCCTTACAGAGCCGTGCAGGAGATCATGGGGGGGAGGGGGGGGGATCCCAGCAGTCGGACCACGTGTGATCTGACACATCCCCCATCCTGCGGATAGAGGATAAGTTACTCGTCACTTCAGTACCCCGTTAGCCCTCACCTTTTAAAATAACCCTTTAAAATTTGTACCTACAGACCCATATGAGGGCTTATTTTTTGTGCCACCAATTTTACTTTGGACTGACATCAGTCATTTACTCCAAAAATCTACAACAAAACCAAAACATTTTTGTGGGACAGAATTTCAAAAAAGAAAAAAAAATGCAATTTTGTAACTATTGAAGGTTTCCGTTTCTACACAGTACAATTTAAGGTAAAATTGACACCTTATCTTTATTCTGTAGATCTATACGATTAAAATGATACCCAAATTATATAGGTTTAATTTTGTTTTACTTCTGTTGAAAATTATAACTGTCTGCACGAAAATTTATATGTTTAAAAATGTCCTCTTCTGACCCCTAACTTTTTAGTTTTTTCGTATATGGGGCTGTATGAGGGTCATTTTTTTGCGCTGTGATCTACGTTTTTATTCGTATCATTTTTGTTTTGATGGCACTTTTTGATTTTTATATGTTTTTTATGGTATACAAAGTGACAGAAAAAATATAAAATTTTGGTCTTTGGAATTTTTTTTTACGAGTACGCCATTGACCGAGTACGCCATTGATATATTACGAGAACGAGTACGCCATTGATATATTACGAGAACGAGTACGCCATTGATATATTAACACTATATTTTTATAGTTCGGACATTTACGCATACGGCGATACCACATGTTTATATTATTTTTTTTAAATGGGAAAAGGGGGGCGATTCAAACTTTTATTAGGAAAAGGGTTATATCACATTTATTTCCTTTTTCTTTTTTTTTTTTTTTTTTTTTTTTTTTTTTACACATTTATAGCCCCCACAGGAGACTATTACATGCAATCTTCTGATTTCATACACTGTTCAATGCTATGCCATAGCATAGCATTGATCAGTGCTATCGGCACTCCATTGCTCCAGCCGGGATCTCAGGCATGGAGCAATCGAGCGATGATTGGACAAAGAGGAGGAAGGTAGAGACCCTCATCGCGTATCCTCAGCTGATCGGGACACTGTGATCCCGATCAGCCCGACTAAGCTGCCGGGAAGCTTTTTTTATTTTATTTTAGACGTAGCGATAGCATGGTTAATACCGGACATAACCACGATCGGTGTCCCGGTAGCCATGTGTCCCAGTCGTTGCTAGGTGCCGGGACTGACCCACTATGGCGCGGGGTCAGCACGTAACCCCGTGTAATAGCACGGTAGTGGGTGCAGGGCGTACAGGTATGCCCTGCGTCCTTAAGAGGTTAAAGTTTTGTGACTGACGTTTGGCATTTCATGCTGGAATACTTATCCACGACCCATTTTCAATGCCCTGGCTGAGGGAAGGAAAATTTTTACCCAAGATTTGACGGTACATGGACACATCCATTGATCCTTTGATGCGGTAAATTTATCCTGTCTCCTTAGCAGAAAAGCATAATTTTGGTTTCATGTGACCACAACACTCTCCCCCAGCTCTCCTCTAATTCATTCGAATGTTCATGGTCAGACTTCAGATGGGCCTTTACATGTGCTTTCTTGAGCAGGGGGACCATGCAGGATTTCAGTCCCTCTTGGTGTTGTTTACCTGCTGACTATGGCCCCAGCTGCCTTGAGATCATTCAGGATCCTCCCCTATAGTTCTGGGCTGATAGTTTTCCTGATCATTCAGTCTCCATGAGGTGAGATCTTATATGGAGCCCCAGACCGAGGGTGATTGACAGATGTTTTATGTTTCTACCATTTGTGAATAATCGCACTAACTGTTGTAAACATCTCATCAAGCTGATTGGTGACTCTTTAGTATTCGTTATGGTGGAGAGTTTGTAATCTGTGTAATACTGGTGGTTGGCAGCCGCCAGCGTGTACAGCATTCCACTGCGTACATTGGCCGAACTTCCAGCACGGCTCCTCCTCCTCGCTGCAGGCTCCGGACTTTTCCCTCAGGCAGCGACAGTGCCTGGTGCATTTAGTAGGGTTCACATGTGGTCCGTCTCTTTAAGGGTCTGTGCGCACCTCTTATTCTGCTCGTTTCCTGATCATTCAGTCTCCATGAGGTGAGATCTTACATGGAGCCCCAGACCGAGGGTGATTGACAGATGTTTTATGTTTCTACCATTTGTAAATAATCGCACTAACTGTTGTAAACATCTCATCAAGCTGATTGGTGACTCTTTAGTATTGGCTATTTAACCCCTTAAAGGGGTACTCCGCCCCTAGACATCTTATCCCCTATCCAAAGGATAGGGGATAAGATGTCAGATCGCCGCGGTCCCGCTGCTGGGGAGCCCTGGGATCCCCACTGCGGCACCCCGCTCTCATTACAGCACAGAGCGAGTTCGCTCTGCACGTAATGACGGGCATTACAGGGGCCGGAGCATCGTTACGTCACGGCTCCGCCCCTCGTGACGTCACGTCCCGCCCCTTTAAATACAAGTCTATGGGAGGGGCGCGGCGGTCGTCACGCCCCCTCCCATAGACTTGCATTAAGGGGACGGGCCGTGATGTCACTAGGGGCGGAGCCATGACGTCACGCTGCTCCGTCCTCCGTATCGCCCGTCATTACGCACAGAGAGAACTCTGAGAGCGGGGTGCCGCAGCGGGGATCCCTGGGGTCCCCAGCAGCAGGACCATGGCGATCTCACATCTTATCCCCTATCCTTTGGATAGGGGATAAGATGTCCATGGGAGGAGTACCCCTTTAAGGACTCAGGGTTTTTCCGTTTTTGCATTTTCGTTGTTTCCTCCTTACATTTTAAAAATCATAACCCTTTCAATTTTGCACCTAAAAATTTATATGATGGTTTATTTTTTGCACCACCAATTCTACTTTGCAGTGACATCAGTCATTTTACCCAAAAATCTATGGCGAAATGGAAAAAAAATCATTGTGCGACAAAATTGAAGAAAAAAACGCCATTTTGTAACTTTTGGGGGCTTCCGTTTCTACACAGTACATTTTTCGGTAAACTGACACCTTATCTTTATTCTGTAGGTCCATACGATTAAAATGATCCCCTACTTATATAGGTTTGATTTTGTCGCACTTCTGTAAAAAATCATAACTACATGCAGGAAAATTTATAAGTTTAAAATTGTCATCTTCTGACCCCTATAACTTTTTTATTTTACCGCTTATGGGGCGGTATGAGGGCTAATTTTTTGCGCCGTGATCTGAAGTTTTTAGCGGTACCGTTTTTGTATTGATCGGACTTTTTGATCGCTTTTTATTCATTTTTTCATGATAAAAAAAGTGACCAAAAATAAGTTATTTTGGACTTTGGAATTTTTTTGCGTGTACGCCATTGACCGTGCGGTTTAATTAATTATATATTTTTATAGTTCGGACATTTACGCACACAGCGATACCACATATGTTTATATTTATTTTTATTTACATGTTTTGTTTTTTTTATGAAAAAAGGGGGGTGATTCAAACTCTTATTAGGGAAAGGGTTAAATGACGTTTACTAACTTTTTTTTTTACACTTTTTTTTGCAGTGTTATAGCTCCCATAGGGGGCTATAACATTGCACACACTGATCTTATACCCTGTTCACTGCAAAGCCATAGCTTTGCATTGATCAGTGTTATTGGCGGTCGATTGCTCAAGCCTGCATCTCAGGCTTGGAGCAATCAATCGCCGAAGGGACACGCCGGAGGAAGGTAAGAGGACCTCCGCTCGTGTCCCAACTGATCGGGATGCCGCATTTTCACTGCGGTGGTCCTGATCAGCCCCACTGAGCAGCTGGGCAGCTTTCACTTTCGTTTTAGACGTGATGTTCAACTTTGAACGCTGCATCTAAAGGGTTAATAGATATTAGCCCTGGGTCCCGGCTTCAGATACATGCCGGGACTGACCCGATATGACTCGGGGTCACCGCATGACCCTGCGTTATATCGCGAGAGTCGGCCAAGGATGTAAATATACGTCCTTGGTCGTTAAGGGCTCTCCGTCCTCCTTTCCTTGCCTAAGCAATATTGTAGTTTACTGCAAGTGAAGGTGTCTTCTGTTGTGTTCCATGTACCAGTTTTCTGACCAAGCTTCTGTTTCTGGCTACGTCTCTGTCTGACCCCTCTGCTCCAAGCTTGTTCCATCTCTCTGCACCGGGGCTATTCAGCTCTGCTGTTTTAACAGCACCAGCTCTGCTAAGCACCTGACCTGATCTGCCACTGGTGGCAACTATTGTAAATGGTCAAAACCTACCCAAGCCTATGTAGTATGTTACAACTCCAGTCAAGCTACAAGTCAGGGTACTACATTCTGAGGACAATGCCTTCTATGTCTGCCAGACTCTACAGATCCTGTCCTTTTAGGACTGCCATGATTACAACAATATTCTCCAGTCCTGGATTGGCATACAGGTAACATTCTCCAGTGGGGGACTTAGAGCCTTATTTCCTGCTTGTCTGAGATGCGTCACCTCATCCGGTGCCTTTGAACCTGTCTCGCCTGCCCCCGCAATATGTGGCATATGCAGATGTTTTTTGTAAGAAGAAGGCTGAGACTTTACCAAAGCATTGGTCCTATGATTGCCCGATTGATCTTCTACCTGGGACTTCTCCACCTCCTGAAAGGGTTCATCCATTATCCTTGCCGGAGACACAGGCTATGGCCAAGTATATAAAGGAGAACCTTGAGAGGGGATTTATTCAGAAGCCTACTTTACCAGCGGGAGCCGGCTTCTTCTTTGTGGCCAAGAAAGACCAGTCACTGTGTTCCTGCATAGATTATTATGGACTCAACAAGATCACAAAAACAAGTACCCTCTGCCTCTGATATCTGAATTGTTCGAATGTATCCGAGGCGCCCAGATATATTCACCAAGTTGGATTTGCAAGGATCAGATAACCTGATCCACATCTGTGAAGGTGATGAGTGGAGGAAGGCTTTCAACACCTGTGATGGTCACTACGAGTACCTGGTCATTCCTTTCAGCTTGTGCAACGCTCCCGCAGTATTTGAACAATTTGTGAATGACATCTTCTGGGACTTTTTATCTGGATGATATTCTCATCTACTCCCACGACTTGTCCACTGACCGAAAGCAAGTGCGCCTTGTCTTGCGGCGATTATAGGAGAATGGACTGTATGCTAAGATGGAAAAGTGTGTCTTTGAGCAGTCTTCGTTACCCTTCTTCGGATACATTGTCTCCTGTTCTGGCCGCAAATGGACCCCGACAAGGTATCAGCCATCCTGAACTGGCCTCGTCCACAGGGGCCCCCGTGCCATTCAAAGGTTCCTGGGGTTTGCCAATTTCTATAGACAGTTCATCCCAAACTTCTCTTCCCTCACAGCTCCTATTTCTGCTCTGATGAAGAAAGTGACGGATGTGAAGAAGTGGACCTCTGAAACAGAGTCAGATTTCTAGCATCTCAAGGACTGCTTTGCTGCCTTAACAGTTCTCCAACATCCAGATACCTCCAAACAGTTCTTTCTTGAAGTTGACACCTGTTGCAGAAGAACTCTAAAGGGAGGTTATCTCATGTATTCATCTGCGGACAGGAACTATACCAAGAGAGCTGCTTGCTATCAATTTGGCCTTGGAGGAATGGAGAGACCTCCTGGAGGGGGTTCTGAATCCAGTGGTGATATACACTGACCATAAGAACCTAACGTATCTACAGTCTGCACAGCGACTAAATCCTCGTCAGGCCCCATGGGCCCTTTTCTTTGCCAGGTTCAATTTTATCCTGCATTTCTGCCCAGCAGATAAGAATGTGAAGGCAGAGGCACTCTCCTGTTCCTTCGCCCCAGCAGACCAGATTGAAGAACCTTAACATATCGATCTGTCTCGTCTGGTTTCTGTGGTCCAAGTCAAGGTGAAAGACATTCCTCCAGAGAAGCAAATTCTTACTTGGGGACATTGCTCAAAGTATGCTGGTCACCCTGGGGTGCGTAAGACACTTGACTTTCTGTCCCGTCACTACTGGTGGCCTACCCTGTCTAAGGATGTCCGAGAGTTTGTGTCGGCCTGCACCTCCTGTGCTCGTAATAAAGCCTCCTGAACCAAGCCTCCATTAACCATTCCTTCAAGACTTCATTACGGATCTTCCTTCCTCTACTGGCTGTTCCGTAATTTGGGTAGTGGCAGATTTTAGAAAATGGCACATATTGTCCTGCTTCCTGGACGGCCTTCTGCTAATGGATTGGTCTGTCTGTTTATGGAACACATCCTCCATCTTCATGGTCTACCTCTGCACGCTGTATCTGATCACGGAGTACAGTTCACTTCCAGATTCCGGCAAGCTCTCTATGGGCTAATTGAAGTAAAGTTGGATTTCGCCTCTGGTAACCATCTTCAGTCAAATGGGAAAGTTGAGAAAGTGAACCAGATCTTAGAGAACTACCTCCGTCACTTTGTCTCTGCAAAGTATGATGAGGAGGTCCGGCCTTGAGCGGAATATTCCTACAGCCATTCCTGAGAATCTATGGGCTCCATTCTTTATAATGTAAGGACTTCATCCCCGTGCTCTTCTCTTGCCTGCATCCTCTGAGGTACCATCTGCTTATTCCTCATTTAGAGACTTTCTCAACATCTGGAGCTCTCTCACAGGCAGTTTCCCATATGAAGAGGAATGCAGACTATAGTTCATTTGTTCTTTTTTGTTGGTCTAAAATCCACACCTGTAGGTATAGGTGTTGCTTTAGTTAAAGGGGTACTCCGCTGTATACATTTTAACCCTTATCCTAGGGATAGGGGATAAGATATTAGATTGTGGGGAACCAACCGCTTGGGACCCCCCGTGACCTCCGCTGCGGCACCCCTGTCATTCGGCGCACGGAGCAAACTCTGCTCAGTGGACCATAACTGCCGATGCCGGCCACCACGCCCCCTCCTTTCACGTCTATGCGAGAAGTACTAGCCGTCAGGCCCATCCCATATACATGAATGGAGGGGGCGTGGCTGTGACATTACTATCAAAATGTTCAGAACGCTTTGAGCATCAGAGTACCCCTATAAATCTTTGGTAGATAATTTGTGTCTTTATTTCTCAACACGTTTCTTACGACCTTGATGACTATTTTCTATCCAATAAGCATTGAAGTTTATATAACTTGGAATTGGAAAATATGCATAAAAATGATGATATGGTCAAAATACTCCCCTGCCTAATAATAAACACTGTGTATATGCACACTCACACTATATACACACTCACACTATATGCACGCTCACACTATATGCACACTCACACTATATGCACACTCACACTATATGCACGCTCACACTATATGCACGCTCACACTATATGCACACTTACAATTACCTTCTAGTATAAATCAATCAGGTAGGTGCAACCAGGGCCCTCCCCCCAGGGCCCCTGCTAGTTACTAATATATGTAATAAACATCCTGGCTTGGCGCTGAGCACAGTCACAGTGAAATACTTTACAGCATCAAGCCAAGATGGCGGACATCACCTCATCATCAGGAATGTCCACTGGGATGGTGGAGACATATGCAGCAGTCCTTCCATCCAGCAGGTATATTTCATGTCCATATCCCAACTATATTCTACATCCATATTATAAATGCACAATGTGTGTTATCTCCCATAACCGGGTCACATGATCATCCATATTTAGTTAATTATTTGTCTGAATGGGGGAAAATACAGAAGAAAAGAGACAGAACAGAGAGATTAAAGAACTCTACACAAAATTATTACAGCCGATGACTGAGTAGAATCTGTGACTCTTCTCTGTATTAAGTGGATACCACTTACCTTGGTTGTTACCTGTAGGTATGTCCTCCTTATAATGCTCATCACTGCTCACATCTGTCTCTTCTTCTTCCTTTATGTCTGTAGGATTAATATAGATCAGATCTTTCCCTGTAGGAATGTCCTTCTTATACTGCTCATCAAGAGGACAGGGACACCTTTCTGGTGCGGTTCTCTTACTGGATCTGACTGTAGGGAACAAATACAGAGACTGAATTCATTCTTTACATACAAATAATGAGAGGACGTGTGTATATAGTCATGTCTATTACCTGGTGATGTGAGGGGCTGCTGATCCTCCATCATGACCTGATCCTTGTACTGATCCTTGTGTCCTTCTACATACTCCCACTCCTCCATGGAGAAATAGACCGCCACGTCCTGACACCTTATAGGAACCTGACACATAATGATACAGTCATCACCCCGACCCCTCCAGTGGTGTTACTGTATAATGTCCCAGCATTCCCAGCAGTGTCACCTCTCCAGTCATCACCAGACCCCTCCATTACTGTATAATGTCCCAGCATTCCCAGCAGTGTCACCTCTCCAGTCATCACCAGACCCCTCCATTACTGTATAATGTCCCAGCAGTGTCACCTCTCCAGTCATCACCAGACCCCTCCATTACTGTATAATGTCCCAGCAGTGTCACCTCTCTAGTCATCACCAGACCCCTCCATTACTGTATAATGTCCCAGCAGTGTCACCTCTCTAGTCATCACCAGACCTCTCCATTACTGTATAATGTCCCAGCATTCCCAGCAGTGTCACCTCTCCAGTCATCACCAGACCCCTCCATTACTGTATAATGTCCCAGCAGTGTCACCTCTCCAGTCATCACCAGAACCCTCCATTACTGTATAATGTCCCAGCAGTGTCACCTCTCCAGTCATCACCAGACCCCTCCATTACTGTATAATGTCCCAGCATTCCCAGCAGTGTCACCTCTCCAGTCATCATCAGACCCTTCCATTACTGTATGATGTCCCAGCAGTGTCACCTCTCCAGTCATCACCAGACCCCTCCATTACTGTATAATGTCCCAACAGTGTCACCTCTCCAGTCATCACCAGACCCCTCCATTACTGTATAATGTCCCAGCAGTGTCATCTCTCCAGTTATCACCAGACCCCTCCATTACTGTATAATGTCCCAGCAGTGTCACCTCTCCAGTCATCACCAGACCCCTCCATTACTGTATAATGTCCCAGCAGTGTCACCTCTCCAGTCATCACCAGACCCCTCCATTACTGTATAATGTCCCAGCAGTGTCACCTCTCCAGTCATCACCAGACCCCTCCATTACTGTATAATGTCCCAGCAGTGTCACCTCTCCAGTCATCACCAGACCCCTCCATTACTGTATAATGTCCCAGCAGTGTCACCTCTCCAGTCATCACCAGACCCCTCCATTACTGTATAATGTCCCAGCAGTGTCACCTCTCTAGTCATCACCAGACCCCTCCATTACTGTATAATGTCCCAGCAGTGTCACCTCTCCAGTCATCACCAGACCCCTCCATTACTGTATAATGTCTCAGCAGTGTCACCTCTCCAGTCATCACCAGACCCCTCCATTACTGTATAATGTCCCAGCAGTGTCACCTCTCCAGTCATCACCAGACCCCTCCATTACTGTATAATGTCCCAGCAGTGTCACCTCTCCAGTCATCACCAGACCCCTCCATTACTGTATAATGTCTCAGCAGTGTCACCTCTCCAGTCATCACCAGACCCCTCCATTACTGTATAATGTCCCAGCATTCCCAGCAGTGTCACCTCTCCAGTCATCACCAGACCCCTACATTACTGTATAATGTCCCAGCAGTGTCACCTCTCCAGTCATCACCAGACCCCTCCATTACTGTATAATGTCCCAGCAGTGTCACCTCTCCAGACATCACCAGACCCCTCCATTACTGTATAATGTCCCAGCAGTGTCACCTCTCCAGTCAGTAGCAGACCCCTCCATTACTGTATAATGTCCCAGCAGTGTCACCTCTCCAGTCATCACCAGACCCCTCCATTACTATATAATGTCCCAGCAGTGTCACCTCTCCAGTCAGCAGCTCCATCATCTTATTGATAAGTTCTCGGATTTTCTGTTCATCCATTTCCTCATGTATCAGGGAGTGAGGTGGGGGCCCCGGGATTGGGCTCAGGGTTCTTCCCAATACTTCATACACAGGGGCCCGACAGCGCCCACTAGAGGACTTCTTCACTACTGTGTATTCCTGTGTATAGAGAGACACATTAATAACACTACATATGCGGTGACCCAGTACAGAATGTGCCATTCTGTACCCCTGTCAGTCCTATCAGGTGGACTCCATGTCCCCTGGCCTCACACTCCTCAGGAATCTTTTACAACCTAAAGTTATATCTGAGTTAATGTAACGCTGTGTGTTGTAATACTATGTCATTGTGCCTTTAAATACTGTTGCTAAGGGTTATGTAACCAAGGAAGGTGTAAGGTGAACAGGTGATCTGGCAAATGGGATTCCTCCAAATTGCTCCCATAAATACCTGGGAGGAGTCAGTTTAGTTGCAGTTTAGCTGAGGTACAGCTTGAGTAAAGTTGTCTGGTGTTCCTGAGGGAGGCCCAAGGCCTAGTCGCATCTACTACCAGTTCACCCCTGCAGGTGAAAGTCAAAGTCTGGCGGTAAGCACAAATACAGCGGAGAAGTCTAGTCAAGATAGTCAAGTGTCATTTACAAAAGTCAGCGTGAGTTGCACAAGTCAGTCCAAGTTCACTACAAGTCCCAGCAAGCCGATAAGCTTCATAACGTTCACTGTGCATCTCCTTGGGCTTAAACTAAGCTGTAAAGACTTTAACACCTTGTCTGCCTCAGTAAAAATCCGTTGTTCCATAACCTTGCATCGGAGTGATTCATTACCCTGCGCCTGGCCCAGGAATCATCGGCTATACCTCAGGTGGTGAATTAGGTAAACTACGCCCTGGCATCACGATCACAAAGAGTTAATACCATCTGGCCTTCCATACCCATCACCACACATACATTCCCAGAATCCCTCACCTCTCCAGTCATATCCATCTGTTATTACATAGATAAGAATGAGGTCATGTGACATCACTCCCAGAATCCCTCACCTCTCCAGTCATATCCATCTGTTATTACATAGATAAGAATGAGGTCATGTGACATCACTCCCAGAATCCCTCACCTCTCCAGTCATATCCATCTGTTATTACATAGATAAGAATGAGGTCATGTGACATCACTCCCAGAATCCCTCACCTCTCCAGTCATATCCATCTGTTATTACATAGATAAGAATGAGGTCATGTGACATCACTCCCAGAATCCCTCACCTCTCCAGTAAGCCGGAAGAGTATCTGTAGGGTGAGGTTTATGATCCTGTCGGCCATCTTGTTCCTGTCTCTCTCCATGGTTGATGGGTCATCCAGGAGAATTCTCTTATATAGAAGATATCAGCAGAGGATCCTGGATTGGAGAAACCTGAAGGGAAGAAGAGGAGACGATGAGAAATGGCGGCTGCTAATAGAAACAACAACAGACGGAGAAAGAGACAAATACACAGAAAGTTCTGGATCTTGTGATCTTCTTCCTTAAGTCATAAAACCTTGTGGGCCTGAATGGGTTAATAGTAATGTCCCCTCCCCCAGCGCTCCTGATGTCACCACAACCGTATATACCTCCACCTGCAGACTGTACAGGAGCCGTGTGCTTACAGGACCTGCGATGATGTCACCGTCATGTGATCAGTCACATGGAGGAGGAGGAGTCACATGATCAGGGGCTGCTGCTCTAGGCTCATCTGCTCAGTGTATGCAGGACTCTGCTGTGCTGGTTGTGATCGCTGCTGGATGAGCTGAAGTTATGTGTATGCAGCAGAGCTGTGTGTGTGTGATGTGCGTGGTGCAGAGCTGTGTATGTGTGTGTTATATATGTCTGCAGCAGAGCTGTGTGTAATGTGCATGTAGCTGAGCTGTATGTGTACACAGTAGAGCTGTATATGTGTAATGTACGTGTAGCTGATCTGTATGTGTACACAGTAGAGCTGTATATGTGTAATGTGCATGTAGCTGAGCTGTATGTGTACACAGTAGAGCTGTATATGTGTAATGTACATGTAGCTGAGCTGTATGTGTACACAGTAGAGCTGTATATGTGTAATGTACATGTAGCTGAGCTGTATGTGTACACAGTAGAGCTGTATATGTGTAATGTACATGTAGCTGAGCTGTATGTGTACACAGTAGAGTTGTATATGTGTAATGTACATGTAGCTGGGCTGTATGTGTACACAGTAGAGCTGTATATGTGTAATGTGCATGTAGCTGAGCTGTATGTGTACACAGTAGAGCTGTATATGTGTAATGTGCATGTAGCTGAGCTGTATGTGTACACAGTAGAGCTGTATATGTGTAATGTGCATGTAGCTGAGCTGTATGTGTACACAGTAGAGCTGTATATGTGTAATGTGCATGTAGCTGAGCTGTATGTGTACACAGTAGAGCTGTATATGTGTAATGTACATGTAGCTGAGCTGTATGTGTACACAGTAGAGCTGTATATGTGTAATGTACATGTAGCTGAGCTGTATGTGTACACAGTAGAGCTGTATGTGTGTAATGTACATGTAGCTGAGCTGTATGTGTACACAGTAGAGCTGTATATGTGTAATGTGCATGTAGCTGAGCTGTATGTGTACACAGTAGAGCTGTATATGTGTAATGTACATGTAGCTGAGCTGTATGTGTACACAGTAGAGCTGTATATGTGTAATGTACATGTAGCTGAGCTGTATGTGTACACAGTAGAGCTGTATATGTGTAATGTACATGTAGCTGAGCTGTATGTGTACACAGTAGAGCTGTATATGTGTAATGTACATGTAGCTGAGCTGTATGTGTACACAGTAGAGCTGTATATGTGTAATGTACGTGTAGCTGATCTGTATGTGTACACAGTAGAGCTGTATGTGTGTGGATCATGTATAACTCCTTTGATAAGGTGAAGGGGATGGTGATTGATGGACGATATGTGTCACCAAGGCTTCTGGTCTTGGTGGAGTAAAGCCAGTCATTGTCCAGCATGTGTGCTGCGGTGCAGCCGGATGCTGTGTGGTAGTTTGGGCTGGAAGGCTAACATAGGGCGGCTTTACTGGGAATGACCAAGAGTAGGGTGGGGGTCATTCCCCACAATCCAGGCTGGCCTTAAAGTGAGGTTGTGTTACCAGCTGCGGGGGATTGTCTTTTGGGAGCTGACACAGCTAGGAGAAGCTGTGTGTTTAAATCTCTGTGTTAATAACAGAGAAGGCATTGCTTTGTGTCACGCGGTGTGCAGAAGTTGTACTGTGTGCAAAAAGGAGAAGCATGTGTATTATTAGTGCATTGCACAAAAGGTGTATTGTGTAAAGGAGGTGGACAGTGTGCAAAATGTGAACCATGTGCAAAAGGTGTATTGTGTAAAGGAGGTGGACAGTGTGCAAAATGTGAACCATGTGCAAAAGGTGTATTGTGTAAAGGAGGTAGACCATGTGCAAAAAGGTGTATTGTGTGCAGAAAGTGTATGAAAACAGTAAATAAAAGTAACTCTGCGCTTTATGTCACTGGACAATATCAACTGAGGGGTATAAATAGTGATGTCCTAAAGTCCATCCAAGTAGGAAGGGTGACTCTAGGATCCGTCACAGTGCTCCCCCTTTTTGTTTCCAGTGACAGACCCGGCTAGATCCACACGGGTCGGCTTGGGGCTGTCTTGCTGGCTAGGTAGTTAACTCCGATTGCCGAGACAACCCATCAGCATTTCCATTCTGTTTACCTGGCTGATATTGTATTGTAAAATTAAATGGCTGTAGGGCCAGGCTTCACTGCAGCAGTCGTCCATTGTCCCCAGACACCCGGTTAGCCAAACCAAGGGGTTGTGGTCCGTGAGTACAGTAAATGTGCGTCCATACAAGTAGGCTTGCAGCTTTTTGAGGGCCCACACCAACGCCAGGCACTCTTTTTCAATAGCAGCATACCCTACCTCCCTGGGCAGCAATTTGCTGCTGATGTAGACCACCGGGTGTTCATCACCGTCCTCGCCCACTTGGTTCAACACTGCTCCCAATCCAAAAGTAGAGGCGTCTGTATGGACACAGAAACATTTATTTGAATCCGGAGCCGCTAGTACCAGTGCAGAAATCAATGCAGCTTTTAATTGTTTGAATGCAGACTCACACTCTGGGGACCACAGGACCTGTCGGGGAAGGTTCTTTGTCAAGTCAGTCAGGTGCTTTGCGATGGTGCTATACAGTGGTCCTTCAACATACGATGGTAATTCGTTCCAAATGACCCATCGTTTGTCGAATCCATCATATGTTGAGGGATCCGTGCAATTTAAAGTATAGGAAGTTATACTCACATGTCCCCGCCGTTCCGGACCGCGTCCTCACGGCTCCGGACCGAGTCCTCACCGCTCCCGATGCTGTCCCAGGGGCTCCCGATGCTGTCCCGCTGCTCCGGTGTCTTCTTCGCGATCCTCTGGCTTCTTCCGCATCTTCTGCAGGGTCCGGGCCTCACTTTCTGGTGACGTTATTATGCTGTTGCGCCGGCACAGCGTGCGTAGTGACGTAATAACGACGCCGCAAAGCGAGGCCCGGACCCTGGAAAAGATACAGAATACGCCGGAGGATCGCGAAGTGGACCCGGAGCAGCGGGGATAGGTAAGCGAACCTGTCCGGGATGCTTAAACTGCTATCCGACAGCAGCTTAAGCATTTTGCGCTGTCGGATAGCAGTTAATGCGATGGCCCCGACATATAAAAGCATCGTATGTCGATGCTGACATCGACGTGCGATGGCCTCTGAGAGGCCATCGTATGTCGATTTTATCGCATGTCCGGGGGTTACTGCAGTTAGGTACAAATCTGCAATAATAACCTGCCGATCCAAGGAAAGCTAAAACCTGAGTCTTGGTATGGGGGTTTGGCCAATTTGCGACTGCCTCTACCTTAGCCGGCTCTGGCTTTTGTCGTCCACTGCCCACCCGAAGCCCGAGGTACTGCACTTCGGACATCCCTAGGTTACATTTCTCTGGCTTTAAAGTTAGGCCTGCTGCCTTAATGCGGTCTAATACGGTACCTAGGTGGGACAAGTGTTCCTCCCAGGTATCACTGTAGATTGCGATGTCGTCCAAGTATGCGCAGGCATAATCTTGGAGGCCATCAAGGAGCCGATCTACCATCCTCTGGAACGTTGCCGGAGCATTCTTCATCCCAAATAGCATAACCCTACATTGGTATAAACCAAATAGGGTGATGAAGGTCGACTTTGGAACTGCGTCCGCCGCCAGAGGGATCTGCCAGTACCCTTTGCATAGGTCGAAGGTGGACAGGAACTTACCGAGAGATGCGGTCTAACAACTCATCTACTCGGGGCCTGGGGTAAGCGTCGGTCACTGTACGGTCATTGAGCCTCCGGTAGTCAACACAGAATCTTGTCGTCCCATCCTTCTTAGGCACCAAGACCAATCACTCCCAGATCAAGCATCTCCTTGATTTCCCCTAGCATTCCTTCCCGCACAGCCTCAGGGACTCGGTACGCCGCTTGGCGTAATGGGGTCTGCTCTGGAGTCTCCACACGGTGTATTGCTGCCGTGGTGTATCCAGGACGGTCTGAGAATAAGCTGCTTCTCTGATCTAACAGCTGACGAACTTGAGTCCTCTGGGACTCCGTTAGCTGTGCGGCCAGCTGTATCGCGCCAGGCTTCTCTGTCCCTGTCGATACCTGGGGCAAATCTAACAGCGGTAATCCCTCTGTATCCTCTACTGCTGGGCGCATATAACTGCTATCTCCTCAGGTCGTTCTTGGTAAGCTTTTAACATGTTCACATGGAAGGTCCACTGGATCCTTCTATCTACATTTAGCCACTAGGTAGGTGGTGTCGCACAGCTTCTTCACCACCCTGTATGGTCCTTGCCACGCTGCCCGCAGTTTATCCTTCTAGGATGGCTTAAGTGCTAAGACCTTCTGTCCCTCCTCAAAGGTACGGCTCCGGGCGGTTCGGTTGTACCACAGCTTCTGCCGACCCTGCGCTACTTGAAGGCTCTCCCGGACCATGTACGTGAGGTCCTTCAATCTATCCCTCAACGCCAATACGTACTCTATGATGGTAGGCCCCTCGGTTTCTAGTTCACCTTGCCAGTGCTTTCGCAGCAAATCTAGAGGACCCCTAACACGCCGACCGTAAACCAACTCAAAGGGTGAGAATCCGGTCGATTCCTGTGGCACCTCCAGTGGCCGTAAACTTCCGTAGGAGCTGCTTGAGGGTCCCATTGAACCTCTCGCACAGTCCGTTAGTCTGGGGATGGTACGGGGAGTTGAACTGTGGTTTGATGTGGCACAACTCCCACAACTGTCGGGTTACCTCTGGTGTGAACTGTGTTCCCTGGTCTGAGAGAATCTCTCGGGGAAATCCTACCGTGGTAAATATGCCCACCAAAGCATTAGCCACTGTCTCTGCCTCAATATTTGCTAGGGGAATAGCCTCGGGGTAACGGGTAGCATAGTCCACAACGGTTAGAATATATTTCTTTCCTGCTGGGCTTGGTGTAGGGAGAGGGCCCACCAGATCGACAGCTATCGGCTAAAGGGCTCGTCTATGATGGGTAGAGGGTGAAGGGGCACTTTAACATGGTCCCTTTTACTCCCTACCCGTTGGCACACATTGCACGTCCTGCAGTATTGTCTGATGTCATTGGTCACCCCAGGCCAGAAGAATGTCTGGGTTATGCGGTTGTGGGTCTTAGTCATCCCGAAATATCCAGCTAGTGGAATGTCGTGCCCTATCCTGAGTAAGTCCTGACCGTACTTCCGAGGGACCACCAACTGGCGTTTAAGTAAATTACGTGAACCTTTCCCTTCCGTCACCCTATACAGTAGGTTTTTATCCCATTTTAGTCTTCCCCCCCCCCCCCCCCCAGTCCTAAGCCATCTGTCCCTGCCTTTGCTCGGTACGTGGCAAGGGTTGGGTCGGTTAAAGTCTCTCGAGCAAAGTCAGTCGGAGAATCCCACTGTATGGGGGGGGTAGTGTCTGGGCAGGGGCAGTCTGGTTGGGTTGTTGTTTTACCTGTGGCCCATCATCGAGCAGAGTCACCTCTTTCTGAGCCTGCTGCCGGGTGGTTACTGGGTAAGCTTCGGTGGTTGTAGCAGGGAAATATGAAGAATTCAGCTGCCCCAAATCATTGCCCAAGAGTACTTCTGCTGGCAAGTTCTCCATAACTCCCACTTCTATCTCCCTGGACCCAGGCTCCCAATCAAGAAAAACCCTTGCGGACAATCCTTCCCCCGGCAACACGCACAGCCACAGTCCGGCCAGTCTTTTCACGATGTTGGACGACGGTCGGTTGGACCAACGTGAGAGTGGCTCCGCTGTCTTGAAGTCCCTGCACTTGCCGACCATTTACCCAAACTCTCTGCCGGCCGTGGTTCCTGTTGTCAACCGTAGCTGCTTGGACTGGGTCCCCTTCGTGTAGGATCCCCATATCCTCTTCGCACCATTCCTGAGAAGTAGATTCAGCTTCCACACAGTGAGCTGCCGCTCGTGGGGAGGTCGCCGGTCTTTTCCAGTCTCGGCTTGGAAGTCTTTCCTGAGGACCGTCTCGCTTGTAGTGGCCTATTTGGTCACATGTATGGCACCTCACGTTGACAACCCTCCGGGATGATTGATTAAAAGTCACCGGAGCTGGACGACTGGGAGCTGGGGTTGCTGGGGCGGCCGGAGCCCATCGGGCTGCTGGTCTTCTTACAGGGTTCGCTGGCCGCCGGGCATCCAAGTATTGGTCAGCTAACACTGCAGCTTTATCAAGTGTTGTGGGCTTCTGGTCCTTCACCCACTCTTTTACTGCAGTTGGCAATTGTTCAATGAATTGTTCCAGGAGTAACAGCTGCATTAGATCGTCTATGGTTGCTACCTCGCAGCCTGTTACCCAGCCTTTTGCCAACCAGGTCAACTGATATGCAAAGTCAGTGAATGGCTGCCCTTCTTTTCTTTGTAGATTCCAGAATTTCATTCTGTGGGCATCCAGGGTGATGCCATACCGAGTAAACGTTCTTTCACCCGTTCGTAGTCCCGGCATTCTTCTTTGGGTACTGTCTGATAAGACTCAGCAGCTCTGCCAGTTAGACGACTCACCAAAACGTTTACCCAGTCGCCTTCCTCCAGTCTTTCCAGTCGGCACTGTCTCTCAAAGACTTGTAGGAAGCTGTCGATGTCCTCCCTCCCGTCTTCAAAGGTACGAAAAGCTGCGTAAGGTAGCTTCTGGCTGTGGGTACCATGACCGATTCCCTCTGTTCTTCAGATGATGTTCGTCTCTGCTATATGTAGTTGTGTTACTTCCGATATAATTTTCTCCACTGAAGCTCATGGAGGGTCTTTGCCTAGGATGTCCAGGTGCCACTGAACTTCCCTCTGGGCATCCATCCTGTCTGCTCTCTGGGTGAATGATTCACTGTTCCTGTCACCCTCCATCAGTTCTTTGATTATAGCCGCTTTACTTTTGTTGCTGGCTACCCGACCTCTAGCTTCCAGCAGATCTTTTAGGGTGCTTCGCTTTACTTTGTCATAGCACAACTCTATCCACTGTGAAGCCTTGTTGCTGAGACCGGGGTCAAGCCAGCGGCTGTATCTCCCCCAGCTGGGCTGGTCTCAGTGTTGATCCTGGAGAAGTCAGATCCCACCGTTGCCACCAATTGTGACAGACTGACTCCGCCAAAAGTGACTTCTCCTTCCGGATGACAAGCCCCAGCATATCACAGGCAATATACCCAGGCAGAACTAGAGATTATTGCATCCTTGTACCCAAAGAACCAGGCAACACCAGTCTTCAGGTATAAAATCAGAACCCTTTATTGTGGAACAAGTGTCTTCTTTTATAGGAAGGACATCACAGGGGGAAGGGTCAGTAAAGACAATACAAGTGACAGTGAGTCTGGGAGATAATCCAATAAAAATAGCTCTCCCCATACAGTGCCTTGAGTGCCAAAGGTGGAGGTGTGCAGAAGTTGTACTGTGTGCAAAAAGGAGAAGCATGTGTATAATTAGTGCATTGTACAAAAGGTGAACCGTGTGCAAAAAGTGTATGAGAACAGTAAATAAAAGTAACTCTGCGCTTTATGTCACTGGACAATATCAACTGAGGGGTACAAATAGTGATGTCTTAAAGTCCATCCAAGTAGGTAGGGTTACTCTAGGATCCGTCACAGGGTGTTATGCATCCATGGGGACCTAAGAGACTATCCCACCGCCCTGGTGACTGTAACATCTTCGTCTGGCCAGTGGACTCACGAGATGGCCGTAGAATGAAACTCCCCCACGACCTTATCCTTGGGAGAGACTTTCCAGGTTTTGTGGTTCTGTGGCCCCAGATCAAAGTTCCCCAGACCTGTGAGGCAGGGGTGTCCCCAATAGATTGGCATTATTCAGGGGTGACCCCAGAGCCTTGGGAATCTGACCCTGAGGTACCCACTGTAGGAGTGACCACAGGTACAGAAGAGGAAATGTTTCTGGAACATGTAATGGTGGGAGATGTGGAGGAGCTGCCCTCAGGGCCCGAGTTGGCAGACCTCAACATCTCAGGAGAGAATTTTGGTATGGCCCAGCACCAAGACCCAACGTTGTCTCGGGCCTGGGAGAACGTCTTGGCGGTAGAAGGTGTAGCCCAACAACCGGGGGCCGAGTCGGTATACCCCTGGTTTGTGGTTCACCAAGGGATGCTGTACCGCGTAAATCAGATGCGGGGTGAAAATGTGGAACAGTTGGTGGTACCTAAACCGTATAGGAAGATGGTATTAGATAGAGTTAGCACACCAACATATACTAGGGGGGCACATGGGTCAGCAGAAAATGCAGGATCGAATCTTTCAGCATTTTTACTGGCCCAGTGTGTACAAAGAAGTTGAGAGGTTCTGTGAATCCTGCCCAACATGTCAAATTACTAGCCCCCAGCCCCATTACCGTAGTCCCCTGGTGCCCCTACCCATTATTGAGGTTCCATTTGAGTGGATCGGTATGGACTTGGTAGGTCCGCTGATATCGATCAGCAGGCATCCCGCGCAAATGCCAAGGGGGGTCATCAGACCCCCCCATGTCTGCGATCGGCGCAAATCCGGAATATAAGGGAGATCGCGGTTGTCCAAGAAACCTACGATCCCCTTGAAGGGATAGGAGTGAGGTGGCAGGGGTGCCACCCCTCCTATCCCTGCTATTGGTCGTCAAAAGCGACGACCAATAGCAGATCGGGGGTGGCGGGGTTAACTTTCGTTTTCCCCCTTCTGCCCACCCACAATAGGCGGGGCAGGACAGGGAAACTGAAGGGGACCGGGCACCGAAGTCCACCTACCCATCCGTGGAGGCTGCGGGACGCGATCGGCTGCGGTGATCGGCGCGGGCGGCATGTCGTGCGGCAGAAGAGGACGGCTCCCTGGATCCTACGGAAGCCGGTGAGTTGCCTAGCAACATCTGGAGGGCTACAGTTTGAAACCACTATACAGTCGTCTCTACACTGCAGCCCTCCAGATGTTGCAAAACTACAACTCCCAGCATGCCCAGACAGCTGTTTGGGCATGCTGGGATTTGCAGTTTTGCAATAGCTGGAGATCTACAGTTTAGAGACCACTGCACAGTGATCTCTATACTGTAGCACTCTAGATCTTGCAAAACTACAACTCCTAGCATGCAGAGACAGCTGTTTGCTGTCTGGGCATGCTGGGATTTGTAGTTTTGCAACATCTGGAGGTCCAAAGTTTGGAGATCACTGTGCACTGGTCTCTAACTGTAGACCTCCAGATGTTGCAAAACTGCAAATCACAGCATGCCCAAACAGCAAACAGCTGTCTCGGCACGCTGGGAATTGTAGTTGCGTACCTCCAGCTGTTGCCTAACTACATCTCCCAGCAACAGTACAACCTGGGAGTTGTAGTTTTACAACAGCTGGAGGCACACTGGTTGGAAAATACTGAGTTAGGTAACAGAACCTTACTGAAGGTTTTCCAACCAGTGTGCCTCCAGCTGTTGCAAAAGTACAACTCCCAGCATACACGGTCTGTCAGTACATGTTGGGAGTTATAGTTTTGAAACAGCTGGAGGTTTGCCCCTCCCCCCCATGTGAATGTACTGACGACGCGGCGCAAATTTCTAGCGGGAAGCTCACTGTAAACTTCTGCCAGTGCGAATGTACCCTAAAAACACTACACTACACTAACACATAATAAAGGGTAAAACACTACATATACACCCCCTTACACTGTCCCCCCAATAAAAATGAAAAATGTATTGTACGGCAGTGTTTCCAAAACGGAGCCTCCAGCTGTTGCAAAACATCAACTCCCAGCATTTCTGGACAGCCACTGACTGTCCAGGCATGCTGGGAGTTTAGCAACAGCTGGAGGCACCCTGTTTGGGAATCACTGGCGTAGAATGCCCCTATGTCCACCCCTATGCAATCCCTAATGTAGTCCTCAAATGCGCATGGTGCTCTCTCACTTCGGAGCCCTGTCGTATTTCAAGGAAACTGTTTAGGGCCACATATGTGGTATTTCCGAACTCGGGAGAAATTGCACTACAAATTTGGGGGGGGGGGCTTTTTCTCCTTTTACCCCTTATGAAAAGGAAAAGTTGGGGGCTACATCAGCCGGTTAGTGTAAAAAAAAAAAAAAAAATTTTATATTAACATGCTGGTGTTGCCCCATACTTTTTATTTTCACAAGTGTTAAAAGGGAAAAAAGACCCCCAAAATTTGTAACACTTTCTCCTCAGTATGGAAATACCCCATATGTGGGCGTAAAATGCTCTGCGGATGCACAACAAGGCTCCGAAGTGAGAGTGCACTATGTACTTTTGAGGCCTAAATTAGTGATTTGGCTGATTTTACAGCGGTTCTGACATAAACGCAAAAAAAGAAATACCCACATGTGACCCCATTTTGGAAACTACACCCCTCACGAAACGTAACAAGGGGTATAGTGAGCCTTTACACCCCACAGGTGTTTAATGAAAATTCTTCAAAGTTGGATGGAAAAATGAAAAAAAAAAAAAAAAGTTTTACCCTAAATTTTTCATTTTCACAAGGGAAAATAGGGAAAAAGCCCCCCAAAATTTGTAACCCCATTTCTTCTGAGTAAGAACATACCCCATATGTGGATGTAAAGTGCTCTGCGGGCACACTACAATGCTCAGAAGAGAAGGAGCGCCATTGCGATTTTGAAGAGAAAATTTGTCTGGAATTGAAGGCCATGTGTGTTTACAAAGCCCCCATAGTGCCAGAACAATGGTCCCCCAACATGTGACCCCATTTTGGAAACTACACCCCTCATGTAATATAATAAGGGGTACATTGAACATTTACGCCCCACAGGTGTCTGTGAGATTTTTGGAACAGCGGCCCGTGAAAATGAAAAATTTAATTTTTCATTTGCACAGCCCACTGTTCCAAAGATCTGTCAAATGCCAGTGGGGTGTAAATACTCACTGCACCCCTTATTAAATTCTGTGAGGGTTGTAGTTTCCAAAATGGGGTCACATGTGGGAGGGTCCACTGTTCTGGCACCACGAGGGGCTTTGTAAACGCACATGGCTCCTGACTTCTATTCCAACCAAATTCTGTCTCCAAAAGCTCAATGGCACTCCTCTTCTTCTGAGCAGTGTAGTGCGCCAGCAGAGCACTTGACGTCCACACATTGGGTATTTCCATACTCAGAAGAAATGGGGTTACAAATTTTGGGGGTAATTTTTCCCTATTACCCCTTGTAAAAATGTAAAATTTGGGGGAAAAACAGCATTTTAGAGAAAAATATATATTTTTTCATTTACACATCCGACTTTAACAAAAAGTCATCAAACACCTGTGGGGTGTTAAGGCTTTCTGTACCCCTTGTTGCGTTCCTTGAGGGGTGTAGTTTCCAAAATAGTATGCCATGGTTATTTTTTTATTTTTTTTTGCTGTTCTGGCAGCATAGGGGCTTCCTAAATGCGACAAGCCCTCCAAAAACCATTTCAGCAAAATTTGCTTTTCAAAAGCCAAATGTGACTCCTCCTCTTTTGAGCATTGTAGTGCACCAGCAGAGCACTTGATGTCCACACATGGGGTATTTCCATACTCAAAAGAGATGGGGTTACAAATTTTGGGGGGCATTTTATCCTATTATCCTTTGTAAAAATGTTACATTTGAGGGAAAACCAGCATTTTAGTGGGAAAAAAAATCATTTACACATCCAACTTTAACGAAAAATCGTCAAAAACTGTGGAGTGTTATGGCTCACTGGACCCCTTGTTACGTGCCTTGAATGGTGTAGTTTCCAAAATAGTATGCCATGTGGGTTTTTTTTTTGCTGCTCTGGCACCATAGGGGCTTCCTAAATGTGACATGCCCCCCAAAAACCATTCAGAAAAACTAACTCTCCAAAATCCCACTGTCGCTCCTTCCCTTCTGAGCCCTCTACTGCGCCTGCCGAACACTTGACATACACATATGAGGTATTTCCTTACTCGAGAGAAATTGGGTTACACATTTTAGGAAGATTTCTCTCCTTTTACCCCTTGTAAAAATACAATAACTGGGTCTACAAGAACATGCCAGTGTAAAAAAATTAAGATTTTGAATTTTCTCCTTCAATTTGCTGCTATTCCTGTGAAACACCTAAAGGGTTAACACACTTTCTGAATGTCATTTTGAATACTTTGAAGGGTGCAGTTTTTATAATGGGGTCATTTATGGGGTATTTCTAATATGAAGGCCCTTCAAATCCACTTCAAAACTGAACTGGTCCCTGAAAAATTTCGATTTTGAAAATTTTTTGAAAAATTGGAAAATTGCTGCTATACTTTGAAGCCCTCTGATGTCTTCCAAAAGTAAAAACATGTCAACTTTATTATGGAAACATAAAGTAGACATATTGTATATGGGAATCAATATATAATTTATTTGGAATATTCATTTTCCTTACAAGCAGAGAGCTTCAAAGCTAAAAAAAATGCTACTTTTTAAAAAATTTTCATCAAATTTTGGAAGTTTTCACCAAGAAATGATGCAAGTATCGACAAAATTTTACCACTTACATAAAGTAGAATATGTCACGAAAAAACTGTCTCGGAATCAGAATGAAAGGTAAAAGCCTCCCAGAGTTATTAATGCTTAAAGTGACAGTGGTCAGATGTGCAAAAAATAGCCGGGTCCTACCGTGAAAATTGGCTGGGTCCTTAAGGGGTTAAAAGACCTATTGAAAGGACACAAATCAGTAATGGTGCAATGGAATGAAAGAGAAGAGCAGACTTTCTCCACTCTGAAGTCAGCTCTGTGTGGGTCTCCGGTTCTGGTGACACCCGACTTCAGAAAGGAGTTCATAGTGCAGTCTGACGCTTCAGAGGTAGGTCTCTGTGCTGTACTCTCAAAGGAAGTCAATGGGGAGGAGCATACCATTGTCTTCCACAGCTGCAAACTTGCCCGGCCGAGACCAGGTATAGTATATTGGAGAGAGAGTGCCTGGCTATTAAGTGGGCACTCAAGTCTCTCCGCTATTATTTGTTAGGAAGAAGGTTTCGTCTCGTGACAGACCATTCCCCGCTCAAATGGATATGCCAGACCAAAGACAAAAATGCGAGCGTTACTCGATGGTTTTTGTCATTGCAAAATAAAAAAAATTTCAGTTGAGCACAGGCCCGGTCGTTTGCTTGGTAACGCCGATGCCCTGTCATGGGTACATTGTTGCATGGGTGTTCACCCCCTCAGGTTTGAACAAAGGGGGGGGGGGGTGTATGTGATAAGGTGAAGGGGATGGTGATTGATGGACGATATGTGTCACCAAGGCTCCTGGTCTTGGTGGAGTAAAGCCAGTCATTGTCCAGCATGTGTGCTGCGGTGCTGTGTAGCAGCCGGATGCTGTGTAGTAGTTTGGGCTGGAAGGCTAACATGGGGCGGCTTTACTGGAAATGACCAAGAGTAGGGTGGAGGTCATTCCCCACAATCCAGGCCGGCCTTTGCTGGCCTTAAAGTGAGGTTGTGTTACCAGCTGCGGGGGATTGTCTTTTGGAAGCTGTGTGTTTGAAGCTCTGTGTTAATAACAGAGAAGGCATTGCTTTGTGCCACGCGGCACGAACCCAAGTGTGAACTGTTACTTACGGAAGCTAAGTTGGACTTTTGTTTGCTGTTTTATTTTCCTGCGTTAAAGACTGTGTTTGCCATTTATTTTGAGTGTGAATAAAACACTGGACTTTTGCTTTAAAACTGCTGTCTCCGTACCTCAAAACTTCTAACTGCACCTCACGACAAGAGCGTGTCGTCACACTCACTATATACATATATACAGACATACGGTAGATATTATCGCACTATATCACACTGTCCGCTCTTTGTGCACTGATACTATATACACAGTTATTGGGGGTCTCTTAGATGACACCATAAGAAGTGCTGGATGATGTGCGGCATTTCCTTCATCCCGGGAGAAGACTGGATGTTCCACAAGCCAAGGACGTCCAATAAAGCCCCATATACTGCACTGCGGCTGCCATTTTATAGAGAGAGAAAGATAGAGAGAGCAAGGACTACTGATCCCAGAAAGCCTTCAACAAATCCTATAAATTCATAAGCAAGCTCAGTAAAATAATAATCATTGGGCTGACCTAAGACAATGATGTTCTGTCACCTGCAGTGCTGTGTCCATTTGGTGCACTACAAATCCCAGTCAGCAGTGAACACGCCCTTAAAAGCTATCACATCACAAATACCTAGAAAACTGAGCAAAGCATGTGTTCTGACCTGTATGTTACCATAAATACGTATTATAAGTATTGTAAATGCGGCATAGCCATCTAATGCTCAGATACGTGTATTTTCTGGGTTTAATAAAACATAAGGGGAGATTTATCACAACCTGTTCTGAGGAAAAGTTGCAGAGTTGCTCATAGAGACCAATCAGATCACTTGTTTCATTTCTCAGAGGCCTTTCAAAAAATGAAAGAAGCAATCTGATTGGTTGCTAAGGGCAACTCAGCAACTTTTCCTCTGGACAGGTTTTGGTAAATCTCCCCCATAGTATATCTAGTTTTAACATAACTACATAGATAAAAGTGTCAGGAGTTAAAGTTGACTAGTAAGTGAGTGACACAGGGAGGAGAATATACCGAGGGAGGAAGAGGAGATACAGAGGGAAGAGGAGGAGATACTGAAGGAGGAGAAGGAGATAGAGGGAGGAAGAGGAGATACAGAGGGGGGGGAGGAGGAGATATAGAGGAAGGAGATACAGAGAGAGGAGGAAATAAAGAGGGAGGAGGAGATACAGTGAGAGGAGGAGATACAGTAGGGAGGAGGAGGAGATACAGAGGGAGGAGAAGATACAGAGGGAGGAGGATGAGATATATAAGGAGGAGGAGAAGATACAGAGGAAGGCGAAAGAGAGGATACAGAGGGAGGAGGAGGAGATACAGAGGGAGGAGGAGGAGATACAGAGGGAGGAGGAGAAGATACAGAGGGAGGAGAAAAAGAGGATACAGGGGGAGGAGGAGATACAGAGGGAGGAGGAGGAGATACAGAGGGAGGAGGAGATACAGAGGGAGGATGAAAATAAACCAAGAAAGGAGGGGGAGAAGATACAGAGGGAGGAGGAGGAGGAGATACAGAGGGAGGAGGAGGAGGAGGAGATACAGAGGGAGGAGGAGGAGATACAGAGGGGAGGAGAATATACAGAAGGAGGAGGAAAAGATACAGAGGGAGGAGGAGAAGATACAGAGGGAGGAGGAGGAGAATATACAGAGGGAGGGGGAGGAGAAGATAGAGAGGGATGAGGACGAGATAGAGAGGGAGGAGATACAGAGGGAGGAGGAGGAGAAGATACAGAGGGAGGAAGAGGAGAAGATACAGAGGGAGGAGAAGATACAGAGGGAGGAGGATGAGATATATAAGGAGGAGGAGAAGATACAGAGGAAGGAGAAAGAGAGGATACAGAGGGAGGAGGAGATACAGAGGGAGGAGGAGAAGATACATAGGGAGGAGAAAAAGAGGATACAGGGGGAGGAGGAGATACAGAGGGAGGAGGAGGAGATACAGAGGGAGGAGGAGATACAGAGGGAGGAGGAAAATAAACCAAGAAAGGAGGGGGAGAAGATACAGAGGGAGGAGGAGGAGATACAGAGGGAGGAGGGGGAGGAGGAGATACAGAGGGGAGGAGAAGATACAGAAGGAGGAGGAAAAGATACAGAGGGAGGAGGAGAAGATACAGAGGGAGGAGGAGGAGAAGATACAGAGGGAGGGGGAGGAGAAGATAGAGAGGGAGGAGGACGAGATAGAGAGGGAGAAGATGCAGAGGGAGGAGGAGGAGAAGATACAGAGGGAGGAAGAGGAGAAGATACAGAGGGAGGAGGACGAGATACAGAGGGAGGGGGAGGAGATACAGAAGGAGGAGGAGAAGATACAGAGAGAGAGGAGAAGATACAGAGGGAGAAGGAGGTGGAGAAGATACAGAGGGAGGAGAAGGAGAAGATACAGGTGGAGGAGGAGAAGATACAGAGGGAGAAGGAGGTGGAGAAGATACAGAGGAAGAAAATACAGAGGGAGGAGGAGAAGATACAGAGGGAGGAGGAAAAGATACCGAGGGAGGAAGAGGAGAAGAAGATACCGAAGGAGTAGGAGAAGAAGATAACTAGGAAGGAAGAGAAGAAGATACAGAGGGAGGAAGAGGATAAGTAGATACTGATGGAGGAAGAGGAGGAGAAGATACCAAGGGAGGAGGAGGAGAAGGAGTAGATACCAAGGGGGGAGGAGAAGATATCGTGGGCGGAGGAGGAGGAGAAGAAACCGATGGGGGACGAATAGGGGAAGATACCGATGGGGGACGAGGAGGAGAAGATACCCAGGGAGGAGGAGGAGAAGATACTGAGGCAGGAGGAGGAGAAGATACCGAGGGAGGAGGAGAAGATACTGAGGTGGGAGGAGGAGAAGATACCGAGGGAGGAGGAGGAGAAGATAACGAGGGAGGAGGAGGAGAAGATACAGAGGGAGGAGAAGATACTGAGGCAGGAGGAGGAGAAGATACCGAGGGAGGAGGAGGAGAAGATACCGTGGGAGGAGGAGGAGAAGATACAGAGGGAGGAGGAGAAGATACAGAGGGAGGAGAAGATACTGAGGCAGGAGGAGGAGAAGATACAGAGGGAGGAGAAGATACTGAGGCAGGAGGAGGAGAAGATACCGTGGGAGGAGGAGGAGATACAGAGCGAGTCGGAGGAGAAGGCTCAGATTTCACAGACAAGATGATGAGGAGGCTGAGGAGAGGAGAGTGCAGACATTTGCTCTGGACTGAATGCTGGAGGAGAGGGTAAAGCAGAGGAGAAACTACAAACTTCAGGGCGCTATAGTGGGGGCCTGCAGGACTAAGGAGCCTGGTTACAACTGTGACCCCAATAGTTACACCACTGGGGCAAAGGGAGTGGAGTGGTGTTGTTTACACAGGACTGTATATTGGAGTGCCTGAAGGTAGGGGAGGAATGGTATTTACATGGGACTGCATGTTACATAGTTTGTAAGGTTTTATAAAAGACGAGTCTATCAAGTTTAACCTAAAACTCTACTGCGTTGATCCAGAGGAAGAAAAACCCCCATGAGGCTGATGCCAGTTGCCCCATGACAGAGGAAAAATTCCTTCCCGACCCCAATTTGGCGATCAGAATAAATCCCTGGATCACCGTTCTATCCCCATAAGCGAGCACAGATGGGGACGGCAGCAACAGCAGGTGAGTTTTGCACCTTCTGCTGTTGCAAAAGTACAACTCCCAGCATGCACAGCCAAGTGGAGTCCTGAGAGTTTTAGTCATGCATCAGCTAAAGGGACACAACCACAACTCCCAGCATGCCTTTTGCTCTGTATGTTAGGAGTTGGAGCTATGTAACAGCTATTAGCACTTTTTCCCCCTATCTGTTGCAAAACTGCAACTCCCAGCATGCCAAATGACGCTTCTTCCCTTCTGAGCCCTGCCGTGCGCCCGCTGAACACTTTTTGTCCACATATGGGGCATTTCTATTACTCAGGAGAAATAGTGTTACACATGTTGGGGGGCTTTTTCTTCTTTTACCCCTTGTAAGGATGAGAAAATTAGGGGTTACTCCAGCATTTTAGTGTAAAATATAAAATGTTTCATTTTCATGGCCCACTGTTACAGAATTGTGTCAAACATCAGAGGGGTGTAAATGCTCACTGAACCCCTAATGCATTCCTCTAGGGATGTAGTTTCCAAAATGGTTTCACATGAGGGGGGTTTCCACTGTCCTGGCACATGGGGGCTTTGTAAGTGTGACCTGGCCCCCAAAAACTATTCCAGCCAAATACTCTCAAATGCCAAATGTTGCTCCTTTCCTGCTGAGCCCTGTTGTGCGCCTGCACAGCACTTTATGTCCACATATGGGGTATTTCAGTGTTCGGAGGAAATAGGGTTACAAATTTTGAGGGGCATTTTCTCCTTTTACCCCTTGTAAAAAATAAAAAATAAATTGGGACAACAACATGTTAGTGAGATTGATCGGCTGCTGGATCGGGCTGCTTCTAGTTCCTCATGAACTTCTTTTCCCATTTTCACCTCTGCGGCTTCGGCCACCATCTTTACCATCACCAGAACTGCCTCATACTCTGGAAGCATCCACAGGGTTGGCGAGTGACTCTTGTATCTCCTTTAGCCATCCTGGGACTTGTAGTCCACCAACCTCAGCAAGTATTGCCCCAGTATCTTCTGACTCTTGTTCCAGTCCCTGCAGTGGGCCCTCACAAACACCTATGTTTTTCCATCTCCCCTATAGTTTCCTGTCCTACCATGGTGACCCCTGCATCTGCCTGTCTAAGCAACAGAGGGTATCTGATAGGGGTAAGCTAAATGCAGAAGGGGTCCTCTGTCCTCCCCGCTATGGCAGCCACAGCATGGGATAATGATCTGATTCCGACCTGGACTGCCTCGGGCCCTTCTCCTGTGCTACCTGACTGGGGCCAACTACTTTCCCAAATGCCTACCAAGGAGGACTTTCGGTCTTTGATCTTGGAGGTGAAGGAGACCTGAAGGGTGAAAATTTCCTGGCTCAGACGTGACCTACAGCTTGTTTCTGACAGGGTGAAGGTCCTGGAGGGGGACCATGACTCTACTAGGGCCTATATCTCAACGACCTTCACAGTCATCTGGAAAACCTGGACAACTGTGGTAGACGTAACATCAGGATTCACAGTTTTCCTGAGGCGACCCATGATGGGGACCTCCAGGTAACCCTTGAGGCCATTTTCAATCTCATACTTGGTGAATCGTCCTCTCACAAAATCAAATTGGACAGGGCCCATCGTGCACTTCGCCAAAAGGACTCCTCTGGCGTCCCCTGGGATGTTATCTGCTGCGTGTATGACTTTGCCCTGAAGGAGGCCATAATGGCTAATGCCCAGAAGGTTTGAAACTTAGAATTCAATGGGGCCCCTTTCCAACTCTTCTCTGATTTATCCTGGATCACACTGCGCAAAAAGCGGCTGTTACGCCCCATTGTGACTACACTCCGGGACAATCAAGCTACCTATCGCTGGAACTTTCCGTTTGCCCTCACTGCTCGTAAGGATGGCTATACAGCGGTGCTGCGGTCCTTTCCTGATTGCTCCTCCTTGGACGTACCAGTTTATACTATGGAAGATTGGGCCCTGGCCCCCCTCCTCCTTCCCTTCCTCCGGTGGGACTTGTATGCATGCGGATGTCTGAACCTCAGCGTCTCTCTATTCCTCCTGACTCGCAGGGCCCACTGTCTACGCCCACTGGTGATGTCCTTGCATACCCCTCTCTGGGACTTCACCCCACTTCCCCTTAATGTTGCTTCATTCTCATGCTTCTTATAGTCGAGGATTAGATTCTCAATTTTAGAAAAAATAGTACGCGCTAGGAAAAATAGCAATAGTGAGATGAATTAAATGGAACCGTGTCCTACCTTGCAATGAGTAGTGTGGTACTGAATTAGAGCAGCGGTCCTCTGGAATATGAGCACAACAGAGTTGTTTTGGCAAATAAACGAGTGGTTATGATAAATAATAAAATGGATAGTAGCACTGCAAGTACCTATATTACAATATATGGTATGTTATTGGAGAATGTAATTGGATTGCGGCACTTTCTAGGAGTACAAGATAAGTCCTTCCACAGTGGCCCCGTTTGGAAGGTACTCCAGCGCTGCAAATTGTAATAAAAAAGAGAGAGGTTCCTCCGGTTCAGTTAAAATAAAAGCGTTCTAATAGAAATAGGTACCTGATGTCCGTTGCTAGTCAGGGACGTTGCTTTTTCGGGTGATGGTCCTCAAAACAGGGATAGCGGGAGAACGCTCCGGCCGTTAGCGTCTCAACCTGCTTCCGTCCTCGTGGTAAGTGACTCGATGTTGTGAGTAACTGATAGTGACGTCACTATGGGGGCACGGAGAGTCCGCAAAACTATCAACGCGTTTCGGAAACTTTCGAATTTCCTTCGTCGGGATACGTGATGTGGATGGAATGGCCTATACTTATAGGAGGACGTGGATCTGATGTTTAACCCTTTGTTTACTACCCTGGATAGGTAAGTCCTTTGATTTGTATATGGTTCAGCGCTGGAGTTTCATGTTAAAGATATGGGTACTACGATATTTATTATTGCAATGTTTTTGTTAGGATAAAAAGCCGAACAGTTCCATTTCTTCATTAAGACCAAATGGGGCCATAGCATTTAGGTTAAAAATCCATTTGCTTTCTGATCTGGATAATGGTGCAATAAAATTTCCCCTTCGCCAGTGTGGGGCAATTTTTTCCAGGCCACAAAAACGGGATCCTATAACTGATTGTTGGTGGAATCGTTTATAGTGTGCTGATAGAGGGTGTCCCTCGAATCCCCGTTGTATATTGTATTTGTGTTCTTTGATTCTAGTTCCTAATGGTCTCTTCGTTCTGCAAATATATGTTTTTTCACACGGGCAGATAAGGGCATAAATGACCCCTATGGATTTGCAATGGATATGGCTGCAAATTTTGTTTTTGGTCTTATCACTCCCATTTTCCACCTCCATTGTTGGGTTAGTGTTTTTTGTAGCCTTGCAGGCGCTGCATGTTTTACATGGAAAAAATCCTTTTTTGATCGATAAAAAATTATTGCTATTATTTTTGGCTGTGTTATTAATTGATTTGACAGTGGGAGCAATTTTGATGCCAACAGTCGGTGCTTTTTTGTATACAAATGAAGGGAATTTTGGCAGAATATCTCCCAATATTTTATCGCCGCACAGAATGTTCCAATAGCGCTTTACTATTTTCTGAAATGCAAAGCTTTGATTATTGAATTGTGTTATGATAGGTATTTTTATTTTTTGTTCTTCTATATTGTTGGGTTTTTCTTGCTTTTCTTTAAGTATTATAGATGATCTCTCCATTTCTCGAATTTGTGCCTGTGTTGTCTCCAGAGGTGCTTCTTCATATCCCTTTGCTATAAATGTATCCTTTAATGTCTCTGCTTCCTTGTCATATTGGACCAAATCTGTGCAATTCCTGCGCAGTCTAAGGAACTGGCTTTTGGGTATATTAGTTAACCATATAGGGAGATGACAACTGTCTATTCCAATAAAGCTATTACTGTCAGTGGGTTTATGATAAGTGGAAGTGAAGATCTGGTTATCTAAAATGGAAATGGTAAGATCAAGGAAGTCGACAGTGGTCTGGCTGTGTGTGGCTGTAAAATTAAAAAAATATTCATTTTTATTAAGAGAAGTTAAAAACATTTCCAAACTATCTGCTCCCCCTTTCCAAATAAAAATGACGTCGTCGATGAACCTCCGCCAGAGGACGAGGTCCGTACCAAGCTGGCCCTCCGGGAAGATGGCGGATTCCTCCCAGAGACCCTGCAAGGCTACAAAAACACTAACCCAACAATGGAGGTGGAAAATGGGAGTGATAAGACCAAATACAAAATTTGCAGCCATATCCATTGCAAATCCATAGGGTTCATTTATGCCCTTATCTGCCCGTGTGAAAAAACATATATTGGCAGAACGAAGAGACCATTAGGAACTAGAATCAAAGAACACAAATACAATATACAACGGGGATTCGAGGGACACCCTCTATCAGCACACTATAAACGATTCCACCAACAATCAGTTATAGGATCCCGTTTTTTTGGCCTGGAAAAAATTGCCCCACACTGGCGAAGGGGAAATTTTATTGCACCATTATCCAGATCAGAAAGCAAATGGATTTTTAACCTAAATTCTATGGCCCCATTTGGTCTTAATGAAGAAATGGAACTGTTCGGCTTTTTATCCTAACAAAAACATTGCAATAATAAATATCGTAGTACCCATATCTTTAACATGAAACTCCAGCGCTGAACCATATACAAATCAAAGGACTTACCTATCCAGGGGAGTAAACAAAGGGTTAAACATCAGATCCACGTCCTCCTATAAGTATAGGCCATTCCATCCACATCACATATCCCGACGAAGGAAATTCGAAAGTTCCCGAAACGCGTCGATAGTTTTGTGGACTCTCCGTGCCCCCATAGTGACGTCACTATCAGTTACTCACAACATCGAGTCACTTACCACAAGGACGGAAGCAGGTTGAGATGCTACCGGCCGGAGCGTTCTCCCGCTATCCCTGTTTTGAGGACCATCACCCCGAAAAAGCGACGTCCCTGACTAGCAACGGACATCAGGTACCTATTTCTATTAGAACGCTTTTATTTTACCTGAACCGGAGGAACCTCTCTCTTTTTTTATTACAATTTGCAGCGCTGGAGTACCCTCCAAATGGGCCCACTGTGGAAGGACTTATTATCTTGTACTCCTAGAAAGTGCCGCAATCCAATTACATTCTCCAATAACATACCATATATTCTAATATAGGTACTTGCAGTGCTACTATCCATTTTATTATTCATCATAACCACTCGTTTATTTGCCAAAACAACTCTGTTGTGCTCATATTCCAGAGGACCGCTGCTCCAATTCAGTACCACACTACTCACCGCAAGGTAGGACACGGTTCCATTTAATTCATCTCACTATTGCTATTTTTCCTAGCGCGTACTCCTATTTTTTTCTAATTTTGTATTATTCACTACTTGTACGCCTTACAGGGAAGCGTACAGGAGTAACGCAGCAAGGATATAGCCCACAGTTTCCTCCAGCGCGGATGATATATATTTATATATATTTATTTATTATATTCTCAATTTTGTTTGATGCTGGTCATGGCCACGTGAAGGGGGGTTTGGCCTTATAGTCTCTCCACTAATCTTCTCTGTGCTCGCACTCCCCCCCTCTTGGGGCCATGCCTAACATTGTGCTTCTCGTCTTTCTTTTGTTCATCATGCTATCGGTGACCCCTTGGTTCATCTGTATTTTGTCACTGTTTTTGAGTTCTACATGCCTTATTGGTTTAGTATTGTCCGGTCTTCTGTCTTGTCTTGTGTCCCCCTCGTCCCAGTGTTCTTTTGTCCTCTCCCCCTTCTTAGGATGGGATCTCTTGTAGGCTGTGATAATGTTGTTGCTGGACGCTCTACATTCGTCTGCTATGCTGAGTTGCTATTTATGTTAAGCGGTGTCTAGCCCAGAGAGCGCAGTCTTCCTTTATGGGTGATATCGCCTTTTTCCAAGAGACCCATGGAAATTTTTTATTCCTTGCCCATTTGTACCCCCTGGTATTCTCGGCTACTGCTGACAGAAAAAAAAACATAGGTGTTGTAATTCTCATAGGTCGTGTCTCCTTAGTGTAGCCTCCTCCTTTATAGATCCGGGGGGTAGGTACGTTATCGCAAAGGGAACCTTAGCAGGCAAACCTCTGCAATGTGTATGCTCCCAATTCGGCACAAATCCCCTTTCTACATAGAGTTCTTGGTAAGCTACTGAAATACCCCTCCTCTGCTTTGATCCTGGGTCGGGATTTTAATCAGATTTTGTACACCTCCATGGATCGTCTATCCCTCTAACTGTTCTTTTTATATCCCATCCTTATCAGTCCTATACCCGCATAGATTTTTTTGGTAATGTCCCAGCGGTCCGTATGCTCTCCAGTGCATTCATGGATCCGATCTCCTGGTTGGACCATGGCCTGGTGGTTGTCTCCTTCTCCTTGCAATCCTCTCACTTACGAAGGTGCCACTGCTGCCTTAATAAGTCTCTCCTCAAGTCACCGCCTTTCTGGGAATCAATTTAGTCCTGTATCTGCGAGTATTTTACCCCTTATGACGGCACTGTTTCTTCCCTGGCTACCCTCTGGGAAGCCCATAATGTGGTGGTCTGGGGCCACTGAAATGCTCTGGTCTCCCCACTTAGGAAAGATGCTTTTGTCCGGGCTCGGGAGCTTAAGGTGGAGATAGGGAGACTGGAAGTGGCTATGGTGTCCGCCCCTTCTCTTTCACTGCTGAGGAAGCTGGTAGCGGCTGGGGCTCACCTAGGAGACTTAATGCTCCGAAAAGTGGGGCGACTCCTCTTTTATTCTAAACAACGGTTTTACAGAAGGGTAACAAGGCCAACACCTTGCTTGCAGTCTCTGGGAGCGCACCGCGGCTTAGTCTCCCTCTGCATTGAAAGATACCTCAGGATGTCTTAGTTATAATCCAGGAGACATCTCCAAGATCTTTCTAGACTACTACTCTAAATTACATTCCCTCCCATCTCAGCTGCCTTCTGACCCGGCTGAGCGTGGTGCGGCTTTACAATCCTTCCCCTCCGACTGACCCCTGCCAGTTCTCTCTGTGGCGGATCGGGAGTCTATTAAAACTCTAATAACCTCTGAAGGGGTCCTGGAAGTGCTTAAATCCCTGCCGTTGGGGCGCTCACCTGGGCTGAGGGGACCTTATTCGAACCCAGCAGCTTCCATCAAACTCCCCCATATGACATCTGCTAGTTTACCTCTTTTCAACAGGACTTGACAGGGGTGTCCACTGTTCCCGCTAATTTTTTTTTTTTAATACTTTATTTTCAATTTCAAAAGGTAACAGGATAGCCTCCAGAAGGAGACAAAAAAACCAAAACATAACAATCAAACAGAAACAGAAGTATTATCCGACCCAATAGCACATAGATCAATGTTAGTCAGTACATCAAGCAGTAATCAGCAATATGTAGCGAGGGCAACGGAAACAAGAAATCCTAAATCAATGCTTTGAGTGACGTTTCCCATTCGAACCACAGATCAATCCGTGGCTTGGGGAGGCCCAAACGCCTGGCTATAAGACCCTCCATGATCAAGTTATGACAAGTCATCCTCCCAATTGCGCGGATATCCGGCAAATCTTTAGATCTCCAGCATCTGGCTATTGCAGTCCTTGTTACAGTGAGAACATGGAACAGCACAGTCACAGAAGTGGGTGGCAATATGTCTACATTCAGGGTCAAAAGTGCCACCTCTGGTCCCCAAGCAAATGGCACACAAATCAGGTTAGCTATCAGACCCCTGACCTTTTCCCATAGTGGCCGGACCTGCGGACAGGTCCACCATACATGCAACAGTGTACCCTCCCCATTCCCACACCTCCAGCACACCGAGGGAACCGAGGAGTAGATTTTTGCTAATCTAGTCGGGGTGTAGTACCATCTGTACAGCAGTTTACGGGAAGCCTCGAAGTGGGAGGCACACCTGGAACACTTCTTGGGTAGGGACATGGCATATTCCCAATGATCTTCAGTGAAGGACATGGAAAAGTCTCCCTCCCACGCATCCCGGAACCCATGTCGCTTTGGCATATCAAGTCTGAGGATCTCTTCGTAACCCACAGTGATACCCCTTCTAAACGTCTCCCCGTTAAGAAAGTGACACTCAAAGGGCGTTTTAAGTGTAGGCGTCGGTCACCGAAGTGAGTCAAGGAAATGTCGCAATCTGAGATACATGTAAAAATCCTTATTAGATATGCCAAATGTAGTGACCAAAGAAGCAAATGGAACAAGTCTATCTTCAACCATTATATCTGAGGTAAGCGTAATGCCTTTAGCAGTCCAGTGACTAAAGTCAATGTCAGGTAAAAAGTCCCCAATTGCTGCCAGAGGGACATGTTGTACCCGGGGGGGGGGGGGGGAGCAGTACTTTGCTAATTTTGGATTTGCTCCACAACCGAACCGCCGCTGAAATAGTAGAGTATGAGGAGGAGGGAGAAGCAGTAGGATTGAAGCGTAAGGTCCAAAGGAAGCGGAAAAGGGAGAGGGAAGGACAGGAAAGAAGAGCAGCCTCAATGTCCACCCAGTGTGGAGAATCAGCCTGCCACCACCATTTCTTCAATTGATTGTCCCCGCTAATTTTTGTACTTTGGATTGAACCCCCGAGCATCTCTGGTCTCCTGTTGCACGACAGGGAATTCGAAATCTACCTATTTGCTGATGACGTCCTCTTCATCCTGACCCGCTCTCTGACCCACTGCCTATGTTAGTGATGATGGCGGATAAGTCTATGGGGGTGGCTGCCAGTACCTGACATAACCAAATATTACATGGCTGCACACCTTTTAATCTGGTCTCCTGGTCTACGTACCATACATATAGTAAATGAATGGAGACCGAGAAGCTCTGGCTAGCTCCTATCCACCCAAACTCTTTTCTGTGGTCCTCTTCCCCTCTGACGGCCTCTCCGGGATCCCTCCTGGGCCCCATGGCCCTTTCCAAGTATATTTGGGGTTACTGTGGTGTACGTTTAAGCTCTTATCTCCCTCTTCTCCGCTGTCTTTTCTCATCCGGAGCTGCCTGCTGGTCTGACTTCAGAAATGGTAAGGGGGGGGGGGGTGAGGTACTCTTCTTCTATGCGGATGTTGTAGATCCCTTCACTCGCTCCCTATAGTCATGTGACCAGTTGAGCTCTAGACATGGGTTTCTTTCCTCTGACCAGCTCCATTATCTTCAGATACATAATCTGGAATGACCCTTTTCATAGACGGCTATGAATTCCGTACGGTCTCCGCACAAAGATTGAATGTGTTCGTTCTTGGTGGGGACATGGAAAATGGAAACATCTAGCACAGAATAGGGTCCGCCTACCATATTTTTTGGTTCTGCAAGTAGAAATTCAGAAGGGTGAATGGGAGTGCAGAATCCCATAAAAGTCTATGGGTTTTAATTTAAGGCGGAATTCTGCAAGTAGAAATTCTGCTGTGTGACTAGACCCTAAGGCCAGGTTCACCCTGTGGAATCTCCGGATGGAATTTCTGCCGGAGATCCAGTGGGCGGCGCTAGGACCCTGCAGACTGCATTGCATTTTTGAGTGGATCTTTCAGCGGATACGCTCAGAAACACATTGCCGTCTATGGGGATGTAAATGCAGTCCACATGGTCCTAGTGCCGCCTGCGGGATCTCTGGCAGAAATTCTTGCTGTCTGGTGATTCCACAGTGTGAACCCGGCCAAATATTGAAATTTTGGAAGCAAACTGCTCCTCCATTGATGCACGACCTCCAGGCCCGTGTACAGGAGATCAGATCCCTGGAATCACTCACAGCCTCCCAGAACAATACAGGTGCAGCATTCTCTGACATCTGGGACCCATGGGACCGCTTCTTTGATGGAGATCCCCCCTGACCCGTACTTACTCTTTCCTCCCCTCTCTGTTGTTTTGTATATTTTCTGTATTTTGTGTCGTTCACTTTTTTGTGTCGTTTACTTGACCTTAGTTGCCTCGCCAGGTTCGATGTGCTAGGATCATACTATTAGAGGGAAGTACCGCCCTTCTGTTGAGTTTTCTACTGTTATAACCCTATTCCCCACTGGTGATATTTCCGCCATTGTTGTGACTGTGTAGTTCCTGAGGTTTTGCTATGTTCCTGCTCATATCGTATTATGTGTTACATACTTGCTTGAATGTATTTGCTTCTTACTTGTGGGTTTCATGATGCTTAATGACACATGATGACACTAAACTACACTTAAACAAAAAATAAAAATTTAACATGTCCACTATATAATGCAACATAAAGAAAACATATTGTATATATGAATGAATATATAATTCATTTGCCATGTTTCTTTTCCTTACAAGCAGAGAATTTCTAATTTACAAAAATGCAGATGTTTCAATTTTTTCATGAAATTTTTTAATTTTTTTTTTACAAAGAAATAATACAAGGATCAACAAAAATTTACCACTATGTTAAAGTAAAATATGTCACAAAAAAAACAATCTCGGAATTTATTAATTATTAATGCATAAAGCAACACAATTATTAATGCAAAATTTGGCAATGACCATAAGGGGTTAAGAGACAGATTGTGTGGTCGGCTAAATGCGGATGATGAGAGGAGGAGCTTTTTATTATATTTAAATATGTAAATTAATTCTTTTAAATGTAATTTTCCTTTTTTCTCCTTGTAAGGGCTATAGCCCCTTCCGTGTTTCTACCTGTGGCCAGATAGGAAGGGGCAGCACATTCCCTGTTGTCCATCCCACCTGCTCCCAGCAGCCTATTTAGTGAAGAGGGGCCCAGCGCACAAGAGAGGGGGCCGGCACACATAATAAGAGGGGGTAGCACATATAATAAGAGGGGACCGGCACACATAATAAGAGGGGGCCGGCACACATAATAAGAGGGGGCCGGCACACATAATAAGAGGGGGCCGGCACACATAATAAGAGGGGGCCGGCACACATAATATGAGGGGGCCGGCACACATAATAAGAGGGGGCCGGCACACATAATAAGAGGGGCCGGCACACATAATAAGAGGGGGGCCGGCACACATAATAAGAGGGACCGGCACACATAAGAGGGGGGCCGGCACACATAATAAGAGGGGGCGGCACACATAATAAGAGGGGACCGGCACACATAATAAGAGGGACCGGCACACATAATAGGAGGGGGCGGCACACATAATAAGAGGGGGCCGGCACACATAAGAGGGACCGGCACACATAAGAGGGGGGCCGGCACACATAATAGGGGGCGGCACACATAATAAGAGGGACCGGCACACATAATAGGAGGGGGCCGGCACACATAATAAGAGGGGGCGGCACACATAATAAGAGGGGACCGGCACACATAATAAGAGGGGACCGGCACACATAATAAGAGGGGGACCGGCACACATAATAAGAGGGGGCCGGCACACATAATAAGAGGGGGCCGGCACACATAATAAGAGGGGGCCGGCACACATAATAAGAGGGGGTCGGCACACATAATAAGAGGGGGCCGGCACACATAATAAGAGGGGGCCGGCACACATAATAAGAGGGGACCGGCACACATAATAAGGGGACCGGCACACATAATAAGAGGGTCCGGCACACATAATAAGAGGGGACCGGAACACATAATATGAGGAGCCCAGCACACATAATAAGAGGAGGCCGGTATACATAATAAGAGGGGGCCGGCACACATAATAAGAGGGGGGGCCGGCAAACATAATTAGAGGGGGGGGGGGCAGCACAGATAATCTTCCACTTCCTGCATCTTCTCTCTACAACTATTATGAGTCTGGCCTTTAGCACAGAGCCCGACAACCGGGGACTCACCATAGCTGCAGGAAGCAGAAGATTGTGTGTGCTGGGCCCCTCTACACAAAACAGGCTGCATATATACATAGTGATAATCGCTAAGTGTATGTGAAAATTACAAATTGGCTGACCAACTAATCAACCAACCGATAAATCGATTACAAAAATAGTTGACAACTATTTTCATAATCGATTAGTTGCCGATTAATAGATTAGTTGTTTCAGCCCTATTTGTCAGCAAAACTTTTTCCACATGTGAGCTCTTCGATGTTTTATAAAATCTGATTTCTGAGTACAACATTTCCCACACTCTAAACATGAAAACGGCTTTTCCCCTGTGTGAGTTCTTTGATGTGTAATAAGATTTGATTTCTGAATATTTCCCACATTCTGCACATGAAAATGGCTTTTCCTTTGTGTGAGTTCTGTTATGTTGAATAAGATTTGATTTGTCAGTAAAACTTTTTCCACATTGGGAACATGAAAATGGCTTCTCCCCTGTGTGAGTTCTTTGATGTTTAATAAGACCTGATTTATGAGTAAAACATTTCCCACATTCTGAACATGAAAATGGTTTCTCTCCCGTATGAGTTCATTGATGTTCAATAAGATCTGATTTCTGAATTTAACATTTCCCACATGCTACACATCAAAATGGCTTCTCTCCTGTGTGAGTTTTTTTTATGTTGAACAAGACTTGATTTGGCACTAAAACTTTTTCCACATTGGGAACAGGAAAATGGCTTTTCCCCTATGTGAGTTCTCTGATGTTTAATAAGATCTGATTTATGAGCAAAACATTTCCCCTATTCTGAACATGAAAATGGCTTCTCCCCTGTGTGAGCTCCTTGATGTTTAATAAGAACTGATTTATGAGTAAAACATTTTCCACATTCTGAACATGAAAATGGTTTCTCTCCCGTGTGAGTTCTTTGATGTCTAACAAAATCTGATTTATGAGGAAAACGTTTTCCACATTCGGAACATGAAAACGGCTTCTCCCCTGTGTGAGTTCTTTGATGTATAATAAGATTATATTTCTGAATAAAATATTTCCCACATTCTGCACATGAAAATGGCTTCTCCCCTGTGTGAGTTCTTTGATGTTTAATAAGATCTGATTTCTGAGCAAAACATTTCCCACATTCTGAACATGAAAATGGTTTCTCTCCTGTGTGAGTTCTTTGATGTGTAATAAGATGTGATTTCCGAATAAAATATTTCCCACATTCTGCACATGAAAATGGCTTCTCCCCTGTGTGAGTTATTTGATGTTTATTAAGACCTGATTTATGAGTAAAACATTCTCCACATTCTGAACATGAAAATGGTTTCTCTCCTGTGTGAGTTCTTTGATGTATAACAATATCTGATTTATGAGTAAAACATTTTCCACATTCAGTACATGAAAATGGTTTCTCTCCTGTGTGAGTTCTTTGATGTCTAATAAGATGTGATTTCCGAATAAAATATTTCACACATTCTGCACATGAAAATGGCTTCTCCCCTGTGTGAGTTCTTTGATGTTTATTAAGACCTGATTTATGAGTAAAACATTTTCCACATTCTGAACATGAAAATGGTTTCTCTCCCGTGTGAGTTCTTAGATGTATAACAATATCTGATTTATGAGTAAAACATTTTCCACATTCTGAACATGAAAATGGTTTCTCTCCCGTGTGAGTTCGCTGATGTTGAACAAAATTTGATTTGTTAGTAAAACATTTTCCACATTCGGAACATGAAAACGGCTTCTCCCCTGTGTGAGTTCTTTGATGTCTAATAAGATGTGATTTTTGAATAAAATATTTCCCACATTCTGCACATGAAAATGAGTTCTCTGCTGTGTGAATTCTTAGATGTGTGACAAGATTTGATTTCAGAGTAAAACATTTCCCACATTCTGAACATGAAAATGGCTTTTTCTTATTTTGCTTAACATCCTGTGATGAGTGAGAAGACAGGACCTGTATATAAGGATGAGATGACAGATCTTGGCTGTGAAGGGCTGAGGGTGTATCTGGGATAATGGAATGTTCTTCATATGTATCTTGTGTGATATCATCATCTGCTTTATAATCTGAAGATATAAGATTCTCCTCTGATCTCCTGGTACAAGAATCTGCCAAGAATAAAACAGTAAATTTTTGAGTATTAACCCCTTACCGACCAGCATTTTAGTTTTGTCCTTATCTCTTTCTAAGAGCCATAACATTTTATTTTTCCATCTATAGAGCTATATTAGGGCTTTTTTTTTTGTGGGTTCAATTTTACTTTGTAACAATACAATTCATATCACCATAAAATATATTTAAAAAAAACTGAAAAAATGTTTATTGTTTTTGACTTTGCTACTCCAAGCACTTTAGTAGGATAGGGACCGGCACCATGGGGACATCCTATTAAGGAGGTGGGCACCCTAAGAAGCAGGGACAGCGGTTTGGGCGAGCTCAGGGCCGCACTTCTTACCAAATGTGACAATCAGACTGCTGCCGCCACCCGCTTCTCTCCCCCTGCCTGTCCTGGGTCCTCCTGAGTCCAGTCCAACCCCCCCCCATCCTCTGGCCAGAGACCGCCGCTGCCCGCCTCTCTTCCCCTGACGGTCCTTAGTCCAACCACCGCCGCTGCCCCATTACCTCCCCGGTTTTATAATTAGCTGTTCCCGGGGCCCGGCGTCCTGAGCTGTCACTGTGCGCACTGACAGTGACGTGGCGTTGAGGACTTCACTCGTCATTGCGCAGCGCACAGCGTAACGCAGGACGCCGCAGGAGCCAGAAGTAGTGCGGACCCCGGGAAGAGGTAATTATAAAACCGGGGATGGGGGAGGCAATGGGGCAGCGGCGGTCTCTGATAATCGGTCGATCCCTACTACTTATATAGGTTTCATTTTGTTTTACTTCTGGTGAAAATTAAAACTGTTTGCAAAAAACTTAGTATGTCCTCTTCTGACCCCTATAACTTTTTTATTTTTCCGTATATGGGGCTGTATGAGGGTAATTTTTGCGCCGTGATCTAAGTTTTTATTGGTACCATTTTTGTTTTAATCAGATTTTTTGATTTAACATTTGATTTTTAAATTAACAATATATTTTTATAGTTCGGGCATTTATGCACACGGTGATACCACGTTTATATTTATTTTTATTAACTTTTTTTTTTATGAAAAAGGGGGGGGGGGTGATTCAAACTTTTAATTTCATACACTGTTCAATGCTATGTCATAGCATAGCATTGATCAGTGTCATCGGCACTCCGAGGCATGGAGCGATCGAGCAACGATCGGACACCGAGGAGGAAGGTAGAGACCCTCCTCGCGTGTCCTCAGCTGATCGGGACACCGCGGTTTTACTGCAGTGATGCCGATCACCCCAACTGAGCTGCCGGGAAGCTTTTTCTTTTTTTTTCATTTTAGACAGGGCGATCAACTTTGATCGCCACGTCTAAGGCTATTCTAAGGCTATTCATCCGTTATTAAACATCTGTTTTCTGTGTAAAAACGGATGTATAATAACAGATGAAATAACGGCTGAATAACGTCCATCAAAATAATGGGAATATTCATCGTTTAAGACCCGTTATAACATCCCTCATGTACGCCCGTTTTAAAACCTCTGCCTACAGACTTTCACAGCCGGGACTACTACTACTCCCATCATGGAACAGACTTGTTTCCATGATATGAGTAGTAGTTCCCTGGCTGCGGGAGTCTGCCGGTGGCTGGGGAGGCTACATTAGTGTTTGTACTACTACCCCCATCATAGAACACACTCTGTTCCATGATGGGGGTTGTAGTACAGGGGCTGGAGGGATTGATCGCACTGGAGTGACCCGATGTGAGACCCGATGTGATCAGAAGTTATTAAGCAGGGGAGCGGGCAGCATGATCCACATCCCTGCGATGTATCATGTGTTTTTACTTTCATTTTTAAATCCCCAGTGGGGAGCCCTGAATGACTAAGGAGCCATTCAGGGCTCCCGGCAGGGTTTTTAAAATGAACTTTGTGAGTGACAACGGGGGCCATATATATATTTAATATATATATTAAAAGCGCTGTGGGGGGCAAGATATATAGCACTTCAGGGGGGGTAGACATATAGCCTATATATCTAGCCCCCCATGCTCAGAAGTAATAACAGATATTATAAAAACTGTGCAAATGGATGACATAAAGGCTCATCTGTTTGCCATAGACTTCAATGTTAAAAAAATAACGAGCATTAATTTACATGTTTCAGATTCAGTAGTTTTTTTATTGAAATTTTTTTTTCTTTCTGATGCATATTAAACGAACATTTAAACAATAGATTGCACATCTATGAACGACTCTTTGAGGAGAGCCAAGCCCTCTGTTCTTCTTTCCGCAATCAGCAAACATATAGGAATGGAGTGGTTTGGGGGGGGGGGGGGGGGTGAGAAGGGGGGCGGGAGAAGGGAAGTAACGGGAAATAACGGGAAATAACGGGAAATAATCGGCATCCAATAGTAAACACAAAAAGCATATCCATGTTCAGATGTCCAGAATAAAATTGTACAGTTATACATAAAACTATATCATTGCTCAAATGCATTGGAAAAGGCACATAAAAGGAAAAAAGTCATGTGAACCGGTCTTTTATAGAATTGTGGAGTAGAAAGATCAAGTAGCCATACTATTATAGTGTGTAGAGGAGAGCCAACGTTCCCAGCGCTTCTGGAACTTGGGAAAAGTACCATTACCCAGGGAGATTGTTTTTTCATATAAACACGTAACATTTATCTTATTGATCAATTCAGTCCTAGAAGGGACCACCGGAGATTTCCAGACATTAGTGAGGGATATTTTTGCTATAACACAGATAATACTTACAAGATCCCTGAATTTAGGTGGGATAGATTGCATGTGAATAAGAGTGCCAACCCAGGAGACCATGCGACCCGTAATTTCAACACCTCTTCTAGCAAAGTTTTACAGGAGGCCCAATACGGGACAATGAGTGGGCAATCCCACAAGACATGTAGAAGTGTACCCCGATGGCCACAGTCTCTCCAGCGTAGGGGGGAAGAATCAGGGTATATGCTGGCAAGGCGGTCTGGTGTATAGTACCAGTGCAAGGTGGATTTGGAGATAGCTTCGCTGTGTGAAAAGCCTGTTTCCAGTCTTGGTCGGTTATGTGTACTCCTAGGGACCTCTCCCATGATCTAAATGGGTGTGATTTAACAAAAGACTTGGAGTGGGTATAAGTAGAGTAGATCAATTGTAAACCTTTTATGTTGCTACTTAGGAAAGCCAACGTTGGCATGTGAGGATTAGTTCCCGAGGGAGTCAGTGTGTTTAGAAAGTGTCTAATCTGTAGGTACATATAGAAATCCTGTTTAGGTAGGGAGAATGCCAGCTGTAAGTCTTGGAAGGACATTATTTGTCCCGCAGTGTATAGGTGTTTCACCATTAAGATACCTCTGTCCGTCCATCTACGTATGTCTAGTTGTGGAATGGAGGCATGAATGAAGGTGAGGGGGATAGAAGCACAGTCAGCTAAATTGTGAGAGTCTGCCTTAAGTGAGTATTTTTTTTTTCCAAGCCTCAAATGTCGCTCTCACCACAGGATTAATAAGTGGGGGTGTTGAATTTGTGTTCCAGAAGGGCGCCCACAGCATGTCCGATATGTGATATGGATAAACATCCACATGTTCAATGTAAACCCAAGGGATCTCCAAGCGGCCCTTCCACCATCCTCTCAAGGAACCCACTAACGTGGCTATATAATACCCATATATGTTCGGTATCCCCAGGCCCCCCACCTCCCTATCTTTAGATAATATCGAAGCCGCCACTCTAGGTTTTTTATTTGCCCATATAAAGTGTGACAACACCCTTTGGGCAGATGAGAAAAAGGAGGTTGGGACTTGGATCGGTACCGTTCTAAATATGTAAAGAAGGCGAGGCAGAAGCAACATTTTGAAGGAATCTACTCGTCCTACCCAAGATATCGCATATTGAGAGAGTCGCTTAGTCTCCTCCTCGAGGTCTTTCAATAAGGGTACATAATTGAGTTGGTAAAGCAATTTGTGGGGAAAAGCTAGTTTTATGCCTAAATATGTCACGTCTGAGGTTCTCCAATCAAACAGGTGAGAGGTTTTAAGGGTGTTTATCGTGTCAGCGTTTAGATGAAGGGGGAGGGCCTGTGTTTTGGATGCGTTTAAATGATAGTAAGAGATCCTACCAAATTTCTCTATAATTTCCAGCGCAGCTGGAGCGGATATTGTGGGTTTGGTGAAAGACAGGATAATATCATCCGCGTACAGCGAGATAATGTTTGTTCTTCCCCCTATATCAACTCCATGGATTCGAGTGTCCGCCCGAATTGCATATGTTAAAAGGTTCCAGACATAGGATGAAAATAAGGAGAGATAGGGGGCACCCCTGTCTAGTACCATTGGTAATGTTCAGGGGTTCAGAGAGGGCACCATTCACTAAAATTCTTGCAATAGGGCCCGTGTACAAGGACTTAATTGCTTGGAGAATTGTTCCCCCAAATCCCAAATGTTGAAGGGCCGAGAAGGCGTACGACCAGCGAAGCCGGTCAAACGCCTTCTCGGCGTCCAGGGCAAGGATCAAAGCCGGGGTACGACTCCTCTCAATGTGGTGAAAGACATCAATCAAACGTCGTGTGTTGTCCGATGTCTGCCTGCCCGGCACAAAGCCTGACTGGTCGGCATGGACCAAGGAGGGTAGTACTACCGCCAAGCGGGATGCAATTATTTTGGCGAATATTTTTAAATCTTGATTTAAAAGCGATATAGGTCTGTAATTTTGGGGGAGATCTTGGGACTTCCCGGGTTTAGGGAGAGTGACTATCAACACTTGGAGGTTTTCTGTGGTGAAGGAGTCTCTATCAATGGCTAATTGGAAGAAGTCTCTGAGAAATGGGGAGAGAGTGTTACAAAAAACGTTATAATATAGATTGATGAACCCATCCGGGCCGGGAGCTTTCTGCGGTGGGAGAGATTTGGTTGTTTTCACTATTTCTTGTACTGATATAGGTTTCTATGAATAGAAGCCTCTAGATCAGTTGGCGGTGGGTGTGAATATTTTAGATTATATAAGGAGGAATAAAATGTTTGAAAACTATTGGCTATATCAGTAGGGGTATAGGCGTCAGAGTTAGTAACAGGATGTCGGAGGCGAGCTATGTGAGAACGTTCGTGCCTCTGTTTAAGGCAAGACGCTAACAATTTTCCCGACTTGTCATTTTGAGAGCAAAACCGGGCTTTAGTTCGCCTCAAATTTTTCTCATATTCAAAAAGCAGCAAGCCTCTGAGCTCCTGTCTGAGGGTGGTCAAGTGAGTGGCTAAATCAGGGGATGGGATGACTTTATTTTGAGCTTATAATTGTTTCAATTTAGATAGTATTGTCTGCATTTGTGCTTCCCTTTTCTTTTTGCAAATAGCCCCATATTTGATGAAAAAAACACCTCATGTAGGCCTTGTGACAGTTCCACAGTGTGAATGCATCTGTTTCACTGGTGGCGTTGATGTTAAAGAAGTCGGTCAGGTTGGCCTGCAATCTCTGGGTATGGTCAGGATGGGACAACAGAAAAGGGCTTGCCCTCCACATGTACTTGGGGGAGACATTGTCTCTTTCATGCAGTGACAGTGTGATAGTAGCGTGGTCTGACCACGATATTAAATCAATGGAGGATGATTCCAAACTGGTCAGTAGAAGTCTGTCAACGAGGAACAGGTCTAGGCGTGAGTAGGTATTATGGGTCATTGAGTGATGAGTGTATTCTCTTTCTGAAGGATGTAGAACTCTCCAAGTATCGTATAGGTCGGCTGAACCTAAGAATTGAGCTAAAGAAGTGGGAGATATCCGGGTCTCAGTAGTAGAGTCAAGGTGTGGGTCCACCACCAGATTAAAGTCTCCACACATTATGTGTGGACCATTTTTAATACAATTTACTGTTTTTAAGACTGTGTGCAGAAATCTATGTTGACCTAGGTTAGGTGCATGAATGGATAAAAGTGTATAGGGGCATTATTAATAGAACATGTTAGTGCTACATATCTCCCATTGGGATCGCTAAAAAGTCTCCAATGTGAAAGCTACTGTATTTCTAACAGCTATGAAAACTCCTCTAGCCTTGGTTTTAAAGTGGGAATGAAATACGTATGTGTATGCGGGATGTTTATCTCTAAAGGCGTCTTTTTCTAGAAGGTGTGTCTCCTGTATGCATAAAACATCCGCCCCTTTCTCCATCGCCTCCCTCCACATAAAAGATCTTTTGTGAGGACTGTTAAGACCGTTCACGTTTTTTGATATAATCTTAATAACCATAAATGAGAAGAAAAAGCATTGTTACACGTATTAAAACAATATAAGTAGGTGACCGTAGGCGCCTCCCAGCCAGCACCCCCGGGTCGTATGAGCATGAGCAATGAGCTATGGACAAATATACGGTATGCCATTTCTCAAACATAAACAAATAACAAAGTGCAAACCAGTAAGATAGAAAAAAGGATATCGCAGGTAGAGGCCGAAGCCTCATTCCCTGAGTGGGGGTAATGTTCATGCCGAAGCCGGACGACGCCACACAGCGGACAAGCCCCTGAGAAAAGAATTAAGGTGGTGTGGACCAGAGTCAACGGTCCGAGGACCAATCATCGTGTACTTTCTTAGCCTGTTTAGGCTTGTCCTTTTTGTAATCCACCGGAATGTTTCATTTGCGTAGAAGAGCCGTACCCTCCTCCAAATTCCGAATAATGTATTGTCCCCGTGGCGAGTGATTAAACGAACAGGGAATCCCCAACGGTATTGAATCTTAGCAGACCGTAGGGCGGCGGTAAGAGGCTGTAATTCTCGGCGAAGTTGCAAAGTAGTTGCGGACAAATCAGCATAAATGGCCACCTGATGGAATGGGGCGGGCAGGCCCCCATTAAGGCAAGCATAGTTCATCAATCTTTCTTTAACTGTGTAAAAGTGAATCCTCGCTAAGATATCACGTGGCACTGTCATCAAGGTGTCTGGGTCTGGGCACCCTATGAGCACGATACACCTCTGTTTCCTGAGGGGTGCACGAAGGCAGGGCAGCTTGTATAAGAGAACACACATATGCTGGTATTTCTGAAGGTGCCACCGACTCCGGCACCCCACACAATTTAATATTGTTGTGCCGACTTCGATCTTCCAAGTCGGCGACCTTTGCTTTCAGGTTGGCCACCTCTTCCTCAACTGCATTTTGGGAGTCAATAACCTCATTGTGTGAAACAGAAAACTCTCCAAATCTGACTTCAATGTGATCTACTTGGGCTCCCAGCTCCTCCAGTGTCATGTAAGGGGTTAATTGCAGCCATCATGTCCCTTCTGAAGCTTTTTTGCAAGGAAAGGAGCATACTTTTAAGTTGGGTATCAGTAACTGCCGGGTCATTAACAACAATTTGTTGTAATTCATCACAGTCAGCAGTAGGAGATAACCCTGCGATCCCTGCTGCAGGCGGCTGATCAGAGCGCTGCTGAGCCCGGTGCTGAGATCTCTGAGGCAGCGGGGAGGGGGAGGTAGAGTCAGACTGCCGTGGGGAGGATGGAGGCTCCGTGACAGCGGAGAAGGTGCACACTTTGTCCCTGCACGCCGGGGAGGCAGTAGGAGATGGAGGGGCCGAAGCTACAGTGTCCGCTTCCTGGGGTAAGTAGATTACTTGCAGTGCTGGGTCTGAGAGTGAGGAGGGCGGCGTGCTTATCCCCTTACTGCACTGTACCTCTGAGTCCCGTTCCTCCTCTGCACCATCTTGGGATCGAGGTCTCTTCTGAGTAAAGTAAAACTTAGCCAGGGATTTGTGGTTTCCCAGCTTTCTCCTTCTGGTGGGCATGATGCTTGTTTATTCCCACGTCCGTTGGTGTCTTTCTGTGCTCCGGTCGTCGCTGTGGGGTAGCTATCAGGGGCTGTTAAGAGCAGAGCTCACTCACTGCGCAGCCATTCAGTCCGCAGGCAGGCCACGCCCCTCCCTAATTTACATGTTACTTATGACAGAAGGAAAATTTGTGCATGTGCCGTTTTTTCTTCCGTCACAAATAACATTCTTTATTCATGACAGGCTATAATGGGTCATAACAGATAATCAAAAAATCAGAACAACTTTATAGTGTGAAAGGAGCCTAAGAGGTTAATACCGGGCATCACCACGATCGGTGATGTCCGGTATTAGCCATGGGTCCCAGTCATTGCTAGGTGCCGGGACTGACCTACTACCCTTACAGGATGGTAGCGGGTGCAGGACGTCCTTAAGAGGTTAAAGTTTTGTGACCAACGTTTGGCATTTCATGCTGGAATAATTATCCACAAACCATTTTCAATGCCCTGGCTGAGGGAAGGAAACATTTTTACCCAAGATTTGACGGTACATGGACACATCCATTGATCCTTTGATGCAGTAAATTTCGGTTCAATGTTTTTATTAAGGTATTTTCAAAATTAGAACTTAACATAGAATACAATAACAATGAGTCATATTTGATGCGGTAAATTTATTCTGTCTCCTTAGCAGAAAAACATCCCCAAAGCATAATTTTGGTTTCATGTGACCACAACACTTCCCCCCTGCTCTCCTCTAATTCATTCGAATGTTCATGGCCAGACTTCAGATGGGCCTTTACATGTGCTTTCTTGAGCAGGGGGACCATGCAGGATTTCAGTTCCTCTTGGTGTTGTTTACCTGCTGACTATGGCCCCAGCTGCCTTGAGATCATTCAGGATCCTCCCCTATAGTTCTGGGCTGATAGTTTTCCTGATCATTCAGTCTCCATGAGGTGAGATCTTATATGGAGCCCCAGACCGAGGGTGATTGACAGATGTTTTATGTTTCTACCATTTGTGAATAATCGCACTAACTGTTGTAAACATCTCATCAAGCTGATTGGTGACTCTTTAGTATTCGTTATGGTGGAGAGTTTGTAATCTGTGTAATACTGGTGGTTGGCAGCCGCCAGCATGTACAGCATTCCGCTGCGTACATTGGCCGAACTTCCAGCACGGCTCCTCCTCCTCGCTGCAGGCTCCGGACTTTTCCCTCAGGCAGCGACAGTGCCTGGTGCATCCAGTAGGGGCCACATGTGGTCCGTCTCTTTAAGGGTCTGTGCGCACCTCTTATTCTACTCCCCCTACAATCCATGACCCACATCACCTATTTAAGGACTCTCCATCCCCCTTTCCTTGCCTAAGCAATATTGTAGTTTACTGCAAGCGAGGGTGTCTTCTGTTGTGTTCCATGTACCAGTTTTCTGACCAAGCTTCTGTTTCTGGCTACGTCTCTGTCTGACCCCTCTGCTCCAAGCTTGTTCCATCTCTCTGCACCGGGGCTATTCAGCTCTGCTGTTTTAACAGCACCAGCTCTACTAAGCACCTGACCTGATCTGCCACTGGTGGCTCCTATTGTAAATGGTCAAAACCTACCCAAGCCTATGTAGTATGTTACAACTCCAGTCAAGCTACAAGTCAGGGTCCTACATTCTGAGGACAATGCCTTCTATGTCTGCCAGACTCTACAGATCCTGTCCTTTTAGGACTGCCATGATTACAACAATATTCTCCAGTCCTGGATTGGCATACAGGTAACATTCTCCAGTGGGGGACTTAGAGCCTTATTTCCTGCTTGTCTGAGATGCATCACCTCATCTGGTACCTATAAACCTGTCTCGCCTGCCCCCGCAATATGTGGCATATGCAGATGTTTTTTGTAAGAAGAAGGCTGAGACTTTACCAGCCCATTGGTCCTATGATTGCCCGACTGATCTTCTACTCGGGACTTCTCCACCTCTTGGAAGGGTTCATCCATTATTCTTCCCGGAGACACAGGCTATGGCTGAGTATATGAAGGAAAACCTTGAGTTGGGATTTATCCAGAAGTCTACTTCACTGGCTGGAGCCGGCTTCTTCTTTGTGGCCAAGAAAGACCAGTCACTGCTTCCCTGCATAGATTATTATGGACACAACAAGATCACAAAAACAAGTACCCTCTGCCTCTGATATCTGAATTGTTCGAACATATCCGAGGCGCCCAGATATATTCACCAAGTTGGATTTGCAAGGATCATATAACCTGATCCACATCCGTGAAGGTGATGAGTGGAGGAAGGTTTTCAACACCTGTGATGGTCACTACAAGTACCTGGTCATTCCTTTCAGCTTGTGCAACGCTCCCGCAGTATTTGAAAAATTTGTGAATGACATCTTCTGGGACTTGTACAACTGTGTAGTGGTTTATTTGGATGATATTCGAATATACTCCCCCCGACTTGTCCACTGAGCGAAAGCAAGTGCGCCTTGTCTTACGACGATTATAGGAGAATGGACTGTACGCCAAGATGGAAAAGTGTGTCTTTGAGCAGTCCTCATTACCCTTCTTGGGATACATTGTCTCCTGTTCTGGCCGCAAATGGACCCCAACAAGGTATTAGCCGTCCTGAACTGGCCTCGTCCTTAGGGGCTCCGTGCCATTCAAAGGTTCCTGGGGTTTGCCAATTTCTATAGACACTTCATCCCAAACTTCTCTTTCCTCACAGCTCCTATTTCTGCTCTGATGAAGAAAGTGACGGATGTGAAGAAGTGGACCCCTGAAGCAGAGTCAGATTTCTAGCATCTCAAGGACTGCTTTGCTGCCTCTCTAGTTCTTCAATCATCCAGATACCTCCAAACAGTTATTTCTTGAAGTTGACGCCTGTTGCAGAAGAACTCTAAAGGGAGGTTATCTCATGTATTCATCTGCGGACAGGAACTATATCTTGAGAGCTGCTTGCTATCAATTTGGCCTTGGAGGAATGGAGATACCTCCTGGAGGGGGTTCTGAATCCAGTGGTGATATACACTGACCATAAGAACCTAACGTATCTACAGTCTGCACAGCGACTAAATCCTCGTCAGGCCCCATGGGCCCTTTTCTTTGCCAGGTTCAATTTTCTCCTGCATTTCTGCCCAGAGAGATAAGAATGTGAAGGCAGATGCACTCTCCTGTTCCTTCGCCCCAGCAGACCAGAGTGAAGAACCTTAACATATCGATCTGTCTCGTATGGTTTATGTGGCCCAAGTCAAGGTGAAAGACATTCCTCCAGGGAAGCAAATTCTTACTTGGGGACATTGCTCAAAGTATGCTGGTCACCCTGGGGTGCGTAAGACACTTGACTTGCTGTCCCGTCATTCGGTGCATGGAGCGAACTCTACTCAGTGGACCATGACTGCCGATGCCGGCCACCACGCCCTCTCCTTTCACGTCTATGCGAGAAGGCTATGTACTAGCCGTCAGGCCCCATCCCATATACATGAATGGAGGGGGCGTGGTATGACATCAGGAGGGGGCGTGGCTGTGACATCACTATCACGGCCTCCAGCTCCGAGCATTCTGAACAAAATGTCCAGAATACTGGAGCACCGGAGTACCCCTATAAATCTTTGGCAGATAATTTGTGTCTTTATTTCTCAACATGTTTCTTACGACCCTGATGACTATTTGCTATAAAATAAGCATTGAAGTTTATACAACTTGGAATTGAAAAAATGTATAAAAATTGTGATATGGTCAAAATACTCCCCTGCCTAATAATAAACACCGTGTATATGCACACTCACACTATATGCACACTCACAGTATATGCACACTCACACTTACCTTCTAGTATAAATCTATCAGGTAGGTGCACCCAGCCCCTCCCCCCCCAGCGCCCCTGCTAGTTACTAATATATGTAATACACATCCTGGCTTGGCCCTGAGCACAGTCACAGTGAAATACTTTACAGCATCAAGCCAAGATGGCGGACATCACATCATCATGGGATGGTGGAGACATATGCAGCAGTCCTTCCATCCAGCAGGTATATTTCATGTCCATATCCCAACTATATTCTACATCCATATTATAAATGCACTGTCACGATGCCGGCTGGCAGGAGGTGGATCCTCTGTGCCAGAGAGGGATTGGCGAGGACCGCGCTAGTGGACCGGTTCTAAGCCACTACAGGTTTTCACCAGAGCCCGCCGCAAAGCGGGATGGTCTTGCTGCGGCGGTAGTGACCAGGTCGTATCCACTAGCAACGGCTCACCTCTCTGGCTGCTGAAGATACTGAAGAAAGGCGAGGTACAAGGGAGTGGGCAGTAGCAAGGTCGGACGTAGCAGAAGGTCGGGGGCAGGCGGCAAGATTCGTAGTCAGGGGAGATAGCAAAGGTACTGGTACACAGGCTATAAAACACACAATACGCTTTCACAAGGCACAAGGGCAACAAGATCCGGCAAGGGAGTGCAAGGGAGGAGACTAGATATAGCCAGGGAACAGGTGGGAACCAATTAAGCTAATTGGGCCAGGCACCAATCATTGGTGCACTGGCCCTTTAAGTCTCAGGGAGCTGGCGCGCGCGCGCCCTAGAGAGCGGAGCCGCGCGCGCCAGCACATGACAGCAGGGGACGGGAACGGGTAAGTGACCTGGGATGCGATTCGCGAGCGGGCGCGTCCCGCTGTGCGAATCGCATCCCCAACGGCCATGACAGAGCAGCGCTCCCGGTCAGCGGGACTGACCGGGGAGCTGCAGGGAAAGAGACGCCGTGAGCGCTCCGGGGAGGAGCGGGGACCCGGAGCGCTAGGCGTAACAGTACCCCCCCCCTTAGGTCTCCCCTTCTCTTTATCGGGTAACTGCCTCCCCTGGGATGAGGACACCGGGAAAGGATGGAGGGATTCCTCAACGGCAGGCAGAACCGCAGGAGTAGGAATGGGGAGAGAGGGCAGAGGGCGGGACCTGGCACGGGGCAGTGTGACACCAGGACGAGGGCCATGAGGGGACACAGAAGCTTGCCTGATGGAACTGGGAGGGGGGGAGGGGCATTTCCTGTGGCAGGCAGAGTCCTTAATGACCTTAGGGGGACCAGATACAGGAGGAACCACAGAGTTACGGCAAGGGTTACTGGGAACCGGTTTTAGACAGTTCTTGGAACAAGAGGACCCCCAACTCTTGATCTCCCCAGTGGACCAATCCAGGGTTGGGGAATGAAGTTGAAGCCAGGGAAGTCCAAGGAGAATTTCCGAGGTGCAATTGGGGAGGACCAAAAGTTCAATCCTCTCGTGGTGAGATCCGATGCTCATAAGAAGGGGCTCCGTGCGGAAACGTATGGTACAGTCCAACCTGGCTCCGTTGACCGCGGAAATGTGGAGTGGCTTGACAAGACGGGTCACCGGAATACGGAATTTATTCACAAAGGAGTCCCGAATAAAATTCCCAGAAGCTCCAGAGTCCAGGCAGGCCACGGCTGAGAGGGGAGAGCTGGCTGAAGTGGAAATCCGAACAGGTACCGTGAGACGTGGAGAAGCCGACTTGGCATCAAGAGACGCCACACCCACGAGAGCTGAGTGCGAGCGTGCGTTTCCCAGACGTGGAGGACGGATTGGGCAATCCACCAGAAAATGTTCAGTACTGGCACAGTACAGACAAAGATTCTCTTCCTTACGGCGATTCCTCTCTTCCAGGGTCAGGCGAGACCGATCCACTTGCATGGCCTCCTCGGCGGGAGGCCTAGGCGCAGATTGCAGTGGAGACTGTGGGAGAGGTGGCCAGAGATCTAAGTCTTTTTCCTGGCGGAGCTCTTGATGCCTCTCAGAAAAACGCATGTCAATGCGAGTGGCTAGATGAATGAGTTCATGCAGGCTAGCAGGAGTCTCTCGTGCGGCCAGAACATCTTTAATGTTGCTGGATAGGCCTTTTTTAAAGGTCGCGCAGAGAGCCTCATTATTCCAGGATAGTTCAGAAGCAAGAGTACGGAATTGTATGGCGTACTCGCCAACGGAGGAATTACCCTGGACCAGGTTCAGCAGGGCAGTCTCAGCAGAAGAGGCTCGGGCAGGTTCCTCAAAGACACTTCGAATTTCCGAGAAGAAGGAGTGAACAGAGGCAGTGACGGGGTCATTGCGGTCCCAGAGCGGTGTGGCCCATGACAGGGCTTTTCCAGACAGAAGGCTGACTACGAAAGCCACCTTAGACCTTTCAGTAGGAAACAGGTCCGACATCATCTCCAAGTGCAGAGAACATTGCGAAAGGAAGCCACGGCAAAACTTAGAGTCCCCATTAAATTTGTCCGGCAAAGACAGGCGGAGGCTAGGAGTGGCCACTCGCTGCGGAAGGGGTGCAGGAGCTGGCGGAGGAGATGATTGCTGATGAAGTTGCGACTGAAGTTGGTGCACAATGGTGGACATTTCTGACATCTGGTGGGTTAGATGGGCGATCTGTCGGGCTTGCTGGGCGACCACCGTGGTGATATCAGAGGCAACTGGCAGGGGAACCTCAGCGGGATCCATGGCCGGATCTACTGTCACGATGCCGGCTGGCAGGAGGTGGATCCTCTGTGCCAGAGAGGGATTGGCGAGGACCGCGCTAGTGGACCGGTTCTAAGCCACTACAGGTTTTCACCAGAGCCCGCCGCAAAGCGGGATGGTCTTGCTGCGGCGGTAGTGACCAGGTCGTATCCACTAGCAACGGCTCACCTCTCTGGCTGCTGAAGATACTGAAGAAAGGCGAGGTACAAGGGAGTGGGCAGTAGCAAGGTCGGACGTAGCAGAAGGTCGGGGGCAGGCGGCAAGATTCGTAGTCAGGGGAGATAGCAAAGGTACTGGTACACAGGCTATAAAACACACAATACGCTTTCACAAGGCACAAGGGCAACAAGATCCGGCAAGGGAGTGCAAGGGAGGAGACTAGATATAGCCAGGGAACAGGTGGGAACCAATTAAGCTAATTGGGCCAGGCACCAATCATTGGTGCACTGGCCCTTTAAGTCTCAGGGAGCTGGCGCGCGCGCGCCCTAGAGAGCGGAGCCGCGCGCGCCAGCACATGACAGCAGGGGACGGGAACGGGTAAGTGACCTGGGATGCGATTCGCGAGCGGGCGCGTTCCGCTGTGCGAATCGCATCCCCAACGGCCATGACAGAGCAGCGCTCCCGGTCAGCGGGACTGACCGGGGAGCTGCAGGGAAAGAGACGCCGTGAGCGCTCCGGGGAGGAGCGGGGACCCGGAGCGCTAGGCGTAACATGCACAATGTGTGTTATCTCCTATAACTGGGTCACATGATCATCCATATTAAATTAATGTTTTGGCTAAATGGGGGAAAATACAAAAGAAAAGAGACAGGACAGAGATTAAAGAATTCTACACAAAATTACTGCAGCCAGTGAGTAAAAGCTATGACTCTTCTCTGTATTAAGTGGTTACTACTTACCTGGGCGGTTTCCTGTAGGTATGTCCTCCTTATACTGCTTATCGCTGCTCACATCTGTCTCTTCTTCTTCCTTTATGTCTGTAGGATTAATATAGATCAGATCTTTCCCTTTAGGAATGTCCTCCTTATACTGCTCATCACCGCTCACATCTGTCTCCTCCTCCTCTTCCTTTATGTCTGTAGGATGAATGTAGATCAGATCTTTCCCTGTAGGAATGTCCTCCTTATACTGCTCATCACCACTCACATCTGTCTCCTCCTCCTCTTCCTTTATGTCTGTAGGATGAATGTAGATCAGATCTTTCCCTGTAGGAATGTCCTCCTTATACTGCTCAACAAGAGGACGGGGACACCTCTCTGGTGCTGTTCTCTTACTGGATCTGACTGTAGGGAACACATACAGAGACTGAATTAATTCTTTACATACAAATAATGAGAGGACGTGTGTATATAGTCATGTCTATTACCTGGTGATGTGAGGGGCTGCTGATCCTCCATCATGACCTGATCCTTGTACTGATCCTTGTGTCCTTCTACATACTCCCACTCCTCCATGGAGAAATAGACCGCCACGTCCTGACACCTTATAGGAACCTGATACATAATGATACAGTCATCACCCCGACCCCTCCAGTGGTGTTACTGTATAATGTCCCAGCATTCCCAGCAGTGTCACCTCTCCAATCATCACCAGACCCCTTCATTACTGTATAATGTCCCAGCATTCCCAGCAGTGTCACCTCTCCAGTCATCACCAGACCCTCCATTACTGTATAATGTCCCAGCATTCCCAGCAGTGTCACCTCTCCAGTCATCACCAGACCCCTCCATTACTGTATAATGTCCCAGCAGTGTCACCTCTCCAGTCATCACCAGACCCTCCATTACTGTATAATGTCCCAGCATTCCCAGCAGTGTCACCTCTCCAGTCATCACCAGACCCCTCCATTACTGTATAATGTCCCAGCAGTGTCACCTCTCCAGTCATCACCAGACCCCTCCATTACTGTATAATGTCCCAGCAGTGTCACCTCTCCAGTCATCACCAGACCCCTCCATTACTGTATAATGTCCCAGCAGTGTCACCTCTCCAGACATCACCAGACCCCTCCATTACTGTATAATGTCCCAGCATTCCCAGCAGTGTCACCTCTCCAGTCATCACCAGACCCCTCCATTACTGTATAATGTCCCAGCATTACCAGCAGTGTCACCTCTCCAGTCATCACCAGACCCCTCCATTACTGTATAATGTCCCAGCAGTGTCACCTCTCCAGTCAACACCAGACCCCTCAATTACTGTATAATGTCCCAGCAGTGTCACCTCTCCAGTCATCACCAGACCCCTCCATTACTGTATAATGTCCCAGCAGTGTCACCTCTCCAGTCATAACAAGACCCCTCCATTACGGTATAATGTCCCAGCATTCCCAGCAGTGTCACCTCTCTAGTCATCACCAGACCCCTCCATTACTGTATAATGTCCCAGCAGTGTCACCTCTCCAATCACCAGTCCCCTCCATTACTGTATAATGTCCCAGCAGTGTCACCTCTCCAGTCATCACCAGACCCCTCCATTACTGTATAAAGTCCCAGCAGTGTCACCTCTCCAGTCATCACCAGACCCCTCCATTACTGTATAATGTCCCAGCATTCCCAGCAGTGTCACCTCTCCAATCATCACCAGTCCCCTCCATTACTGTATAATGTCCCAGCAGTGTCACCTCTCCAGTCATCACCAGACCCCTCTATTACTGTATAATGTCCCAGCATTCCCAGCAATGTCACCTCTCCAGTCATCACCAGACCCCTCCATTACTGTATAATGTCCCAGCATTCCCAGCAATGTCACCTCTCCAGTCATCACCAGACCCCTCCATTACTGTATAATGTCCCAGCATTCCCAGCAGTGTCACCTCTCCAGTCATCACCAGACCCCTCCATTACTGTATAATGTCCCAGCATTCCCAGCAGTGTCACCTCTCCAGTCATCACCAGACCCCTCCATTACTGTATAATGTCCCAGCAGTGTCACCTCTCCAGTCATCACCAGACCCCTCCATTACTGTATAATGTCCCAGCAGTGTCACCTCTCCAGTCATCACCAGACCCCTCCATTACTGTATAATGTCCCAGCAGTGTCACCTCTCCAGTCATGACCAGACCCCTCCATTACTGTATAATGTCCCAGCAGTGCCACCTCTCCAGTCATCACCAGACCCCTCCATTACTGTATAATGTCCCAGCAGTGTCACCTCTCCAGTCATCACCAGACCCCTCCATTACTGTATAATGTCCCAGCATTCCCAGCAGTGTCACCTCTCCAGTCATCACCAGACCCATCCATTACTGTATAATGTCTCAGCATTCCCAGCAGTGTCACCTCTCCAGTCATCACCAGACCCCTCCATTACTGTATAATGTCCCAGCAGTGTCCTCTCCAGTCATCACCAGACCCCTCCATTACTGTATAATGTCCCAGCAGTGTCACCTCTCCAGTCATCACCAGACCCCTCCATTACTGTATAATGTCCCAGCAGTGTCACCTCTCCAGTCATCACCAGACCCCTCAATTACTGTATAATGTCCCAGCAGTGTCACCTTTCCAGTCATCACCAGACCCCTCCATTACTGTATAATGTCCCAGCAGTGTCACCTCTCCAGTCATCATCAGACCCCTCCATTACTGTATAATGTCCCAGCATTCCCAGCAGTGTCACCTCTCCAGTCATCACCAGACCCCTCCATTACTGTATAATGTCCCAGCAGTGTCACCTCCCCAGTCATCACCAGACCCCTCCATTACTGTATAATGTCCCAGCAGGGTCACCTCTCCAGTCATCACCAGACCCCTCCATACTGTATAATGTCCCAGCAGTGTCACCTCTCCAGTCATCACCAGACCCCTCCATTACTGTATAATGTCCCAGCAGTGTCACCTCTCCAGTCATCACCAGACCCCTCCATTACTGTATAATGTCCCAGCAGTGTCACCTCTCCAGTCATCACCAGACCCCTCCATTACTGTATAATGTCCCAGCAGTGTCACCTCTCCAGTCATCACCAGATCCTCCATTACTGTATAATGTCCCAGCAGTGTCACCTTTCCAGTCATCACCAGACCCCTCCATTACTGTATAATGTCCCAGCAGTGTCACCTCTCCAGTCATCATCAGACCCCTCCATTACTGTATAATGTCTCAGCATTCCCAGCAGTGTCACCTCTCCAGTCATCACCAGACCCCTCCATTACTGTATAATGTCCCAGCAGTGTGACCTCTCCAGTCATCACCAGACCCCTTCATTACTGTATAATGTCCCAGCAGTGTCACCTCTCCAGTCATCACCAGACCCCTCCATTACTGTATAATGTCCCAGCAGTGTCACCTCTCCAGTCATCACCAGACCCCTCCATTACTGTATAATGTCCCAGTATTCCCAGCAGTGTCACCTCTCCAGTCATGACCAGACCCCTCCATTACTGTATAATGTCCTAGCAGTGTAACCTCTCCAGTCATCACCAGACCCCTCCATTACTGTATAATGTCCCAGCATTCCCAGCAGTGTCACCTCTCCAGTCATCACCAGACCCCTCCATTACTGTATAATGTCCCAGCATTCCCAGCAGTGTCACCTCTCCAGTCATCACCAGACCCCTCCATTACTGTATAATGTCCCAGCAGTGTCACCTCTCCAGTCATCACCAGACCCCTCCATTACTGTATAATGTCTCAGCATTCCCAGCAGTGTCACCTCTCCAGTCATCACCAGACCCCTCCATTACTGTATAATGTCCCAGCAGTGTCACCTCTCCAGTCATCACCAGACCCCTCCATTACTGTATAATGTCCCAGCAGTGTCACCTCTCCAGTCATCACCAGACCCCTCCATTACTGTATAATGTCCCAGCATTCCCAGCAGTGTCACCTCTCCAGTCATCACCAGACCCCTCCATTACTGTATAATGTCCCAGCAGTGTTACCTCTCCAGTCACCACCAGACCCCCCCATTACTGTATAATGTCCCAGCAGTGTCACCTCTCCAGTCACCACCAGACCCCTCCATTACTGTATAATGTCCCAGCATTCCCAGCAGTGTCACCTCTCCAGTCATCACCAGACCCCTCCATTACTGTATAATGTCCCAGCAGTGTCACCTCTCCAGTCATCACCAGACCCCTCCATTACTGTATAATGTCCCAGCAGTGTCACCTCTCCAGTCATCACCAGACCCCTCCATTACTGTATAATGTCCCAGCATTCCCAGCAGTGTCACCTCTCCAGTCATCACCAGACTCCTCCATTACTGTATAATGTCCCAGCAGTGTCACCTCTCCAGTCATCATCAGACCCCTCCATTACTGTATAATGTCCCAGCATTCCCAGCAGTGTCACCTCTCCAGTCATCACCAGACCCCTCCATTACTGTATAATGTACCAGCAGTGTCACCTCTCCAGTCATCACCAGACCCCTCCATTACTGTATAATGTCCCAGCAGTGTCACCTCTCCAGTCATCACCAGACCCCTCCATTACTGTATAATGTCCCAGCAGGGTCACCTCTCCAGTCATCACCAGACCCCTCCATTACTGTATAATGTACCAGCAGTGTCACCTCTCCAGCCATCACCAGACCCCTCCATTACTGTATAATGTCCCAGCAGTGTCACCTCTCCAGCCATCACCAGACCCCTCCATTACTGTATAATGTCCCAGCATTCCCAGCAGTGTCACCTCTCCAGTCATCACCAGACCCTCCATTACTGTATAATGTACCAGCAGTGTCACCTCTCCAGTCATCACCAGACCCCTCCATTACTGTATAATGTCCCAGTATTCCCAGCAGTGTCACCTCTCCAGTCATCACCAGACCCCTCCATTACTGTATAATGTCCCAGCAGTGTCACCTCTCCAGTCATCACCAGACCCCTCCATTACTGTATAATGTCCCAGCAGTGTCACCTCTCCAGTCATCACCAGACCCCTCCATTACTGTATAATGTCCCAGCAGTGTCACCTCTCCAGTCATCACCAGACCCCTCCATTACTGTATAATGTCCCAGCAGTGTCACCTCTCCAGTCATCACCAGACCCCTCCATTACTGTATAATGTCCCAGCATTCCCAGCAGTGTCACCTCTCCAGTCATCACCAGACCCCTCCATTACTGTATAATGTCCCAGCAGTGTCACCTCTCCAGTCATCACCAGACCCCTCCATTACTGTATAATGTCCCAGCAGTGTCACCTCTCCAGTCATCACCAGACCCCTCCATTACTGTATAATGTCCCAGCAGTGTCACCTCTCCAGTCATCTCCAGACCCCTCCATTACTGTATAATGTCCCAGCAGTGTCACCTCTCCAGTCATCACCAGACCCCTCCATTACTGTATAATGTCCCAGCAGTGTCACCTCTCCAGTCATCACCAGACCCCTCCATTACTGTATAATGTCCCAGCAGTGTCACCTCTCCAGTCATCACCAGACCCCTCCATTACTGTATAATGTCCCAGCATTCCCAGCAGTGTCACCTCTCCAGTCATCACCAGACCCCTCCATTACTGTATAATGTCCCAGCAGTGTCACCTCTCCAGTCATCACCAGACCCCTCCATTACTGTATAATGTCCCAGCAGTGTCACCTCTCCAGTCATCACCAGACCCCTCCATTACTGTATAATGTCCCAGCAGTGTCACCTCTCCAGTCATCACCAGACCCCTCCATTACTGTATAATGTCCCAGCATTCCCATCAGTGTCACCTCTCCAGTCATCACCAGACCCCTCCATTACTGTATAATGTCCCAGCAGTGTCACCTCTCCAGTCATCACCAGACCCCTCCATTACTGTATAATGTCCCGGCAGTGTCACCTCTCCAGTCATCACCAGACCCCTCCATTACTGTATAATGTCCCAGCAGTGTCACCTCTCCAGTCATCACCAGACCCCTCCATTACTGTATAATGTCCCAGCAGTGTCACCTCTCCAGTCATCACCAGACCCCTCCATTACTGTATAATGTCCCAGCAGTGTCACCTCTCCAGTCATCACCAGACCCCTCCATTACTGTATAATGTCCCAGCAGTGTCACCTCTCCAGTCATCACCAGACCCCTCCATTGCTGTATAATGTCCCAGCAGTGTCACCTCTCCAGTCATCACCAGACCCCTCCCCATTACTGTATAATGTCCCAGCAGGGTCACCTCTCCAGTCAGCAGCTCCATCATCTTGTTGATGAGTTCTCGGATCTTCTGTTCATCCATTTCCTCATGTATCAGGGAGTGAGGTGGGGGCCCCGGGATTGGGCTCAGGGTTCTTCCCCATCCTTCACACTCAGGGGCCCGACAGCGCCCACTAGAGGACTTCATCACTACTGTGTAATCCTGTGTATAGAGAGACTCATTAATATCACTACATATGTGGTGGCCCAGTACAGAATATGCCATTCTGTACCCCTGTCAGTCCTATCAGGTGGACTCAGTCCATGTCCCCTGGCCTCACACTCCTCAGGAATCTTTTACAACCTAAAGTTATATCTGAGTTAATGTAACGCTGTGTGTTGTAATACTATGTCATTGTGCCTTTAAATACTGTTGCTAAGGGTTATGTAACCAAGGAAGGTGTAAGGTGAATAGGTGACTTATATGGGAAAAAGGATTCCTCCAAATTGCTCCCATAAATACCTGTGAGGAGTCAGTTTAGTTGCAGTTTAGCTGAGGTACAGCTTGAGTAAAGTTGTCTGGTGTTCCTGAGGGAGGCCCAAGGCCTAGTCGCATCTACTACCAGTTCACCCCTGCAGGTGAAAGTCAAAGCCTGGCGGTAAGCACAAATACAGGGGAGAAGTCTAGTCAAGATAGTCAAGTGTCATTTATCAAAGTCAGCGTGGGTTGTACAAGTCAGTCCAAGTTCACTACAAGTCCCAGCAAGCCAATAAGCTTCATAAAGTTCACCTTACATCTCATTGGGCTTAAACTGAGCTGTAAAGACTTTAACACCTTGTCTGCCTCAGTAAAAAGCCGTTATTCCGTAACCTTGCAACGGAGTGATTAATTACCCTGCGCCTGGCCCAGGAATCATCATCTATACTAGGAATCGACCGATATCGATTTTTTAGGGCCGATACCGATAATCGGTGGAGGTTAGGGCCGATAGCCGATAACTTATACCGGAATATCAGTATTAGTTATCGGCTATTTATCCAGCCTAAACTCCCCCCCCCCCCCGCCCCCCACCGCGACACCGCTGCAGTTCATTAATTTAAAGCGGGCGCTTTAAATCAATGAAATGCAGTGGCTTTTGCGGTGCCATAGGCCGCCGCCGCCACCCGCTTCTCTCTCCCTGCCTGTCCGGGGGTCCTCCTGAGTCCTATCACCGCCAGCGCCCCCCACCGCACCGCCCCGGCCCCATTGCCTCCCCCATCCCTGGTTTTATAATTACCTGTTCCCGGGGTCCACTCTACATCTGGCTGCGGTGGCGTCCTCCTGAGCTGTCACTGTGCGTACTGATGGTGACGTCGCATTGAGAACGTCAATCGTCATTGCGCACAGCGTAACGCAGAACGCCGCAGGAGCCAGAAGTAGCGTGGACCCCGGGAACAGTTAATTATAAAATCGGGGATGGAGGAGGCAATGGGGCCGGGGCGGTGTGGTGGGTTGGTTGGGGGGCGGTCACGGTGTGGTGGGAGCGGTGCGGGGGCGGGGCATTATCAAATTATCGGCAAGGTACCGACCAAAATTGTGAAGATCGGCCGATAATATCGGCCAAACCAATAATCGGTCGATCCCTAATCTATACCTCGGGTGGTGAATTAGGTAAACCATGCCTTGGCGTCACGATCACAAAGGATTAATACCATCTGCCCTTCCATACCCATCACCACACAGAATCCCTCACCTCTCCAGTCATATCCATCTGTTATTACATAGATAAGAATGAGGTCATGTGACATCACTCCCAGAATCCCTCACCTCTCCAGTCATGTCCATCTGTTATTACATAGATAAGAATGAGGTCATGTGACATCACTCCCAGAATCCCTCACCTCTCCAGTCATATCCATCTGTTATTACATAGATAAGAATGAGGTCATGTGACATCACTCCCAGAATCCCTCACCTCTCCAGTCATGTCCATCTGTTATTACATAGATAAGAATGAGGTCATGCGACATCACTCCCAGAATCCCTCACCTCTCCAGTCATATCCATCTATTATTACATTGATAAGAATGAGGTCATGTGACATCACTCCCAGAATCCCTCACCTCTCCAGTCATATCCATCTGTTATTCCATAGATAAGAATGAGGTCATGTGACATCACTCTCAGAATCCCTCACCTCTCCAGTCATATCCATCTGTTATTACATAGATAAGAATGAGGTCATGTGACATCACTCCCAGAATCCCTCACCTCTCCAGTCATATCCATCTGTTATTACATAGATATGAATGAGGTCATGCGACGTCACTCCCAGAATCCCTCACCTCTCCAGTCATATCCATCTGTTATTACAAAGATAAGAATGAGGTCATGTGACGTCACTCCCAGAATCCCTCACCTCTCCAGTCATATCCATCTATTATTACATTGATAAGAATGAGGTCATGTGACATCACTCCCAGAATCCCTCACCTCTCCAGTCATATCCATCTGTTATTCCATAGATAAGAATGAGGTCATGTGACATCACTCCCAGAATCCCTCACCTTTCCAGTCATATCCATCTGTTATTACATAGATAAGAATGAGGTCATGTGACATCACTCCCAGAATCCCTCACCTCTCCAGTCATATCATCTGTTATTACATAGATAAGAATGAGGTCATGTGACATCACTCCCAGAATCCCTCACCTCTCCAGTCATATCCATCTGTTATTCCATAGATAAGAATGAGGTCATGTGACATCACTCCCAGAATCCCTCACCTCTCCAGTCATATCCATCTGTTATTACATAGATAAGAATGAGGTCATGTGATATCACTCCCATAATCCCTCACCTCTCCAGTCATATCCATCTGTTATTACATAGATAAGAATGAGGTCATGTGACATCACTCCCAGAATCCCTCACCTCTCCAGTAAGCCGGAAGAGTATCTGTAGGGTGAGGTTTATGATCCTGTCGGCCATCTTGTTCCTGTCTCTCTCCATGGTTGATGGGTCATCCAGGAGAATTATCTTATATAGAAGATATCAGCAGAGGATCCTGGATTGGAGAAACCTGAAGGGAAGAAGAGGAGACGATGAGAAATGGCGGCTGCTAATAGAAACAACAACAGACGGAGAAAGAGACAAATACACAGAAAGTTCTGGATCTTGTGATTTTCTTCCTTTAGTCATAAAACCTTGTGGACCTGAAGGGGTTAATAGTAATGTCCCCTCCCCCAGCGCTCCTGATGTCACCACAACCGTATATACCTCCACCTGCAGACTGTACAGGAGCCGTGTGCTTACAGGACCTGCGATGATGTCACTGTCATGTGATCAGTCACATGGAGGAGGAGGAGTCACATGATCAGGGGCTGCTGCTCTAGGCTCATCTGCTCAGTGTATGCAGGACTCTGCTGTGCTGGTTGTGATCGCTGCTGGATGAGCTGAAGTTATGTGTATGCAGCAGAGCTGTGTGTGTGTGTGTGTGTGATGTGCGTGGTGCAGAGCTGTGTATGTGTGTGTTATATATGTCTGCAGCAGAGCTGTGTGTAATGTGCATGTAGCTGCGCTGTATGTGTACACAGTAGAGCTGTATATGTGTAATGTGCATGTAGCTGAGCTGTATGTGTACACAGTAGAGCTGTATATGTGTAATGTACATGTAGCTGAGCTGTATGTGTACACAGTAGAGCTGTATATGTGTAATGTGCATGTAGCTGAGCTGTATGTGTACACAGTAGAGCTGTATATGTGTAATGTACATGTAGCTGAGCTGTATGTGTACACAGTAGAGCTGTGTGTAATGTGCATGTAGCTGAGCTGTATGTGTACACAGTAGAGCTGTATATGTGTAATGTACATGTAGCTGAGCTGTATGTGTACACAGTAGAGCTGTATATGTGTAATGTACATGTAGCTGAGCTGTATGTGTACACAGTAGAGCTGTATATGTGTAATGTGCATGTAGCTGAGCTGTATGTGTACACAGTAGAGCTGTATATGTGTAATGTACATGTAGCTGAGCTGTATGTGTACACAGTAGAGCTGTATATGTGTAATGTGCATGTAGCTGAGCTGTATGTGTACACAGTAGAGCTGTATATGTGTAATGTACATGTAGCTGAGCTGTATGTGTACACAGTAGAGCTGTATGTGTGTAATGTACATGTAGCTGAGCTGTATGTGTACACAGTAGAGCTGTATATGTGTAATGTACATGTAGCTGAGCTGTATGTGTACACAGTAGGGCTGTATATGTGTAATGTACATGTAGCTGAGCTGTATGTGTACACAGTAGTGCTGTATATGTGTAATGTGCATGTAGCTGAGCTGTATGTGTACACAGTAGAGCTGTATATGTGTAATGTACATGTAGCTGAGCTGTATGTGTACACAGTAGAGCTGTATATGTGTAATGTACATGTAGCTGAGCTGTATGTGTACACAGTAGAGCTGTATATGTGTAATGTACATGTAGCTGAGCTGTATGTGCACACAGTAGAGCTGTATATGTGTAATGTACATGTAGCTGAGCTGTATGTGCACACAGTAGAGCTGTATATGTGTAATGTACATGTAGCTGAGCTGTATGTGTACACAGTAGAGCTGTATATGTGTAATGTGCATGTAGCGGAGCTGTATGTGTACACAGTAGAGCTGTATATGTGTAATGTGCATGTAGCTGAGCTGTATGTGTACACAGTAGAGCTGTATATGTGTAATGTACATGTAGCTGAGCTGTATGTGTACACAGTAGAGCTGTATATGTGTAATGTACATGTAGCTGAGCTGTATGTGTACACAGTAGAGCTGTATATGTGTAATGTACATGTAGCTGAGCTGTATGTGTACACAGTAGAGCTGTATATGTGTAATGTACATGTAGCTGAGCTGTATGTGTACACAGTAGAGCTGTATATGTGTAATGTACATGTAGCTGAGCTGTATGTGTACACAGTAGAGCTGTATATGTGTAATGTACATGTAGCTGAGCTGTATGTGTACACAGTAGAGCTGTATATGTGTAATGTACATGTAGCTGAGCTGTATGTGTACACAGTAGAGCTGTATATGTGTAATGTACATGTAGCTGAGCTGTATGTGTACACAGTAGAGCTGTATATGTGTAATGTACATGTAGCTGAGCTGTATGTGTACACAGTAGAGCTGTATATGTGTAATGTACATGTAGCTGAGCTGTATGTGTACACAGTAGAGCTGTATATGTGTAATGTACATGTAGCTGAGCTGTATGTGTACACAGTAGAGCTGTATATGTGTAATGTGCATGTAGCTGAGCTGTATGTGTACACAGTAGAGCTGTATATGTGTAATGTGCATGTAGCTGAGCTGTATGTGTACACAGTAGAGCTGTATATGTGTAATGTACATGTAGCTGAGCTGTATGTGTATACAGTAGAGCTGTATATGTGTAATGTACATGTAGCTGAGCTGTATGTGTACACAGTAGAGCTGTATATGTGTAATGTGCATGTAGCTGAGCTGTATGTGTACACAGTAGAGCTGTATATGTGTAATGTGCATGTAGCTGAGCTGTATGTGTACACAGTAGAGCTGTATATGTGTAATGTACATGTAGCTGAGCTGTATGTGTACACAGTAGAGCTGTATATGTGTAATGTACATGTAGCTGAGCTGTATGTGTACATAGTAGAGCTGTATATGTGTAATGTACATGTAGCTGAGCTGTATGTGTACACAGTAGAGCTGTATATGTGTAATGTGCATGTAGCTGAGCTGTATGTGTATACAGTAGAGCTGTATATGTGTAATGTACATGTAGCTGAGCTGTATGTGTATACAGTAGAGCTGTATATGTGTAATGTACATGTAGCTGAGCTGTATGTTTATACAGTAGAGCTGTATATGTGTAATGTACATGTAGCTGAGCTGTATGTGTACACAGTAGAGCTGTATATGTGTAATGTACAAGTAGCTGAGCTGTATGTGTACACAGTAGAGCTGTATATGTGTAATGTACATGTAGCTGAGCTGTATGTGTACACAGTAGAGCTGTATATGTGTAATGTGCATGTAGCTGAGCTGTATGTGTACACAGTAGAGCTGTATATGTGTAATGTGCACGTAGCTGAGCTGTATGTGTACACAGTAGAGCTGTGTATGTGGAATGTGCATGTAGCTGAGCTGTATGTGTACACAGTAGAGCTGTATATGTGTAATGTACATGTAGCTGAGCTGTATGTGTACACAGTAGAGCTGTATATGTGTAATGTGCATGTAGCTGAGCTGTATGTGTACACAGTAGTGCTGTATATGTGTAATGTACATGTAGCTGAGCTGTATGTGTACACAGTAGAGCTGTATATGTGTAATGTACATGTAGCTGAGCTGTATGTGTACACAGTAGAGCTGTATATGTGTAATGTACATGTAGCTGAGCTGTATGTGTACACAGTAGAGCTGTATATGTGTGAATCATGTATAACTTCCTATATACACAGACATACGGTAGATATTATCGCACTATATCACACTGTCCGCTCTTTGTGCACTGATACTATATCAGTTATTGGGGGTCTCTTAGATGAAGATACAGAGGGAGGAGGAGAAGATACCGAGGGAGGAGGAGGAGATGCAGAGGGAGGAGGAGAAAAATGGGAGGAGAAGATACAGGTGCGGACGGCAGCAACAGCAGGTGAGTTTTGTACCTTCTGCTGTTGCATAAGTACAACTCCCAGCATGCACAGCCTAGTGGGAGTTGTAGTAATGCAACAGCTGGAGGCACACAACTACAACTCCCAGCATGCTTTTTGCTCTGTATGTTAGGAGTTGGAGCTATGTAACAGCTATTGGCACTTTTTCCCCCTAGCTGTTGCAAAACTGCAACTCCCAGCATGCCAAATGATGTCCTTCCCTTCTGAGCCCTGCCGTGCGCCCGCTGAACACTTTATGTCCACATATGAGGTATTTCTATTACTCAGGAGAAATAGTGTTACACATGTTGGGGGGCTTTTTCTTCTTTTACCCCTTGTAAGAATGAAAAATTAGATGTTACTAGAGCATTTTAGTGTAAAATATAAAATGTCTCATTTTCATGGCCCACTGTTATAAAATTGTGTCAAACACCAGAGGGGTGTAAATGCTCACTGAACCCTTAAAGGACAACTGCAGCGGTATGACACTTATCCCCTGTCCACAGGATAGGGGATAAGTGTTTGATTGCGGGGGGTCTGACCGCTGGGACCCCCCTCGATCGCCCTAACGGGGCGCCGACATTAGCGCTCATGGTGACGTAGCGTCGACCTAGAGGTCGACGGTGACGCCCCGTCTCCTCCCCGTCCCCATACAGTTCTATGGGGGAGACACGAACTTTGCCTACCCGCCTCTCCCATAGAGATGTATGGAGGAGGCCTGCCGGCTGCAACGTCATGCTGCGGCTGGCACGCCCCCTGCACGGGACAGCCGCGGCCCCGTACAGGAGATCACAGGGGGTCCGTGCGGTCGGACCCCCCGCGATCAAACACTTATCCCCTATCCTGTGGCTAGGGGATAAGTGTTAATCACGCTGCAGATGTCCTTTAATGCATTCCTTGAGGGATGAAGTTTTCAAAATCATTTCACGAGGGGGGTTTCCACTAGGGGGTGTGAATCGGCAAGAATTTGGCGATACGATACGTATCGCGCTACACGTATGACGATACGATATATCCCGATTCTGTTTACGTGACGATATATCGCGATATATCCCGATTCTGTCTCAAAAACAAATGTCTTTTACACTTTTATTAAAACTTTATTTCTTTTTTTATACACTTTATTACACTTTTAGGAGGAATCATTAGATTCCTCAGACAGATGAATAGAGTTCTATAGAGCTCCATTGATCTGCGATCCATTGATAGAGTCTAGTCAAGCCAGGATCTATCAATGACAGAGCCACGGGACAGCAGGAAGCAGAGGTAAGCCCTCCGACTACCTCCACAGTGGATCGCCCGGCCGCGATCACGCTGCTGGGGGGGCAATTCACCCCACTAGCCCACCAGGGAGCATTCACAGATCCCTTTAGACGCCGCTCTCAGCTTTGACAGCGGCGATCTAAAGGGTTAATAGCCAGCCGCGGCGATCGCCGCATGCTGGCTATTAGCGGCGGCCCCCAGCCACTGAAAGCAGCCGGGGGCTGTAGAGTATGGAGCGGGCAGGAGTCCAGAGCCCGCTCCATGCAGACTGCTGAGAGCAACATGCCGGATATTAGCGGCGGTGATGCATCAGCGGCCCCGGCTACGGAAATCAGCCGGTGGCCGCAGAGTACGGAACGGGCACAAGTCGGGAGCCCGCTCCATACACCCTGAGCGACGCCGTGTCAGATCCAGCCCTGCTTGCACGAGCCGGAAAAATTCACCTGCCCGGCCCCCGGAACTGCATGTCCCGGGCGTCAGGAGATGCAAATTCCACATCCCTAAAAGGATCGATTCAAAAATATTTTTTCTTACATCCCTAGTTTCCACTGTCTTGGCACATGGGGGCTTTCTAAGTGTGACCAAATTCTATCAAATGCCAAATGTTGCTCCTTTCCTTCTGAGCCCTGTTGTGCGCCTACACAGCACTTTATGTCCACATATGGGGTATTTCAGTGTTTGGAGGAAATATTATTATTTTTTTTAAACTGTTTTTATTGCAATGTAAGTGCTCAACACAATAAATACAGACGGAGAGTATCAAAAGCTGGCGGTGAGAAATACAGGTATCATCCGACACCGTGCCGGAAAAAGGATGATCATTCATCAGCATGACACGAGCAGTTACATCAGCAATGAATCAACTAAAACACAGAAAACATTAAAACCAACCACCGTTTGGTGGGAACGCAAGAACTATGGAAAGGGAAACAAAGACAAACACAAAGACGAGACACTACAAACGCAAAAACACCACACAAATCCGTCCAGGTCAGGGAGGAAGGGGGAAGAGGAAGAGGGAGATGAGAAGGAGAGTGAGAAAAGAAAAAAAAAAAAAGGGGGGGGGGGGGGGGGAAAGAGAAAGTAAGGGGGAAAGGAGAAAGAGAAACAAAGAAGGGGGGAAATATCAGCCTAGGTCAGACGAGAAAAGAGAAATCAAGTAGCCGGGGAAGAAGACTGTGATAGAATGAGGACTCTTGCTGCCAAGAACCTGGATACCGTGTATTGAGCATGGGGGGAGGCACACCAGGACGCCCATATTTTATAGAACTTGGCAGGGTTCTTACGATGTTTGTAAACCAGATACTCATAGTTCACTGAGGTGTTCACGAGGGCCTTCCAACCAGCAACCGTGGGAGTCCTAGAGTACATCCAACGCAATGCTATGGCCTTGCGTGCAAGGAAGAGAACCTCCCTGAGGAAGATGATCTCAGTTGGCGACCACAGTTCCTCATCAAAAAGACCCAAAAGGCAGTGCCTCGGGAGCATCTGCACTGGTCGTCGAGTTAAGGAATTAAGAAACTGTATCACCTCGGACCAGAATGATGCTATATAATGGCAGGACCACATCATGTGCATAAAGTCAGTCAGGATGTCCACAACGGTGGCAAGATGAGTCTGGGCGCCTACCCATTTTAGTCAAGCGTATCGGGGTGAGGTACGACTGGTGGAACATGTACAGCTGAATCAGTCTGTTGTTGATAGAAGGTGAGACGTACAGATGTGAGGAGAGGGCATCATCCCACTCCTCATCAGTCATGTCAGCTACACAGCTCCTCCAGCACGCCTCGACCGACAGCGGCTCCCCCCCCCCCCCATCTTAGCATTCAAAAGGGCAGTATATAGAGCCGATATAAGTCCCCGGGGCCCCTGAGTGGTGAACACCCCAATAACCAGGAAGTGAGAGAATGGAGCACTAGACCTAGGGAATTGTACTTGGAAGGCGTGTCTGAGCTGGAGGTATCGGTAAAATGATCGTCTGGGGACAGATTTAACGTCAATAAAGTACTGGAAGTCCCTAAAGGCACTACCATCATAGACATCACCAACGGAGATCACACCATAGGACCTCCAAAAGTGCGGATCCAGTTGGTCAGAGAAGTGCGGCAACGTAGGGTCATGCCACAGTTGTCTATCCAACAGGTTGTCCGTAAAGACAAATAAACGTTTAGCATAGGTCCAGAGTTTCAGGGCCAGTCTATGCAAAGGAAGCCAAGGGCCCCCCAGACCAACCCTACCCTCCAAGACGGGCCACAGGTGAGAGAGGTGTAGACTGTGGGCAAGGTGATGCTCACTATTGGGGAGGGGCTGCAAGGAGACCCAGTGTCTAAGATACCTGAGCTGGCCAGCCATGTAGTATAACTGTAGATCGGGTAGTGACATACCTCCCTGAGTTCTAGGTCGTTGCAATGTGGTCAGTTTCAGCTTGGATCTATTAGAGCCCCAAATAAACGGGGGAAAGAGAGAATGCAGCTGCCTAAAAAAGGAGACTGGTACTATGGCTGACGCATGCTCTAACAGATAAAGACACTTGGGGAGGACCACCATTTTGATGAGATTAATGCGGCCCGCAACAGAAAGGGGCAGGGCAGCCCAGGTCCGGAATTTGGCACGGACATAGGATAGAAGAGGTAGAATGTTCGTCTGGTGATCCTCCCCAAACCGCCTGTTGATAATGATGCCTAAATATTTGAACTGATCTACAACCCGTAGGCCATGTAAACAATTCCCTACCGGAGAATCTCTGATGGGCATATACACCGACTTGCTCCAATTGATCCTAAGACCCGAGTAAACCCCAAAGTTGTCAATGAGGCCAATCCCCAAAGCCAGAGTGCACGCAGGATCAGACATGAATAAGATCATGTCGTCAGCATACAGGCCTACCCTATCCTCCCTCGAGCCAATGCTTATACCAGCGTATCCCGGATGCTGACGGATCCGGAGGGCCAAAGGTTCAATAGCAATAGCAAATAATAGGGGAGAGATAGGGCACCCCTGTCGCGTGCCCCTGCCCAGGGAAAAATAAGGAGAAAGAGCACCGTTGATGGACATACGTGCCCTCGGGGATCTATATAAAAGGGAAATCCATTTTATAAAGTTAGGTCCGAAGCCAAATCTCCGAAGAGTTTCCAGCAGGAAGGACCACTCAACGGAGTCGAAAGCCTTAGCCGTGTCTAAAGAGGCCAGCGCCCAATCCCTCCCCCCAGTAGCACCTATTTGGGTGAGTGTCTGGACCCTCCTGATGTTATCAGATGTGGACCTCCCAGGCATAAAGCCTGATTGATCTGCATGAATGATTTCCAAAATAACTCGATTCAGCCGAAGGGAGAGTATTTTAGCGAGCAACTTATAATCTAAATTGAGGAGGGAAATGGGCCTGTACGAAGAACATTCCAGGGGGTCCTTATCCGGCTTCAAAATGACCACTATAGTAGCATCATAAAAGGACTCAGGCAACACGTCAGAGGCAAACGCACAGTTATACATGGCCAGCAACACCGGAGCCAGCTGCTCCTTGTATTGCTGGTAAACTTCCACTGGAATGCCATCGGGGCCCGGCGACTTACCTCTCGCCAGGGCACCCAAGGCATCCTCCAGTTCTTCTATAGTCAGCTCCGACTCCAGAGAGGAGGCACTGACAGCGGACAGTCGAGGGAATGTGATGTCATCCAGGTAGTCAGACAGTTCCCGTGAGGAGTATGTGGCCTGAGAGGTGTATAAATCAGAGTAGAAGGAGACAAATCTGTCAGATATCTGGGAAGTAGTGGTCAACACAGTCCCATCCACCGAACGGACCTGTAGTACCGTCGGAGACTGGGCATTCTGGTGTATAAGGTGGGCTAGTAATCTACTGGACTGATTTCCCATCTCAAAGGCCTTCTGTTGGGTAAAAAAAAGCTTACGAGCCGCTTTCTCCTGCAAACAATGTAAGTACTGTCGCCCCGCATGCAGCCATACAGTTTTATTGTCATCGGTCGGGTCAGTGATGTAAGTCCTCTCCAGGTCAGCACAACGGTCCCCCAGCTCAGACTCCTCCCTCATCGCCTCCCTTTTAATATAAGATATGGCCGATTGTAAACACCCCCGTAGGAATGCTTTAGTGGTTTCCCATACTAAGATGAGGTCGTCAACCCCATTATGATCTACAAAGAACATGGATAGTTGTACAGGTATACCATCATGAGGGCCAAATAAGGACAGCCAATAAGGATTTAATTTCCAGCTTCGTTTATTAGAAGGGCCAGGGGTCTGTAGGGTCAGTAGGAGAGGGGAGTGATCGGAGACCCCCCTAGTAACATACGCCACAGCCTGGACCATAGGGAGTACAAGTGGGTTACCCAACATCATATCTATGCGCGAAAGGGAGTTGCCGCTAGCGGCCTGACAAGAATATACACGGGCATGGGGATGCAAATGCCGAAAAGTGTCCCTCCAACCTAGTTCCTGAACCAGGGCGCTTAGCGGAGTCGGGGAAGAGGAAGGAACAATGCCAACCCCTCTCCTATCCAAAGCTGGGTCCAACACATTATTGAAGTCACCCATGCAGAGAACTCTAGCCCCTGGAAAAGAGGCAGCGAAAACTGCAGCTTGGTGGAGAACCTCCTGGGCACCAGGAGGAGGGACATAAATACCCAAGAGGACATAGGGGGAATTGTCAATAAGTGAAAAAATGAACACATACCTGCCCTCAGAGTCAACCCGAGTGTGCCTCGCCTCCCATCTCAGGGATTTGTGTATCATAAAAGAGACTCCCCTGGAATGTGAGGTGTGGCAAGAGTGTAGCGTCCATTGCACCCAGGGCCTAGACAACCACCGAGTGTTAGGGGCAATTAAGTGCGTCTCCTGCAAACAAACCACAGTTGGTTGGTACTTACGTATAGTGGCATACACCAGAGATCGCTTACGAGGACAGCCAAGACCCCTCACATTCCACGAAAGATACCTAACATTCGCCATGTGGAGAGCGTGAAGCTGAAATGAAAGGAATGGTGAGAGAAGAGGAACAGGGGTAAAACGAGTACACGACGTGAAAGTAGAAGAGGGGGCAGGTAGGGGGGCGACAGAAGGGAGTGGAAGAGCAGGGAAACCACAGAGAAGGAGCGCAGGGAAGAGGGAAAAAGGGCAGGCAGCCCGACCGGGACGTACACAAAACGAAACAGACACAAAACACTAGACAAAGACAAAACAAGAGGGTCATAAACAGATGCAACATGCATAAGGCCAATGGCCTAAGGCCCAGAGAAGATGTATAATACGGGGGGAACCGTGTAAATCAAGGTCGCAGGGAAACGAGACCTCACAATCTGCCACCAGGGACAAACAGCAGCACCATCAATTAACTAGGGTACATAAACAAGGGGAAATACGGGTGGGCCATAATCCGGGCAATATGCCGCACAGTGTAGCGAGTATGAGCAGTTCAGAGTAACATGCAGTCCTGAGGTATCAACCGGGCTTCAAGTCCCGTCAGCAGAGTGGTAGCGGGTCATCAGAACTGCTGCAGTCACGGGTGTATGGCAACATTCACCAGTGTAGTACCAGGTCCCCTGCGGGGAAGTCCAGCATAGGGGAAAGGGATAAACGGTACAGAGAGGATGCAGGGTCCGTTGGGCACAGGGCAGCATGAGGAAGGGGTCTGCATGGGTCCGGCATGAGAGGGAGCATACAGTTACTGAGGGGCAGTCCACGGGGGGGGGGGGGGGGGGGGTAGGACAGCAAGGTCGGGTGGGGTATCCAGGTGGGGTATGCAGGTACGGAGAGTGAAAGTAAACGGGTGAAGGTGGCAGTTGGGTGCTTCCCAGAGTGTATATGCTCAAGGGGGAGTAGGCCATGAGGGGACCGGGAGATGGGTACAGGGGTACACCAGGGGACCCAAAAGCAAGTCACTGTAGACAGCAGTACTCACAGTTCACCGGCAGTCCGGGAGCTCCAGACAGTGCAATAAACAGCAGGGCCCAGCCGGGCCCAGATGGTGTTCAGGACCTCAGCGCCTCACATTGCGCCTCCTTGAGGCCCACTCGTCAGCCTCCTGCGGGGTAATGAAGAAGATGGCCCTCTCACCGTCCACGACCCTCAGTCGGGCTGGGTACACCATAGAATAAGGTATCGCCATGTCCCTCAGCTTCCGCTTCACTGCTTGGAAGGTGGCACGCTTCTTCAGCAGGTCCTGGGAGAAGTCAGGGAATATCGACACCGGAGACCCATTGAAGGTGAGCTCTGGCAGGCGACGGAGCAGTCGTAAGGCGATGTCCCGGTCATTGCAGTTCAGCATTCTGGCTAGAAGCGGCCTCGGCGGGGCCCCTGGCCCTCTCATTACCGGGACCCGGTGTGCCCTCTCCACCGCGAAGGTGGTAGTGAACGGGGCATCAGGCAACAGCTCACGCAGCCATTTTTCAACAAAGGAGCCGGGGTCCTGTCCCTCAGAGTGCTCCGGCAGGCCAACAATCCGGAGGTTGTTCCTCCGCAGCCGGTTCTCCAGATCGTCTGCCTTCTCTTTCCATTGCGACGCAGTGCGCTCAAGGTCTGAAATCGCTGCAGGTAAGGGCGCCACCGAGTCCTCGACTGAGGAGATACGAGCTTCAGCCTGTCTTACCCTGTCTCGGAGGTTGTGCAGGTCCTGCCTGATTAGGCCAATATCAATCTTCACCTCCTCCAGCATACTCGTCAGGGAAGTTTTGCACATGGTAATGGCAGCCAGAAGTTGCGCAGACACCTCACTTAGGGTCATCTCCCCCGGGGCAGCGGCCAGTGTAGAGGGAGTCTCCGGGCGGGAGTCAGCGACCGGCTCAGCAGGAGCGGAGGAAGAAGGCCCGGCGCCATCTTGGTCTTGGCCGCGCGCGAAACCCTGCAACTTCGCGGCTGCCGCCACACCGCTCTTATTAGCTGGCATGATGGACCCCACCGATCCACTGCGGTTCCGAAGTCTCTGAGGCAAAGTTCTGAGGTCCAGGATGAAGACAGGATGCTAAACAACACGGTTCAGAGCGGAGCTAGTTCAGCATGCGTCCGTTCGGCTCAGCGTCTAGGCCACGCCCCGGAGGAAATATTATTAAAAAATAAAATAAATAAAAAATAAAAAAAAATTTGGGATTACATGTTAGTGAGTCCGGCCGGCCGCTGGATCGGGTTGCTTCTAGTTCCTCATGAACTTCCTTTCCAATCTCCACCTCTGCGGCCGCCATCGTTACCATCACCAGAACTGCCTCATACTCTGGGAGCATCCACAGGGTTGGTGAGTGACTCTTGTATCTCCATTAGCCATCCAGGGACTTGTAGTCCGCCAACCTCCCACCCTCAGCAAATATTGCCCCAGTCTCCTCTGACTCCTGTTCCAGTCCCTGCAGTGGGCCCTCACCAACACCTATGTGTTTCCATCTCCCCTCTAGTGCCCTCTCCTACCTGCCTGATGACCCCTGCATCTGCCTGTCTAAACAACAGAGGGTAGCTGATAGGGGTAAGCTGAATGTTGGGGCACGACCTTTGCTCCTAATGAGGGCATCCCCTTGCAGAAGGGGTCCTCTGTCCTCCCCGCTATGGCAACCACAGCATGGGATAATAAACTGATTCCAACCTGGACTGCCTCGGGCCCTTCTCCTGTGCTACCTGACTGAGGCCAACTACTTTTCCAAATGCCTTCCATGGAGGACTTTCGGTCTTTGATCTTGGAGGTGAAGGAGACCTGAAGGGTGGAAATTTCCTCAATCAGACGTGACCGACAGCTTGTTTCGGACAGGGTGAAGGTCCTGGAGGGGGACCATGACTCTACTAGGGCCTATATCTCAACAACCTTTACAGTCATGTGGAAAACCTGGACAACTGTGGTAGACGTAACATCAGGATTCACAGTCTTCCTTAGGCGACCCATGATAAGGACCTCCAGGTAACCCTTGAGGCCATTTTCAATCTCATACTTGGTGAACCGTCCTCTCACAAAATCAAATTGGACAGGGCCCATCGTGCACTTCGCCCAAAGAACTCCTCTGGTTTACCCTAGGATGTAATATGCTGAGTGTATGACTTTGCCCTGAAGGAGGCCATAATGGCTAAGGCCCAGAATGTTTGAAACTTAGAATTCAATGGGGCGCCTCTCCAACTCTTCTCTGATTTATCCTGGATCCCCCTGTGCAAAAAGCGGCTGTTACGCCCCCTCGTGACTACACTCCGAAAAAATCAGGCTACCTATCACTGGAACTTTCCGTTTGCCCTCACTGCTCGTAAGGATGGCTATACAGCGGTGCTGCGGTCCTTTCCTGATTGCTCCCACTTGGACATACCAGTTCATACTATGGAAGATTGGGCCCTGGCCCCCCCTCCTCCTTCCCTTCCTCTGGTGGGACTTGTATGCACGAGGATGTCTGAACCTCAGCGTCTCTCTATTCCTCCTGACTCGCAGGGCCCACTGTCTACGCCCACTGGTGATGTCCTTGCATACCCCTCTCTGGGACTTCACCCCGCTTCCCCTTAATATTGCTTCCTTCTCATGCTTCTTATAGTCGGGGATTAGATTCTCAATTTTGTTTGATGCTGGTCATGGCCATGTGAAGGGGGGTTTGGCCTTATAGTCTCTCCACTCATCTTTTCTGTGCTCTCACTTCCCCCCTTTTGGGGCCATGCCATCTTTTGTTCACCATGCTATCGATGACCCCTTGGTTCACCTGTATTTTGTCACTGTTTTTGAGTTCTACATGCCTTATTGGTTTAGTATTGTCCCCTGTTCTGTCTTGTCTTGTGTCCCCTCGTCCCAGTGTTCTTTTGTCCTCTCCCCCTTCTTGGGATGGGATCTCTGGTAGGCTGTTGACAGATAACCTTGTTGCTGGACACTCTAAACTCCTCTGCTATGCTGAGTTGCTTTTTATGTTAAGCGGCATCTAGCCCAGAGAGCACCGTCTTCCTTTATGGCTGATATCGCCTTTCTGCAAGAGATCCATTTCAACCATTCTGGAAATTTTTAATTCCTTGCTCATTTGTACCCCCTGGTATTCTCGGTTACTGTTGACAGAAAAAAAACATAGGTGTTGTGTCTCCTTAGTGTAGCCTCCTCCTTTATAGATCCGGGGCGGTAGGTACGTTATCGCGAAGGGAACCTTAGCGGGCAAACCTCTGCAACTCTGCAATGTGTATGCTCCCAATTCGGCACAACTTACCTTTCTACGTAGAGTTCTCGGTAAGCTCCGGAAATACCCCCCTCTGTTTTGATCCTGGGTGGAGATTTTAATCTGAATTTTTTATACCTCCATGGATCATCTATCCCTCTAACTCTTTTTTTTTTTTATCCCATCCTTATCAGTCCTATACCCGCATAGATTTTTGGTAATGTTCCAGCGGTCTGCATACTCTCCAGTGCCTTCATGGATCCTACATCCTGGTTGGACCATGGCCTGGTGGTTGTCTCCTTCTCCTTGCAATCCTCTCCCTCATGAAGATGCCATTGGTGCCTCAATGAGCCTCTCCTCAAGTCACTGCCTTTCTGGGAATCGATTTAGTCCTGTATCTGCGAGAATTTTACCCCCTATGACGGCACTGTTACTTCCCTGGCTACCCTCTGGGAAGCCCATAATGTGGTGGTCTGGGGCCACTGTATCGCTCTGGCCTCCCCACTTAGGAAATACGCTTTTGTCCAGGCCCGGGAGCTTAAGGTGGAGATAGGGAGACTGGAAGTGGCTATGGTGTCCGCCCCTTCTCTTTCACTGCTGAAGAAGCTGGTAGCAGCTGGGGCTCACCTGGGAGACTTCACTCTCCGAAAAGTGGGGCGACTCCTCTTCTATTCTAAACAGCGGTTTTACAGAAGGGTAACAAGGCCCACACCTTGCTTGCAGTCTCTGGGAGCGCGCTGCGGCTTAGTCTCCCTCTGCATCAAAAGATACCTCAGGATGTCTCAGTTATCATCCAGGAGACATCTCCAAGATTTTTCTAGACTACTACTCTAAATTACATTCCCTCCCATCTGACCCGGCTGAGCATGGTGCGGCTTTACAATCCTTCCTCTCCGACTGTCCTCTGCCAGTTCTCTCTTTGGCGGATTGGGAGTCTATTAAAATTCTAATAACCTCTGAAGGGGTCATGGAAGTGCTTAAATCCCTGCCGTTAGGGCACTCACCTGGGCTGAGGGGACCTTATTCGAACCCAGTGGCTCTCATCAAACTCCCCCATATGACATCTGCTAGTTTACCTCTCTTCAACAGGACTTGCCAGGGGTGTCCACTGTCCCCACTAATTTTTGTACTCTGGATTGAACCCCCGAGCATCTCTGGTCTCCTGTTGCACGACAGGGAATTCAAAATCTACCTATTTGCTGATGACGTCCTCCTCATCCTGACCCGCTCTCTGACCCACTGCCTATGTTAGTGATGATGGCGGGTAAGTCTATGGGGTGGCTGCCAGTACCTGACATAACCAAATATTACATGGCTGCACACCTTTGTCATCTGCTCGCCTGGTCTATGTACCATACATATAGTAAATGAATGGAGATCGAGAAGCTCTGGCTAGCTCCTATCCACCCAAACTCTTTTCTGTGGTCCTCTTCCCACTGACAGCCTCCTGGGCCCCATGGCCCTTTCCAAGTATATTTGGGGTTACTGTGGTGTACGTTTAAGCTCTTCTCTCCCTCTTCTCCGCTGTCTTTTCTCATCCGGAGCTGCCTGCTGGTCTGACTTCAGAAATGGTGGGGGGGGGGGGGGGGGGGTGAGGTACTCTTCTTCTATGCGGATGTTGTAGATCCCTTCACTCGCTCCCTATAGTCATTTGACCAGTTGAGCTCTAGACTGAGCAGCTCCATTATCTTCAGATACATAATCTTGAATGCACCTTTTCATAGACGGCTATGAATTCCGTACGGTCTCCGCACAAAGAATGAATGTGTTCGTTCTTTGTGGGGACATGGAAAATGGAAACATCTGGCACAGAATAGGGTCCACCTACCATATATTTTGGCTCTGCAAGCGGAAATTCAGAAGGGTGAATGGGAGTACGGAATCCCATAAAAGTCTATGGGCTTTAATTTAAGGCGGAATTCTGCAAATAGAAATTCTGCTGTGTGAATAGACCCTAAGACCCTAATAGACCCTAACGCAAGGTTCACCCTGCGGACCCGCTCAGAAAAGCATTGTCGTCTATGGGGACGGAAATGCAGTCCACATGGTCCTAGTGCCGCCTGCAGGATCTCTGGCAGAAATTCTGTCTGGTGATTCCACAGTGTGAACCCGGCCAAATATTGAAATTTTGGAAGCAAACTGCTCCTCCATTGATGCACGACCTCCAGGCCTGTATACAGGAGATCCAATCCCTGGAATCAACCACAGCCTCCCGGAACAATACAGGTGCAGCATTCTCTGACATCTGGGACCCATGGGACCCCTTCTTTGATGGAGATCCCCCCTGACCCGTACTCCCTCTCTCCCTTATGTGCTCCCTTCTCTGTTGTGTCTATTTTCTGTGTTGTTCACTTTTTGTTACTTGACCTCGCCAGGTTCGATGTGCTAGGATCATACTATTAGTGGGAAGTACCGCCCTTCTGTTGAGTTTTCTACTGTTATAACCCTATTCCCCACTGGTGATATTTCCGCCATTGTTGTGACTGTGTAGTTCCTAAGGTTTTGCTATGTTCCTGCTCATATCGTATTATGTGTTACATACTTGCTTGAATGTATTTGCTTCTTACTCCTGGGTTTCATGATTTTGTACACTAAACTACACTTAAACAAAAAAAAAAATTAAACATGTCCACTATATGATGCAACATAAAGTAAACATATTGTATATTTGAATATTTAATTTATATTTAATATGAATGAATATTTAATTTATTTGCCATGTTTCTTTTCCTTACAAGCAGAGAATTTCTAATTTACAAAAATGCAGATGTTTCAATTTTTTCATGAAATTTTGGAATTTTTTTACAAAGAAATAATACAAGGATCAACAAAATTTTACCACTATGTTTAAGTAAAATATGTCACAAAAAACAATCTCGGAATTTATTAATTATTAATGCATAAAGCCACACAGTTATTAATGCAAAATTTGGCGATGACCATAAGGGGTTAAGAGAGAGATTGTGAGGTCGGCTAAATGTGGAGGATGAGAGGAGGAGCTTTTTATTATATTTAAATATGTAAATTAATTCTTTTAAATGTAATTTTCCTTTTTTTCCCCTTGTAAGGGCTATAGCCCCCTCCGTGTTTCTACCTGTGGCCAGATAGGAAGGGGCAGCACATTCCCTGTTGTCCATCCCACCTGCTCCCAGCAGCCTATTTAGTGAAGAGGGGCCCAGCGCACATGAGAGGGGGCAGCACACATAATAAGAGGGGGCCGGCACACATAATAAGAGGGGGCAGCACACATAATAAGAAGGGGTCGACACACATAATAAGAAGGGGTCAGCACACATAATAAGAAGGGGTCGGCACACATAATAAGAAGGGGTCGGCACACATAATAAGAGGGGGCTGCACACATAATAAGAAGGGGGCCGGCACACATAATAAGAGGGGGCAGCACACATAATAAGAAGGGGTCGGCACACATAATAAGAGGGGGCCGGCACACATAATAAGAGGGGGGGCCGGCACACATAATAAGAGGGGGTCGGCACACATAATAAGAGGGGGTCGGCACACATAATAAGAGGGGACCTGCACACATAATAAGAGGGGGGGGGCCGGCACACATAATAAGAGGGGGCCGGCATACATAATAAGAGGGGACCTGCACACATAATAAGAGGGGGGGCCGGCACACATAATAAGAGGGGGTCGGCACACATAATAAGAGGGGGCCGGCGCACATAATAAGAGGGGGGGGGCCGGCACACATAATAAGAGGGGGCCGGCATACATAATAAGAGGGGACCTGCACACATAATAAGAGGGGGGGCCGGCACACATAATAAGAAGGGGGGGCCGGCACACATAATAAGAGGGGACTGGCACACATAATAAGAGGGGGTCGGCACACATAATAAGAGGGGGGCCGGCACACATAATAAGAAGGGGGGGCCGGCACACATAATAAGAAGGGGGATGGCACACATAATAAGAGGGGGTCGGCACACATAATAAGAGGGGGGGTGGCACACATAATAAGAGGGGGTCGGCACACATAATAAGGGGGGGGATGGCACACATAATAAGAGGGGGGCCGGCACACATAATAAGAGGGGGGCCGGCACACATAATAAGAGGGGGGGCCAGCACACATAATAAGAGGGGACCGGCACACATAAGAGGGGGGGCCGGCACACATAATAAGAGGGGGCCGGCACACATAATAAGAGGGGGCCGACACACATAATAAGAGGGGACCGGCACACATAATAAGAGGGGGGTCGGCACACATAACATGAGGGGTCCGGCACACATAATAAGAGGGTCCGACACACATAATAAGAGGGGGGTCGGCACACATAACAAGAAGGGGTCGGTACACATAATAAGAGGGGGGCCGGCACACATAATAAGAGGGGGGGCCAGCACACATAATAAGAGGGGACCGGCACACATAAGAGGGGGGGCCGGCACACATAATAAGAGGGGGCCGGCACACATAATAAGAGGGGGCCGGCACACATAATAAGAGGGGGCCGACACACATAATAAGAGGGGACCGGCACACATAATAAGAGGGGGGTCGGCACACATAACATGAGGGGTCCGGCACACATAATAAGAGGGTCCGGCACACATAATAAGAGGGGGGTCGGCACACATAACAAGAAGGGGTCGGTACACATAATAAGAGGGGGGCCGGCACACATAATAAGAGGGGGGGCCGGCACACATAATAAGAGGGGGGGCAGCACAGATAATCTTCCACTTCCTGCATCTTCTCTCTACAACTATTATGAGTCTGGCCTTTAGCACAGAGCCCGACAACCGGGGACTCATCATTGCTGCAGGAAGCAGAGGATTGTGTGTGCTGGGCCCCTCTACACAAAACAGGCTGTATATATACATAGTGGTAATCGCTAAGTGTATGCGAACTTTAGAAATTGGCTGACCAACTAATCGACCAACCGATAAATCGATTACGAAAATAGTTGACAACTATTTTCATAATCGATTAGTTGCCGATTAATCGATTAGTTGTTTCAGCCCTATTTGTCAGCAAAACTTTTTCCACATGTGAGTTCTTCGATGTTTTGTAAGATTTGATTTCTGAGTACAACATTTCCCACATTCTAAACATGAAAACATGTTCCCTGTGTGAGTTCTTTGATGTGTAATTCTGAAAAAAATAATTCCCACATTCTGCACATGAAAATGGTTTCTCTCCCGTATGAGTTCATTGATGTTCAATAAGATCTGATTTCTGAATTTAACATTTCCCACATGCTACACATAAAAATGGCTTCTCTCCTGTGTGAGTTTTGTTATGTTGAACAAGACTTGATTTGGCACTAAAACTTTTTCCACATTGGGAACAGGAAAATGGCTTTTCCCCTTTGTGAGTTCTCTGATGTTTAATTAGATCTGATTTATGAGCAAAACATTTCCCCCATTCTGAACATGAAAATGGCTTCTCCCCTGTGTGAGTTCCTTGATGTTTAATAAGAACTGATTTATGAGTAAAACATTTTCCACATTCTGAACATGAAAATGGTTTCTCTCCCGTGTGAGTTCTTTGATGTCTAACAAAATCTGATTTATGAGGAAAACATTTTCCACATTCGGAACATAAAAACGGCTTCTCCCCTGTGTGAGTTCTTTGATGTATAATAAGATTATACTTCTGAATAAAATATTTCCCACATTCTGCACATGAAAATGGCTTCTCCCCTGTGTGAGTTCTTTGATGTTTAATAAGATGTGATTTCTGAATAAAATATTTCCCACATTCTGCACATGAAAATGGCTTCTCCCCTGTGTGAGTTCTTTGATGTTTAATAAGATGTGATTTCTGAATAAAATATTTCCCACATTCTGCACATGAAAATGGCTTCTCCCCTGTGTGAGTTATTTGATGTTTATTAAGACCTGATTTATGAGTAAAACATTTTCCACATTCTGAACATGAAAATGGTTTCTCTCCCGTGTGAGTTCTTTGATGTACAACAATATCGGATTTGTGAGTAAAACATTTTCCACATTCAGAACATGAAAATGGTTTCTCTCCTGTGTGAGTTCTTTGATGTCTAATAAGATGTGATTTTTGAATAAAATATTTCCCACATTCTGCACATGAAAATGAGTTCTCTCCTGTGTGAATTCTTTGATGTGCGACAAGATTTGATTTCAAAGTAAAACATTTCCCACATTCTGCACATGAAAATGGCTTTTTCTTATTTTGCTTAACATCCTGTGATGAATGAGAAGACAGCACCTGTATATAAGGATGAGATGACAGATCTTGGCTGTGAAGGGCTGAGGGTGTATCTGGGATAATGGAATGTTCTTCATATGTATCTTGTGTGATATCATCATCTGCTTTATAATCTGAAGATATAAGATTCTCCTCTGATCTCCTGCTACAAGAATCTGCCAAGAATAAAACAGTTAATTTTTGAGTATTAACCCCTTACCGACCAGCATTTTAGTTTTGTCCTTATCTCTTTCTAAGAGCCATAACATTTTATTTTTCCATCTATAGAGCTATATTAGGGCTTTTTTTTGCGGGTTCAAGTTTACTTGGTAACAATGCAATTCATATCACCATAAAATATATTTAAAAAAACTGAAAACATTTTTATTGTTTTTGACTTTGCTACTCCCAGTACTTTAGTAGGATAGGGACCGGCACCATGGGGCCATCCTTTTAAGGAGGTGGGCACCCTAAGAAGCAGGGACAGAGGTTTGGGCGAGCTCAGGGCCGCACTTCTTATCAAATGTGACAATCAGACTGCTGCCGCCACCCACTTCTCTTCCCCTGCCTGTCCTGGGGTCCTCCTGAGTCCAGTCCAACCCCCCCCCCCCCCATCCTCTGGCCAGAGACCGCCGCCGCCAGCTTCTCTTCCCCTGCCGGTCCTTAGTCCAACCACCGCCGCTGCCCCATTGCCTCCCCCATCCCCGGTTTCATAATTACCTGTTCCCGGAGTCTGCACTACTTCTGGCTCCGGCGGCGTCCTGAGCTGTCACTGTGCGCACTGACAGTGACGTGGCGTTGAGGACGTCACTCGTCATTGCGCAGTGGTGAAAATAAAACTGTTTGCAAAAAACTTAGTATGTCCTCTTCTGACCCCTATAACTTTTTTATTTTTCCGTATATGGGGCTGTATGAGGGTAATTTTTTGCGCCGTGATCTAAGTTTTTATTGGTACCATTTTTGTTTTAATCAGATTTTTTTGGTCGTTTTTAAATTAACAATATATTTTCATAGTTCGGGCATTTATGCACACGGTGATACCACGTTTATATTTATTTTTATTGACTTTTTTTTTTATAAAAAAAAAAAGGGGGGGGGGATTCAAACTTTTAATTTCATACACTGTTCAATGCTATGCCATAGCATAGCATTGATCAGTGTTATCGGCACTCCATTGCTCTAGCCTGGATCTCAAGCACAGAGCGATCGAGCGACGATCGGACACCGAGGAGGAAGGTAGAGACCCTCCTCGCGTGTCCTCAGCTGATCGGTGCACCGCGGTTTTACTGCAGTGATGTCGATCAGCCCGACTGAGCTGCCGGGAAGCTTTTTCTTCTTTTTTCATTTTAGACAGGGCGATCAACTTAGGCTCCTTTCACACTATGAGTATTCATCCGTTATTAAACATCTGTTTTCTGTGTAAAAACGGATGTATAATAACAGATGAAATAACGGGTGCTAACGGCTGAATAACGTCCATCAAAATAACGGGAATATTCATTGTTTAAGACCCGTTATAACATCCCTCATGTATGGCCGTTTTAAAACCTCTGCCTACAGACTTCCACAGCCGGGACTACTACTACTCCCATCATGGAACAGACTTCTTTCCATGATGGGAGTAGTAGTTCCCTGGCTGCGGGAGTCTGCCGGTGGCTGGGGAGGCTACATTAGTGTTTGTACTACTACCCCCATCATAGAACAGACCCTGTTCCATGATGGGGGTTGTAGTACAGGGGCTGGAGGGATTGATCGCACTGGGTCTCACTTCTGGGACCCGATGTGATCAGAAGTTATTAAGCAGGGGAGCGGGCGGCATGTTTTTACTTTCATTTTTAAATCCCCCGCGGGGAGCCCTGAATGACCGGTACTGAGGAGCCATTCAGGGCTCCCGGCGGGGTTTTCAAAATGAACATTGTGAGTGACAACGGGGGCCATATATATATATATATATATATATATATTAAAAGCGCTGTGGGGGGCAAGATATATAGCGCTGCAGGGGGGGGTAGACATATAGCCTATATATCTAGCCCCCCATGCTCAGAAGTAATAACGGATATTATAAACCTGGTGCAAATGGATGACATAAAGGCTCATCCATTTGCCATAGACTTCAATGTTAAAAAATAACGGACGTTAATTTACATGTTTCTTATGACAGAAGAAAAATTTGTGCATGTGCCGTTTTTTCTTCCGTCACAAATAACATCCTTTATTCATGACGGGCTATAATGGGTAATAACAGATAATCAAAAAATCCCATAGACTTAAATTGGATTTTGTAACGGACGTATAACATCCGTTTTTAAGGCTTTTCTGACGGATGTTTATAACGGATCTTTTAACAGAACAACTTAATAGTGTGAAAGGGGCCTAAGGGGTTAATACCGGGCATCACCACGATCGGTGATGTCCGGTATTAGCCATGGGTCCCAGTCGTTGCTAGGTGCCGGGACCGACCTACTACTCTTACAGGATGGTAGCGGGTGCAGGACGTCCTTAAGAGGTTAAAGTTTTGTGACCAACGTTTGGCATTTCATGCTGGAATAATTATCCACAAACCATTTTCAATGCCCTGGCTGAGGGAAGGAAACATTTTTACCCAAGATTTGACGGTACATGGACACATCCATTGATCCTTTGATGCGGTAAATTTATTCTGTCTCCTTAGCAGAAAAACATCCCCAAAGCATAATTTTGGTTTCATGTGACCACAACACTTTCCCCCTGCTCTCCTCTAATTCATTCGAATGTTCATGGCCAGACTTCAGATGGGCCTTTACATGTGCTTTCTTGAGCAGGGGGACCATGCAGGATTTCAGTCCCTCTTAATGTTGTTTACCTGCTGACTATGGCCCCAGCTGCCTTGAGATCATTCAGGATCCTCCCCTATAGTTCTGGGCTGATAGTTTTCCTGATCATTCAGTCTCCATGAGGTGAGATCTTATATGGAGCCCCAGACCGAGGGTGATTGACAGATGTTTTATGTTTCTACCATTTGTGAATAATCGCACTAACTGTTGTAAACATCTCATCAAGCTGATTGGTGACTCTTTAGTATTCGTTATGGTGGAGAGTTTGTAATCTGTGTAATACTGGTGGTTGGCAGCCGCCAGCGTGTACAGCATTCCACTGCGTACATTGGCCGAACTTCCAGCACGGCTCCTCCTCCTCGCTGCAGGCTCCGAACTTTTCCCTCAGGCAGCGACAGTGCCTGGTGCATCCAGTAGGGGCCACATGTGGTCCGTCTCTTTGAGGGTCTGTGCGCACCTCTTATTCTGCTCCCCCTACAATCCATGACAGGAACCGTGGGTATATCTTGCTGCCACTAGGAGGCTGACACTAGTAATACAAAAAAGAAGTCAGCCCCTCCCAGCAGGGTATACCCCACCTACTGCCTTAGAGACACTCAGTTTTAGTCCCAAAGCAATAGGAGGAACCGAAAAATACAGAGTTCAGAGGGCGCCCAGTCAAAACTACAAACCAACAGACTGACTGGCGACTAAAACTCAGATCACAACTAACAACAAAGGGGGGGAGCTGTGTCCCCCAATGGAGCTTCTGAGAAAAAGATTTTACGGTAAGTGTAAAAAATCTCCTTTTCTCATTCAGCTCCATTGGGGGACACAGGAACCGTGGGACATGCCAAAGCAGTCCCCGGGGGTGGGAAAACAATGTAACCCAGAATCAAGCAGACGGCAGAGCCACCGCTGCCTGCAAAACCTTACGCCCCAAAGAGGCGTCGGCGGATGCAAAAGTGTGCACTTGGTAAAACTTAGTGAACGTGTGCACCGAAGACCAAGTAGCCGCCTTACACACCTCTAGGGCCAAAGCCCTGTTAAAGACCGCCCTAGAGGCCACCACAGAGCGAGTGGAGTGAGCCGTAACCCGGAAGGGAGGATCCTTCCCCTTGGAACGGTATGCTTCAGAAATGGTGGACCGGATTCATCTGGAGATGGTGGCCTTAGAAGCTGGCAAACCCTTGCGTCAGCCCTCCGGAAGGACAAACAGCGACTCCGACCGTCGGAAAGAAGAGGTGGCTTTGAAGTAAACTCGTAAGGCCCGGACCACATCCAGATTGTGGAACGAACACTCCTTAGGATGAGACGGAGCAGGGCATTAGAAAGGGAGAACGATATCCTCGTTCAGATGAAAGGACGAAACCACCTTCGGTTGAAAAGAAGGAACCGGTCGAAGTACTGCCTTGTCTTGATGAAGAATAAGGAAGGGAGGTTGACAAGAAAGAGCTGCCAATTCCGACACCCGACGGATCGAGGTCACAGCTACCAAAAAGGCGACCTTCCAGGAAAGGAAACGGAGAGAAATATTGCGGATAGCCTCGAACGGAACGGACTGCAAGGTACTCAGAACCAAATTCAAGTCCCAAGGAGGAGTAGGAGACCTGTAGGGAGGAATCTCGTGAGCAACTCCCTGGAGGAAGGTGCAAATCGATGAGTCAGAAGCCAGAGTCTGCTGAAAAAGAATAGACAGTGCCGATACTTGACCCTTGAGGGAACTAAGAGCCAGGCGCGTCTCAAGACCCGGCTGCAGAAACGCCAGAAGGTTCGGCAGAGAAAAACGAACCGGGGAAAGAGAGCGGGCCTCACACCACCGAAAATAAGCCGGCAGGTCCTATGGTAGATCCTCGCCGAGGATGGCTTACGTGCCCTAAGCATAGTGCGAATAACCACAGATGAGAAACCGCGAGCCTTCAATACCGCGGTTTCAACCGGAACGCCTTCCGCCTTGAGTTCCCTGAGCACTCGGGGAAGGAGGGGAATTGGCGGAAACAGATACGGGAGAGTGAACCGAGACCAGGGAATGACGAGGGCGTCCGCGGCCAGTGCCAGAGGATCTCTGGACTTTGCCACGAAGCTTGGAACCTGCCAGTTTAAGCGGGACGCAAAGAGGTCCACGTCCGGAATCCCCCAACGACGGCAAATGGACTCGAACACCTCCGGGTGAAGGGACCACTCCCCGGGATCGGGAGATGAGCGACTTAGAAAGTCCGCCTCCCAGTTTTCCACCCCCGGAATTTGGATCGTTGATATGGAGGGAACCATGCGTTCCGCCCAGGTCAAAATCTTGAACACCTCGGTCATGGCGGCACTGCTGCGAGTGCCCCCTTGGCCTTTGAGACACGCCACGGCCATAGCGTTGTCGGACTGAATGCGAACCGGGTGACCCCGAAGAAGAGACTCCCAGTGTCGGACACAAAGGAATATCGCACGGATCTCCAGGACATTGATAGGAAGCCTGGCTTCCCGAGGTGACCACCGGCCCTGGACCGTCCGGTCCAGGAGAACACCCCCCCCCAACCGAGGAGGCTCGCATCCGTGGTAAGAACCAGCCAGTTCAACGGTAGGAACGAGCGGCCGCTCTGAAGGAGGGGGGAGTGTAGCCACCAAAGAAGAGACTGGCGAGTCGAGGCGGCAGACGGATCCGGTGGTCCAAGGACAGGGGGGATCCTTCCCACAGAGACAGAATGGCCCACTGAAGCGGACGGCAACGAAACTGTGCAAACGGGACCGCCGTTATAGCCGCCACCATTTTGCCCAGCACTGCCATGCAAGTACGAATGGACACTGGATGCGGGCGTCTCAAGTGACAAACGCCTGACAGCAGTGCACTCCGCTTGTCCGGAGGGAGGAAGATTCGGGAACTCCCGGTATCGAACCGTAGGCCCAGAAAGACCAGAGAGTGGGAGGGAGAAAGGCTGGACTTATCCTCGTTGATCAGCCACCCGAAGCTGGTTAGGGTCAGCAGGGTGATGCGGAGACTCTCCTGGTTCTGGACCCGGGACGGGGCCTTGGTGAGCAGGTCGTCCAGGTACGGAAGGACAGACACCCCCGGGACCTGAGAATGGTCATGACAACCGCCAGGACCTTGGTAAAAACCCGGGGGGCTGTGGCCAGGCCAAAGGGCAGAGCCACAAATTGAAAGTCACCCTGCGGAACGGCAAAGCGGAGGAAACGTTGATGAGGAGGAAAAATCGGGATGTGTAGATACGCATCCTGAATGTCCACTGAAGACAGGAATTCGCCCTGATCCATGGATGCTACAATTGACCGTAGTGACTCCATACGGAAGTGGCGAAGGCGAAGATGCTGGTTGAGGAGTTTCAGGTCCAAAATCGGACTGAATCCTCTTCTTTGGGCACCACGAAGAGGTTTGAATAGAAACCCCTGAAACGGTCCTGAGGAGGAACGGGCACAATAAAACCCTGTTGTAGCAGAGTGCGAATGGCAGAATGAAAACCTGCGGCCAGAGTAGGTGAACGAGGAGTAGAAAAAAACGGGATAGAAAAAAACGATCTCTATTCGGTAACCGTCGGAGATGACGTCCCGAACCCAAGAGTCCTGGACTTGTGCCAACCAGACGTTCCGAAAAAGAAGTAAGCAACCGCCCACCCGAGATGGAGTCCCAGGTGGGGGCGCCCCTTCAGGTTGAGGCAGGTTTGCGGGTTCCTGATTTAGCGGGAAATCGGTTGGAGCGATTATCCTGCTTCCAGGAGGAGCGAGGTTTGAAGGACGGGCCCTGCCTACCTTGCGAGGGGCTTGATTTTCCTGGCGCCCTTGACCCAGGGGGCGAAAGGACCGAAAGGAGGTTGACTTACGAAAAACCCCACGAGCGGTAGTGCGGTGGGCCTTGTTCTAGGGAAGCAAAGAACTTTTACCTCCTGTAGCCTCAGAGATTATGTCTTCTAGCCGTTTCCCAAAGAGGCGACCGCCAGTAAAGGCCATTGCCGTCAGAGATTTCTTTGAAGCCGAATCGGCGTTCCAAGCTTTGAGCCACATGGAGCGACGAATGGCGACTAGGTTGCCAGACGCTACAGCGGCACAGCGAGCAGATTCCAACGAAACCTGGCATAAATATTCGCCTGCGTCTGATACCTGACGAGCAATCTCAGCCAGATCATCCGGGGAGGCCCCGGACAACAAACCTTGACGAAGCTGGGAAGCCCACACCGCTAAGGCCTTCGCAACCCAGGTGGAAGAGAAGGCCGGAAGCAGGGAGGATCCTACCGCCTCAAATGCGTATTTGGCAAAATTTTCGACCCGCTTGTCCGCGGGATCCTTGAAGGAAGCGGCATCCGCCAACGGTAGAGTGGCGGATTTGGCTAAACGGGAGACTGAGGGGTCCACAGATGGACAAACAGACCATTTAGAAATAAGGTCCTGAGGGAATGGACACAAGGTCTTTACCTTTTAGTGCCTTTAATACCCAAGAAAATTACACAGAGACATAAAATAGTGAAAAAATATATATAGTCTTTATTAATAGTGACTGATTTTTAAAAACAGAATTTAAAAGGAACGACAATGGACAGACTACTAAGGCGTCTGGATGAGGGATAGAAACAGAGCTGGGCTACAGAACATCAATAAGAAATGGTAGATAATAAGGTGACCCCCATCCGGGTGTATATACATGTAAAAGGTATAGGCTGTACAGAAATATACTAGCAATTAAATACCAACATATGTAAACATATACACTCAGGATAACTATGTAGATGTAAATCCCGTATTGCACAATGCCCAGAGAAAAAATTTTTTTTTATGACCGCACCATGGAACAAAATAAAGTATGCAATTATGAGAGTGATAAACGGGTGAAAGAGTAGAGAGTCCCAGGAACCGGGATAAAACCATATCCCAATGTTCAGCAATCACCAAGGTCCTGGAAAATATGACTCAAATATAAATCACCCATCTCACATCACAAGAGCATACAGCGGACATCTTACCCTAATACAGAACGCCACCCCTACAACGTTGTTTCGCAACAAGCTTCCTCAGGGAGTATCAGTCACTATTAATAAAGACTATATATATTTTTTCACTATTTTATGTCTCTGTGTAATTTTCTTGGGTATTACTTGTATTTCTCTGTATGCCAGAGACAAGGTTGGACCATAGGTCAGTATTTTGTGCCCCTCTTTTTTGGTTATTATCTTTTAGTGCCTTGGAAGCGCTTCTCTGGAAGCTTCCAGGCGGTCTCCAGAAGCACATCAAACTCCTTATGAGGATGGAAAAACTTAGGAGAACGAGGAGTACGGGCAAAGGAAACCTCAGGAGCAGGGTCCGAGGGTCCAGGAAAGTGTCCCTGACTGCAGACACCAGGCAATCCACCAAGTCAGACATGGAGGACCGCTCTTCAGAATCCGAATGAGGTTCTGAGTCCGCCAATTCACCGGGAGATCGGGAACGGTTAGTGGAGGCTCCTGATCTGCGTGACCGGGATCTGGAATGGCGGTTCGGGGAATGGCCCCTAGGAGAGCGGTTGCGTGACCGGGAATGCCGCCTAGGAGCGGGGAATCTGGAGCGCGAGCGGCGCCCGTTTTCAGGAGAGGAGCCAGGATAAAAAAAACATGGGCGCCTGTGGGAGCGTCGACGGTCTGAAGACGCCGAACTAGCTTCCCGAGGGGGACATAGGGAAGACTGCCTTAAGGCTGTAGCCACCTCCTTGGAAACCTGCGTCAGGTCTGAGATAGTCTGGGAGAGGGAAGACACCCAAACCGGGGCCGGTTCAGGGGCCACAGACCCTGAAGGAGTATTCTGGGCAGGAATAGTAGGGCGTGAGAAAGAGCAGGCAGAACAAGTGGGTACAGCAGAACCCCCCGAAAATTTAACCTTACACCCTGTACAAGCATAGTATGTGACTAAAGCAGGGGCCGCCTGTCTGAAGGAAGGTTCAATGCTGGGGGTAGACATTGCCAAGCACAGCCAATTAGTAACAGAAGAACTGGAATTATCTCACCCAGGTTCCTGGCTGACACCCCCACAACTTCTGAACAAAGGACAGCCGGCTGGAACAGGGATGGAAGACCCACAGGAGCAGTGTGCAGCAGCGTCTGAAGAACGGCGCTGGAACAGGGAGTTACTTGGGCTCCCTGAATCACGTGACCTGAGGGGAGGAGTACAGTGCGCGCGCTAGCACGGGAGAGGCTGAGACAGCCTGGGGTGCCCGCGCTGACGCCTGATTGGCTGCACCAGCCTTCCTCGTGCTGGCACTGAAGTGATTGGGCGCTCAGAGAGCCCGAAGTGGGCCGAGCTACACTCGGCCGGGACCAGGCCAAAGCCACGGCCTAAAGTGGCGGCTTGGCTCCCGGACGAAAACGCCCTAATACTGTGAAGCCGGCAGCCATCTCCCTCAGCGGGGACGGCTGCCGTGGAATAATGTACGAGACTGCCCGCGGGGTGGAGCTACACTCGGCCGGGACCAGGCTAAGCTGCGGTGAAAGAAGTGCCTGGCTCCCGGCCAAACACCGCCCCAACAGAGAAGTTCGCATGCCGCCCCCCCCCCCCCCGTGGGGACGGCTGCCTGAAATCTAAATCAAAGGCTGCCCGCGGCGGAGATACACTCGGCCGGGACCAGACCGAAGCCGGGGGCTACATTAGCGGCCTGGCCCCCGTCCGAACCCGCCGCCCCAATACTAGAAGCCGGCAGCCGGCTCCACTGCAGGGACGGCTGCCGGAATAGCCAAACCGGACTGCAGCAGACGTCGTCCGGAGGGCCGGCAGCTGCCTCACCATGTGATAGGTCCCCCCATCTGAATAAAGTCACCCCCCTATAAGTCCTGATGGAGCCCTAGTAAATGGGGGGGTGTAGGTACTCACCTGATTATGGAGGTATACTTACCTCTAAGAAGTTCTGTCCCCAGAAGTCTTCACCAGACTAAGCCTGCTGCATCATGCCAGGCTTCTGTAAGCGGGGCGAGCAGAGGCAATAGACGACCCGGACCCAAGGTACAGACCTGTGCTGGCCGGTGGCGAGGAAGGGTTAACGGTCCATACTCTATGGAACCGTGCCCTTCAGTCGCATGCGGGGAAACAGGCAGCGCCATGCTCCTGTCGCCCCTACCTAGAAAAATAAAAAAGAACAAAATTTCTAAACACTATCACAAGAAAATAATAAAAGACCAGGCCTGGAGCAATCCAGGCCCGTGTTGCCTCCTATGACACTAAGCTAAAACTGAGTGTCTCTAAGGCAGTAGGTGGGGTATACCCTGCTGGGAGGGGCCGACTTCTTTTTTGTATGCCTGGTGTCAGCCTCCTAGTGGCAGCAAGATATACCCACGGTTCCTGTGTCCCCCAATGGAGCTGAATGAGAAATTATAGTTTACTGCAAGTGAAGGTGTCTTCTGTTGTGTTCTCATGTACCAGTTTTCTGACCAAGCTTCTGTTCCTGACTACGTCTCTGTCTGACCCCTCTGCTCCAGGTCAGCTTCTCCTGCAACAAAGCTTGTTCCATCTCTCTGCAACGGAGCTATTCAGCTCTGCTGTTTTAACAGCACCAGCTCTGCTAAGTACCTGACCTGATCTGCCACTGGTGGCAACTATTGTAAATGGTCAAAATCTACCCAAGCCTATGTAGTATGTTACAACTCCAGTCAAGCTACAAGTCAGGGTCCTACATTCTGAGGACAATGCCTTCTATGTCTGCCAGGAGACACAGGCAATGGCAGACTATATGAAGGAAAACCTTGAGTTGGGATTTATCCAGAAGTCTACTTCACCGGCTGGAGCCGGCTTCTTCTTTGTGGCCAAGAAAAACAGGTCGCTGCTTCCCTGCATAGATTATTATGGACACAACAAGATCACAAAAACAAGTACCCTCTGCCTCTGATATCTGAATTGTTCGAATGTATCCGAGGCGCCCAGATATATATTCACCAAGTTGGATTTGCAAGGATCATATAACCTGATCCACATCCGTGAAGGTGATGAGTGGAGGAAGGCTTTCAACAGCTGTGATGGTCACTACGAGTACCTGGTCATTCCTTTCAGCTTGTGCAACGCTCCCGCAGTATTTGAAAAATTTGTGATTGACATCTTCCGGGACTTGTTGTACACCTGTGTAGTGGTTTATCTGAATGATATTCTCATCTACTCCCCCGACTTGTCCACTCACCGAAAGCAAGTGCGCCTTGTCTTATGACGATTATAGGAGAATGGACTGTACGCCAAGATGGAAAAGTGTGTCTTTGAGCAGTCCTCATTACCCTTCTTGGGATACATTGTCTCCTGTTCTGGCCGAAAATGGACCCCGACAAGGTATCAGCCGTCCTGAACTGGCCTCGTCCACAGGGGCTCCGTGCCTTTCAAAGGTTCCTGGGGTTTGCCAATTTCTATAGACAGTTTATCCCAAACTTCTCTTCCCTCACAGCTCCTATTTCTGCTCTGATGAAGAAAGTGACGGATGTGAAGAAGTGGACCCCTGAAGCAGAGTCAGATTTCTAGCATCTCAAGGACTGCTTTGCTGCCTCTCTAGTTCTTCAATCATCCAGATACCTCCAAACAGTTCTTTCTTGAAGTTGACGCTTTATCTATTGGAGCAGGTGCCGTCCTGTTGCAGAAGAACTCTAAAGGGAAGTTATCTCATGTATTCATCTGCGGACAGGAACTATACCTTGAGAGCTGCTTGCTATCAATTTGGCCTTGGAGGAATGGAGATACCTCCTGGAGGGGGTTCTGAATCCAGTGGTGATATACACTGACCATAAGAACCTAACGTATCTACAGTCTGCACAGCGACTAAATCCTCGTCAGGCCCCATGGGCCCTTTTCTTTGCCAGGTTTAATATCCTTCTGCATTTCTGCCCAGAGAGATAAGAATGTGAAGGCCCCAGCAGACCAGAGTGAAGAACCTTAACAAATCGATCTGTCTCGTCTGGTTTCTGTGGTCGAAGTCAAGGTGAAAGACATTCAGTGCATGGAGCGAACTCTGCTCAGTGGACCATGACTGCCGATGCCGGCCACCATGCCCCTTCCTTTCACGTCTATGCGAGAAGGCTATGTACTAGCCGTCAGGCCCCATCCCATATACATGAATGGAGGGGGCGTGGTGTGACATCAGGAGGGGGGGGCGTGACTGCGACATCACTATCACGGCCTCCAGCTCCGAGCATTCTGAACAAAATGTCCAGAATGCTGGAGCATTGGAGTACCCCTATAAATCTTTGGCAGATATTTTGTGTCTTTATTTCTCAACATGTTTCTTACGACCCTGATGACTATTTGCTATCCAATAAGCATTGAAGTTTATACAACTTGGAATTGGAAAAATTTATAAAAATGATGCAACAAATAGTAGAAAACAGAAGATTGCACTCACCCATCGGAGGTAAAACGATATCTTTATTCGATGCTTGTTAAAACATGTGGAGGTAGGGGTAGAGAGATGCGGTCAGCTGACCGCATCTCTCTACCCCTACCTCCACATGTTTTAACAAGCATCGAATAAAGATATCGTTTTACCTCCGATGGGTGAGAGCAATCTTCTGTTTTCTACTATTTGTTGCATACAATATCTCTGGACTTATGATTAGAACCCCCAGGAGTGTTTCCTATCTCTGCGCCTCTCCACTCCACACGGCAGTTCATTAACCCCTGCTTACCTGCATTGGTGCTGGCCCTGTCTTAGTATAAGCCATAGTATAAAAATGATGATATGGTCAAAATACTCCCCTGCCTAATAATAAACACGGTGTATATGCACGTTCACACTATATGCACACTCACACTATATGCACACTCACACTATATGCACACTCACACTATATGCACACTCACACTATATGCACACTCACACTATATGCACACTCACACTATATGCACACTCACACTATATGCACACTCACACTATATGCACACTCACACTATATGCACGCTCACACTATATGCACGCTCACACTATATGCACGCTCACACTATATGCACGCTCACACTATATGCACGTTCACACTATATGCACACTCACACTATATGCACACTCACACTATATGCACACTCACACTATATGCACACTCACACTATATGCACACTCACACTATATGCACACTCACACTATATGCACGCTCACACTATATGCACGCTCACACTATATGCACGCTCACACAATATGCACACTCACACTATATGCACACTCACACTTACCTTCTAGTATAAATCAATCAGGTAGGTGCACCCAGCCCCTCCCCCCAGCAAGTTACTAGTGTATGTAATAAACATCCTGGCTTGGTGCTGAGCACAGTCACAGTGAAATACTTTACAGCATCAAGCCAAGATGGCGGACATCACATCATCATCAGGAATGTCCCACTGGGATGGTGGAGACATATGCAGCAGTCCTTCCATCCAGCAGGTATATTTAATGTCCATATCCCAACTATATTCTACATCAATATTATAAATGCACAATGTGTGTTATCTCCCATAACCGGGTCACATGATCATCCATATTTAGTTAATGTTTTGGCTAAATGGGGGAAAATACAGAAGAAAAGAGACAGGACAGAGAGATGAAAGAATTCTACACAAAATTACTGCAGCCGGTGAGTAAAATCTGTGACTCTTCTCTGTATTAAGTGATTACTACTTACCTGGGCGGTTTCCTGTAGATATGTCCTCTTTATACTGCTCATCACTGCTCACATCTGTCTCTTCTTCTTCCTTTATGTCTGTAGGATTAATATAGATCAGATCTTTCCCTGTATGAATGTCCTCCTTATACTGCTCATCACCGCTCACATCGGTCTCTACTTCTTCTTCCTTTACGTCTGTAGCATTAATATAGATCAGAACTTTCCCTGTAGATATGTCCTCCTTATACTGCTCATCACCCCTCACATCTGTCTCTTCTTCTTCCTTTATGTTTGTAGCATTAATATAGATCTGATCTTTCCCTGTAGGAATGTCCTCCTTATACTGCTCAACAAGAGGACGGGGACACCTCTCTGGTGTTGTTCTCTTACTGGATCTGACTGTAGGGAACACATACAGAGACTGAATTCATTCTTTACATACAAATAATGAGAGGACGTGTGTATATAGTCATGTCTATTACCTGGTGATGTGAGGGGCTGCTGATCCTCCATCATGACCTGATCCTTGTACTGATCCTTGTGTCCTTCTACATACTCCCACTCCTCCATGGAGAAATAGACCGCCACGTCCTGACACCTTATAGGAACCTGATACATAATGATACAGTCATCACCCCGACCCCTCCAGTGGTGTTACTGTATAATGTCCCAGCATTACCAGCAGTGTCACCTCTCCAGTCATCACCAGACCCCTCCATTACTGTATAATGTCCCAGCATTCCCAGCAGTGTCACCTCTCCAGTCATCACCAGACCTCTCCATTACTGTATAATGTCCCAGCAGTGTCACCTCTCCAGTCATCACCAGACCCCTCCATTACTGTATAATGTCCCAGCAGTGTCACCTCTCCAGTCATCACCAGACCCCTCCATTACTGTATAATGTCCCAGCAGTGTCACCTCTCCAGTCATTACCAGACCCCTCCATTACTGTATAATGTCCCAGCAGTGTCACCTCTCCAGTCATCACCAGACCCCTCCATTACTGTATAATGTCCCAGCATTCCCAGCAGTGTCACCTCTCCAGTCATCACCAGACCCCTCCATTACTGTATAATGTCCCAGCAGTGTCACCTCTCCAGTCATCACCAGACCCCTCCATTACTGTATAATGTCCCAGCAGTGTCACCTCTCCAGTCATCACCAGACCCCTCCATTACTGTATAATGTCCCAGCAGTGTCACCTCTCCAGTCATCACCAGACTCCTCCATTACTGTATAATGTCCCAGCAGGGTCACCTCTCCGGTCATCACCAGACCCCTCCATTACTGTATAATGTCCCAGCAGGGTCACCTCTCCGGTCATCACCAGACCCCTCCATTACTGTATAATGTCCCAGCATTCCCAGCAGTGCCACCTCTCCAGTCATCACCAGACCCCTCCATTACTGTATAATGTCCCAGCAGTGTCACCTCTCCAGTCATCACCAGACCCCTCCATTACTGTATAATGTCCCAGCAGTGTCACCTCTCTAGTCATCACCAGACCCCTCCATTACTGTATAATGTCCCAGCAGGGTCACCTCTCCAGTCATCACCAGACCCCTCCATTACTGTATAATGTCCCAGCAGTGTCACCTCTCCAGTCATCACCAGACCCCTCCATTACTGTATAATGTCCCAGCAGTGTCACCTCTCCAGTCATCACCAGACCCCTCCATTACTGTATAATGTCCCAGCATTCCCAGCAGTGTCACCTCTCCAGTCATCACCAGACCCCTCCATTACTGTATAATGTCCCAGCAGTGTCACCTCTCCAGTCATCACCAGACCCTCCATTAATGTATAATGTCCCAGCAGTGTCACCTCTCCAGTCATCACCAGACCCTCCATTAATGTATAATGTCCCAGCAGTGTCACCTCTCCAGTCATCACCAGACCCCTCCATTACTGTATAATGTCCCAGCATTCCCAGCAGTGTCACCTCTCCAGTCATCACCAGACCCCTCCATTACTGTATAATGTCCCAGCAGTGTCACCTCTCCAGTCATCACCAGACCCCTCCATTACTGTATAATGTCCCAGCAGTGTCACCTCTCCAGTCATCACCAGACCCCTCCCCATTACTGTATAATGTCCCAGCAGGGTCACCTCTCCAGTCAGCAGCTCCATCATCTTGTTGATGAGTTCTCGGATCTTCTGTTCATCCATTTCCTCATGTATCAGGGAGTGAGGTGGGGGCCCCGGGATTGGGCTCAGGGTTCTTCCCAATACTTCATACACAGGGGCCCGACAGCGCCCACTAGAGGATTTCTTCACTACTGTGTAATCCTGTGTATAGAGAGACACATTAATAACACTACATATGTGGTTGCCCAGTACAGAATGTGCCATTCTGTACCCCTGTCAGTCCTATCAGGCGGACTCAGTCCATGTCTCCTGGCCTCACACTCCTCAGGAATCTTTTACAACCTAAAGTTATATCTGAGTTAATGTAACACTGTGTTGTAATACTATGTCATTGTGCCTTTAACCCCTTAAGGACTGAGCACTTTTTCACCTTAAGGACTTGGCCATTTTTTGCAAATCTGACCACTGTCATTTTAAACATTAATAACTCTGGAATGCTTTTAGTTATCATTCTGATTCCGAGAAAGTATTTTCGTGACATATTTTACTTTAACATAGTGGTAAAATTTTGTGGTAACTTGCATCCTTTCTTGGTGAAAAATCCCAAATTTGATGAAAAAATTTAAAATTTAGCATTTTTCTAACTTTGAAGCTCTCTGCTTGTAAGGAAAATGGATATTCCCCAAAAAAAATTTTTATTCACATATACAATATGTCTACTTTATGTTTGCATCATCAAATTGACGTGTTTTTACTTTTGGAAGACACCAGAGGGCTTCAAAGTTCAGCAGCAATTTTCCAATTTTTCACAAAGTTTTGAAACTCGCTTTTTTTCAGGGACCAGTTCAGGTTTGAAGTGGATTTGAAGGGTCTTCATATTAGAAATACCCCATAAATGATCCCATTATAAAAACTGAACCCCCCTAAGTATTCAAAATGACATTCAGTAAGCGTTTTAACCCTTTAGGTGTTTCACAGGAAAAGCAGCAAAGTGAAGGAGAAAATTCAAAATCTTCATTTTTTACACTCGCATGTTCTTGTAAACCCAATTTTTTTATTTTTACAAGGGGTAAAAGGAGAAAATGTATACTTATATGTGTAACCCAATGTCTCCCGAGTAAGCACATACCTCATATGTCTATGTTAATTGTTTGGCGGGCGCAGTAGAGGGCTCAGAAGGGAAGGAGCGACAAATGGTTTTTGGGGGGCATGTCACCTTTAGGAAGCCCCTATGGTGCCAGAACAGCAAAAAAAAACACATGGCATACCATTTTGGAAACTAGACCCCTCGGGGAACATAAAAAGGGGTAAAGTAAACCTTAATACCCCACAGGTGATTCACGACTTTTGCATATGTAAAAAAATTTTTACCTAAAATGCTTGGTTTCCCAAAAAATTTTCATTTTTACAAAGGGTTAAAGCAGAAAATACCCCCCAAAATTTTAAGCCCAATTTCTCCCGATTCAGAAAACACCCCATATGGGGGTGAAAAGTGCTCTGCTGGTGCACTACAGGTCTCAGAAGAGAAGGAGTCACATTTGGCTTTTTGAAAGCAAATTTTGCTCTGGGGGCATGCCGCATTTAGGAAGCCCCTATGGTGCCAGATGGCATACCATTTTGGAAACTAGACCCCTCGGGGAACGTAACAAGGGGTAATGTGAACCTTTATACCCCACAGGCGTTTCACGACTTTTGCATATGTAAAAAAAAAAAAAATATTTTTTTAACCTAAAATGCTTCATTTCCCAAAAATGTGACATTTTAAAAAAGGGTAAAAGCAGAAAATACCCCCCAAAATTTGTAACACAATTTCTCCTGAGTACGGCGATACCCCATATGTGACCCTAAACTGTTGCCTTGAAATACGACAGGGCTCCAAAGTGAGAGCGCCATGCGCATTTGAGGCCTAAATTAGGGATTGCATAGAGGTGGACATAGGGGAATTCTACGCCAGTGATTCCCAAACAGGGTGCCTCCAGCTGTTGTAAAACTCCCAGCATGCCTGGACAGTCAGTGGCTGTCTGGTAATACTGGGAGTAGTTGTTTTGCAACAGCTGGAGGCTCCGTTTTGGAAACCGTGGCGTACCAGACATTTTTCATTTTTATTGGGGAGGGGAGGGGGGCTGTGTAGGGGTATGTGTATATGTAGTGTTTTTTACTTTTTATTTTATTTTTTGTGGTAGTGTAGTGTTTTTAGGGTACAGTCGCATGGGCGGGGGTTCACAGTAGTTTCTCGCTGGCAGTTTGAGCTGCGGCAGAAAATTTGCCGCAGCTCAAACTTGCAGCCGGATACTTACTGTAAACCTCTGCCCATGTGAGTGTACCCTGTACATTATTATTATTGGGGGGGACGGGGACATCCAGCTGTTGCAAAACTACAACTCCCAGCATGCGCTGACAGACTGTACATGCTGAGAGTTTTAGTTTTGCAACAGCTGTAGGCACACTGGTTATGTATCACTGAGTTTGTGACCTTACTCAGTGTTTCAAAACCAGTGTGCCTCCAGCTGTTGTAAAACTACAACTCCCAGCATGTACGGTGCATGGTGTAAGGTGACTGCTGGAAGTTGTAGTTTGCAACAGCTGGAGGCACACCGGTCGTGAAACACTGAGTTAGGTAAAAAAAAAAGAGTTTCACAACCAGTGTGCCTTCAGCTGTTGCAAAACTACAACTCTCAGCAGTCACCGACAGCCAAGGGGCACGCTGGGAGTTGTAGTTATGCAACCAGCAGATGCATCACTACAACTCCCAGCATGCACTTTAGCTGTTTGTGCAAGCTGGGAGTTGTAGTTATACAACAGTTGAAGGTACACTTTTCCATAGAGAAAATGTGCCTCCAGCTGTTGCAAAACCATAAGTCCCAGCATGCCCGTAAGGGAATGCTGGGAGTTGTGGTGGTCTGCCTCCTGCTGTTGCATAACTACAGCTCCCAGCATGCCCTTTTTGCATGCTGGGAGCTGTTGCTAAGCAACAGCAGGAGGCTGTAACTCACCTCCTGCTGCTGCTCCGTCGCAGGACAGTCCCTCGCCGCGGCCGTCGCTCCTGGGGCCCCGATCCCAACAGGGACGCCGGGGATCGGGGTCCCCAGCACCCGGGGTCTTCTTCTCACACCCTCTCACGTCCTCCGGAAGAGGGGCGGAGCGGGTAAGGGAGTGACACCCGCAGCAGGCGCCCTGATTGGTCGGCCGGTAAACCGGCCGACGAATCAGGGCGATTGTGAGGTGGCGCCAGTGCCACCTCACCCCTGCTGGCTCTGGCTGTTCGGGGCCATCGGAGACGGCCCCGATCAGCCAGTAGTGCCGGGTCACCGGAGACCCGATAGACCCGGAATCGCCGCAGATCGCTGGACTGAATTGTCCAGCGATCTGCGGCCATCGCCGACATGGGGGGGCATAATGACCCCCCTGGGCGATATGCTGGGATGCCTGCTGAACGATTTCAACAGGCATCCGGCTCCGGTCCCCAACCGGCTAGTGGTGGGGACCGGAATTCCCATGGGTGTTTGGATACGCCCTGCGTCCTTAAGAGGTTAAATACTGTTGCTAAGGGTTATGTAACCAAGGAAGGTGTAAGGTGAACAGGTGACTTATATGGGAAAAAGGATTCCTCCAAATTGCTCCCATAAATACCTGTGAGGAGTCAGTTTAGTTGCAGTTTAGCTGAGGTACAGCTTGAGTAAAGTTGTCTGGTGTTCCTGAGGGAGGCCCAAGGCCTAGTCGCATCTACTACCAGTTCACCCCTGCAGGTGAAAGTCAAAGTCTGGTGGTAAGCACAAATACAGGGGAGAAGTCTAGTCAAGATAGTCAAGTGTCATTTATCAAAGTCAGCGTGGGTTGTACAAGTCAGTCCAAGTTCACTACAAGTCCCAGCAAGCCGATAAGCTTCATAAAATTCACCGTACATCTCATTGGGCTTAAACTGAGCTGTAAAGACTTTAACACCTTGTCTGCCTCAGTAAAAAGCCGGAGTGCTTAATTACCCTGCGCCTGGCCCAGGAATCATCGGCTATACCTCAGGTGGTGAATTAGGTAAACCATGCCTTGGCATCTCGATCACAAAGGGTTAATACCATCTGCCCTTCCATACCCATCACCACACATACATTCCCAGAATCCCTCACCTCTCCAGTCATATCCATCTGTTATTACATAGATAAGAATGAGGTCATGTGACATCACTCCCAGAATCCCTCACCTCTCCAGTCATATCCATCTGTTATTACATAGATAAAAATGAGGTCATGTGACATCACTCCCAGAATCCCTCACCTCTCCACTCATATCCATCTGTTATTACATAGATAAGAATGAGGTCATGTGACATCACTCCCAGAATCCCTCACCTCTCCACTCATATCCATCTGTTATTACATAGATAAGAATGAGGTCATGTGACATCACTCCCAGAATCCCTCACCTCTCCAGTCATATCCATCTGTTATTACATAGATAAGAATGAGGTCATGTGACATCACTCCCAGAATCCCTCACCTCTCCAGTTATATCCATCTGTTATTACATAGATAAGAATGAGGTCATGTGACATCACTCCCAGAATCCCTCACCTCTCCAGTCATATCCATCTGTTATTAAACAGATAAGAATGAGGTCATGTGACATCACTCCCAGAATCCCTCACCTCTCCAGTCATATCCATCTGTTATTACATAGATAAGAATGAGGTCATGTGACATCACTCCCAGAATCCCTCACCTCTCCAGTCATATCCATCTGTTATTACAGAGATAAGAATGAGGTCATGTGACATCACTCCCAGAATCCCTCACCTCTCCAGTCATATCCATCTGTTATTACATAGATAAGAATGAGGTCATGTGACATCACTCCCAGAATCCCTCACCTCTCCAGTAAGCCGGAAGAGTATCTGTAGGGTGAGGTTTATGATCCTGTCGGCCATCTTGTTCCTGTCTCTCTCCATGGTTGATGGGTCATCCAGGAGAATTCTCTTATATAGAAGATATCAGCAGAGGATCCTGGATTGGAGAAACCTGAAGGGAAGAAGAGGAGACGATGAGAAATGGCGGCTGCTAATAGAAACAACAACAGACGGAGAAAGAGACAAATACACAGAAAGTTCTGGATCTTGTGATTTTCTTCCTTAAGTCATAAAACCTTTTGGATCTGAAGGGGTTAATAGTAATGTCCCCTCCCCCAGCGCTCCTGATGTCACCACAAACGTATATACCTCCACCTGCAGACTGTACAGGAGCCGTGTGCTTACAGGACCTGCGATGATGTCACCGTCATGTGATCAGTCACATGGAGGAGGAGGAGTCACATGATCAGGGGCTGCTGCTCTAGGCTCATCTGCTCAGTGTATGCAGGACTCTGCTGTGCTGGTTGTGATCGCTGCTGGATGAGCTGAAGTTATGTGTATGCAGCAGAGCTGTGTGTGTGTGATGTGCGTGGTGCAGAGCTGTGTATGTGTGTGTTATATATGTCTGCAGCAGAGCTGTGTGTAATGTGCATGTAGCTGAGCTGTATGTGTACACAGTAGAGCTGTATATGTGTAATGTGCATGTAGCTGAGCTGTATGTGTACACAGTAGAGCTGTATATGTGTAATGTACATGTAACTGAGCTGTATGTGTACACAGTAGAGCTGTATATGTGTAATGTGCATGTAGCTGAGCTGTATGTGTACACAGTAGAGCTGTATATGTGTAATGTACATGTAGCTGAGCTGTATGTGTACACAGTAGAGCTGTATATGTGTAATGTACATGTAGCTGAGCTGTATGTGTACACAGTAGAGCTGTATATGTGTAATGTACATGTAGCTGAGCTGTATGTGTACACAGTAGAGCTGTATATGTGTAATGTGCATGTAGCTGAGCTGTATGTGTACACAGTAGAGCTGTATATGTGTAATGTGCATGTAGCTGAGCTGTATGTGTACACAGTAGAGCTGTATATGTGTAATGTACATGTAGCTGAGCTGTATGTGTACACAGTAGAGCTGTATATGTGTAGTGTACATGTAGCTGAGCTGGATGTGTACACAGTAGAGCTGTATATGTGTAATGTACATGTAGCTGAGCTGGATGTGTACACAGTAGAGCTGTATATGTGTAATGTACATGTAGCTGAGCTGGATGTGTACACAGTAGAGCTGTATATGTGTAATGTACATGTAGCTGAGCTGGATGTGTACACAGTAGAGCTGTATATGTGTAATGTACATGTAGCTGAGCTGTATGTGTACACAGTAGAGCTTTATATGTGTAATGTACATGTAGCTGAGCTGTATGTGTACACAGTAGTGCTGTATATGTGTAATGTGCATGTAGCTGAGCTGTATGTGTACACAGTAGAGCTGTATATGTGTAATGTGCATGTAGCTGGGCTGTATGTGTACACAGTAGAGCTGTATATGTGTAATGTGCATGTAGCTGAGCTGTATGTGTACACAGTAGAGCTGTATATGTGTAATGTGCATGTAGCTGAGCTGTATGTGTACACAGTAGAGCTGTATATGTGTAATGTGCATGTAGCTGAGCTGTATGTGTACACAGTAGAGCTGTATATGTGTAATGTACATGTAGCTGACCTGTATGTGTACACAGTAGAGCTGCATATGTGTAATGTACATGTAGCTGAGCTGTATGTGTACACAGTAGAGCTGTATATGTGTAATGTACACAGTAGAGCTGTATATGTGTAATGTGCATGTAGCTGAGCTGTATGTGTACACAGTAGAGCTGTATATGTGTAATGTGCATGTAGCTGAGCTGTATGTGTACACAGTAGAGCTGTATATGTGTAATGTGCATGTAGCTGGGCTGTATGTGTACACAGTAGAGCTGTATATGTGTAATGTGCATGTAGCTGAGCTGTATGTGTACACAGTAGAGCTGTATATGTGTAATGTGCATGTAGCTGGGCTGTATGTGTACACAGTAGAGCTGTATATGTGTAATGTGCATGTAGCTGGGCTGTATGTGTACACAGTAGAGCTGTATATGTGTAATGTACATGTAGCTGAGCTGTATGTGTACACAGTAGAGCTGTATATGTGTAATGTGCATGTAGCTGAGCTGTATGTGTACACAGTAGAGCTGTATATGTGTAATGTACATGTAGCTGAGCTGTATGCGTACACAGTAGGGCTGTATATGTGTAATGTACATGTAGCTGAGCTGTATGCGTACACAGTAGAGCTGTATATGTGTAATGTACATGTAGCTGAGCTGTATGTGTACACAGTAGAGCTGTATATGTGTAATGTACAGAGACACGTCATGTTATAATGTCGGAGATCATGGAATCTGACCCCCTCTTTATCCCTAGGTAGCATCAGTTTACTGAGGGCGATACGCGGTCTGTGTCCCGCCCAAATACATTTTGTAAATACTGAGTTCAGTTTCGTTACATCTGAGCGCTTGATTAGGACTGGAATAGTCTGCATAGGATATAACAGCTTCGCAAAGCTCATCATTTTTAGCAAATGGCAACGCGCCAAGAAAGGCAGAGGTAACGATTTCCACCCTTCCAGCTCTGAACAAATGCGCTGTATCAAAGGGGGGTAATTCAAAGAATATAGGGACTTCGGGGTCCTGTCTATCCAAATACCCAGATATTTCAGTGAAGTCCTTGTTACTTGTATGGGAACATCTTTATATGCTTACGACATTCCACTATTCCTAGCCGAGAGATCCAAGAGAGTACTCTTGGAGACGTTGATCCGAAAGCCAGACACTAGCCCATAGTCTTCTAGGTACTCCATAACCGTAATCAGATCTCTCTCAGGGTTGGCCAGGAGTAGCAGCAGGTCATCCACAAAAAGGGCTACCTTAACAGCCGACATACCTATAGGAATTCCCTGGATGTCCAGTGCTGAAGCAAGAACTCTAGACGGGTTCCATAGCTAGATTGAAAAGCAATGGTGATAACGGGCACCCCTGTCTGGTCCCCTTCTGCAGAGTAAAAGCCGGCGATATGAACCCTGGGGTATGGATCCTGGCTACCGGGGTCATGTACAGCGTCTGCAAATACTGTAAAAAGGGCCCCCAAAACCCATAAGACCCAGAACCCTCCACAGCCATCCCCATACCACGTTATCAAATGCTTTCTCCGCATCGATTGAGAGGATGGCTGGGGAGGGGTGCACATCTGGTCTGACTTGTAATTCGTCGAACACTGCCGCCACTTTACGTAAGTTTGCAACTGCCGACCTCCCCTGAATAAAACCCACTTGGTTTGGAGAGATGATTCTCGGAAGAATCATCGCTAAATGGTCTGCCCTGATGTTGGAGATCAACTTTATATCTAAATTGATCAACGAGATGGGCCGATACCCTTCCGGCCGGATAAGGTCCTTCCCCGGCTTAGGGAGCACCTTTATATAGGCTGTATTTGAGTCCATGGGTATGTGTGCGCCTGTCAGGTAAGTATTGTATAAGGACAATAAAGTGTGAGAAATCTCCGGGTCGGAATACCCATCAGGGCCCCGCGCCTTCTGTGGCTTCAGGCCCTTCACCACTCTTTCCAGTTCCTCTATAGTCACCGGTGCATTTAATCTGGCCCTATCATCTTTGTCTAAATGAGGGAGATTTGCCAAAGACAACCAGTCTCGGGCCGGTGGAGTGTCATTCTGAGTATGGGAGTAGAGGTCTCCAAAGAAATCCTTCAGAATTTCATTTATTTTTTTTGGCTCTGTGTGTGACCGACCCACCCTATCTTTTAAAACGCGGAATGAATGTAGCCGGAAGATTGCCCTTAGCAAATCTGGCCAGGAGGCGTCCGGGCTTATTTCCGTATTTAAAGAGGGAAGCCTCAAAATGGGATCTATGTAAATTTTCCACCCACGCTTCATATGCAGACTTTGCCGCTACCCAGGCCTGCTTATGCATGAGTGTAGGGGCTTCCTCAAACAGTGTATAAGCTTTCCTCAGTGCAAGACCTAATTGATGGATCTGATGTTTAGTCTTATTCTTCAGTGAATTCACATATGCCACTATCCACTCAAGACCACCTTTGCAGTATTCCAATACAACTGTGGGGAATTCACATGTTGGGCATTATCCCGGGCGTATTCCATCCACCACCCTTTTAACAGTGAATGAAATTGCTCATCTCTCGCTAAGCCTACTGGGAATCTCCAAAGAATGTCAGATCCCATAGGGATTCTATCATAAAGACACATTAGCAGGGGGGCGTGATCTGAAATTCCCAAGTCTTCATAACTGATTTTCATTACTTTGGACCAATCCTGGACCAGGAATCCTGGGAGTGAGAATAATGGCTGAACTCTCGAGCCTCCGGAAGATGCACCCTCCAACAATCTTCTAAATGAGTCTGATTGGACCACCGGTCCAGGACTGAATCGCCACTTCTAGGAGGTACCACTGGCCTACTATTATTCCTCCTGTCCTCTACTGGGTTAGGTACCGAATTGAAATCTCCCATCACAATTTTCTGACCACCCGTGCTCGCCATGACCCTACCTGCCAATACAGCATAAAACTTACCCCCTCCTACGTGTGTGCCATAGATATTAAATAAATGAATATCCTCAGACGCTGTCCTAATCCTCACACTACACAGCCGTCCCTCCCCATCCGACCAAACCTCTGAAAGTTCCCCTTGGAAGTTTTTATGAAAAAGGATCAGGACCCCTGCCGTCCTACCTACTGCCGGTGACCCTTCCATCCGCCCGACCCACCACTTCTTCATTCTGCCAAAGTCTTCCTGACCCAGGTGGGTTTCCTGCAATAGTACTACATCGGGCGATATCCGTTTAAGATGCCTCAGGACCATACCTCTTTTGTGGGGAGACCGGAGACCCTTCACGTTCCAAGATACAATCCACATGAAGTGGTTGTAAGTTGTGGCCGTACACTTAGTAGAAAGCGAGAAAAATGATGAGTAAACAGAACAAAAGATACATGAGTAGCGTACATCATTAGCCCCTTCCCTCCTCCCCAAACAAAACAAGAAAATATCCCACCCAACATCAAAAAAATGAGCATGCTCGGAGGCAGTGATATCTACCCTCCGCAGCCATTCTGCTCTCTGGACCTCCATATTCCCATACGACAATTGCAACATCTATAATAACCACAATCCCTCCAAGTAAGGGGCGACCCCGTCCCTGCATGCAACATATTAGTAGACAGAAAGGACATAGAAAGCAGACGCTTCCTAGACAAGACCCCTTCCCCCCTCCTCGACAAACAACACCTAACTTGGTAAGATGTCCTCCCCCCCCCCCCATCTGAGCAGAGCTAGTGTAACTTCCTCTCTACGGCTGTACTGAGGTATGATATTAAGCAACTGCTACCCTTACCTCTTACCCCTTACCTCGCTCCCCCCCTCTTGTAACCTCTCCAAACCCCTCCCCTTCTTAGCAGTCATAACAAGCTACCCTCGGCAATCTAACTGAACTTATCTATCAACCCGCCCTCCTATTGATCGGGGTCAGATTCAAGAGCCAGTACCTTTAGGGCCGGAGTGAACCCCAGTATCTTCCAATGTGAGTACTCGTGACTCCAGGTCAGTCAGCCTCTCGCCATGTTGTGCCGTTACACTATGCATGTCTTGCAAAGATGTTTGTACTGCTACCTCCAGAATCTCCCGCACTCTAGGCGCCATATGTTTAGCCATTGCCTCTGCCAGCCGGTCGTAGTCAATGTTTGGAAAGTCCTTATCTGTGCCCTCCGTCTCCCCCTCAGGATGCCCGCTTCCCGGTGAAGATGTTCTGCTCGGAGCGGTGGGAATCCGCCATGTTGGTTCTCTGGCTGCGGCGCTCAGGGGAGAGCCTGCCGTCTTTCTGCCGGTTCTTGGTGCCCGTTCGCAGTAGATAATGATCCATGCACACCCCAGATGTAGCCGCGATAGCTGGGGGCGGTGGAGATTCAGTCTGCGGGTGAAAAAGGCTCGGGCACAGCTTTCAGGAACGGAGCCGCTCCTAACCACGTCTCTATCGCGTGAAGCCGGAACCGTAAGTCCACTCTTCTTTTTTTTATCCCATCCTTATCAGTCCTATACCCGCATAGATTTTTATTTTTTGGTAATGTCCCAGCGGTCTGCATACTCTCCAGTGCCTTCATGGATCCTACATCCTGGTTGGACCATGGCCTGGTGGTTGTCTCCTTCTCCTTGCAATCCTCTCCCTCATGAAGATGCCATTGGTGCCTCAATGAGTCTCTCCTCAAGTCACCGCCTTTCTGGGAATCGATTTAGTCCTGTATCTGCGAGTATTTTACACCTTATGACGGCACTGTTACTTCCCTGGCTACCCTCTGGGAAGCCCGTAATGTGGTGGTCTGGGGCCACTGTAACGCTCTGGCTTCCCCACTTAGGAAATACGCTTTTGTCCAGGCCCAGGAGCTTAAAGTGGAGAAAGGGAGACTGGAAGTGGCTATGGTGTCCGCCCCTTCTCTTTCACTGCTGAGGAAGCTGGTAGCAGCTGGGGCTCACCTAGGAGACTTCACTCTCCAAAAAGTGAGGCGACTCCGCTTTTATTCTAAACAGCGGTTTTACAGAAGGGTAACAAGGCCCACACCTTGCTTGCAGTCTCTGGGAGCGCACCGCGGCTTAGTCTCCCTCTGCATTGAAAGATACCTCAGGATGTCTGTTATCATCCAGGAGACATCTCCAAGATCTTTTTAGACTACTACTCTAAATTATATTCCCTCCCATCTGACCTGGCTGAGCATGGTGCGGCTTTACAATCCTTCCTCTCCGACTGTCCCCTGCCAGTTCTCTCTTTGGCGGATTGGGAGTCTATTAAAATTCTAATAATCTCTGAAGGGGGTCATGGAAGTGCTTAAATCCCTGCCATTAGGGCACTCACCTGGGCTGAGGGGACCTTATTCGAACCCAGTGACTTCCATCAAACTCCCCTGTGATGGATCCTAGAGTCACCCTACCCACTTGGATGGACTTTAGGACATCACTATTTGTACCCCTCAGTTGATGTTGTCCAGTGACATAAAGCTCAGACTTAAAATACTTTTATTTACTAAAAGTAAACAAGAAACAACAGTGGCACCGATACCTTAGGCCTCCTAAGACCACGAGATGGAGACGGCGTCCCGCTAGTCTGGAAATCCACCCTGGCAACGGAGGTGCTAGGACAATAAAGACTGTAGTCACCAAATAGTAGTAAATGAAGAAAAAAGGTGTCCTGCACTCACCGCTTCAGTCCAGGTAATCCTGCTCCCATCTCGGGTCACGACTCGAACACGGAGGACATGGGTAGTGGAGCGCTCCACTACCCATGTCCTCCGTGTTCGAGTCGTGACCCGAGATGGGAGCAGGATTACCTGGACTGAAGCGGTGAGTGCAGGACACCTTTTTTCTTCATTTACTACTTTTATTTACTGTTTTCATACACTTTCTGCACACGGTCCACTTTCTGTGCACAATACACCTTTTTGCACATGGTCTACCTTTTGCACCCTGTCGAACATTTGCACACTGTCCACCTCCTTTACACAATACACCTTTTGCACATGGTTCACATTTTGCACACAGTCCACTTTTTGCACACGGTTCACCTTTTGTACAATGCACTAATTCTATACATGCTTCTCCTTTTTGCACACAGTCCAACTTCTGCACACCTCCACCTTTTGCACTCAAGGCACTGTATAGGGAGAGCTAATCACCTTTATTGGATTATCTCCCAGACTCACTGTCACCTGTATTGTCTTCACTGACCCTTCCCCCTGTGATGTCCCTCCTATAAAAGAAGACACTTGTTCCACAATAAAGAGTTCTGATTTTATACCTGAAGACTGGTGTTGCCTGGTTCTTTGGGTACAAGGATGCAATAATCTCTAGTTCTGCCTGGGGATATTGCTTGTGATATCCTGGGGCTTGTCATCCGGAAGGAGAAGTCACTTTTGGCGGAGTCAGTCCCCCATATGACAACTGCTAGTTTACCTGTCTTCAACAGGACTTGCCAGGGGTGTCCACTGTCCCAACAAATTTTTGTACTCTGGATTGAACCCCCGAGCATCTCTGGTCTCCTGTTGCACGACAGGGAATTCAAAATCTACCTATTTGCTGATGACGTCCTCCTCATCCTGACCCGCTCTCTGACCCATTGCCTATGTTAGTGATGATTAGGGATGTAAGAAAAAATCGATTTTCGCGATAATCGCGATTTTTTCATTTGCCGATACTGAATCGATTCAAAATATTCTTGAATCGATTCTTTTAGGGATGTGGAATTTTTATCTCCTGACGCCCGGAACAGCATGTCCTGGGCATCAGGAGATAAAAGTTCCACATTTGTGGAGCCGGGCAGGCCGGATCTGACACTGCGTCGCTCTGGGTGTATGGAGCGGGCTCCGACTCGTGCCCGCTCCGTACTATGCGACCCCCGGCTGATTTTAGTAGCCGGGGGCCGCCGCTAATAGCCAGCATGCGGCGATCGCCGCGGCTGGCTATTAAAGGAGTACTCCGGTGCACACTTTTCTCATGTTATCCCGTCCGGGCTGCAAAATAAAAGAAAACGCACTTTATCTTACCTGCCAACGAGCCCCCGGAGCTCCGGTACAGGTGTTCGGTCCCCGGGCTGTATTCTTCTTACTTCCTGTTAGCCCGGCACGTCACACGGAGCTTCAGCCTATCACTGGCCGCAGCGATGTCCCGCCTCTGCTGGTGATAGGCTGTAGCTCCATGTGATGTGCCGGGCTAACAGGAAGTAAGAAGAATACAGCCCGGGGACCCAACACCTGTACCGGAGCTCCGGGGGCTCGTTGGCAGGTAAGATTAAGTGCGTTTTCTTTTATTTTGCAGCCCGGACGGGATAACATGAGAAAAGTGAGCACCGGAGTACTAGATCGCCGCTGTCAAAGCTGACAGCGGCGTCTATTGGGATCTATGAATGCTCCCAGACGGGCGATGTATCGTCACCTAGACGGTATCGCGATATATCGGGATATATCGAATCGCCACACTGGTATCGCGAATCGAATCGCCAAATTCTTGGCGATTCACACCCCTAGTGATGATGGCGGATAAGTCTATGGGGGTGGCTGCCAGTACCTGACATAACCAAATATTACATGGCTGCACACCTCTTCATCTGCTCGCCTGGTCTACGTACCATACATATAGTAAATGAATGGAGATCGAGAAGCTCTGGCTAGCTCCTATCCACCCAAACTCTTTTCTGTGGTCCTCTTCCCACTGACAGCCTCTCCAGGACCCCTCCTGGGCCCCATGGCCGTTTCCAAGTATATTTGGGGTTACTGTGGTGTATGTTTAAGCTCTTCTCTCCCTCATCTCCGCTGTCTTATCATCCGGAGCTGCCTGCTGGTCTGACTTCAGAAATGGTGGGGGGGTGAGGTACTCTTCTTCTATGCGGATGTTGTAGATCCCTTCACTCGCTCCCTATAGTCATGTGACCAGTTGAGCTCTAGACTGAGCAGCTCCATTATTTTCATATACATAATCTTGAATGCACCTTTTCATAGACGGCTATGAATTCCGTATGGTCTCCGCACAAAGAATGAATGTGTTCGTTCTTTGTGGGGACATGGAAAATGGAAACATCTGGCACAGAATAGGGTCCACCTACCATATATTTTGGTTCTGCAAGCGGAAATTCAGAAGGGTGAATGGGAGTACGGAATCCCATAAAAGTTTATGGGCGTTAATTTAGGGCGGAAATCTGCAAGTAGAAATTCTGACGTGTGAATAGACCCTAAGACCAGGTTCACCCTGCAGACCCGCTCAGAAACACATTGCCGTCTATGGGGACGGAAATGCAGTCCGCATGGTCCTAGTGCCGCCTGCGAGATCTCTGACAGAAATTCTGTCTGGTGATTCCACAGTGTGAACCCGGCCAAATATAGAAATTTTGGAAGCAAACTGCTCCTCCATTGATGCACGACCTCCAGGCCTGTATACAGGAGATCCGATCCCTGGAATCACTCACAGCCTCCCGGAACAATACAGGTGCAGCATTCTCTGACATCTGGGACCCATGGGACCGCTTCTTTGATGGAGATCCCCCCTGACCTGTACTCCCTCTTTCCTCCCCTCTCTGTCGTATGTTTTGTCTATTTTCTGTATTTTGTGTCGTTCACTTTGTGTTACTTGACCTTAGTTGCCTCGCCAGGTTCGATGTGCTAGGATCATACTATTAGTGGGAAGTACCGCCCTTCTGTTGAGTTTTCTACTGTTATAACCCTATTCCCCACTGGTGATATTTCCGCCATTGTTGTGACTGTGTAGTTCCTGAGGTTTTGCTATGTTCCTGCTCATATCGTATTATGTGTTACATACTTGCTTGAATGTATTTGCTTCTTACTCCTGGGTTTCATGATGCTTTTTCATAGTTTTGTACACTAAACTACACTTGAACAAAAAAATTAAAAACATGTCCACTATATGATGCAACATAAAGTAAACATATTGTATATATGAATGAATATATAATTTATTTGCCATGTTTCTTGTCCTTACAAGCAGAGAATTTCTAATTTACAAAAATGCAGATGTTTCAATTTTTTCATGAAATTTTTGAATTTTTTACAAAGAAATGATACAAGGATCAACAAAAATTTACCACTATGTTAAAGTAAAATATGTCACAAAAAAACTATCTCGGAATTTATTAATTATTAATGCATAAAGCAACACCGTTTTGATTTGCAAAATTTGGCGGACCATAAGGGGTTAACAGACAGATTGTGGGGTCGGCTAAATGCAGAGGCTGAGAGGAGGAGCTTTTTATTATATTTAAATATGTAAATTAATTCTTTTAAATGTAATTTCCTTTTTTTTTTTTTTCCCCACCTTGTAAGGGCTATAGCCCCCTCCGTGTTTCCACCTGTGGCCAGATAGAAAGGGGCAGCACATTCCCTGTTGTCCATCCAACGTGCCCCCCAGCAGCCTATTTAGTGAAGAGGGGCCCAGCACACATGAGAGGGGGTCTAGAACACATAATAACTGGTATATAAGTTCAAGACTTCAAAGCTGAGAGAACTAAGGAAGTAGGCGGGGCCAAACCAGACCAAGCCCGGCTGAAGGAGGACACGAATAGACGGAGGAACGGACGAAGGTCTCCAAGGAAGTCCAGTACAGTAAAACTTTTTCCACATTCGGAACATGAAAACGGCTTCTCCCCTGTGTGAGTTCTTTGATGTGTAATAAGATTTGATTTCTGAATAAAATATTACCCACATTCTGCACATTAAAATGGCTTCTCCCCTGTGTGAGTTCTTTGATGTTTAATAAGATCTGATTTATGAGTAAAACATTTCCCACATTCTGAACATGAAAATGGCTTCTCCCCTGTGTGAGTTCTTTGATGTTTAATAAGATCTGATTTCTGAGTACAACATTTCCCACATTCTGAACATGAAAATGGTTTTTCTCCTGTGTGAGTTCTTTGATGTCTAATAAGATCTGATTTCTGAGTAAAACATTTTCCACATTCGGAACATGAAAATAGCTTCTCTCCTGTGTGAGTTCTCTGATGTAGAACAAAATTTGATTTGTCAGTAAAACTTTTTTCACATTCGAAACATGAAAACGGCTTCTCCCCTGTGTGAGTTCTTTGATGTGTAATAAGATGTGATTTCTGAATAAAATATTTCCCACATTCTGCACATGAAAATGGCTTCTCCCCTGTGTGAGTTCTTTGATGTTTAATAAGATCTGATTTCTGAGTACAACATTTCCCACATTCTGAACATGAAAATGGTTTTTCACCTGTGTGAGTTCTTTCATGTCTAATAAGATCCGATTTCTGAGTAAAACATTTTCCACATTCGGAACATGAAAATAGCTTTTCTCCTGTGTGAATTCTCTGATGCTGAACAAAATTTGATTTGTCAGTAAAACTTTTTTCACATTCGGAACATGAAAACGGCTTCTCCCCTGTGTGAGTTCTTTGATGTGTAATAAGATGTGATTTCTGAATAAAATATTTCCCACATTCTGAACATGAAAATGGCTTTTTCTTATTTTGCATAACATCCTGTGATGACTGAGAAGACAGGACCTGTATATAAGGATGAGATGAGAGATCTTGGCTGTGAAGGGCTGAGGGTGTATCTGGGATAATGGAATGTTCTTCATATGTATCTTGTGTGATATCATCATCTGCTTTATAATCTGAAGATATAAGATTCTCCTCTGATCTCCCGGTACAAGAATCTGCCAAGAATAAAAGATTATTTTTTAGTATTAGCCTCTTACCGACCAGCATTTTAGTTTTTTCCATGTCTTTCTAAGAGCCATAAAATGTTATTAATCTTTATCTATAGAGCCATATTAGGGCTTTTTTGTGGGTTAAATTTTATGTTGTAACAATACAATTTGTATCACCATAATACATACCAAAAAAACCAGAACAAATGTTTGTGAGGTGGAGATGGAAAAAATGGTGGGTGTTGGGGGAGTGTTGGGGCGTTGGTTGTTTTTACGCCATTCACTGCGCAGTTGTTGACATCTTATCTTTATTCATCAGGTCGGTACGATCACATTAATACCCAATTTGTTTAGTTTTAGTTATGTTTTGATACTTTTGAAAAAAAATTACCCCCAAAAAAACACAAAACAGCTGTAAATTGCCACATTCTGACCCCTATAACTTTTTTGGTGTATGGGGTTGGAGTTAGGGCACATTTTTGGTATTTATCTCTCCTATTTTGGGGATAGATGGGACATTTCGATTGCTTTTTATTCCATTGTTTTTCATGGATGTGACCAAATAAAAAACGCTTTGACAACGACATCTAAATGGTTAATAGCCGGCATTAGTGGACGCCCCTCGTGCCAACTATTAGAGGCAGCCCTCTCCATACATCTTTATGGTAAATCTGTTTTTATTAAAGTTTTCCAAAGGAAACAATAACAAAACAATGATAAATAACAGACTCATATCCATGTATAAGAATATCACACAGGGACAATATCCCCCAGGGGAGGGAAAATATCAGAGGCCAACCCATCAAAAATATCCCAATAAGGGGTGTGGCCTGGATGGAGAGCTAAGCGGTCGCACTTTACAGTGCTCCAGCTAGCCCGGCTCTACTCACCCTGAATCCCTGATTATCCTGACACCCATCTCACCTGCCTAGACCCCGGGTCCTGTGCGAACTCCAGGGCTGTGTCCGGTGCGGTCCGGGTACTGCTGGCGGCGCTGGCTGGGGAGCGGAGAGGCTGTGGTGGCGGGAAGACTGCTGTAGTGGTGCCGGAGGTCACGGAGGTGAGGCGCGGTGCTGGAGAGGAGCAGCGGGTGCCAGCGGAGGAGTGGTGAGGCCCGGGAGAGGATCGGTCAGGGCCCGGGACTTACTTTCACCTGGTACTTTCCCTGGGAGCGGCGGCCATTATCCCCCTGCTTCATTGCGTGGCCTCCAGTCACCATAGCGACTCCCGCGGTCCAGCCTGAACAGCGGGCTGCCAGTGGGTGAGGAGTGGGGACTCTGGATACATATGGGGCCCTGAATACCTGCCTGGACATAGATTGGTCTCCCAGTGCCCTCTGGATAGCTACTACTGGTGCTCTGAGGAGCTGCTGGGACTTGTGGTGCCCTGCACTGCTGTAGGGGCACGTCTGCCTGCTGCATCTGCTGTGTGCCCCCGGGAGAGCTGAGGGAACTGTGGGGCTGAACATATGCTCTGGACCTGAGGTGGGTTCCTGTTTCTCCTGGCTCCTACCTACTGCTGGGACTTGTGGTGCCTTACCTCCTGAAGTTGCTTGTGTGGAGTACCCCTGTGACTCTACTTTTCTGCTGGTGGAGCTGCTGGAACTTGTGGTGCTTGCCTTGCTGTCTCTCTCTGCTGCCTGCTGCAGTGCTGCTTCTCTACATCTCATAATCAGACTGTGTGCGTTGCTGGGACTTATAGTGCTTCTCCTGCTTTGCCCCTTCCGCCCTGGTTGCTGGACTTTGTGGTGCTTACAGTGCTGCGGAGTATGGGGGGTTCGAAGGGGCGCAACAAGAAACTTAAACATTCAGATGAGGCTGTGAGGCAATCTACAGAGGCTGATGCTCAGGCAAGACAGGACTCCTGTGTACCTACCCCGCTGGTCTCTAAGTACTCATCTCAGGCCCCCAGACCTATGGATGGTATGGATGGATCTTCTCCGGTTCCTTCTCCTCCAATGTTCTCTGGATCTCCTGGTTCTGGGCAATGTGGCACCCCGACTCACTCCTCCGGCCCAGCGGAATCTGTGGATCAAAAGTTTGACCGGTTGCTGACAGCATTCACCTCTTGCCAAACCATGATAGTTTCCTAGGTCGATGAACTCAGACAAGACTTTGTTATCCTGCGTCATGAGACTCAAAAACTCTGTGAACGTACAGGGGAGGTGGAACGCCGAGTTTCTACTATTGAGGATGCTATTCAACCCATTCCTGCACAATTGTCTGCTATGCAACGACAAATTAAGATGGTGCTGGATAGAGCAGACGACCTAGAAAATAGGCTCAGGCGCAATTATATCCGTCTGGTGGGCCTACCTGAAAGAGCAGAGTATTCGGATCCTGTGGCCTTCCTGGAGAAGTGGTTGAAGGAAATTCTACCGCCGGACACCTTTTCACCTTACTTTACCGTGAAGAGGGCGCAGCGAGTTCCGGCTAGACCCCCCCTTCGAGGGCTTCTTCACTATAGAGATAGAGACGCTATCCTGAGAGCCGTGCGTATTAAAGGAGAGGTGCGCTTTGACAGTCGCCTCCGACTCAGCACTAAAGGATACAGATATGCCATGTTGTTTCCAGCTCGCCTCCGGGTGGTTGATGGGACTACCACTAGATTCTTCACCTCTCCAGCGGAGGCTCTGCAGTGGGTGGATGCCGCCCCTGAGGCTCCTGCTGCGGCTCCTCCAGACTGAACTTTGCACTGCATGCTGCTGTTGGTCTCTCCCATGCTTCTCAGTTAGTTAGTTAATTGCTAGTTAACTGCTAGGGGTTAGGTTAGCCTCCCCCTGGGCCTGAATTTGGACTTCTGCACTGCATCCTGGCTCTCTCTCTTCCACCTTGGTGGACCTGTTGTAGGGGTGAGTTTGCCCGAGTTACTTAGTTAGTGGGGTTGGGTTGGTGGGGGGGGGGGGCGTGGGTCCATTTGGGTCGCTTGTACTCTTGCCACCTCTGTTAGTTTAGTGTTTCAGGGTCTAGGTCTGCACAAGTTTAGTGTTAGACAGGGATTGTTGGGGATGCATTTGTTCTGCATTGTTTTTCTTTTTGTTTTTCTGTTTGTTTTCTTTGTTTGTCTGTCTAGTCCTATGTCTTGTTTCCGGTATGCTAGGGGTGCACTCCCGGAGTCTCCTGTGTGGCGGTATGCTGGTCCACGTAAGACGGTTTGTATGCGCTGCCTCTCTGGTATGGAGAGAGGGTGAATTTCTGTCAGGTACTTCTTCTGCCGATTGCGTTTGCTATTTGTCCATAATGGGGTCCCTTAGAATTATGAGCTGGAATGTGAGGGGCCTTAATTCTAAATTTAAATGGGCATTGTGCTTGGATTTTATTTAAAAAAAAACAGTCCCCTCATCTTATTTGTGTCCAGGAAACTCATTTAACTGGTCAGAAGATTCTAGCCTTGAAGATGGCTTGGATAGCCAGTGGGTATCACTCTACTTATTCCTCCTCTGCAAGGGGAGTCTCTATATTGCCTACTAAATCCCTTCCCTTAGTCATTAATCAAGTAGCTTGCGATCATTTTGGGAGGTTTGTAATTATCCAGTGCTCCCTCCATGCCTTTAATTTTCTTTTAGTGTCCGTTTATGTCCCTCCTCCTTTCCGTGTAGAGACCTTAGAATGTATCACGTCTAAATTGCTTAAGTTTCCCTCTCTACCGGTTCTCCTTATAGGTGACTTCAATACGGTCCCGGATCCACGTGTCGATCGCACTGGTGCTGCAGATTCATGCTACTCTGGTCTAGATAGCTGGAGTTCAACGTTGTCCCTTACTGAGGTTTGGTGCTGGAAGCATCCGTCTGACCCGGTATTCTCCTTTTATTCAGCAGTGCATAAGTCATTCTCCAGGATTGATTTGGCCTTTGCCTCCTCTGATCTTATGCCTCTGGTGAGTGATGCTGTGTACACCGTTAGGGGGATCTCTGACCACTCAGCGCTCTTAATTTCTCTAGATCTAGGCCCTCGTCCCTCCTCCAAGGTGTGGCGGATGCATCCCGGTTGGTTACAGGAGGAGGTGGTGACGGTCTCATTGTTAGAAGCCCACAATTCTTTCTGGGAACATAATAGATCCCACCCGGATGTACTGATGCAATGGGATGCCTATAAAGCCCATGTTCGGGGGGGCCTTTGTGGGGGGGGGTGTCAGGCCAGAGAGGGTGGGCATATGCACTTAGAGAATGAGCGTTGCAAACTGAGATAGGGGTTTTGGAGGCAGAGGTAGTGAGGGACCCGTCCCCAAATGTTGGAACGGGAATGGTTGAAGGCCCAGAGAGCTCTCGTGATCCTTCAAAAGTAGAGGGTTCAGAAGAGATTAGTTGACAGGCAGATGCTTTGGATGCCCCCTTTTCAGATGATGAAATTTCAATGGCTATTTCTTCCCTGCAGCCAGGGAAGACCCCGGGGTTAGATGGCATGATTGGGGACTGGTCCAGGATGAATGAGGAGAGGCTGATCCCTATTTTACAAAACCTCTTTCATGCAGTGTTGGAAACTTGATTCCTATAGACCAATCTCTCTCCTAACGTTGATATTAAAATCTTGGCTAAAGTGTTGGCTAATCGGCTGCGCAAGGTTATAGCGGCTGTCATTCATCCTGACCAGATGGGTTTTATGCCGGGGAGGGCTACGGATATCAATGTCCAGAGACTGCACCTTAACATAGCTGCAGCAGCAGGGGAAGCCTCGGGGGGTTACGTGGTTACCCTCGACTTTTACAAGGCCTTTGATTTGGTGGAATGGTTGTATCGGAGGGGGGTCCTGGGAGTCCTTAAATTTGGCCCTCGGTTCTGGGCATGGGTGAGGCTGCTGTATGATAGCCCCAGGTCAAGGGTTAGAGCTAATATAAAGGTTTCTGAGGCTTTTGGGTTGAGCAGGGGAACGCAGCAGGTTTGTCCTCTTTCTCCTTTTCTGTTTGCCCTAGCGGTAAAGCCCCTGGCTGCGGTCATCCGAGCATCCCCTAATATTCATGGGATCTGTAGAGGCTCCTTGGAGGAAAAGGTATCCATGTATGCGGATGATACGTTGGTTTATTTGGCAGATGTTCAGGGTTCCCTAGGGGCCCTGTTCTCCCTCTTGGCAAACTTTGGTTCATTTTCAGGTCTCAGGGTTAACTGGGGTAAATTTTCCTTGATGGCCCTTTCTAGGATGGCAGACTCCATGCCGCCTCTTCCCCACGGGCTGCAAGTTGTCTCTCAGTTCAGATACTTGGGAGTAGAGGTTTCTCCTTGTGTGACGGAGTATGTCAGGTTGAACTTAACAACGGTGTTGGAGTCTGTGTCTGATAAATTACAGGCTTGGCCCTCCTTACCTCTCTCTCTGGCTGGTAGGATTAATATTTTTAAGATGATATACCTACCCATATTCCTGTATCTATTTCATCTTTCTCCGATAGTTCCCCCTAAAAAACCTTTTTTAAGAGGCTGAGTGGTGTTTTGAGGTCCTTCTATTGGCAAGATAAACCTCCAAGACTGGGTCAGGCGCTGCTCCAGGTGTCCAAACAGCGGGGTGGTTTGGCTGCCCCTAATATGCTTGATTACTTCCTAGCCTCTCAATTGGTGTATGTGGCCTGGTGGATCGACCTGGATCTGGCGAATGTGGCTACAGCCTTGGCGGGAGCTCTTATGGGTTCATATGAAACGTTGACTAATGTCCTGTATAGATATACTTCTTCCTCCAGATTGTTGTTCCCTATCAGTAGGTGTGGTCGGTGGTTTCCAGACGCTTCCCGCTACCGGTAATGTCTCCTAGGGCACCTTTGTGGGGGAATCCTCCTGCACCTGCAGGGGTTGGAGGCTGCCGGTTTCTGGAGCGATCATGGAGTTAAATTCGCCATGCATTTATTTGGGGAGTTCTTATGCTTTCCCTCCTTTCAGGAGATTTGTGACCACTTCCATCTCCCTCGAGGTGCCCAGTTCAGGTACTTCCAGCTGAGACATGCGGTGGAAGAGCAATTTGGTTCTCTTGATGTGACTCTGGCGTTTTCTGATGTGGAGCTGCTTCTGGGTACCGCCAACCTCGCTAAACCCTGTGAAGTGGTTGGCGGATATCCTGGAGTTGACTGAGGATCACTGGCAAGAAGTTACCAAAACATTTTACCCTACGGTGGTTAGTGCGAGGGATCTGCTTATTCAGATGAGGCTGGTCCTCCGTTTATACTACACTCTGGTTAAATTGTTTTGTATTGGGGTCTCCTCCTCGGATACCTGTTTTTAAATGTGGTGCGGATGTGGGTTCCCTTGTTCATGCAATGTGGAGTTGCCCCTGTTTAGAACCCTCCTGGAGGGAGGCGATGCAATTTATGCCTGATCACTTGGACTTCCCCTATGTGTTTTCCCCGGTTGTCTGTCTACTTGGTGTTATTAATGACTTGGCCACGGGCTCCCATAGGCGCCTTCTAGTTCCATTTCTATTGTTTTGTGCTTGTAAGGTATTGATTATGGCTTGGAAGGATACCTCTCCCCCCCCCCACCCCCTCTTTCGAGATGGTTTAACTTAGTCAATAAATATGTACCACTGTGTAGGATGCTGTATATTAGCCATAAATGCCCCAAGTAGTTTGATTGGGTCTGGATGCCCTGGCTTGTGCTAGGTGAGTCGGTGGTCCCCCCTGAGAGGGTTAGTTCTCCGAGTTAGTTTGGCTGGCTGGACTGGGTAGTGAGGTAGGTGGAGTGCTTCGGGAGTGTGTAAGTGTGAGAGTCTGTTGTTTGTCTTAGGGTCTGTTGTGTGTCCGTGGGCCGGCTGAGGTCTACCTGGAATGTGAATTTGGCCCTGCAGTTCTCTTTTCGTGATACACTGTTTTGGTGGGCGGGTGGACTTTTTGTTGGGCCAACTGTTGGTGTAATGTTTTGTTTTTTGCTCTATGTCGGTTCATAAAAAGTCATAAATAAATACTTTAAAAAAATATCCCAATAAACACAGAAGAGAGGGAGGTGGTACCCCTAGTAATCCATACCTCGGGGATAATGCGAGACAATAAGTCTTGGATAAATAACCCTTGTAGGGTAGTAATGGCAGAGGAAGACAAACTAACAAACAGAAATCAAGAAAAAGAGAAAGGGGAAGAGAGACAAAAGAAGGGCAGTAGCTAGAAAGAGAGGAAGTGAGATTTTACGAGGGTAGAGGAAAAGTATAGGGGAGGGGAGGGAAAGGTAGGTGACACATGGAAGACACATAAGATAGAGATCCTATGGAAACAGACGAACTACTGCAACCATGCTAAGAAACTATTACAAGGTTCCCATAAGGCAGAGAAACTATAAGAGTGATCATTGTTTATGGCCACTAATTGCTCCATTCTATGTACTTGATTCAAGGTCTCCACATACTCCACTCTAGATGGCGTCACTGTTGTTTTCCAGTGCCGGTGATAACAGCTCTGGCGGCACCCAGAAAATTTCTCAGGAGGCCTTTCCGTGCCGAGCAGAGACCCAGGCAGGAGGGAAAGAAGAGCAACAGGACTAGGAAGAATGGAGCATGAGGAGACCATGTTATAAAACAGGAAGACAGCTTCCCAAAAAGGGAGGAGAAGCGGACAGGACCACCAAGTGTGTAGGTAAGTACCTATCTCCCGACCACAACGCCAACAGGTCGCCGGAGTAGATGTGAAGATAGCATGTATGCGATCAGGACAACGATACCACCTAGACAAAATTTTTACATTTTGTTCTTGTAGACGAAAGAGAGTCTCTATGAGTCAGGGTAAACATTCGAGTTACCTCCACCTTAGAGAGCTCCCATCCCATATCAGATTCCCACTTGAGAAAAAAATCCGGTTTCAAAGGCGTCTCCACCAATCCCCACAGGACTCCATAGACCAAGGATACAGTATGTGAGGGAGGGGAATCTAAGACACAGAGCCGTTCAAACACAGTTAACGGGTGATGAAGTTGCGTCTTGGGATGGAGGGATAAATAGTAGGAACGAAGCCACTTATATGTGAACCAGCTTCCCGGGCAGGTCGAAGGGAGCGACTCCAAGGGGATCAAGGACCTATTCTGGAGGACAGCCTGGAGGACCTATTCTGGAGGACAGGGGGCATCAGGTCTACCCAGAAGGGACAAAACCTCAGAGTCGGAAAGAATGCCAGGGTTACTAAATAGCCCGGTCTAGAGGTAAGGGCAGGGGTAAGAAGAAGAGAGTCCCAGAGAGAGAGAAGGAGGCGAGATAAGTAGGTAATGTCTAAGCTAGATGGGCGAGAACCCGGGGGGAGCTAAGGGAGGGCCGCTGAGTGAACTAGAGAAAGATCAATTTCCAGAGACACCCACTGTTTCGAGGCAGCATTGTGGCAGAAGTCAAGAACTCTGGAGCAGATCACTGCTCGATAATAGAGAGGGAAATCCAGGAGGCCAAAGCCTCCCCGGACAAGCAGCGCGTGGCGGAGGCAAGGTCCGCCCGGAGACCAGATAAAGTGAGTCACTAGAGTCCGAAGACGAGAGAAGAAGGAGGCCGGTGTAAGGTACCGCAAGCTTTTGTTTGGTCTTGTTGCTATGGTTACGCCTGTCTGCTGAGACTGGTCAGCTGACCTTGATGTGAGCACCTGGTCTGGACTTATTTAAGCTGGAAGTTTTCTCCCAGTCTATGCCTGCTAAAGAGTTCAGTTTATCTCCTAGTTAGCTCTATACTGTATCGTGATATCTGGCATTTTGACCCTTTGGCTCCACTTTGACTCTTCTCTCTGGTATTAGCGTTTTTGTACTTCGTGCTCTCCTGGTTTAAACTCGGCTCTCTGACTACGTATTTTTGTGTGTGCATGTTTAGGTTTGTTTTCTGTAAGTCGTGTGGCTTCAGCCTTTCCCGAAATGTTGTCAGTTTTTGTAGTTTATTGTTTTGACTTTTTGACTGTCCCTCACTTGTCTAGGGAGGGACTGTCATCGTGGTTATGGACGTCCTAGGGCAGGTACGTAAGTAGGCAGGGATAGGGGAGGGGGCGAGAATAGTGTGCACTCCTTCCCTGCCCAGTCATGACAGCCGGGACCCACACCGGGAGTGTCTGCTTATAATACAGTAATCACAGGAGGATGTCCATTTTGATCATGGCCATTTTACCAAACCATGAAAGAGTTAGGATGGATGCTCCAGGACTTAAGGTCCCATTCAAGGATCCTTTATAACGGGAGGAAGTTGACCTCAAAAAGAGTATTGAGATCAGCAGTGTAGTAAATACTAAGATAATGAAGAAGACTGGGTGAAGTCTTGAAAGGGAAAAGGGAAGAAACCTGACCAAACAACACTGAGGAGAGAGAGATGCTGAGGAGTTCCGACTTACGGGTGTTAACCTTAATATTCTTCAAATTCAGCTAAAATAACAGGGAGGGAAACTAACGGAGAAGTGACATAGTATTCAGGGACAGGCCAGGGATAGAATTGTTCTGACACAGTGCCACCACCAGGTGTTCCATGGCAATAACATAAAGCAGGGGTGAAAGGGGGCAACCTAGTCGAATCCTGTTATGGATGGTAAAAGGATCTGAAAAAGTACCATTAACCTTCACCTGCGCAATCGCACTCCGATAAAGGGCAATGATACGGTGCGACAGGGCAAGATATAAAAAGTGCCATCCCACTCTATCAAAAGCCTTCTCGACGTCTATGGAAAGTAAATAGACTGGGATGCCACGGGACCTGGCGGCAGCAATGAGAGTGAACGATTTGAGGGTATTGTACCTCGCCTCCCTACCTAAGACAAAACCCACCTGGTCTGTGTGTATGAGTGAGAGGAGAAGGGCACCCAACCGGGAAGCAAGAATTTTAGAGTTTTATGTCCAAATTAAGTAGGGAAATGGGGCGATGATTACAGAGGAGGAGCTACTAGAGGATGGAACAGCTTATAGAAACGGGCTGTAAATCCGTCAGGGCCAGGGCTTTTGCCATTTTTTCAAGTTCTTGATAGCATCCGTTAACTCCTCAAGCTCCAGTGGTTGTTCAAGGTGAGCCCATGTATCAGAGGATAAAGAGGGGAGCTTATGGCGGGTAAGGTAGTGGGCAATCTTGTCCCCTTAAAGGGGTACTCCACCCCTAGACATCTTATCCCCTACCCCCCCCCCCCCCCCCGCAATATAGCATGCGGCACCCACCTGTTTCTGGTCCGGAAGCGCTGGAGGGTCTGGGTCCTGACCTTGGGAACGGAAGTTCGTGAAGTCAGGACTCCACCCCCGTGTGACGTCACGCCCCGTCCCCTCAATGCATGTCTATGGGAGAGGGCGTGGCGGCTGTCACACAGGGGACGTCACACGGGGGCGGAGTCGTGACGTCACGAACTTCCGTTCCCGTAGTCGGGACCCAGACCTTCCAGTGCTTCCGGACCAGAAACAGGTGGGTGCCGCATGCTATATTGCGGGGGTGATAGGGTATAAGATGTCTAGGGGTGGAGTACCCCTTTAAAGGGACAAGATTGCCCACTACCTTACCTGCCATAAGCTCCCCTCTTTATCCTCTGATACATGGGCTCACCTTGAACAACCACTGGAGCTTGAGGAGTTAACGGATGCGGCGGGACCCCCGCAATGTCTAGGGGTGGAGTACCCCTTTAATACAATAGAGAGACTGATAATAAGACTGGAACTCCTCAACTATCCGTCCAGTAGTGTGGAGTTTGCCAGATACAAGGGAAGTAATTGAAAGAATGTACGAGTGAGAAAAAAGCTTTGGATGGAGGGCTCGAGACAACCAGGACCCTAACATGTCAGCATACTTATAATATCCCCGATAAGCCTTCTCTCTGAGGCAGAACGACCGCTTATCCAGATTATTCAAAATCTGCTGTCTCACAGTCGAGATCTGGGCCCGGGTTGTGTACGAGTAGGAACTCTTGTTGGACACCTCCAAGGAAGCCAGAGTTGGCCCTCTTGAGGCGGAAGCTGTTTTCATATACGTCGTTGCCCAGTCTTGTCTTGTTCAGTGGAGGTCGATAGAGATGAGCGAATCGAATCGGACGAATCCTGATTCATTAGGAATTTCCTGAAAAATCTGATTTCGTAATGAATCCGAATATCGCCGCAATTTGATAAAACAAATCGCTTCATTAAACTCAATTTAGTGCAGTCCAGGGGATCTAAAATGGCGACTACACATGTAAGGACATGGGGCAAGGAACTCTGGGAAGGCGGGTAGGCGGGATCGCCCTGAATCACAAGCAGCATGCAGCCTATCAGCAGCCAGCCCTGTGATGTCACAGCCCTATATATTTGGCAGCCATCACTGCAGACAGGCATTTCTTGGATTTTTTCCTGAGAGAGCAGACAGTGTCTGTCTGTGTGTTACTGAGAAAAAAGATCTTTTACATCGGCGAATCAATTCACCTGAAGCCCACATCACTGCAGGCAGGCAGATAGACAGGGACAGTAGAGAGCGAGAGAGAGTATACTTTATGTTGCAACTGTACTGGGGTGTATTACTCTAAAGCTAATAGGGGCCAGTTAGTGTGAGCACTAAAAGACCTAGTCACCTGCTTTTAACGCCTAATTCAGGTGTAACCGTACTGGGGCGTATTTTGCTATCATAAATATAATATACGCACTCAGCTGTTGTACAAGTATGTCAGGCAGAGAACTGCCAGGCCATGCACAGAGGAGTGGCAGAGGCCTAAATTTATCAGGCACAGGCAGAGGTCGCAGTAGACTAGGGGTGCATTGAAGCAGGAGTTGTAGCGTGAGGTCTGAGCTCCAGTGTCCGCTAGCGGTCGTGTCTCGACCAGCAACCCAGGAGCCATCATTGATTGGTTAACTCGGTCATCAACTTCATCACAAGTGACATCTGACACCCCCAGTCAACAGTCATTGGGTTCCTCAGACTCTTAATGGATTGAATAAATAATTGAATAAAGAATTGAAGTTTTAGGAAGCTGGATTATCTACATTTTCTTCTACTGCTGTCTGTCTGGGATCCGACCCACTCCCTTTCTGTGCTTCCTAGAAAGAACTCGCCAGGTTCAGATGATTGATTGCAACACATGGTGAGCTGACTCCTTGCTTTATTTACTTTTATTCCTCAGACTCAACCCTCAGTTGGCATGGCCCGGGAGCAATCCCTGTCCTCCAACTGCCTCTGTCCTATGCTGTTCCCTCATGCAGAGAAGTATTGTATGCTGTGGGTTCAGCTCCACTATACAGCGAGGATGATCAACTAGAGGACAGTCAGAAGCTACTGCCCAGTGGGCAAGTAGTGATGAAGAGGGTGGTGTGGGAGGTGGTGTTGCGAGCATTCAGGCTCCTGAAAAAGACACAGTTGAGGTACCTGGGGAGGACATCAGTGACATGCAGACACAACTTGATGATGATGAAGAAGATCGCACTTGGGAGCTGGGTGCAGAAGGGGCTTCATCATCAAGAGAAGAGGGTGGCAGGTTGCCTGTGAGGCAGCAGCTGAGCCAGCATGGTGGCAGAAGTGGAAAGTCTGGAGCCAAACGTGCCCGGGATAGACCACTTGCTTCGCGGCAGCCAACATGCCCTCGAGGTAGTGGAACAGGGGTTCCCAGAGTCGGCGGCAGTAGCAGTCAGTCAGTGAGGACTGTTGGGGGAAAATCTGCTACTCGGCGGTGTGGCAGTTTTTTTTAATCAAGCATCCGGAGGATGTTAACACAGCCACATGCAAGATGTGTCGGCAGAAGGTGAAGCAAGGCCAGGGTCCCAATGTTGGCACCATGGCCCTGCATCAACATATGCAGCGTCACCATCAAGAGGTCGCCTGGGAGAACCATGGCTCCGATGAGGTGGTACAGCCTGCTGAAGCAACCTCTGCATCACCCAGTGGCATGCCGTTCCCTGATCCATCCAGCCAAGGCTCCACCACCTCAGCTGAAGGGGGCTGTCTGTCATTCCCATCCTCTTTTGGTCCAGATGCTCCTGCTCCTCCTACTTCTCGTCAGTCATTCCGGCTTCAATCCATCACAGAAGCCAAGTCCAAAAGACAACAGTATGCGCCCACTCATCCAATGGCGAAGAAGCTGAATGTGCTCCTGTCCAAGCAGCTGGTGATGCAGTCCCTCCCTTTTCGAGTGGTGGACTCTGCACCTTTCAGAGCACGGATGATTTGTGCCGAGCCGAGGTGGAGAGTCCCAAGCTGTAATTTATTTTCCAAAAAGGCAGTACCAGCCCTGAACAAATATGTAGAACAGAAGGTGGGCAAGTCCTTGAGCCTGTCCGTGTGTGTCAAAGTGCACGGCAGCGCCGACGTGTGCAGCTGTAACTACGGTCAGGGACAATACATGTCCTTTACGGCCCACTGGGTGAATGTGGTTCTTGCATAGCCACACCAGCAACTTGGCCAGGTCACGCCGCTTCCGCCTCCATGCTCTCACACCATTGGTCCTGCGACAATGTCCAACTCTGCCTCCTCATCCTCCGCCATGTCCTCAGCCTCCACTGCACTGACAAGTCTCAGTGCCTCTCCAGCATACCTCCTCATGGTCTCCTCATGCTTCCGCCACCTCCAGGCTGTGTCATTCTGCCGCCATATGGTCTCCTTATGCTAATGCAACCTCCATGGTTCTGTCATTGTGCCGCTCTGCGGCATACATAGGCTGCCGCCACCTCCAGGCTGTATCATTGTGCCGTCATGTGGTCTTCTCATGCTGCTCACACATTAAATTAAACTATTAATGTTAATCTATTTAAATATCTTCAATTTGAATAAAAAAAAATATCTTCAATCTTTTCAATTGTGAGGCCCTATGGTCTCATCAGGCTGCTGCCACCTCCAGGATGTGTCATTGTGCCACCATGTGGTTTCCTCATGCTGCTGGCACATTAAATTAAACTTTTAATGTTAATCTATTTAAAATCTTCAATTTAAGTAAAAAAAAAAATATTTAATCTTTTCAATTGTGAGGCCTTATGGTCTCATCAGGCTGCTCCCACCTTCAAGCTCTGTCATTGTGCCGCCATGTGATCTACTTGTTATATTGATCTTGTAGTTTGACAGTATTTTTTCAAAGTAAACGCCTCGGGCACCCCGGGTCACTCAATCATGAGCATGGGAGGGGGGATTTTTCACTGCAGCAATTTATACACTGCAGCAATTATACACAATTGGAGCTGGCATTACCGTGGCTGCTGGCACCAGACTTGCCCTCCAATGGGTCCTCACAAAAGGATTTAAAGTTTGCTCATTCCAAATATCAGGCTCTGTTATTGTGCCGCCATGTGATCTCCTCATGCCACTGGTGGCACATTAAACTTGTTAATCTCTTTAAACTCTTCAATTGACATCTGAAAAATCTCTTTAATCTCTTCAATTGTGAGGCCATATGGTCTCCCGACCCTGCTGTCCCATTCAGACGCTCTGAGGCAGTGATTCTAATAGCGATGCCTGTAATCTGCATGTCATACTGAATAACAGTATTATATCACTACCCCAGCATACTCCCTATGCATTTTACGGCAAGGCAAAGTGTTCCACACCCCCAATTGAGGCTCTCTGTAGCTTGGAAATAGCCCTTTTTAATAGCAATTCGCAGTGAATAAATTTGGATTCGGATTTTTCAAAAATCCGCTCATCTCTACTGGTCGGGGTTCCTCCCCTTGTCTCTGAGCACTGAACACCTTGTACTTCTGGCCCCTCCAGGTAGGTTGGAGTTCTGGAATAAGACAGAACTGGAAGATAATGGGTTCCTGTAGGCTTCACGTTTGATTCTTCTTAAAGGGGTACTCCACTGCTAGACATCTTATCCCCTATCCAAATTATAGGGGATAAGATGTCTGATCACGGGGGTTCCGCTGCTGGGGCCCCTGCGATCTCCCGCAGCACACAGTGTTATAAACAAAACGCCGGGTTTCTGCAGCAGTAGTGGTGACGTCATGGCTACACACCCTCGTGACGTCACACCACTCCCCCTCCACTAATGTCTATGGAGGGGGCGTGTGTGACATCAGAAGGGGTCGTGGCTGTGATGTCACTATCACAGCCTCCGGCTCACAGTATTCTGAACAAAATGTTCAGAACACTGGGGCATCGGAGTACCCCTTTAACTCACACACCAACAGTTACCTTCTAGTATAAATCTATCAGGTAGGTGCACCCAGCCCCTCCCCCCAGCGCCCCTGCTAGTTACTAGTATATGTAATAAACATCCTGGCTTGGCGCTGAGCATAGCCACAGTGAAATACTTTATAGTATCAAGCCAAGATGGTGGACATCACATCAACATCAGGACATCACATCAAAATTCATCCAGCAGGTATATTTCATGTCCATATCCCAACTATATTCTACATCCATATTATAAATGCACAATGTGTGTTATCTCCTATAACGGGGTCACATGATCATCCATATTAAGTTAAAGGGGTTATCCACCATAAGGTGTTTTTAGTACGTACCTGGCAGGCAGTAATGGACAGGCTTAGGAAGGATCTGCGCTTGTCTTGGGGATAAATGGCTATGTTGTGAGATTACCATAACACTGTGGTTAGCTTTTTGTGAACTGGTATTTCTTGTTTGACTTTTCTTTTTTTGACTACTAAACCCACAATTCCATTTTCCTCCCTCTCACACATCAGCCACCCCACCCATTGAAACATAAATGAGCTGCATCCATTCAAAAGACCTGTGGTTTTCAATCAGGGTGCCTACAGCTGTTGCATTAGTTGCAGATTGATCGCTCCACCCATTGAAGCAGACAGGCTCCCTGTCATCAGCTGACTGACTAGCCGCTTTGCAAGCTGGGAAAAATCTTAGACAAGTCATTTTGTATGCTGGTAAAAATAAATATTGGGGTGAAAATCACAGAAGAATTGTGAGAAAACTGTCACACAGAGGTACAGACACTATATTATGAACTACACTAACTTTACAGCCCCTGTAGCATAGTCAAATATAAAGAATTCCTGGAATACTCCTTTAATGTTTTGGATAAATGGGGGAAAATACAGAAGAAAAGAGACAGGACAGAGATTAAATAAATCTACACAAAATTACTGCAGCCGGTGACTGAGTAGAATTTGTGATTGTTCTCTACATTTAGTGGTTACTACTCACCTGAGAGGTTACCTTTTGGAATGTCCTCCTTATACTGCTCATCAATGCTCACATCTGTCTCCTCCTCTTCTTCCTTTATGTCTGTAAAATATATGAGATCTTTTCCTCTTGGAATGTCCACCTCATACTGCTCATCACCGCTCAAATCTGTCTCTTCTTCTTTCGTTATGTCTGTAGCATTAATATAGATCAGATCTTTTCGTGTAGGAAAGTCCTTCTTTTCCTGCTCATCACTGCTCACATCTGTCTCTGGATCATTAATATTGTTCCGATCTTCTCCCTGATTAATAAGATGGGGAAAGAATATTGTAAAAATCATCAGACAGTAGGAGAAGTCATGTGGGATGTTGTAGATGAGCAGGAGATGAGGAGTCATGGAGGGTGAGGGGACTGACCACAAGAGCTTCACAGCCCTTCTACAGATCATAGGGAATATCTCCATCTACCTGATCCTGATCCTGTGGAAGAAGAGGACGGGGACACCTCTCTGGTGCTGTTCTCTTACTGGGTCTGACTGTAGGGAACACATACAGAGACTGAATTCATTCTTTACATACAAATAATGAGAGGACGTGTGTATATAGTCATGTCTATTACCTGCTGATGTGAGGGGCTGCTGATCCTCCATCATGACCTGATCCTTGTACTGATCCTTGTGTCCTTCTACATACTCCCACTCCTCCATGGAGAAATAGACCGCCACGTCCTGATACCTTATAGGAACCTGACACACAATGATACAGTCATCACCCCGACCCCTCCAGTGGTGTTACTGTATAATGTCCCAGCATTCCCAGCAGTGTCACCTCTCCAGTCATCACCAGACCCCTCCATTACTGTATAATGTCCCAGCATTCCCAGCAGTGTCACCTCTCCAGTCATCACCAGACCCCTCCATTACTGTATAATGTCCCAGCAGTGTCACCTCTCCAGTCATCACCAGACCCCTCCATTACTGTATAATGTCCCAGCAGTGTCACCTCTCCAGTCATCACCAGACCCCTCCATTACTGTATAATGTCCCAGCATTCCCAGCAGTGTCACCTCTCCAGTCATCACCAGACCCCTCCATTACTGTATAATGTCCCAGCAGTGTCACCTCTCCAGTCATCACCAGACCCCTCTATTACTATATAATGTCCCAGCAGTGTCACCTCTCCAGTCATCACTAGACCCCTCCATTACTGTATAATATCCCAGCAGTGTCACCTCTCCAGTCATCACCAGACCCCTCTATTACTATATAATGTCCCAGCAGTGTCACCTCTCCAGTCATCACCAGACCCCTCCATTACTGTATAACGTCCCTGCATTCCCAGCAGTGTCACCTCTCCAGTCATCACCAGACCCCTCCATTACTGTATAATGTCCCAGCAGTGTCACCTCTCCAGTCATCACCAGACCCCTCCATTACTGTCTAATGTCCCAGCAGTGTCACCTCTCCAGTCATCACCAGACCCCTCCATTACTGTATAATGTCCTAGCAGTGTCACCTCTCCAGTCATCACCAGACCCCTCCATTACTATATAATGTCCCAGCAGGGTCACCTCTCCAGTCATCACCAGACCCCTCCATTACTGTATAATGTCCCAGCAGTGTCACCTCTCCAGTCATCACCAGACTCCTCCATTACTGTATAATGTCCCAGCAGTGTCACCTCTCCAGTCATCACCAGACCCCTCCATTACTGTATAATGTCCCAGCATTCCCAGCAGTGTCACCTCTCCAGTCATCACCAGACCCCTCCATTACTGTATAATGTCCCAGCAGTGTCACCTCTCCAGTCATCACCAGACCCCTCCATTACTGTATAATGTCCCAGCAGTGTCACCTCTCCAGTCATCACCAGACCCCTCCATTACTGTATAATGTCCCAGCAGTGTCACCTCTCCAGTCATCACCAGACCCCTCCATTACTGTATAATGTCCCAGCAGTGTCACCTCTCCAGTCATCACCAGACCCCTCCATTACTGTATAATGTCCCAGCAGTGTCACCTCTCCAGTCATCTCCAGACCCCTCCATTACTGTATAATGTCCCAGCAGGGTCACCTCTCCAGTCAGCAGCTCCATCATCTTGTTGATGAGTTCTAGGATCTTCTGTTCATCCATTTCCTCATGTATCGGGGAGTGAGGTGGGGGCCCCGGGATTGGGCTCAGGGTTCTTCCCCATCCTTCACACACAGGGACCCGACAGCGCCCACTAGAGGACTTCTTCACTACTGTGTAATCCTGTGTATGGAGAGACACATTTTAATATCATTACATACATTCCCAGAATCTGCGATCTGCGCTCTGCGCTCCCGGGAGGGGGCGGGTTGGAGGTGGCGTCTGTCATCACTTCCGGCCCTCCGATTTTATGCTATTTTATATTTATTAATAATTATTTTCCAGGTTCTAAAGTTGCAGGGTTTTAACCCCTTCTATACTGCTCAGGCTACTAAGCTTGATTGTTTATTTTGTTTGCTATAGTTAAATTTTGCATTAATCCTATCATAATGGGAGGGGCTTATGGCCCAATTAGTACTGGGCCCTATTTAAGTCTGCTCAGAAGGGCCTGGCGGCTTCCTTGAGTGGTAGTGCTTGTTGTTTCACAGCCTACTTTTCTTAGAGATTGCTATTGAGCCTTGTGGCCTCAATAGCTTTCTATTTTCCGACTTTATTGGTTGCTTTCTCTGTGCTTTCCTTGTGGTAAAGCTTTTTTTCTGGATTAACATATTTTCTCCTTCTCTTCCCCTTCCCATTTTTAACTGCTCTTATCTTGCAGAGCATGTAGTCGGCTGACGGTTCCCGGGAGGCTCCTGCTAAAAAAATCGACCTCCAAAAGGAAGCACTTAGGGTGCGTTCACACTGAGTAATTCAAGAGGAATTTACTCGAGTAATTCCTTTTGAATTGTCCGCTCCAAATTAATGCACATCTCCTCTGCACATTGACTTTAATGTTATTTCTGCTGGCCTGTTCACACTGCGGAAATTCTGCTAGCAGAATTTCGACGCTGAATTCCGTTCCGCTTGAAGCAAGAACATGTTCTGCTCATGGAATCCAGTAGCAGAAATCAATTGAAGTCAATGGTAAAAAAAAATTCCGCCGACATCGTTTTTGCGTGGAACCCTTCACTTCTTTCTCCCCCAATTCCGCTCGCGAATTTCCCACGAATTTAGCGCGAAAATAAAATAATTTTTTTCGCCCGTAAATTTTTCGGAGTGAATTACTCTGGATTTACTCTGTGTGAACGCATGTGCCACGACTGTCAGACCTTACTAAAGGGCAACTATTTTCTCCCCGTCCCTCGTGCCGTGCCAGATACCAGACCCAGCAGGATCCCACTATCCAGGACATGGTGGTCTGGGTCAAAGATTTTGTGTCCTCTAACATGAATACTATGGAAGCTTCCATTGATGAGCTGAAGCAGATGGTGTCTGCCTCTAAGCGTTCGAGACCAGCTTCGCCACCAAGATCGATGGAGGTGTCCGTGAAAGCAGCGCATGATGACTCCCAGTCCTCTTTATCGGAGGAAGAAGATAAAATTCAGTATTTTTTCTTCCCGGAGAAAACTCAGCGGCTGCTAAGGTCTATCAGGTCGGGGGACCATGATGCCGATGGGGGTGAAGCCTCTACGTCTGCCTCTAAGGGGCCTAGGGCCTTTAAAGCAGATGATTCCCTTCTGTCTTTAACAAAGACTGCATGGAAAAAGCCGGAGAAAGGTCCCGTGCTTACCAAGCTCTTCAAGAGTATGTTCCCGATGCAGGAAGACCAGGTATCTTCCTGCTGGGGACCTGTGCCTAAGGTGGATTTGGCTATCTTCAAATTATCCAAATGGACCTTGGTACCCTCGGATGATGGCTCTAGCCTCCAGGATGCCATGGACCGTAAGGCTGAATTTGCTTTTTGGTGTGCTTATTTCACCGCCTCGGCATCCCCCTCTGTTGCGATAGCCTCTTCTGAGGTGGCTAAGTTTCAGAGAAACAGGTTTTCTCAGATTCAGTCTGACCTAGACCAAAAAGGTCTCAAGGGATGACATTTTGGCCTCTTGTAAGACGGCTAGTTTAGCCATTGACTTCCTCTGTGATGTCGCCCCTCAATAACTTAAGTTGGCCTCTAAATTCATGGCCCTTTCTTCAGTAGGGCATTGCCCCTTATGGCTGAAGCCTTGGAGGTCCGATACCTCCTCTAAGCACACCTTGTGTGCCATGAACTACGAGCTTGGCATGGGGGACTGTCTGTTGGACTGTTTGGGACTGAGCTCGACAGCATCATGGAGGGACTGTCTGATCGGAAAAGGAAATCTCTTCCTCAGCAGCCCTTTCGCGGTCGAGGGAAAAGGTATGGAGCCAGATCTGGCTCCCAAGCCAAACCCCAGAAGGATTGGGGTCCCAAAAGCAAAGGGGCAGTAGATGCCCCAGGGGCTCCAAGGGTGAAAAATCCTCTGCGCCCTGACTCGGCACGCCTCCTCGAGGCTCTACCGGCCAGTGCTCCCACTCTATTCCCACTCCCTTACCCATCTCTTCCTGTAGGTGGACGTCTCCACCATTTTCTAGATGCTTGGAGGACCCATATCCAAGATCCCTGGGTCCTTCAAATTATTGCGGACGGGTACAGAGTGGATTTGGAGGATACTCCTCCAGACAAATTTGTAAGAACCAGACTTCTGGTTCTCAAGAGCTCTCAAGAGCAGGGGGCGGGCATCTATTCTCCAGTATTTCTGGTTCCCAAAGTCACAGGAGATTTGAGGATGATCATAGACTTAAGGTTCTTCAACCAGTCTATCACACGGAAGCGTTTCCAAATGGAAACAATTCAGTCAGTTACCAATCTTCTCTATGGCAGGGGATTTCCTGGCAACTTTGGATCTAAAGGATGCTTATCTTCATATCCCCATCCATCCTGGGTCCAGAAGATTCTTAAGGATCGCTGTTCAAATTCAGGGAGTTCTACGACACTTCCTCCCATTCGGGATTTCTTCGGCCCCTCATACCTTTACCAAGGTAGTTGTTTCTGTGGTGGCCGCACTAAGACTTCAAGGACTATGTATAGTCCCTTACCTAGACAACTGGCTTTTCAAAGCCTCCTCCCAAGCGATCCTTCCCCAACATATTCAGACCGCTGTGTCCTTTCTCCATCCACTAGGCTGGATCAATTGGAACAGATCCAATCTTCAACCAGCCACATCCATGAAATTCCTAGGATTCATGATAGATTCCGTAGCGATGACTATTCATCTACCTCCCGAAAGAAAGCTACGGGTACAGGACACATCCCAATCTCTCTTAGTTCCCAAGCAGGTAACTCTCCGCTATCTAATGAAAATGTTGGGACTAATGTCTGCAACCGCGGAAGCGGTAGCCTGGGCTTTGTGGCACCTACGTTTGCTTCAGTCGGAAGTACTAGCCAAGTGGGATCACAGTCCAAACGGACTAAGTTCCGTGCACTCCCTGTCTCCTCAAGTCTGGTCCTCTCTACGTTGGTGGGCTCACCTTCAGGATGGAAAATCTCTGATCCAACCTGTTTGGATCATACTTACAACAGACGCATCCCTTGTAGGTTGGGGAGTGCATCTTCTGGACAAAACAGTCCAGAGTTATTATCCTCGAATCTCCAAGAGATTCGGGCCATCAGATTGGCTCTTTTTCACTATGCCCCTTATATTCAGCGCAAGGCTGAGAGTCCAGTCAGACAGCATGACCTATATATCAACAAACAGGGAGGTAGGAAGTCACAAAGTCTCCTGAGAGTGATAGGTGTGATTCTGGATTGGGCAGAATTGAACCTCACCCACTTATCGGCCGTTCATATCTGGGGTACTCACAACGTAATAGCAGATCGCCTGAGCAGAGGCCTTCCAAACGGAGAGTGGTCTCTCCATCCAGACATCTTTCATCAGATCACGCTCAGGTGGGGCATGCCAGAGATCGATCTCATAGCAACGAGGTTCAACGCCAAGGTGGACAGATTCTGTTCCCTCTACAGAGAGGTCAATCCCTTGGCGGTAGATGCTCTGTCAATCCCTTGGAGGTTCAGGCTGGCCTACATCTTCCCTCCTATTTCCTTGATCCCGAGGGTATTGATGAAAATCAGGCAGGCCCAAGCCTCTGTGATAGCCATCATTCCATAATGGCCCAAAAGAGCTTGGTTAACCCAACTCAATCAGATGAGTCAGGGTAAATTTTGGAGGCTTCCTCCAGAGCAAGCAATAGTGTCAGGGGACACTCACAGCTGCTCCAACATACAGATGTTCAACCTGATAGCCTGGAGGTTGATCGGTCTCTTCCAGGAGTAGAAGGGCTCTCAGGGTCGGTCTTGAGAACATTGTCGCACTCCAGATCTGAAGCTACAACTAGATCTTATGGAGGAATATGGAGCACATTTTCATCCTGGTGTCGGCTACGCCAACTGTCTCCAAAGAATCCTACCATTCCTGCTGTTCTGCAATTCCTGCAAGATGGATTGGACAAAGGACTGTCTCCTTCCACACTAAGGGGGAGATTTATCAAAACCTGTCCAGAGGAAAACTTGCCCAGTTGCCCATAGCAACCAATCAGATTGCTTCTTTCATTTTGCAGAGGCCTTGTTAAAACTGAAAGAAGCGATCTGATTGGTTGGTATGGGCAACTGGGCAACTTTTCCTCTGGACAGGTTTTTATAAATCTCACCCTAAGAGTGCAAGCATCAGCTATCTCGGCTTTCCTCAATAAGTCTCTTTCTCAAGACCCCCTAATTAGAAGGTTCCTGAAAGGAGCCTCTAGAATGAAACCTACATCATTCGACCTATCCCTGCTTGGGATTTATCAGTCATGCTAAGGGGGTTATCATATCCCCCCTTTGAGCCTTTAGAGAAGGTGGATTTAAAATTCCTTACACTTAAGGTTACCTTTCTGTTGGCCATCACTTCTGCAAAACGAGTCGGAGAACTCCAGGCTTTTTCCGCCTTTGAGCCTTATATTCTCCCGGATAGGATTCTTCTTAAGTTCTTGCTCTCTTTTATTCCTAAAGTGCCAACATTTACTAATATCAACCAGGTTATTTCTCTTCCTGTATTAGCTCCGCTCCTCGGAAGATACGAGAGGCCTTCATACCCTCGACCAGTCGAGATGTCTCAGGATTTACCTGGATCGATCCAAGTAATTCTGTAAGGATGAAAACCTTCTCATCCTTTTTTCTAGTGCCGGTAAGGGACACAGGGCTTCCAAACCAACTATTAGTCGCTGGATTAAGGAAGCCATTCGGGAGACTCATGTTTCTTAGGGTCTGGAGCCCCCTGAATTTGTTAAAGCTCACTCTACCAGAGCAGTAGCTACCTCTTTGCAGAAAGAAGCTCGATTCCTTTGGAACTCATCTGTAAATCTGCTTCTTGGAGATCTCACTCCACTTTCATCTCTCACTATAGAGTAGATTCCAGAATAGCTAGCTATTCCTCATTTTTGCGGTTAGTATTATCCTCCGCCAGGCATGAGTGCCCTCCCATGGGGGTATCTACTTGCTAATCCCCCATATGTGCCACTGGTTAGGACATAAGGGAATTGTTCATTTCTAACAATAATTTGTTTTCCCTTAGTCCTAACAGTGGCACAACAATCCCTCCCTTACTGTCTCTTTTTTTCTTTCTTCTACTTGTAATTACACAAGGGGGTGGGGCTTTCCCCCCCTATATATAGGGGGGGGGGGAGGGTCTAGACATTTATTTAAGGTTGTCAATAAAATTTCCACCAGTCCTAACCAGTCCACGGGGGCGGAATACCCCATCTGTGCCACTGTTAGGACTAAGGGAAAACAAATTATAGTTAGAAATTAACGATTATTACATAGATAAGAATGAGGTCATGAGACATCACTCCCAGAATCCCTCACCTCTCCAGTCATATCCATCTGTTATTACATAGATAAGAATGAGGTCATGAGACATCACTCCCAGAATCCCTCACCTCTCCAGTCATATCCATCTGTTATTACATAGATAAGAATGAGGTCATGTGACATCGCTCCCAGAATCCCTCACCTCTCCAGTCATATCCATCTGTTATTACATAGATAAGAATGAGGTCATGTGACATCACTCCCAGAATCCCTCACCTCTCCAGTCATATCCATCTGTTATTACATAGATAAGAATGAGGTCATGTGACATCACTCCCAGAATCCCTCACTTCTCCAGTCATATCCATCTGTTATTACATAGATAAGAATGAGGTCATGTGACATCACTCCCAGAATCCCTCACCTCTCCAGTCATATCCATCTGTTATTACATAGATAAGAATGAGGTCATGTGACATCACTCCCAGAATCCCTCACTTCTCCAGTCATATCCATCTGTTATTACAGAGATAAGAATGAGGTCATGAGACATGTCACGATGCCGGCTGGCAGGAGGTGGATCCTCTGTGCCAGAGAGGGATTGGCGTGGACCGTGCTAGTGGACCGGTTCTAAGTCACTACTGGTATTCACCAGAGCCCGCCGCAAAGCGGGATGGTCTTGCTGCGGCGGTAGTGACCAGGTCGTATCCACTAGCAACGGCTCAACCTCTCTGACTGCTGAAGATAGGCGCGGTACAAGGGAGTAGACAGAAGCAAGGTCGGACGTAGCAGAAGGTCGGGGCAGGCAGCAAGGATCGTAGTCAGGGGCAACGGCAGGAGGTCTGGAACACAGGCTAGGAACAAACAAGGGAACGCTTTCACTGGCACAATGGCAACAAGATCCGGCGAGGGAGTGCAGGGGAAGTGAGGTATACATAGGGAGTGCACAGGTGAACACACTGATTAGAACCACTGCGCCAATCAGCGGCGCAGTGGCCCTTTAAATCGCAGAGACCCGGCGCGCGCGCGCCCTAGGGAGCGGGGCCGCGCGCGCCGGGACAGGACCGACGGAGAGCGAGTCAGGTACGGGAGCCGGGGTGCGCATCGCGAGCGGGCGCCACCCGCATCGCGAATCGCATCCCGGCTGGAGGCGGTATAGCAGCGCACCCGGTCAGTGGATCTGACCGGGGCGCTGCGGGAGCGAGAGTGTAGCGAGCGCTCCGGGGAGGAGCGGGAACCCGGAGCGCTCGGCGTAACAGTACCCCCCCTTGGGTCTCCCCCTCTTCTTGGAGCCTGAGAACCTGAGGACCAGATTTTTATCTAGGATATTGTCCTCAGGTTCCCAGGATCTCTCTTCAGGACCACAGCCCTCCCAGTCAACCAAAAAGAAGGTTTTTCCTCTGACCTTTTTGGAGGCCAGTATCTCCTTTACAGGAAAGATGTCTGAAGAACCGGAGACAGGAGTGGGAGAGATAAGTTTAGGAGAGAAACGGTTGATGATGAGTGGTTTAAGAAGAGAAACGTGAAAGGCATTAGGAATACGAAGAGAAGGAGGGAGAAGAAGTTTATAAGAGACAGGATTAATCTGGCACAAAATTTTGAAAGGACCAAGATAGCGTGGTCCCAATTTGTAGCTGGGAACACGGAAGCGGACATATTTAGCGGAGAGCCATACCTTGTCTCCGGGAGAAAAAATGGGGGGAGCTCTTCTTTTCTTATCAGCAAACTTCTTCATGCGTGATGAAGCCTGTAAGAGAGAATTTTGGGTCTCTTTCCATATGGTGGAAAGATCACGAGATATTTCATCCACAGCGGGTACACCAGAGGGCAAGGGAGTAGGGAGGGGGGGAAGAGGGTGACGGCCGTACACCACGAAAAATGGGGATTTGGAAGAAGATTCAGAAACTCTGAAGTTATACGAGAATTCGGCCCATGGTAGAAGATCTGCCCAGTCATCCTGGCGGGAGGAAACAAAATGCCGTAAATAATCACCCAGGACCTGGTTAATTCTTTCTACTTGCCCATTGGATTGAGGATGATAAGCAGAAGAAAAGTTTAATTTAATCTTGAGTTGTTTACAGAGAGCCCTCCAGAATTTAGACACGAATTGGACGCCTCTATCCGAGACGATCTGCGTGGGCAACCCGTGAAGACGAAAAATGTGTACAAAAAATTGTTTTGCCAACTGAGGCGCAGAAGGAAGACCAGGAAGAGGGATGAAATGTGCCATCTTGGAGAATCGATCAACGACCACCCAAACAACAGTGTTGCCACGGGATGAGGGTAAGTCTGTAATAAAGTCCATACCAATCAGAGACCAAGGCTGTTCGGGAACAGGCAGAGGATGAAGAAGACCAGCGGGCTTCTGGCGAGGAGTCTTATCCCGGGCACAGACAGTGCAGGCTCGCACAAAATCCACAACATCCGTCTCCAGAGTCGGCCACCAATAGAAACGAGAGATGAGTTGCACGGATTTCTTGATGCCCGCATGACCTGCGAGATGGGAGGAGTGACCCCATTTGAGGATTCCGAGGCATTGGCGTGGGGAGACGAAGGTCTTCCCTGGAGGAGTTTGCCTGATGGAGGCTGGAGAAGTGGAGATCAGGCAGTCAGGAGGAATGATGTGTTGCGGAGAGAGCTCTACTTCCGAGGCATCCGAGGAACGAGAGAGAGCATCGGCCCTAATGTTCTTATCGGCAGGCCGAAAGTGAATTTCAAAATTAAATCGGGCAAAGAACAGAGACCACCTGGCCTGGCGAGGATTCAGCCGTTGGGCAGACTGGAGATAGGAGAGGTTCTTGTGATCGGTGTAAATAATAACTGGAAATCTTGATCCCTCCAGCAGATGCCTCCATTCCTCAAGTGCTAATTTAATGGCTAGTAGCTCTCGATCCCCGATGGAGTAGTTCCTCTCCGCCGGAGAGAAGGTCTTAGAAAAAAACCCACAAGTAACAGCATGCCCGGAAGAATTTTTTTGTAGAAGGACCGCTCCAGCTCCTACTGAGGAGGCATCAACCTCCAATAGGAAGGGTTTAGATGGGTCAGGTCTGGAGAGCACGGGAGCTGAAGAAAAGGCAGACTTGAGCTGTTTAAAGGCGTCTTCCGCTTGAGGAGGCCATGACTTAGGATTGGCATTCTTTTTGGTTAAAGCCACGATAGGAGCCACAATGGTGGAAAAATGTGGAATAAATTGTCTGTAATAATTGGCGAACCCCAAAAAACGTTGGATAGCACGGAGTCCGGAGGGGCGTGGCCAATCTAAGACGGCAGAGAGTTTGTCTGGATCCATTTGTAGTCCCTGGCCAGAGACCAAGTATCCTAGGAAAGGAAGAGATTGACATTCAAACAGACATTTCTCCATTTTGGCATAAAGTTGATTGTCACGAAGTCTCTGAAGAACCATGCGGACATGCTGGCGGTGTTCTTCTAGGTTGGCAGAAAAAATCAGGATATCGTCCAGATACACAACAACACAGGAATATAAGAGATCACGAAAAATTTCATTAACAAAGTCTTGGAAGACGGCAGGGGCGTTGCACAGGCCAAAGGGCATGACCAGATACTCAAAGTGTCCATCTCTAGTGTTAAATGCCGTTTTCCATTCATCCCCCTCTCTGATGCGGATGAGATTATAAGCACCTCTTAAGTCCAGTTTGGTAAAGATGTGGGCACCTTGGAGGCGATCAAAGAGTTCAGAGATGAGAGGTAGAGGGTAGCGGTTCTTTACCGTGATTTTATTAAGACCGCGGTAGTCAATGCAAGGACGTAGGGAGCCATCTTTTTTGGACACAAAGAAAAATCCGGCTCCGGCAGGAGAGGAGGATTTGCGGATAAAGCCCTTTTTTAAATTTTCCTGGATGTACTCAGACATAGCAAGAGTCTCTGGGGCAGAGAGAGGATAAATTCTGCCCCGGGGTGGAGTAGTGCCCGGGAGGAGGTCAATAGGACAGTCATAAGGCCTGTGAGGAGGTAGAGTCTCAGCTTGTTTTTTGCAAAAAACATCCGCAAAGTCCATATAGGCCTTAGGGAGACCGGTTACAGGGGGAACCACAGGGTCACGGCAAGGAGTACTGGTAACCGGTTTAAGGCAGTCCTTGAAACAAGAGGGACCCCAACTCTTGATCTCCCCTGTGGACCAATCCAGGGTTGGGGAATGGTGTTGAAGCCAGGGTAGTCCAAGGAGAATTTCGGAAGTGCAATTGGAGAGGACCAAAAACTAAATTTTTTCGTGGTGAGGTCCGATGCACATTAGGAGGGGTTCCGTGCGGTAACGCACGGCACAGTCCAATCTTTCATTATTAACGCAATTGATGTAGAGAGGTCTGGCGAGACTGGTCACTGGGATGTTGAACCTGTTGATGAGAGAGGCCAAAATAAAGTTTCCTGCAGATCCGGAGTCCAAGAAGGCCTTAGTGGAGAAGGAGAAGGTAGAGGCAGATATCCGCACAGGCACAGTAAGACGTGGAGAAGCAGAGTTGACATCAAGGACTGTTTCACCTTTGTGCGGAGTCAGCGTACGTCTTTCCAGGCGGGGAGGACGGATAGGACAATCCTTCAGGAAGTGTTCGGTACCGGCACAGTACAGGCAGAGATTCTCCATGCGGCGTCGTGTCCTCTCTTGAGGTGTCAGGCGAGACCGGTCAACTTGCATAGCCTCCACGGCGGAAGGCACAGGAACGGATTGCAGAGGACCAGAGGAGAGAGGAGCCGGGGAGAAAAAACGCCTCGTGCGAACAAAGTCCATATCCTGGCGGAGCTCCTGACGCCTTTCGGAAAAACGCATGTCAATGCGAGTGGCTAGATGAATGAGTTCATGTAGGTTAGCAGGAATTTCTTGTGCGGCCAGAACATCTTTAATGTTGCTGGATAGGCCTTTTTTAAAGGTCGCGCAGAGGGCCTCATTATTCCAGGAAAGTTCTGAAGCAAGAGTACGGAATTGCACGGCGTACTCGCCAACGGAAGAATTACCCTGGACCAGGTTCAGCAGGGCAGTCTCAGCAGAAGAGGCTCGGGCAGGTTCCTCAAAGACACTTCGAATTTCCGAGAAGAAGGAGTGTACAGAGGCAGTGACGGGGTCATTGCGGTCCCAGAGCGGTGTGGCCCATGACAGAGCTTTTCCAGACAGAAGGCTGACTACGAAAGCCACCTTAGACCTTTCAGTAGGAAACTGGTCCGACATCATCTCCAAGTGCAGGGAACATTGTGAAATGTGAAATCCCAGAATCCCTCACCTCTCCAGTCATATCCATCTGTTATTACATAGATAAGAATGAGGTCATGTGACATCACTCCCAGAATCCCTCACCTCTCCAGTCATATCCATCTGTTATTACATAGATAAGAATGAGGTCATGTGACATCACTCCCAGAATCCCTCACCTCTCCAGTCATATCCATCTGTTATTACATAGATAAGAATGAGGTCATGTGACATCACTCCCAGAATCCCTCACCTCTCCAGTCATATCCATCTGTTATTACATAGATAAGAATGAGGTCATGTGACATCACTCCCAGAATCCCTCACTTCTCCAGTCATATCCATCTGTTATTACATAGATAAGAATGAGGTCATGTGACATCACTCCCAGAATCCCTCACCTCTCCAGTCATATCCATCTGTTATTACATAGATAAGAATGAGGTCATGTGACATCACTCCCAGAATCCCTCACTTCTCCAGTCATATCCATCTGTTATTACAGAGATAAGAATGAGGTCATGAGACATGTCACGATGCCGGCTGGCAGGAGGTGGATCCTCTGTGCCAGAGAGGGATTGGCGTGGACCGTTCTAGTGGACCGGTTCTAAGTCACTACTGGTATTCACCAGAGCCCGCCGCAAAGCGGGATGGTCTTGCTGCGGCGGTAGTGACCAGGTCGTATCCACTAGCAACGGCTCAACCTCTCTGACTGCTGAAGATAGGCGCGGTACAAGGGAGTAGACAGAAGCAAGGTCGGACGTAGCAGAAGGTCGGGGCAGGCAGCAAGGATCGTAGTCAGGGGCAACGGCAGGAGGTCTGGAACACAGGCTAGGAACAAACAAGGAAACGCTTTCACTGGCACAATGGCAACAAGATCCGGCGAGGGAGTGCAGGGGAAGTGAGGTATACATAGGGAGTGCACAGGTGAACACACTGATTAGAACCACTGCGCCAATCAGCGGCGCAGTGGCCCTTTAAATCGCAGAGACCCGGCGCGCGCGCGCCCTAGGGAGCGGGGCCGCGCGCGCCGGGACAGGACCGACGGAGAGCGAGTCAGGTACGGGAGCCGGGGTGCGCATCGCGAGCGGGCGCCACCCGCATCGCGAATCGCATCCCGGCTGGAGGCGGTATCGCAGCGCACCCGGTCAGTGGATCTGACCGGGGTGCTGCGGGAGCGAGAGTGTAGCGAGCGCTCCGGGGAGGAGCGGGAACCCGGAGCGCTCGGCGTAACAAGACATCACTCCCAGAATCCCTCACCTCTCCAGTCATATCCATCTGTTATTACATAGATAAGAATGAGGTCATGTGACATCACTCCCAGAATCCCTCACCTCTCCAGTCATATCATCTGTTATTACATAGATAAGAATGAGGTCATGTGACATCACTCCCAGAATCCCTCACCTCTCCAGTCATATCCATCTGTTATTACATAGATAAGAATGAGGTCATGTGACATCACTCCCAGAATCCCTCACCTCTCCAGTCATATCCATCTGTTATTACATAGATAAGAATGAGGTCATGTGACATCACTCCCAGAATCCCTCACCTCTCCAGTCATATCCATCTGTTATTACATAGATAAGAATGAGGTCATGTGACATCACTCCCAGAATCCCTCACCTCTCCAGTCATATCCATCTGTTATTACATAGATAAGAATGAGGTCATGTGACATCACTCCCAGAATCCCTCACCTCTCCAGTCATATCCATCTATTATTACATAGATAAGAATGAGGTCATGTGACATCACTCCCAGAATCCCTCACCTCTCCAGTAAGCCGGAAGAGTATCTGTAGGGTGAGGTTTATGATCCTGTCGGCCATCTTGTTCCTGTCTCTCTCCATGGTTGATGGGTCATCCAGGAGAATTATCTTATATAGAAGATATCAGCAGAGGATCCTGGATTGGAGAAACCTGAAGGGAAGAAGAGGAGACGATGAGAAATGGCGGCTGCTAATAGAAACAACAACAGACGGAGAAAGAGACAAATACACAGAATGTTCTGGATCTTGTGATTTTCTTCCTTAAGTCATAAAACCTTGTGGACCTGAAGGGGTTAATAGTAATGTCCCCTCCCCCAGCGCTCCTGATGTCACCACAACCGTATATACCTCCACCTGCAGACTGTACAGGAGCCGTGTGCTTACAGGACCTGCGATGATGTCACCGTCATGTGATCAGTCACATGGAGGAGGAGGAGTCACATGATCAGGGGCTGCTGCTCTAGGCTCCTCTGCTCAGTGTATGCAGGACTCTGCTGTGCTGGTTGTGATCGCTGCTGGATGAGCTGAAGTTATGTGTATGCAGCAGAGCTGTGTGTGTGTGATGTGCGTGGTGCAGAGCTGTGTATGTGTGTGTTATATATGTCTGCAGCAGAGCTGTGTGTAATGTGCATGTAGCTGCGCTGTATGTGTACACAGTAGAGCTGTATATGTGTAATGTACATGTAGCTGAGCTGTATGTGTACACAGTAGAGCTGTATATGTGTAATGTACATGTAGCTGAGCTGTATGTGTACACAGTAGAGCTGTATATGTGTAATGTACATGTAGCTGAGCTGTATGTGTACACAGTAGAGCTGTATATGTGTAATGTGCATGTAGCTGAGCTGTATATGTGTGTTATGTACATGTACATGTTGCTGAGCTGTATGTGTACACAGTAGAGCTGTATATGTGTGTTATGTACATGTAGCTGAGCTGTATGTGTACACAGTAGAACTGTATATGTGTAATGTACATGTAGCTGAGCTGTATGTGTACACAGTAGAGCTGTATATGTGTAATGTGCATGTAGCTGAGCTGTATGTGTACACAGTAGAGCTGTATATGTGTAATGTACATGTAGCTGAGCTGTATGTGTACACAGTAGAGCTGTATATGTGTAATGTACATGTAGCTGAGCTGTTTGTGTACACAGTAGAGCTGTATATGTGTAATGTGCATGTAGCTGAGCTGTATGTGTACATAGTAGAGCTGTATATGTGTAATGTACATGTAGCTGAGCTGTATGTGTACACAGTAGAGCTGTATATGTGTAATGTACATGTAGCTGAGCTGTATGTGTACACAGTAGAGCTGTATATGTGTAATGTACATGTAGCTGAGCTGCATATGTGTAATGTACATGTAGCTGAGCTGTGTGTGTACACAGTAGAGCTGTATATGTGTAATGTACATGTAGCTGAGCTGCATATGTGTAATGTACATGTAGCTGAGCTGTGTGTGTACACAGTAGAGCTGTATATGTGTAATGTACATGTAGCTGAGCTGTATGTGTACACAGTAGAGCTGTATATGTGTAATGTACATGTAGCTGAGCTGTATGTGTACACAGTAGAGCTGTATATGTGTAATGTACATGTAGCTGAGCTGTATGTGTACACAGTAGAGCTGTATATGTGTAATGTACATGTAGCTGAGCTGTATGTGTACACAGTAGAGCTGTATATGTGTAATGTGCATGTAGCTGAGCTGTATGTGTACACAGTAGAGCTGTATATGTGTAATGTACATGTAGCTGAGCTGTATGTGTACACAGTAGAGCTGTATATGTGTAATGTACATGTAGCTGAGCTGTATGTGTACACAGTAGAGCTGTATATGTGTAATGTACATGTAGCTGAGCTGTACGTGTACACAGTAGAGCTGTATATGTGTAATGTACATGTAGCTGAGCTGTATGTGTACACAGTAGAGCTGTATATGTGTAATGTACATGTAGCTGAGCTGTATGTGTACACAGTAGAGCTGTATATGTGTAATGTACATGTAGCTGAGCTGCATATGTGTAATGTACATGTAGCTGAGCTGTGTGTGTACACAGTAGAGCTGTATATGTGTAATGTACATGTAGCTGAGCTGCATATGTGTAATGTACATGTAGCTGAGCTGTGTGTGTACACAGTAGAGCTGTATATGTGTAATGTACATGTAGCTGAGCTGTATGTGTACACAGTAGTGCTGTATATGTGTAATGTACATGTAGCTGAGCTGTATGTGTACACAGTAGTGCTGTGTGTAATGTACATGTAGCTGAGCTGTATGTGTACACAGTAGAGCTGTATATGTGTAATGTACATGTAGCTGAGCTGTATGTGTACACAGTAGTGCTGTATATGTGTAATGTACATGTAGCAGAGCTGTATGTGTACAGAGTAGAGCTGTATATGTGTAATGTACATGTAGCTGAGCTGTATGTGTACACAGTAGAGCTGTATATGTGTAATGTACATGTAGCTGAGCTGTATGTGTACACAGTAGAGCTGTATATGTGTGGATCATGTATAACTCCCTATATACACAGACATACGGTAGATATTATCGCACTATATCACACTGTCCGCTCTTTGTGCACTTATACTATATCACAGTTATTGGGGGTCTCTTAGATGACACCATAAGAAGTGCTGGATGATGTGCGGCATTTCCTTCCTCCCGGGAGAAGACTGGATGTTCCACAAGGCAAGGACGTCCAATAAAGCCCCATATACTGCACTGCGGCTGCCATTTTATAGAGAGAGAAAGATAGAGAGAGAGCAGGGACTACAGATCCCAGAAAGCCTTCACCAAATTCTATAAATACAAAAGCAAACTTAGTAAAATAATAATCATTGGGCTGACCTAAGACGATGATCTCCTGTCACCTGCAGTGCTGTGTCCAGTTGGTGCACTACAAATCCCAGCCAGCAGTGAACGCGCCCATAAAAGCGATCACATCAGAAATACCTAGAAAACTGAGCAAAGCATGTGTGCTGACCTGTATGTTACCATAAATACGTATTATAAGTATTGTAAATGCAGCATAGCCATCTAATGCTCAGATACGTGTATTTTCTGGGTTTAATAAAACATAAGGGGAGATTTATCACAACCTGTTCTGAGGAAAAGTTGCAGAGTTGCCCATAGAGACCAATCAGATCACTTGTGTCATTTCTCAGAGGCCTTTCTAAAAATAAAAGACGCGATCTGATTGGTTGCTAAGGGCAACTCAGCAACTTTTCCTCTGGACAGGTTTTGGTAAATCTCCCCCATAGTATATCTAGTTTTAACATAACAACATAGATAAAAGTGTCAGGAGTTAAAGTTGACTAGTAAGTGAGTGACACAGGGAGGAGAATATACCGAGGGAAGAGGAGGAGATACTGAAGGAGGAAGAGGAGATACAGAGGGGGGGGGGGAGGAGGAGATATAGAGGGAAGAGGAGGAGGAGATACAGAGGGAGGAGGAGGAGGAGATACAGAGGGAGGAGGAGGAGGAGATACAGAGGGAGGAGGAGGAGATACAGAGGAGGAGGAGATACAGAGGGAGGAGTAGAAGATACAGAGGGAGGAGGAGAAGATACAGAGGGAGGAGGAGAAGATACAGAGGGAAGAGGAGGAGATACAGAGGGGGGAGGAGCAGAAGATACAGAGGGAGGAGGAGATACAGAGGGAGGAGGAGAAGATACAGAGGAGGAGGAGGAGATACAGAGGGAGGAGGAGAAGATACAGAGGAAAGAGGAGGAGAAGATACAGAGGAGGAGGAGATACAGAGGGAGGAGGAGAAGATACAGAGGAAAGAGGAGGAGGGGAAGATACAGAGGGAGGAGGAGAATATACAGAGGGAGGAGGAGAAGATACAGAGGGAGGAGGAGAAGATACAGAGGGAGGAGAAGATACTGAAGGAGGAGGAGAAGGAGATAGAGGGAGGAGGAGGAGAAGATACAGAGGGAGGAAGAGGAGATACTGAAGGAGGAGGAGAAGATAGAGGGAGGAGGAGACGATACAGAGGGGGGAGGAGATACAGAGGGAGGAGGAGAATATACAGAGGGTGGGAAGAGGTTCAGAGAAAGGAGGAGAAGATACAGAGAGAGGAAGAGGAGAAGATACAGAGGAAGGAGGAGAAGATACAGAGGGAGGAGGAGAATATACAGAGGGTGGGAAGAGGTTCAGAGAAAGGAGGAGAAGATACAGAGAGAGGAAGAGGAGAAGATACAGAGGGAGGAGGAGAAGATACAGAGGGAGGAGGAGATACTGAAGGAGGAGGAGAAGGAGATAGAGGGAGGAGGAGGAGAAGATACAGAGGGAGGAAGAGGAAATACTGAAGGAGGAGAAGGAGATAGAGGGAGGAGGAGACGATACAGAGGGGGGAGGAGATACAGAGGGAGGAGGAGAATATACAGAGGATGGGAAGAGGTTCAGAGAAAGGAGGAGAAGATACAGAGAGAGGAAGAGGAGAAGATACAGAGGAAGGAGGAGAAGATACAGAGGGAGGAGGAGAAGATACAGAGGGAGGAGGAGAAGATACAAAGGGAGTAGGAGAAGATACAGAGGGAGGAAGAGGAGAAGATACAGAGGGAGGAAGAGGAGAAGATACAGAGAGAGGAAGAGGAGAAGATACAGAGGAAGGAGAAGGTTCAGAGGAAGGTGGAGAAGATACAGAGGAAAGAGGAGGAGAAGGTAGAGAGGGAGGAAGAGGAGAAGATACGGGGGGCGTGGCTTGGCGCGCTATGTGACCGGGCGCACAGGCACAGGGCTCCACCGATATCCTTACATTATCCTGAACTTTTGGCACTAAATCCTACGGGTGACTTACCTGCTGCTACCTGAAGGGTACCGGACACTGCTGGGCTCCACATGACCGGCCACAAGCGCAACAAAAAAGGTCCCGGGACCGCAGGATGGCGGGGCCTCTGAGGTGCGGGCCGGGCCGGCGCCATCTTCCTTAGCTGTTATTACAGAGCACCTGCAGAGCTTCGCGCGGGTAACAACCAGGCCTTCTGCTGAGAGGGAGTCGGGAAGCCCCTGGAGCGCTATGGAGGGTGCTGAAGACGACTGGCCAGCTGCGGGTGATGATTTACAGCCAGCTCCGATGTCCACAGTGAGTAAGAGGTCTGGTCCGGCTGCTGCTGCGCTGACTTCTTCTATTAACCTTGCCAGTACTGGAGTGCAGCCTGCTCTCACAGGGGACTACTCTACCATTTTCCCCCTGCTCATACTTGAGGCTACTGCTCCTCTGCTTGACCCCTCCACTCCTGCAACATCCTCTTCTCTCCATGTTAACCCCTCGTCTGCTGCAGTGGACAATACGCCTATGCCTGCTCTAACCCCCTCCTCTTCTATATCTAGCCCCACTCTGAAGGATGTGTTCCTAGCTGTATCTAAGGGGAACGCAGATGTCAAATTACTGCTTGGTAGTCTGCGTGAGGACATTAACCTTATCCATCATGACATGCAAAAGGTGTCCGAACGAGTCAGTGCAGTTGAGGAAAGAGTGCGCGATATGGAAGATCAGATCCCTCCACTTAAGAGGGACATGCACCGCGTAATTAACCATTTAACTGCTCTGGCGGCCAAGACAGTCGACATGGAAAACCGTCTCCGACAGAATAACTTCCGCCTGGTAGGCCTTCCGGAAAAAGCGGAGGGTCGCAATCCGGGAGAATTCTTTGACAGTTGGCTCCTTAACACTTTTGGAAGGGAAACTTTGACCCCCCTGTTTGCTGTTTAACACGCTCATAGAGTGCCTACTCACCCCTTGCCACCTGGGGCCCCTCCATGGGCTGTCCTCATCCGGATTCTTCATTATAAGGATCGCAACGTTATCCTCCGCAAGGCCAGGGATATGGACTCTCTTGCAATTGATGGACATCGTGTCTCCATTTTTACTGACTTTTCTGCTGAAGTTCAGAAGAGACGCGCTAAATTCACCGACATTAAACGTCGTCTGCTAGCACTCAACGTGATGTACTCCGTGCGTTACCCTGCACGCCTCCGTGTGGTTGCTCTTGGAACTACCCATATGTTTGGTACTCACGTGGCGGCCACGGAGTGGCTGGATGGCCACGAGGCTCAGATCAGTCGTGCTGCTCCATGATGTTTCCTCTTGCCTGTTCTCTGGACTCTCTAGCTAATGGGGCGTGTCCGAATTTCTGGAAGAATACAAAAGAGCGAGACTAATGGCTGGAGGGCAAAATATACAATAATCACTGATAGATCGCCAAAGGCAATCCAATAAAGGCCCTGAGGGTCCCAACCAAATATTTACTAAATACAGGACTTTAATTTGCGGGTCCAAAAATATAATAATGAAAAAAGAAGGAAAAATCACACATTTAAAAACACTATGTGCTCCTAACTAATAGCTGAATTAGGGCTTATTGGGCTCGACTAGCTCCACTATTTTCTTTAATTCGTAGGAGATACATTGTGTTTTTGTATCCCAGAACTACTGATTGTTAGGGTACATAGCAGTTAAAACCATAACACTGCCCCCCTCAACGTTTCGCCACCAAGTGGCTTTGTCAAGAGGCAAATGGGCAATTGCCCATTTGCCTCTTGACAAAGCCACTTGGTGGCGAAACGTTGAGGGGGGCAGTGTTATGGTTTTAACTGCTATGTACCCTAACAATCAGTAGTTCTGGGATACAAAAACACAATGTATCTCCTACGAATTAAAGAAAATAGTGGAGCTAGTCGAGCCCAATAAGCCCTAATTCAGCTATTAGTTAGGAGCACATAGTGTTTTTAAATGTGTGATTTTTCCTTCTTTTTTCATTATTATATTTTTGGACCCGCAAATTAAAGTCCTGTATTTAGTAAATATTTGGTTGGGACCCTCAGGGCCTTTATTGGATTGCCTTTGGCGATCTATCAGTGATTATCGAATTTCTGGAAGATCTCCTATGGACACTATTCCGGAGTGGGTCTGGAGACCCGTACCTCTTCAATCCTATGTTCTCTCCTGTTGTAACCATTTTTATAGTCCTTTATTGACCGTATCCTATCTTTCTGCCTAAGTACCTGCTTTTTTGCCAAATGTTCCCTTTTTATTTTTTTCCATTTTTCTAGGCTTTGCCCTGAGTGAGGAATGTGAGTGCTGTGACCTCTGTATTCCATATGCTACCTGCTCACTGCCACTGGGCTATTTATATGACTCCTATGTCGCAAGTAGCGATTGTCTGGTTAGTTGTTTGTTTGGGGTGTTTTTGTGGTTCTGTGTCCTCCCTCCAGAGAATTTTTGTGCATTGTTCTACTGTTTTCGGCCCTATCCGGCCCTTCTATCTGTCCATACTTATTGGTCTCTACTCTTTCTGTATTTTACTTCTCTGTATGTTTGATATGTCCTACAGCAATCTCTGCTTAATGTTGCTACTCCTGGTCCGTACCTTTATGTCCCTCTTTGGCCTCCATCTAGCTATCCTGCAGAACTGCTTGGTTCTCACTTCTTTCTGCTTACTGTCTCGAGTATTTTTATTCTCCCGACTGTCATTTATGTTTCCCTTGTGGTCTTATGGCTAATCACTTAACTGTAGTGTAGCAGTTTTTCAAGCTCTCAAACAATATCAGCCTGCCATACTATGTCTCTCTGAGACTCATCTCACTACTGATACTACACATTTATTGAATAAGCCGTGGGTTAGCCACGCTTTTCATGCCGCCTACTCCTCACATGCTAGGGGTGTTAGTGTACTTATTCCTAACAGTATTCTATTTACCTGTGTGTCTAAACTGGTTGACCCTGATGGCAGGTTTGTGTGCCTCTATGGCACGTTTAACCGTGTGTTATGTGTTCTAGTTGCCTTATATATTCCTCCCCCATACTCGTCGCCTTACGCAAAGAAGTATCCTTTCTCTCCTCTCTGCCTGATGCACCGCTCCTTGTGGTGGGGGATCTCAATAATGTGCTTGACCCGTCCATAGATAGATTCCTCGTTGGGGGCGAGCCTGGACTACCGGGGTTACAGGCTTAGACAGATTTTTGATGGAGATGGGGTGGACTGACTTGTGGACATGGAGACATCCTACTGACCTACAGTTTTCTTGCTATTCTAGTTCACATGGAACGCTCTCGCGCATTGATTTTGCACTGGGTAAGGATCTGCTTCTCCCCTTAGTTGGGTCGGTGGACTACCTTCCCCGTACCCTGTCTGACCACTCTCCAATCTTTCTACGTTTTATTACTGATTCTCATCCCAGAATGCGAGGCTCCCTGTGGCGCTTGAATCCTTTCAGACATACTATTCCATCTGATATTGTTGCCTTCCTTAAGATTAATGTGGGGAGCGCTTCCATGTGCACGGTTTGGGACTCTCTCAAAGCTTATGTCCGGGGTGTCTTTATCAGGGATATCTCCACCTGTAAATCGAAGAATAGGGCTTTCCACACTTCTCTACAGCAACAGGTACTCCTAGAGGAGCGTCAGTTCCTCGAGGACCCTTCTGACCGCAATAGGGAGAACTGGCAGTCTACGCAAGCTTTGTTGGACGCACATTTTCTCCAGATGGCGAACAATAAGCGCTTCTTCCAACAACAACGTTATTTCGAGAGTGTTGAAAGTACAAGTCGTTTGTTGGCTTGCACCATCAAGGCTCAGTCATGGTCGGCATGCATTCCTTGTCTCTGTGATGGTGCCAGAATATTGCTTAAGGATGATCAGGCTATTCTAGCTACTCTAGTCTCCTTCTATGAAGAGACTTATTCCTCTAAATTGACATACAGTGATGCTGCTATTGACCGGTTTGTAGCCGTTATTGCACTCCCGGCCCTGTCGCAGACCCAGAGAGACGTGTTGGACGAGCCTCTTACACTTGAGGAACTGGAGGTGGCATTGGGAGCATTGCCTTCCGAGAAATCTCGGGTGGTTGATGGCCTGCCTAATGAGTATTTTACACGCTACCGTGAGGTGTTGTTGCCCAAGTTGCTGGACGTCTGGCGGCAGAGGGGGTGGGACTCCCGGGATCTATGATAGAAGCTATCATTGTATTGCTATTGAAGCCCGGTAAAGACCCGCTATTTGCGAGTTCTTATAGGCCAATCTCTATTGTGTTCAGACGTCAAACTGCTAGCAAAGGTTTTGGTGAATAGATTGTTAAAGGTAATTACTACTTTAATACATGGGGATCAGATGGGATTTATGCCAGAAAAATCCACTGCTGATAATATTTGGAGACTTTATTTAAATCTGCAACTCCATCCAGACAATGCCACTCATAGGGTAGTACTTTCCCTCAACGCTGCCAAATCTTTTGACAGCGTCGAATGGAACTTTTTATAGAGCGTTATGCGCCATATGGGTTTTGGCCCAATATTTTTGAACTGGGTTCAATTATTATATGCTGCCCCACGTGCCAGGATTAGAGCCAATGGACTGTTGTACCATTCCTTCCCGTTAGGGCACGGTACTCGTCAGCGGTGCCCTCTATCCCCCTTTTTATTTGCCATTGTAATAGAACCACTGGTGGCGTTAGTAAGGGCCTCCCCCGATATCCGGTGGTTTTGTTATGGGACCCTGGAAGAGCGTACCGCTCTTTATGCGGACGGCATGCTCCTCTTTTTGAGCGATGCTCCACAGTCGCTGCCTCCTCTAATTAGTCTTATTGAATCATTTGGCTGTTATTCCGGCCTAGCTATTAAATGGGACAAGTCCACACTACTTCCCCTAGACCCTCTCCCTTCGATACTCGTGGCTGCTAGGGTTGGGCTCCCCATAGTTTCTAGATTTAAGTATTTGGGTGTGTTTGTTACGACTACTCCCTCTGACTATGTCTCTTTAAATCTGCTACCATTATTAGACCGTAGTTCCCAAAAGGTAGCTATATGGCGCAAGCTCCCCCTATCTATAATAGGTAGATCTAATCTGGTTAAAATGGTTCTCATGCCCCAATTTCTAAGAGAACTTATCTGGAATGGTAAATCGGCTAGGATCCGCCAAGAAACGTTACAGCGCGGTAAGGAGGTGGGTGGTTTGTCTATTCCTAACCCGTGGCTATATTTTCTGGCATCGCAGATCCAACAATTGAAGGGTTGGGCACGGTTAGACACTATAAGGCGTACAGGGGCTTTAATCTCACACCGTATTGGTGGTGTGACTCCCCTTTATCTTTTAGAAATGGCAGCGCAAACGCATCCCCCAGACTTTCCACCTACTTTCCTACTCCTCCGTAAAGTATGGTTGAAATTTAAGACTCTCCTACAATATCCTGTTATCATAACATATTCACCGTTGTGGTATAATCCTGAGTTGACTTCTCTGCCAGATATTACACTGTGACTCTCTTATCGGATACTGTACCTCTCCCAGCTATATGACGGGCTGACGCTGAAGTCATTTTCTCAGCTGCCGGAAGACTTTTCTCTACCACATTCTTTTTTCTTTTGTTACCTGCAGCTGAGACATGCACTTGATGTGCAGTCACGGGCGAGTGACCTGACTGTCGGCCCCTCATTGGTAGTGAACGAATTGTTCACCCGGGTCTCTACTAAAGGAGTTATATCGATATTGTATAAGCCCGGGTCTCTACTAAAGGAGTTATATCGATATTGTATAAGGAACTTTTATTCTCTTATCTTGAAGCATTCCCCTTACTTGTTAGGAAAAAGTGGGAGACAGATGTGGGTCCCCTGTCAGATGAACCATGGGCACAGATTTTAACTATGACCCCGCATCTGGCTGTGTCAGAGGCTCACCGGGTGTCCCAAATTTTCTTGTTGCATCGGGTGTATCGCACCCCTGCCTTTTTACACAGAAATGAGAAATGGGGTACGCCTCGATTCCTGTTGTGCTAGATGCTCTAGGCCTGATGCCCATTTACTTCATATGATGTGGGAATGCGCTCCTCTTACTCAGTTTTGGGCTGAGGTGGGTCAGCTGCTCAGTAGAGTATTCGGGTGTCCATTTAATTTGTCTGCTAAGTCGTGTATTCTGGGGTGTATAGATGGTTTGGATGAAGACAGTGGCTTAGGTATTGCTATCCATAGAATTTTATATCAAGCCCACAAGTTAATTGCACAACATTGGTTAAGAGCCTCTCCGCCTACTGTGTCCGAACTCATAACGAAACTAAACTATGTTATTAGGTTGGAGAAGGGTGTGTATCTTAAGCGGAAGGCTATGCATAAGTTTGAGCTTATATGGGGACCTTGGATTGACACTCCAGGTCTGCCGTCGATATACTTACGGAGGACCCCTATGGAAGTATTGTTGGGGGGAGTGAGATAATCTACTTGTTTTTCTTTTCTACTATGTTGCTCTTGTGTTCTGTGTCTTGTTCTCCTGTGTCAGTCTCGTTTTGTTGTATGTTCTATGGCAGTGGAGCTCTCTTTGAGCTTCTGAGTGGGACTCCACTTATACTTTTTCTGCGATCATTTGTAGATGTCCTCACCCACACCCTTTACCGACTGTCTAGAGTGGTGACCCTCCTTTTTCTACCTCTGTAGATTTTTTGCTATTATTTTGTATATTTTGGTTGTATTTCATCTATGCAGTGTATGTACGGATCAAGCATTCTATTGCACTATTTTTATATGTTGCGGTTTGATGCGGGAACCTAGGCAGGGGGGAGGTTGTGGGTTTGTTTTGTTGTTTGTTTATAAAAAAAATAAAATGTTCAATAACATTTTTGGATAAAAAAAAAAAAAAAGAGAAGATACAAAGGGAGGAGGAGATACAGAGGGAGGAGAAGATAACAAGGGAGGAGAAGAATCCGATGGAGGAAGAGGAGGAGAAGATGGCTCGGATTTCCCAGACAAGATGAGGGGGTTGAGGAGAGGAGAGTGCAGACTTTTCCTCTGGACTGAATGCTGGAGGAGAGGGTAAAGCAGAGGAGCAACTACAAACTTCAGGGCCCTATAGTGAAATTTTGAAGGTCCTAAGTGGCCGAATGTAGCAGGGGGGCCTCCAGGACTAAGGAGCCTGGTTACAACTGTGACCCCTATAGTTACACCACTTGATCAGAATAAATCCCTGGATCAATGTTCTATCCCCATAAGTGAGCACAGATGGGGACGGCAGCAACAGCAGGTGAGTTTTGCACCTTCTGCTGCTGCATAAGTACAACTCCCAGCATGCACAGCCAAGTGGACTGCTGGGAGTTGTAGTCATGCAACAGCTGGAGGCACACAACTACAACTCCCAGCATGCCTTTTGGCTGTGCATGTTAGGAGTTGGAGCTATGTAACAGCTATTAGCACTTTTTCCCCCTATCTGTTGCAAAACTGCAACTCCCAGCATGCCAAATGACGCTTCTTCCCTTCTGAGCCCTGCCGTGCGCCCGCTGAACACTTTTTGTCCACATATGGGGTATTTCTATTACTCAGGAGAAATAGTGTTACACATGTTGGGGGGCTTTTTCTTCTTTTACCCCTTGTAAGGATGAGAAAATTAGGGGTTACTCCAGCATTTTAGTGTAAAATATAAAATGTTTCATTTTCATGGCCCACTGTTGCAAAATTGTGTCAAACATCAGAGGGGTGTAAATGCTCACTGAACCCCTAATACATTCCTTGAGGGATGTAGTTTCCAAAATGGTTTCACATGAGGGGGGTTTCCACTGTCCTGGAACATGGGGGCTTTGTAAGTGTGACCTGGCCCCAAAAACTATTCCAGCCAAATTCTCTCAAATGCCAAATGTTGCTCCTTTCCTTCTGAGCCCTGTTGTGCGCCTGCACAGCACTTTATGTCCACATATGGGGTATTTCAGTGTTCGGAGGAAATAGGGTTACAAATTTTCAGGGGCTTTTTCTCCTTTTAGTATTGTAGATATGTAATTACCAGTCCTCTAAAGTACTAAAAGTAATGAAAAATAGAGAAAAAAAAGAGAAAAAGATGATGATGTAAGTATAAATGTTTAATATATGTAATCTGCCTTCACCTCAGCAGGGCCCTTGCATAAGGTGAACGGCAATTTGATAACACTTTGTAAAATTGTGTCGTTAAAATAATATATAGAGGGACTTCCGGTTCCGGCGCGGCCTGATGTAGACGGCGCGCGCTTGTGCTCCTCCACCCCCGACTCCTACCAGCTAAGTACCGCTGCACTAACGGGCTTCAGAAGTCCCCGAACACCACCCAACACCTCTGCCAGACCGAGGGGATGGACAGGTACCTCCAACGTGGCGGCTCCTTCGGTCCATCGCAGCCCGTGCCTCCCCAGCACACGCCACAAAGCGCACCTGTCATGGCGGCGGCAGCGGGACAGAAGCTGCGACCCGCTTCGGGAGTCCCCACACTGCCACCAATGAATGATACCCGCGTGGGGACGCCGGGGACTGACGGGGCGACACCGCATGGCGGCTCCCAACAACCGGCACCACCTGCAGTCCCAGAAATGGCGCAGCCTGACTCTGCAGTAATGGCGGCGGCCGCATCGGGGGAGACATCACGGCCACGACGAACGGAGGGGCAATTAAACTCTGAGGTAACCGCAATGGAAGTCAGCCTGCCAGCTGACCCACACTTGGGACCACACACTGCCACCGTGGGCCCCTCACTCCCTGGGACTACTATTGCAACCCCTCAACTTTCCTCAGGGCCGGCCTTTTCCATAGACTACCAGCACCTGGCGACTGAAATGGCGTTGCGTATTACCCCAACTGTACGAAATATAGTGGAGGAGGTCCTAAAAGCAACTCTCCAAAACCTAAAACTAGAAGTACAGGAACATACTGGCCGCCTGTCAGAATTGGAGCACAGAACCTCCCAATTGGAGGATACCGACACGGCTGCAGCTAAACGCCTACATGACATGGAATTAGAGATGACCCGCATTGGCGAGAAAATGGAAGACCTAGAAAATCGCTCTAGGCGCAATAATTTACGTATAGTGGGGGTTAAGGAGACAGTAGCACCTCTTGACCTGCAACGCTTTTGTGAGCGAGATCTTCCTAAGTCGCTTGGCCTGTCTCATCCCTGCAGGGTGGAACGAGCCCACAGAATTGGCCCATCTTCACACCCCCAGCCTAACCGACCATCTTCCACTCCGGAGGCCCGCCCCCGTCAAGTCATTCTGCGACTACTGGACTACAACAACAAAGTTGATATTCTGAGGGCGTTCCGCCGTCTGACACAACCCCTGGAAATTCATGGAATGCGCCTGTTGATTTTTGAGGACTTCTCGGTAGAAGTGGCGAAACGAAGGAGGGCCTTCAGCACTGTTTGCACTAAGCTATTTCAGGCGAAATATAGATTCCAACTGCAGTATCCAGCCACCCTGAGGGTGTTCCATCCTGACGGCTCTACTACCACTTTCAAGACTCCAGAGGAAGCATCTTCATCAATAGACCAGCTGCTGTCCTCTTCCTCCACGTCATCTTCCCGTCCACCGGCTCGGACACTCACTCGTCGTTCAAGGTCACCAAGGAGGAATCATCGTTCCCGCTCAGCACCTAGAGAATCGCAATTCTCCGCAAGCCAAAGACACCGACGTAGACGTCATCGCTCTCCAGGTCGTGGCTATGACAGCGACAGGCGATCTTCACCTGACTGACCACAGCTGTTCCTTGTTCCTTGTTCCTGATGACTTCACCTTCTTGCCTTTGAGCCTTCTGCTGGGACTACGGGAATGATGAACCGGACGTCCAGGTTTTCTCTTTATTTTTATCTTCCTCGCCTGTATGGCGCTGTTATACAGAAGGTTTCCAGTGTTGCCATATTCCAACCCGGCTTTGGTGCTGTAATGTTGCACAGCCGCACGGCAGGGTTGGCCTTTCACCTGCCTGACTGAGGGACTCGACCATCTTAGAAGGGGTCGGGGGGAGGGGGGGGGAGCATGGGCGTCCTGAAATGTGTGATATTACTTTGATGCCTATGTCGGCCGAAAAAAGGAAGTCCATCATCCAAAAGGAAGGTGTCGCTAAATTAGCAACACTTTCTAGGATATTCTACAGGATGGTTAACTGTTATTTGCTTGTATACTGTTTTTGTTTTGTTTGTTCTTTCCCACAGCTCGGAACCTCTAGTGAAAACTACTGCCCAGTTTATTATCGGGCACCTATCCTGCCTTACAGATACTTTACACGGTATTACTTATTCAGGGTCATGTTTGGTATGCCCCCATTGCTGCTGTGCCCTTTCATATCAACTTACACATATAATATCTGCACAGACCTCCATGAGGGATTGTCTAGATTGTCTTGATTTACCATGCCTAACATAATATCGTGGAATGTCAAGGGTCTTCGCTCCCCCCAAAAACGAAGACTTTTTATATGATACTTGAAACGATTCCACCCGGACATTGTCCTCCTCCAAGAAACCCACCTAGCTGGCTCAGATTTCTTTAGGTTACAGCAGCAATGGGTGGGGCAGGTGTTTGGTTCTCAGGCCCAGGATGGGAAAGCAGGAGTGGTCACCTTGATCCACAAATCTTTTGCATTTGGTCTTATATCACACGACACTGATGATGAAGGCAGGGTCTCACATTTACGACTTGACCACAATGGAGAGATCTTTAGCATTTATAACATATACGGTCCCAATGGGGAAAATAAGTCCTTTTTTCACGCTCTAGCGGACAGAATTCACGACGATAACACGACGAACAAAATAGTGGGGGGCGACTTTAACACAGTCCTCGACCCCCTAGTGGACAGGAAGGGCCCGACATCTCAAGCAATCCCCATACGTAGCAGGGACGGTGTATTGCCCCCTTTCTTAGACCAATTGGGACTGCTAGATGTGTGGAGAATGTCTCACCCGGATGATAGGGAATTCACCCATTTCTCCAATGCCCACTCTTCCTGGTCTCGTATAGACTATCTACTGACATCTCCGGAACTTTACCATAAAGTTAGCTCAGTAGACATTGGAGAACTGGCGTTGTCAGACCATGCCCCTCTCTGTCTACGGCTCTTGCCCTCCTACCCCAAAGGGACAGATATTCTTTGGCGTTACCCCTCACTGCTGGCCAAGGATGATACCTTCCTCAAATTACTTAGGGGTTGGTGGTTAGAATATACCGTATATAATGGGGAACACCGCTCAGACCCAACCCTGTTCTGGGAATCGGGGAAGGCAGTATTAAGGGGAAAATTGATGGCACACGTGGCCCACCTAAAACGCACCTCTCTGAAAAATCTGAATGAAGCCAGTGCTCGACTAAGTTATGTCTATGCCACCTTCGTAGCCCACCCTACTATTCAGAACCGGGAGGAATGGAAATCGGCTAGAGCCAATTTTGAATTATGGTGGGATAGAAGGGAACGCCTAGGGAGGTCCCACTTTGAGGTAGATCTCTTTAGACACGGCAACAAATCGGGACGTCTACTGGCCCGTATAGCTAAGGGAAAGATACCCACCCCTCACATAACAGCACTTAAAGACTCCTCGGGAGTCACGCACAAAAACCCTCACTCCATTAACAAATTGCTGTCCTCCTATTATAGCTCGCTTTATGAATACTCTCCCTCTGACCTTTCGGCGGGTGAGGCCTTCTTGAAACGGGTCCAACTTCCCACACTGACGGAAGAACAGAGGGAGATTCTTAATGCACCGGTGTCGGTGGAGGAAATACAGGGAGTTATCGGTCATCTCCATAACGGGAAGGCCCCGGGCCCTGACAGGTATTCAGACGAATTTTATAAAGCCCTATCAGAGCAGATTGCCCCAGTCTTAAGGGATATGTTTCAGGTATTCATGTCTACGGGATCGTTGCCCACAGAAGCCTCTCTTGCACACATAAAGGTTTTGCCTAAACCGGGTAAGGACCTAACTGACCCAGGCTCCTATCGTCCGATATCTCTAATTAGCCAAGACATCAAGATTCTATCAAAAATTTTAGCTGACCGTCTTTCTCGATTCATGCCAGCTTTAATCGGTTCCCATCAAGTGGGCTTTATTAGGAACAGATCAGCTACCTTGAATTTGAGAACGGTTATGGCGGTTCTAGATCGCCTACAGCATCAGCCCCAGAGGGGTGAAGCTCCTGCCTTGCTCACTTTGGATGCCGAAAAAGCTTTCGATAATGTAAAATGGGATTGGCTGGGACTGGTGCTGGATGCGATTGGTATTCAAGGGTCATTTAGGAATTACATTTCTGGGATTTATGCAACCCCCATGGCTAGAATACACACACCTGGTATCCTATCCACACCCTTCCCTCTCTTTAAGGGCACCAGACAGGGTTGCCCACTCTCTCCCCTACTCTTTAATTTAGCGTTAGAACCCCTGGCGCTCTCCCTACTGTCTGAAAATATTTATCCTGGCATTAAGGTGGGGAAGAAAGAAGTTAAATTGACAATGTTCGCAGATGATATTTTATTGTTCCTTGATGGCCCGACTGCTTCCCTAGGACGCATTCTTGAACATCTGAGAACATTTGGGGCGTTCTCGGGTTACAAAATAAATGTGTCTAAATCGGAACTTTTACCCCTAGGTCCTTTCCGTCACCAGTGGCTTCCAGAAATATCAGGTATGGGAGTCCGCATTGCTGACTCCTCCATCACCTACCTAGGTATCAAAATAGGGAGAACGCCCGACACCATATATAGTTTAAACTATACTCCCCTCTTCTCCAAGATTAAAGCTGAATTGCGTAAATGGAAAAAACTCCCCCTGAACTTTATGGGGAGATGTGCACTCATTAAAATGGTTAGCTTTGCGCGTCTCCTATACCCCCTGCAAACCCTACCACTTCTGTTAAAACATACTGACGTGAAAGGCTTAAACTCAGCATTCACCAAATTTATCTGGGCGGGGAAGAGGCCCAGAATCGCACTAAACAAACTGATGCTCAATAGGTCTGATGGGGGACTGAATTTTCCTAATGTAAGAGGATACAATCTATCATGTCTTTTTCGATTTGTTAATGACTGGATACATGGATCCTCTTACCATGCTCTTTACGATCTAGAGAGTGAATTGGCGGCCCCATGGAACCTAGCAGTCCTCTTACATACTACATACTCTAAACTCCCCTCCATAGTGAAACGCTCTGTACTGCTGAGTGATACGGTGGCATCTTGGAAAGAGGTCAGGAAGTTATATGGACTGCCTTACCTCTTATCCAAACATCTACCACTGGCAAAACATCCAGAATTTCCCCCAAGACTTCCTCCTGGGGTGCTTGGCCTTTTGGTCGGACAAAGGCCTCACGAAGGCCAAGCACTTTATGGACGTTACTCAGAAACGTTGGCTCCGAAAAACCGCACTGCTCTCCCTACACAACCTTCCCCCGTCTCATGCATTCCCTATACAACAGATATGCTCCTTCTTCTTTGGTCGATTGCGTAACCTGTCCAAAGAGGCCACAAAGAACGAACTAGACTATCTCATTGGTTCGGAACCCCGTAAATTGTCCATCTCCATGATATACACATCCTTTAGGAAAGTACTACTGAAATTTACACCCTCTTCTATTTTTTCAGCGTGGACCTCATGGGTACCAGGAGATGATATTTCGGAATGTATCTTGAATGGGTGGAATATCATCCGTAAATGTATTATCAATGAGAGATGGCGTGAAACCTACTACAAAATGGCTCACAAAGCCTTATATGGGTTTAACATACTGCCTTCCCCGGATTTCCCCGATCGTATCACGGCCTGCCCTAAATGTGCTACCCCTTTGACAAATATGTGGCATGGAGTTTGGACGTGCCCCCATACAGAAAGATATTGGCAAATGATTATATCATATATCAGAGAGAAATGGGAAATGTCACTACCACATACACCAAGAGCCCTATTGTTTCATCAGTTTAGACCACCTGACTTGACCGACCAAGGCCCCACCAAAACACCCCAACTAGTTCACATTGTCCTCTTAGTGGCACTTAGGTGTATCTTCGCAGCCTGGCTCTCCCCTTCTGTTCCCACCATCTCCATGGTCATATCGCAACTTAAACTGTTATGTGGGATAGATAGGCTTGATACTGAACGACACATGAGCACAAACACAGCAAAATATTTTGCCAAATGGCAAGATTTTATTGTTGCACACTACACATCAGCTGAAATCGAGGACATAGTTAAGCCCTTTAGCTCGACAGACTGGTACTGTCGTGGGGTTCTGAGTGATTCACTGGGGCCATTACGACTTACCTCTTGACCTTGACTTCTAGCATACTACGAGCATGGCACGCCTAATTTGAGCGAGGCGAATGAATATTGTGATACTGCCGCGCATTTCCACTTGGGTTCTCCATTAGCTGTGTGGAGTTTACAGTTTCTGGTTTGTAATTTATTGAATGTTCTTATGGCTCTTATTCGACGATATTCCGCACTTAACCATCAATGTGTGATGTCTGTTTATAACAATGAAAATTCAATAAAATGTGTTTAAAAAAAAAAAAAAATTATATATAGAAAATATAAAAGGATATATATATAAAAAATGATACATAAAAAAATATGCTAGTTGCGCTTAATCCGTTGGTGAAATAGTTCGGATATGTAAGACTTGTAATTGTCCGTAGGTGATATAGGTGCACTTATAACATTTAGATTATTTGCAGAAATAATTGCAAAAACAGTTCTTTGACTTGTATGAATAAGTCTTAGTATTGGAAGAGCGCTGTATTGGTTATCGGTGCACAGCACCACTCACCACCTGCAGGATACACTTGTGTTCGGGGCTAGTGTGGCTGTCACGGCTTGGTCCTGCGCTGTCAGCGGCCGCGTCCTGAGTTGTAGTGGGTGCCCGTCTGTGTTGGGGGTGAGTGGCACTCCGGCAGTCTGTGGGTCCCAAACTGGCACGGCAGGCGTCCGGCCTTTAGTAGTTATGTCCGGGGCTCACGCAGAGAAGCCGGGGCTGTGGATGGTGGATGCAGCTGGATCGGAGAAGGCGTTCCTCGTGTCTGACCTAGGCGCTATGCGCGCGTGTTGCGGTGGTCTCCAAACGAGGGGCACCCACTACAACTCAGGACGCGGCCGCTGACAGCGCAGGACCAAGCCGTGACAGCCACACTAGCCCCGAACACAAGTGTATCCTGCGGGTGGTGAGTGGTGCTGTGCACCGATAACCAATACAGCGCTCTTCCAATACTAAGACTTATTCATACAAGTCAAAGAACTGTTTTTGCAATTATTTCTGCAAATAATCTAAATGTTATAAGTGCACCTATATCACCTACGGACAATTACAAGTCTTACATATCCGAACTATTTCCCCAACGGATTAAGTGCAACTAGCATATTTTTTTATGTATCATTTTTTATATATATATCCTTTTATATTTTCTATATATTATTTTAACGACACAATTTTACAAAGTGTTATCAAATTGCCGTTCACCTTATGCAAGGGCCCTGCTGAGGTGAAGGCAGATTACATATATTAAACATTTATACTTACATCATCATCTTTTTCTCTTTTTTTCTCTATTTTTCATTACTTTTAGTACTTTAGAGGACTGGTAATTACATATCTACAATACTACATAGCTTTAGGCCTTTTAGGGTGAAGGCAACACCGTTAACCTCGAGTACTATATCTCATATCATAGGTGAGCTACACAATTTTCTTACTTTTTCTCCTTTTACCCCTTGTAAAAATGAAAAAAAAATTAGGACTACAACATGTTAGTGAGATCGGCCGGCCGCTGGATCGGGCTGCTTCTAGTTCCTCAAGAACTTCCTTTCCCATCTTCACCTCTGTGGCTGCCATCTTTACCATCACCAGAACTGCCTCATACTCTGGGAGCATCCACAGGGTAGGTGAGTGACTCTTGTATCTCCATTAGCCATCCTAGGACTTTTAGTCTGCCAACCTCAGCAAGTATTGCCCCAGTCTCCTCTGACTCCTGTTCCAGTCCCTGCAGTGGGCCCTCACCAACACCTATATGTTTCCATCTCCCCTCTAGTGCCCTGTCCTACCATGGTGACCCCTGCATCTGCCTGGCTAAGCAACAGAGGGTATCTGATAGGGGTAAGCTGAATGCAGGGCCCGACCTTTGCTCCTAATGAGGGCGTCCCCTTGAAGAAGGGGTCCTCCGTCCTCCCCCTATGGCAGCCACAGCATGGGATATGAAGCCAACTACTTTCCCAAATGCCAACCAAGGAGGACTTTCGGTCTCTCATCTTGGAGGTGAAGGAGACCTGTAGGGTGGAAATTTCCTTGCTCAGATGTGACCTACGGCATGTTTCTGATGGGTTTGAGGTCCTGGAGAGGGACTATGACTCTACTAGGGCCTATATCTCAACAACCTTCAGAATCATGTGGAAGACCTGGACAACTGTGGTAGACGTAACATCAGGATTCGCGGCCATCCTGAGGCGACCCATGATGAGGACCTCCAGGTAACCCTTGAGGTCATTTTCAATCTCATACTTGGTGAACCATCCTCTCGCAAAATCAAATTGGAGAGGACCCATCGTGCCCTTCGCCCAAAGAACTCCACTGGGATGTAACCTGCTGCGTGTATGACTTTGCCCTGAAGGAGGCCATAATGGCTAAGGCCCAGAATGTTCGCAAATTAGAATTCAATGGGGCCCCTCTCCAACTCTTCTCTACTTTATCCTGGATCACCCTGCACAAAAAGAGGCTGTTATGCCCCCTCCTGACTACACTCCAGGACAATAAGTCTACCTATCGCTGGAACTTTCCATTTGCCCTCACTGCTCGTAAAGATGTGGGGTTCAAGGGGGGGCTCTTCTTCTATACGGATGTTGTAGATCCCTTCACTTGCTCCCTATAGTCATGTGACCAGTTGAGCTCTGGACATGGGTTTCTTTCCTCTGACCAGCTCCATTATCTTCAGATACATAATCTGGAATGCACCTTTTCATAGACGGCTATGCATTTCGTACGGTCTCCGCACATAGAATGAACGTGTTCGTTCTTTGTGGGGACATGGAAAATGGAAACATCTGGCACAGAAATTTCGCCGTTTGCACAGAGCAGCAGAGTCTCCCGTTGAACTTAACGGGACTCTGCTGCAGAGGAATCTGTGCAGACCTCCCAAGTGGTAATCCCCACGGAAATTCTGCAGTATGAACCCAGCGTCAGGCTTCCATCTGTACTTTCTATAAGGAAACCCAACACAAATTATTAATGGGCTGGTATCATACCCCTGAACTACTCCATAAATTGAATCCTCACATCTCCCCGCAATGCTGGAGTTGTAGGGTGGGTGGGGAATGGGGTCCACCTACCATATTTTTTGGTTCTGCAAGCAGAAATTCTGCCGTGTGAATAGACCCCTAAGGCCAGGTTCACACTGTGGAATCTCCAGACTGAATTTCTGCCAGAGATCACGTGGGCGGCGCTAGGACCGTGCAGACTGCATAGCCGTCCCCTTAGACAGCAATGCATTTTTGAGTGGATCTTTCGTCGGACCCGCTCAGAAAAGCATTGCCGTCTATAGAGACGGAATTGCAGTCCGAACAGTCCTAGTGCCGCCTGCGGGATCTCTGACAGAAATTCTGTCTGGTGATTCCACAGTGTGAACCCGGTCAAATATTGAAATTTTGAAAGCGAACTGCTCCTCCATTGATGCACGACCTCCAGGCCCGTATACAGGAGATCCGATCCCTGGAATCACTCACAGCCTCCCGGAACACTACAGGTGCAGCATTCTCTGACATCTGGGACCCCTGGGACCGCTTCTTTGATGGAGATCCCCCCTGACCCGTAATCCCTCTTTCCTCCCCTCTCTGTTGTGTTTTGTCTATTTTCTGTATTTTGTGTCGTTCATTTTTTATGACGTTTACTTGACCTTAGTTGCCTCGCCAGGTTCGATGTGCTAGGATCATACTATTAGTGGGAAGTACCGCCCTTCTGTTGAGTTTTCTACTGTTATAACCCTATTCCCCACTGGTGATATTTCCGGCATTGTTGTGACTGTGTAGTTCCTAAGGTTTTGCTATGTTCCTGCTCATATTGTATTATGTGTTACATACTTGCTTGAATGTATTTGCTTCTTACTCCTGGGTTTCATGATGTTTTTTCATAGTTTTGTACACTAAACTACACTTAAACAAAAAATAAAAATTAAACATGTCCACTATATAATGCAACATAAAGTAAACATATTGTATATATGAATGAATATATAATTCATTTGCCATGTTTCTTTTCCTTACAAGCAGAGAATTTCTAATTTACAAAAATGCAGATGTTTCAATTTCTTCATGAAATTTTTGCATTTTTTTTTACAAAGAAATAATACAAGGATCAACAAAAATTTACCACTATGTTAAAGTAAAATATGTCACAAAAAAAATATCTTGGAATTTATTAATTATTAATGCATTAAGCAACACAGTTCCGATTTGCAAAATTTGGTGATGACCATAAGGGGTTAAGAGAGAGATTGTGGGGTCGGCTAAATTTGGAAGCTGAGAGGAGGATTTTTATTATATTTAAATATGTAAATTCTTTCAAATGTAATTTTCCGTTTTTTTTTTCCCTTGTAAGGGCTATAGCCCCCTCCGTGTTTTTACCTTTGGCCAGATAGGAGGGGGCAGCACATTCCCTGTTTGTCCATCCCACCTGCTCCCAGCAGCCTATTTAGTGAAGAGGGGCCCAGCGTACATGAGAGGGGGCCGGCGCACATAATAAGAGGGGGCCGGCACACATAATAAGAGGGGGGCCGGCGCACATAATAAGAGGGGGCCGGCACACATAATAAGAGGGGGGCCGGCGCACATAATAAGAGGGGGCCGGCGCACATAATAAGAGGGGGGGGCGGCACACATAAGAGGGGTCTGGCGCACAAAATAAGAGGGGGCCGGCACACATAATAAGAGGGGACCGGCACACATAATAAGAGGGGGGCCGGCGCACATAATAAGAGGGGGGCCGGCACACATAATAAGAGGGGGGCCGGCGCACATAATAAGAGGGGGGGCGGCACACATAATAAGAGGGGTCTGGCGCACAAAATAAGAGGGGGCCGGCACACATAATAAGAGGGGACCGGCACACATAATAAGAGGGGGGCCGGCGCACATAATAAGAGGGGGGGCGGCACACATAATAAGAGGGGTCTGGCGCACAAAATAAGAGGGGGCCGGCACACATAATAAGAGGGGGCCGGCACACATAATAAGAGGGGACTGGCACACATAAGAGGGCCGGTACACATAATAAGATGGGGGGCGGCACACATAAGAGGAGGGGGGGGGGGGCGGCACAAACAACAAAAGGGGGCGGCACACATAATAAGAGGGGGGGCGGCACACATAATAAGAGGGGACCAGCACACATAATAAGAGGGGGCCGGCACACATAATAAGAGGGGGGTCGGCACACATAATAAGAGGGGGGATGGCACACATAAAAAGAGGGGGCCGGCACACATAATAAGAGGGGGCCGGCACACATAATAAGAGGGGACCGGCACACATAATAAGAGGGGGCCGGCACACATAATAAGAGGGGGGCAGCACACATAATAAGAGGGGGCCGGCACACATAATAAGAGGGGGACCGGCACACATAATAAGAGGGGGGGCCGGCACACATAATAAGAGGGGGGGCCGGCACACATAATAAGAGGGGGACCGGCACACATAATAAGAGGGGGCCGGCACACATAATAAGAGGGGGACCGGCACACATAATAAGAGGGGGCCGGCACACATAAGAGGGGGACCGGCACACATAATAAGAGGGGGCCGGCACACATAATAAGAGGGGGCCGGCACACATAATAAGAGGGGGCCGGCACACATAATAAGAGGGGGACCGGCACACATAATAAGAGGGGGGGCCGGCACACATAATAAGAGGGGGGGGCCGGCACACATAATAAGAGGGGGCCGGCACACATAATAAGAGGGGGCCGGCACACATAATAAGAGGGGGCTGGCACACATAATAAGAGGGGGCCGGCACACAAAATAAGAGGGGGCCGGCACAGAGCCCGACAACTGGGACTCACCATAGCTGCAGGAAGCAGAGGATTGTGTGTGCTGGGCCCCTCTACACAAAACAGGCTGCATATATACATAGTGATAATCGCTAGAAATTGGCTGACCAACTAATCGACCAACCGATAAATCGATTACGAAAACAGTCGACAACTATTTTCATAATTGATTCGTTGCCGATTAATAGATTAGTTGTTTTAGCCCTATTTGTCAGCAAAACTTTTTCCACATGTTCTTCGATGTTTTATAAGATCTGATTTCTGAGTACAACATTTCCCACATTCTAAACATGAAAATGGCTTTTCCCCTGTGTGAGTTCTCTGATGTTGAACAAAACTTGATTTGTCAGTAAGACTTTTTCCACATCCGGAACATGAAAACGGCTTCTCCCCTGTGTGAGTTCTTTGATGTCTAATAAGATTTGATTTCTGAATAAAATATTTCACACATTCTGCACATGAAAATGGCTTCTCCCCTTTGTGAGTTATTTGATGTTTAATAAGATCTGATTTCTGAATATAACATTTCCCACATGCTACACATCAAAATGGCTTCTCTACTGTGTGAGTTTTGTTATGTTGAACAAGACTTGATTTGGCACTAAAACTTTTTCCACATTGGGAACATGAAAATGGCTTTTCCCCTTTGTGAGTTCTCTGATGTTTATTAAGATCTGATTTATGAGCAAAACATTTCCCACATTCTGAACATGAAAATGGCTTCTCCCCTGTGTGAGTTCTTTGATGTTTAATAAGACTTGATTTATGAGTAAAACATTTTCCACATTCTGAACATGAAAATGGTTTCTCTCCCGTGTGAGTTCTTTGATGTCTAACAAAATCTGATTGATGAGGGAAACTTTTTCCACATTCGGAACATGAAAACGGCTTCTCCCCTGTGTGAGTTCTTTGATGTATAATAAGATTATATTTCTGAATAAAATATTTCCCACATTCTGCACATGAAAATGGCTTCTCCCCTGTGTGAGTTCTCTGATGTTTAATAAGATCTGATTTCTGAGCAAAACATTTTCCACATTCTGAACATGAAAATGGTTTCTCTCCTGTGTGAGTTCTTTGATGTGTAATAAGATGTGATTTCCGAATAAAATATTTCACACATTCTGCACATGAAAATGGCTTCTCCCCTGTGTGAGTTCTCTGATGTTTATTAAGACCTGATTTATGAGTAAAACATTTTCCACATTCTGAACATGAAAATGGTTTCTCTCCCGTGTGAGTTCTTTGATGTATAACAATATCTGATTTATGAGTAAAACATTTTCCACATTCGGAACATGAAAATGGTTTCTCTCCTGTGTGAGTTCTCTGATGTTGAACAAAATTAGATTTGTCAGTAAAACTTTTTCCACATTCGGAACATGAAAACGGCTTCTCCCCTGTGTGAGTTCTTTGATGTCTAATAAGATGTGATTTTTGAATAAAATATTTCCCACATTCTGCACATGAAAATGAGTTCTCTCCTGTGTGAATTCTTTGATGTGCGACAAGATTTGATTTCAGAGTAAAACATTTCCCACATTCTGAACATGAAAATGGCTTTTTCTTATTTTGCTGAACATCCTGTGATGAATGAGAAGACAGGACCTGTATATAAGGATGAGATGACAGATCTTGGCTGTGAAGGGCTGAGGGTGTATCTGGGATAATGGAATGTTCTTCATATGTATCTTGTGTGATATCATCATCTGCTTTATAATCTGAAGATATAAGATTCTCCTCTGATCTCCTGGTACAAGAATCTGCCAGGAATAAAACAGTAAATTTTTGAGTATTAACCCCTTACTGACCAGCATTTTAGTTTTGTCCTTATCTCTTTCTAAGAGCCATAACATTTTATTTTTCCATCTATAGAGCTATATTAGGGCTTTTTTTTTTTTTTTTTGCGGGTTCAATTTTACTTTGTAACAATACAATTCATATCACCATAAATTTTAAAAAACTGATTTTTTTTTTATTGTTTTTGACTTTGCTACTCCCAGCACTTTAGTAGGATAGGGACCGACACCACGGGGACATCCTATTAAGGAGGTGGGCACCCTAAGAAGCAGGGACAGAGGTTTGGGCGAGCTCAGGGCCGCATTTCTTACCAAATGTGACAATCAGTCTATAATTTTAATGGTAGGTTTATTTTAACAGTGAGAGACAGAAAAACAACCATGATCTCCTGCATGGACCCCGACTCTTAGAGAGGAGCTCGTGCTGGAGACGGCACTCACTCCATTCATTTCAAGAGTCAGGGCCCATGCAGGTGATCATGGGGAATCCCAGCATTCGGACCCCCCCCCCCCCTTCCCCACGATCTGACACTTATTCCCTATTCTGTGGATAGAGGATAAGTTACTTCTCGCAGCAGTGCCCCTTTAAGGTTTCATGGCTGACGTTTGGCAACTCGAACCTTAATCCCATAGAAAATCTGTGGGACGACGCGCCCATAGAGAATTAATGGATGGATAGCATGCGCTCCTTACAGAGCCGGGGCCCGTGCAGGAGATCATGGGGGGAGGGGGATCTGACCTGTGACCTGACACTTATCCCCCATCCTGCGGATAGAGGATAAGTTACTCGTCGCTGCAGTACCTCGTTAACCCATTAAGGTTTTTGCACTTTTGTTTTCTCCTCCTCACCTTTTAATCATAACCCTTTCAATTTTGCACCTACAGACCCATATGAGGGCTTATTTTTTGCGCCACCAATTTTACTTTGTACTGACATCAGTCATTTTCCCAAAAAAAATCTACAACAAAACCAAAAAATAAAAAACATTTGTGGGACAAAATTGAATAAACAAACAAACAAAAAAAAAAAACGCCATTTTGTATCTTTTGGGGTTTTTCGTTTCTACACAGTACACTTGACACCTTCTCTTTATTCTGTAGGTCCATATGATTAAAATGATCTCCTACTTATATAGGTTGGATTTTGTTTTACTTCTGGTGAAAATTAAAACTGATTGCAAAAACTTAGTATGTCCTCTTCTGACCCCTATAACTTTTATTTTTCCGTATATGGGGCTGAGGGTAATTTTTTTATTGGTACCATTTTTGTTTTAATCAGACTTTTTGATCGTTTTTAAATTAACAATATATTTTTATAGTTCGGCGATACCACGTTTATATTTATTTTCATTTACATTTTTTTTTTTTAATGAAAAAAAGGGGGGGGGGTGTTTCAAACTTTTATTAGGAAAAGGGTTAAATCACATTTTTTGCTTTCACTTTTTTTTGTTTGTTTTTTTACACATTTATAACTAGAGATGAGCGAACTTACAGTAAATTCAATTCGTCACGAACTTCTCGGCTCGGCAGTTGATGACTTTTCCTGCATAAATGTGTTCAGCTTACAGGTGCTCCGGTGGGCTGGAAAAGGTGGATACATTCATAGGAAAGAGTCTCCTAGGACTGTATCCACCTTTTCCAGCCCACGGGAGCACCTGAAAGCTGAACTAATTTATGCAGGAAAAGCCATCAACTGCCGAGCCGAGACGTTCGTGACGAATCGAATTTACTGTAAGTTCGCTCATCTCTATTTATAACCCCCACAGGAGACTATTACGAGCAATCTTCTGATTTCATACACCGAGGAGGAAGGTAGAGACCCTCCTCGCGTGTCCTCAGCTGATCGGGACACCGCGGTTTTACTGCAGTGATCCTGATCAGCCCGACTGAGCTGCCGGAAAGCTTTTTCTTTTTTTTTCATTTTAGACACAGCGATCAACTTTGATCCCACGTCTAAGGCTCCTTTCACACTATGAGTATTCATCCGTTATTAAACGTCTGTTTTCTGTGTAAAAACGGATGTATAATAACAGATGAAATAACGGGTGCTAACGGCTGAATAACGTCCATCAAAATAACGGGAATATTCATTGTTTAAGACCCGTTATAACATCCCTCATGTACGCCCGTTTTAACACCTCTGCCTACAGACTCCCACAGCCGGGACTACTACTACTCCCATCATGGAACAGACTTCTTTCCATGATGGGAGTAGTAGTTCCCTGGCTGCGGGAGTCTGCCGGTGGCTGGGGAGGCTACATTAGTGTTTGTACTACTACCCCCATCATAGAACAGACCCTGTTCCATGATGGGGGTTGTAGTACAGGGGCTGGAGGGATTGATCGCACTGGGTCTCACTTCTGAGACCCAATGCAATCAGAAGTTATTAAGCAGGGGAGCGGGCAGCATGATCCGCAACCCTGCGATGTATCGTGTGTTTTTATTTTCCTTTTTAAATCCCCCGTGGGAGCCCTGAATGACCGGTACTGAGGAGCCATTCAGGGTCATTGTGAGTGACAGCGGGGGCTTTATGTATATTAAAAGTGCTGTGGGGGGCAAGATATACAGCGCTGCAGGGGGGGTTAGACATATAGCCTATATATCTAGCCCCCCAGTGCATTTATAATATGCCCCCTGTAGCACATTAATAAAGATATGACCCCCGTCTGCGCATTTATAATGTACCCCCCGCTGTCGCATTTATAATGTGCCCCCAGCAGCACATTTCTAATATTATGCCACCGCAGCGCTATATGTGAAAAGTATTTCTATCAGCAGCGCATAGGGCCAGCAGCCTGCCGGCGCGATGATGCTGATAGAAATACTTTTCATTCATAGCGCTGCAGGGGTATATGTATATAGAAGCGCAGGGGGGGGGGGGCAGACATATAGCGCTATCTGCCCCCCACAGTGCTTCTATATACATATGCCACCGCAGCGCTATGAATGAAAAATATTTCTATCAGCATCATGGGACCGGCTGGCTGCTGGTGGAAATACTTTTCACATATAGCGCTACGGTGGCATATGTATATAGAAGCGCTGTGTGGGGGCCAGATATCGCTATATGTCTCCCGCCCCCAGCGCTTCTATATACATATGCCCCTGATAGAAATACTTTTCACATATAGTGCTGTGGTGGCATAATATGAGAAATGCGCTGCGGGGGCACATTATCAATGCACCGGCAGGGGTTACATTATAAAAGCGCCGGCGGGGGGCACATTATAATAGCACCGGCAGGGGTACATTATAAATGCGCCGGTGGGTGGTATATATTTATAAGTGCACCGGCGGGGTGGTACATTATAAATGCGCCGGTGGGGGGGGGTACATTATAAATGCGTTGGCAGGAGGGTATATTATAAATGCGTTGGCAGGAGGGTATATTATAAATGCGTCGGCAGGAGGGTATATTATAAATGCGTCGGCAGGAGGGTATATTATAAATGCGTCGGCAGGGGGGTATATATTTATAAATGCGCCGACTGGGGGTACATTATAAATGAGTTGGCAGAGGGTATATATTTATAAATGTGCAGGCGGGGGGTATATATTTATAAATGCACCGGCAGGGTCATATCTTTATTAATGCGCTGTGGGGGGCATATTCTAAGAGCGCTGGGGGGGGGGCTAGATATATAGGCTATATGTCTGCCCCCCCCACAGCACTTTTAATATACATATGGCCCCCGCTGCCACTCACAATGTTCATTTTAAAAACCCAGCGGAGAGCCCTGAATGGCTCTTCAGTATCGGCCATTCAGGGCTCCCCGCGGGGGAATTAAAAATAAAAGTAAAACACACGATACATCGAATGGTTGCGGACCATGCTGCCCGCTCCCCTACTTAATAACTTCGGATCGCATCGGGTCTCAGAAGTGAGACCCGGTGCGATCAATCACTCAGCCACTGTCCCCCAGCACTGCAGGAGTCTGCTGATGTCACCTCTTCTCAGCATGCTCAGAAGTAATAACGGATATTATAAACCAGGTGCAAATAGATGACATAAAGGCTCATCCGTTTGCCATAGACTTCAATGTTAAAAATAACGGCCGTTAATTTACGTTTCTTATGATGGAAGAAAAATTTGTGAATTCTCCTTAGCAGAAAAACACCCCCAAAGCATAATTTTGGTTTCATGTGACCACAACACTTTCCCCCTGACGGGCCTTTACATGTGCTTTCTTGAGCAGGGGGACCATGCAGGATTTCAGTCCCTCTTGGTGTTGTTTACCTGCTGACTATGGCCCCAGCTGCCTTGAGATCATTCAGGATCCTCCCCTATAGTTCTGGGCTGATAGTTTTCCTGATCATTCAGTCTCCATGAGGTCAGATCTTATATGGAGCCCCAGACCGAGGGTGATTGACAGATGTTTTATGTTTCTACCATTTGTGAATAATCGCACTAACTGTTGTAAACATCTCATCAAGCTGATTGGTGACTCTTTAGTATTCGTTATGGTGGAGAGTTTGTAATCTGTGTAATACTGGTGGTTGGCAGCCGTCAGTGTGTACAGCATTCCACTGCGTACATTGGCCGAACTTCCAGCACGGCTCCTCCTCCTCGCTGCAGGCTCAGGACTTTTCCCTCAGGCAGCGACAGTGCCTGGTGCATCCAGTAGGGGCCACATGTAGTCCATCACTTTAAGGGTCTGTGCGCGCCTCTTATTCTGCTCCCACTACAATCCATGACCCACATCACCTATTTAAGGACTCTGCGTCCCCCTTTCCTTGCCTAAGCAATATTGTAGTTTACTGCAAGCGAGGGTGTCTTCTGTTGTGTTCTCATGTACCAGTTTTCTGACCAAGATTCTGTTCCTGACTACGTCTCTGTCTGACCCCTCTGCTCTGGGTCAGCTTCTCCTGCAAGCAAGCTTGTTCCATCTCTCTGCACCGGAGCTATTCAGCTCTGCTGTTTTAACAGCACCAGCTCTACTAAGCTCCTGACCTGATCTGCCACTGGTGGCCCCTATTGTAAATGGTCAAAACCTACCCAAGCCTATGTAGTATGTTACAACTCCAGTCAAGCTACAAGTCAGGGTCCTACATTCTGAGGACAATGCCTTCTATGTCTGCCAGACTCCACAGATCCTGTCCTTTTAGGATTGCCATGATTATTCTCCAGTCCTGGATTGGCATACAGGTAACATTCTCCAGTGGGGGACTTAGTGCCTTATTTCCTGCTTGTCTGAGATGCATCACCTCATAAGGTGCCTTTGAACCTGTCTCGCCTGCCCCCGCAATATGTGGCATATGCAGATGTTTTTTTGTAAGAAGAAGGCTGAGACTTTACCAACCCATTGGTCCTATGATTGCCCGACTGATCTTCTACTCGGGACTTCTCCACCTCTTGGAAGGGTTCATCCATTATCCTTGCCGGAGACACAGGCTATGGCTGAGTATATGAAGGAAAACCTTGAGAGGGGATTTATCCAGAAGTCTACTTCACCGGCTGGAGCCGGCTTCTTCTTTGTGGCCAAGCAGGATAAGAGAAGAAAAAAGGACCTCTGTGCCAGCGCTGCTCGGAACGTCAGAAATCAATGAAGATGCCGATTGTATAGTCCAACGATATTTTAATCAGACACATACATTTCGGGGTGAAACAAGGACAAGACGCGTTTCGGGAGTGAGCCCTCCCTTTTTCAATTGTGGATGTATGCAATCTATTGTAACGGTGATCAGTACGTACATAAATACATTTAAAAAATGGCGCCAATGTAAATTAGCATAAGTCAGAGGTCATGCAAGACTGTAACTTTACAAGGTGGAATAAATTGAATACATACAGAAAAAACATATAGATCCAGCTTACATATAGTAAAATTGCACTGAAACTGTGTGTTTTCTGTTTAGATCAAAGGAACATGTAGAAACACTATAAAATAGTGGTCAATTGTATGTTTTCATTAGCCACGGCTCCAAAACGAGGTTTGGGCTGGCTAGTGTTTGAAAGTGAGGCTTGGACGGGTTGCCGTAGTGTATGTCTTTGTGGCCAAGAAAGACAGGTCACTGTGTCCCTGCATAGATTATTATGGACTCAACCAGATCACAAAAACAAGTGTTACGCCGAGCGCTCCGGGTCCCTGCTCCTCCCCGGAGCGCTCGGCGTTCTCCCTTCTGCAGCGCCCCGTTCAGACCCGCTGACCGGGAGCGCTGCACTGACATTCGCGATGGGGATGCGATTCGCATAGCAGGACGCGCCCGCTCGCGAATCGCATCCCAAGCCACTTACCCGTCCCGGTCCCCGGCTGTCATGTTCTGGCACGCGCGCGCGCCAGCGCTCTAAGATTTAAAGTGCCAGTGCACCAGTGATTGGTGCCTGGCCCAATCAATCTAATTAGCTTCCACCTGCTTCCTGTGTATATTACCTCACTTCCCCTGCACTTCCTGGCCGGATCTTGTTGCCTTGTGCCAGAGAAAGCGTTTAGTGTTGTCCAAAGCCTGTGTTCCAGATCTCCTGCTATCCTCATTGACTATGAACCTTGCCGCATGCCCCGACCTTCTGCTACGTCTGACCTTGCCTCTGCCTAGTCCTTCTGTCCCACGCCTTCTCAGCAGTCAGCGAGGTTGAGCCGTTGCCGGTGGATACGACCTGGTTGCTACCGCCGCAGCAAGACCATCTCGCTTTGTGGCGGGCTCTGCTGAAAACCAGTAGCAACCCTAGAACCGGTCCACCGACACGGTCCACGCCAATCCCTCGCTGACACAGAGGATCCACATCCAGCTAGCCGAATCCTAACAACAAGTACCCTCTGCCTCTGATATCCGAATTGTTCGAAAGTATCCGAGGAGCCCAGATATATATTCACCAAGTTGGATTTGCAAGGATCATATAACCTGATCCACATCCGTGAAGGTGATGAGTGGAGGAAGGCTTTCAACACCTGTGATGGTCACTATAAGTACCTGGTCATTCCTTTCGGCTTGTGCAACGCTCCCGCAGTATTTGAAAAATTTGTGAATGACATCTTCCGGGACTTGTACAACTGTGTTTTGGTTTATCTGGATTATATTCTCATCTACTCCCCCGACTTGTCCACTGACCGAAAGCAAGTGAGACGATTATAGGAGAATGGACTGTACGTTAAGATGGAAAAGTGTGTCTTTGAGCAGTCCTCATTAACCTTCTTGGGATACATGGTCTCCAGTTGTGGCCACAAATGGACCCCGACAAGGTATCAGCCATCCTGAACTGGCCTCGTCCATAGGGGTTCCGTGCCATTCAAAGGTTCCTGGGGTTTGCCAATTTCTATAGACGGTTCATCCCAAACGTCTCTTCCCTCACAGCTCCTATTTCTGCTCTGATGAAGAAAGTGACAGATGTGAAGAAGTGGACCCCTGAAGCAGAGTCAGATTTCTAGCATCTCAAGGACTGCTTTGCTGCCTCTCTAGTTCTTCAATCATCCAGATACCTCCAAACAGTTCTTTCTTGAAGTTGACGCTTTATCTATTGGAGCAGGTGCCGTCCTGTTGCAGAAGAACTCTAAAGGGAGGTTATCTCATGTATTCATCTGCTGACAGGAACTATACCTTGAGAGCTGCTTGCTATCAATTTGGCCTTGGAGGAATGGAGATACCTCCTGGAGGGGGGTCTGAATCCAGTGGTGATATACACTGACCATAAGAACCTAACGTATCTACAGTCTGCACAGCGACTAAATCCTCGTCAGGCCCCATGGGCCCTTTTCTTTGCCAGGTTTAATATTCTCCTGCATTTCTGCCCAGAGAGATAAGAATGTGAAGGCAGATGCACTCTCCTGTTCCTTCGCCCCAGCAGACCAGATTGAAGAACCTTAACATATCGATCTGTCTCGTCTGGTTTCTGTGGCCCAAGTCAAGGTGAAAGACATTCCTCCAGGGAAGAGCTTTGTTCCGACTGCCAAGGGGAAGCAAATTCTTACTTGGGGACATTGCTCAAAGTATGCTGGTCACCCTGGGGTGCGTAAGACACTTGACTTGCTGTCCCATCATTACTGGTGACCCACCTTGTCTAAGGATGCCCGAGAGTTTGTGTCGGCCTGCACCTCCTGTGCTCGTAATAAAGCCTCCTGAACCAAGCCTGCTGGGTTGTTACTGCCTTTACCCATTCCTAAAGTTCCGTGGTAGGACACAGTGATGGACTTCATTACGGATCTTCCTTCCTCTACTGGCTGTTCTGTAATTTGGGTAGTGGCAGATTTTGGAAATAGCACATTTTGTTCTGCTTCCTGGACTGCCTTCTGCTGTTGTTTTAGTTAAAGGGGTACTCCACTGTAAACATTTTAACCCTTATCCAAGGGATAGGGGATAAGATATTAGATGGCGGCGAACCAACCGCTTGGGATCCCCGTACCTCCGCTGCGGCATCCCTGTCATTCGGTGCACGGAGCGAACTCTGCTCAGTGGATCAATCATGACTGCCGATGCCGGCCACCACGCCCCCTTCTTTCACGTCTATGTGAGAAGGCTATGTACTAGCCGTCAGGCCCCATCCCATATACATGAATGGAGGGGGCGTGGTGTGACATCAGGGGGGGGCGTGGCTGTGACATCACTATCATGGCCTCTAGCTTCGAGCATTCTGAACAAAATTTTCAGAAAGCTGGAGCATCGGAGTACCCCTATAAATCTTTGGCAGATGATTTATGTCTTTATTTCTCAACACGTTTCTTACGACCCTGATGACTATTTGCTGTTCAATAAGCATTGAAGTTTATACAACTTGGAATTGGAAAAATGTATAAAAATGATGATATGGTCAAAATACTCCCCTGCCTAATAATAAACACAGTGTATATGCACACTCACACTATATGCACACTCACACTACATCCATATAATAAATGCACAATGTGTGTTATCTCCTATAACCGGGTCACATGATCATCCATATTTAGTTAATGTTTTGGCTAAATGGGGGAAAATACAGAAGAAAAGAGACAGGACAGAGAGATGAAAGAATTCTACACAAAATTACTGCAGCCGGTGAGTAAAATCTGTGACTCTTCTCTGTATTAAGTGGTTACGACTTACCTGGGTGGTTTCCTGTAGGTATGTCCTCCTTATACTGCTCATCACTGCTCACATCTGTCTCTTCTTCTTCCTTTATGTCTGTAGGATGAATGTAGATCAGATCTTTCCCTGTAGGAATATCCTTCTTATACTGCTCATCACTGCTCACATCTGTCTCTCCTTCTTCTTCCTTTATGTCTGTAGCATGAATATAGATCAGATCTTTCCCTGTAGTAATGTCCTCCTTATACTGCTCAACAAGAGGACGGGGACACCTCTCTGATGCTGTTCCCTTACTGGATCTGACTGTAGGGAACACATACAGAGACTGAATTCATTCTTTACATACAAATAATGAGAGGACGTGTGTATATAGTCATGTCTATTACCTGGTGATGTGAGGGGCTGCTGATCCTCCATCATGACCTGATCCTTGTACTGATCCTTGTGTCCTTCTACATACTCCCACTCCTCCATGGAGAAATAGACCGCCACGTCCTGACACCTTATAGGAACCTGACACATAATGATACAGTCATCACCCCGACCCCTCCAGTGGTGTTACTGTATAATGTCCCAGCATTCCCAGCAGTGTCACCTCTCCAGTCATCACCAGACCCCTCCATTACTGTATAATGTCCCAGCAGTGTCACCTCTCCAGTCATCACCAGACCCCTCCATTACTGTATAATGTCCCAGCAGTGTCACCTCTCCAGTCATCACCAGACCCCTCCATTACTGTATAATGTCCCAGCATTCCCAGCAGTGTCACCTCTCCAGTCATCACCAGACCCCTCCATTACTGTATAATGTCCCAGCATTCCCAGCAGTGTCACCTCTCCAGTCATCACCAGACCCCTCCATTACTGTATAATGTCCCAGCAGTGTCACCTCTCCAGTCATCACCAGACCCCTCCATTACTGTATAATGTCCCAGCATTCCCAGCAGTGTCACCTCTCCAGTCATCACCAGACCCCTCCATTACTGTATAATGTCCCAGCAGTGTCACCTCTCCAGTCATCACCAGACCCCTCCATTACTGTATAATGTCCCAGCAGTGTCACCTCTCCAGTCATCACCAGACCCCTCCATTACTGTATAATGTCCCAGCAGGGTCACCTCTCCAGTCATCACCAGACCCCTCCATTACTGTATAATGTCCCAGCAGTGTCACCTCTCCAGTCATCACCAGACCCTCCATTACTGTATAATGTCCCAGCAGTGTCACCTCTCCAGTCATCACCAGACCCCTCCATTACTGTATAATGTCCCAGCATTCCCAGCAGTGTCACCTCTCCAGTCAGCACCAGACCCCTCCATTACTGTATAATGTCCCAGCAGTGTCACCTCTCCAGTCATCACCAGACCCCTCCATTACTGTATAATGTCCCAGCAGTGTCACCTCTCCAGTCATCACCAGACCCCTCCATTACTGTATAATGTCCCAGCAGTGTCACCTCTCCAGTCATCACCAGACCCCTCCATTACTGTATAATGTCCCAGCATTCCCAGCAGTGTCACCTCTCCAGTCATCACCAGACCCCTCCATTACTGTATAATGTCCCAGCAGTGTTACCTCTCCAGTCATCACCAGACCCCTCCATTACTGTATAATGTCCCAGCAGTGTCACCTCTCCAGTCATCACCAGACTCCTCCATTACTGTATAATGTCCCAGCATTCCCAGCAGTGTCACCTCTCCAGTCATCACCAGACCCCTCCATTACTGTATAATGTCCCAGCAGTGTCACCTCTCCAGTCATCACCAGACCCCTCCATTACTGTATAATGTCCCAGCAGTGTCACCTCTCCTGTCATCACCAGACCCCTCCATTACTGTATAATGTCCCAGCATTCCCAGCAGTGTCACCTCTCCAGTCATCACCAGACCCCTCCATTACTGTATAATGTCCCAGCATTCCCAGCAGTGTCACCTCTCCAGTCATCACCAGACCCCTCCATTACTGTATAATGTCCCAGCATTCCCAGCAGTGTCACCTCTCCAGTCATCACCAGACCCCTCCATTACTGTATAATGTCCCAGCATTCCCAGCAGTGTCACCTCTCCAGTCATCACCAGACCCCTCCATTACTGTATAATGTCCCAGCATTCCCAGCAGTGTCACCTCTCCAGTCATCACCAGACCCCTCCATTACTGTATAATGTCCCAACATTCCCAGCAGTGTCACCTCTCCAGTCATCACCAGACCCCTCCATTACTGTATAATGTCCCAGCAGTGTCACCTCTCCAGTCATCACCAGACCCCTCCATTACTGTATAATGTCCCAGCAGGGTCACCTCTCCAGTCATCACCAGACCCCTCCATTACTGTATAATGTCCCAGCAGTGTCACCTCTCCAGTCATCACCAGACCCCTCCATTACTGTATAATGTCCCAGCAGTGTCACCTCTCCAGTCATCACCAGACCCCTCCATTACTGTATAATGTCCCAGCATTCCCAGCAGTGTCACCTCTCCAGTCATCACCAGACCCCTCCATTACTGTATAATGTCCCAGCATTCCCAGCAGTGTCACCTCTCCAGTCATCACCAGACCCCTCCATTACTGTATAATGTCCCAGCAGTGTCTCCTCTCCAGTCATCACCAGACCCCTCCATTACTGTATAATGTCCCAGCAGTGTCACCTATCCAGTCATCACCAGACCCCTCCATTACTGTATAATGTCCCAGCAGTGTCACCTCTCCAGTCATCACCAGACCCCTCCATTACTGTATAATGTCCCAGCATTCCCAGCAGTGTCACCTCTCCAGTCATCACCAGACCCCTCCATTACTGTATAATGTCCCAGCAGTGTCACCTCTCCAGTCATCACCAGACCCCTCCATTACTGTATAATGTCCCAGCATTCCTAGCAGTGTCACCTCTCCAGCCATCACCAGACCCCTCCATTACTGTATAATGTCCCAGCATTCCCAGCAGTGTCACCTCTCCAGTCATCACCAGACCCCTCCATTACTGTATAATGTCCCAGCATTCCCAGCAGTGTCACCTCTCCAGTCATCACCAGACCCCTCCATTACTGTATAATGTCCCAGCAGTGTCACCTCTCCAGTCATCACCAGACCCCTCCATTACTGTATAATGTCCCAGCAGTGTCACCTCTCCAGTCATCACCAGACCCCTCCATTACTGTATATTGTCCCAGCAGTGTCATCTCTCCAGACATCACCAGACCCCTCCATTACAGCAGGGTCACCTCTCCAGTCATCAGCAGACCCCTCCATTACTGTATAAAGTCCCAGCAGTGTCACCTCTCCAGTCATCACCAGACCCCTCCATTACTATATAATGTCCCAGCAGTGTCACCTCTCCAGTCATCACCAGACCCCTCCATTACTATATAATGTCCCAGCAGTGTCACCTCTCCAGTCATCTCCAGACCCCTCCATTACTGTATAATGTCCCAGCAGTGTCACCTCTCCAGTCATCACCAGACCCCTCCATTACTGTATAATGTCCCAGCAGTGTCACCTCTCCAGTCATCACCAGACCCCTCCATTACTGTATAATGTCCCAGCAGTGTCACCTCTCCAGTCATCACCAGACCCCTCCATTACTGTATAATGTCCCAGCATTCCCAGCAGTGTCACCTCTCCAGTCATCACCAGACCCCTCCATTACTGTATAATGTCCCAGCAGGGTCACCTCTCCAGTCATCACCAGACCCCTCCATTACTGTATAATGTCCCAGCATTCCCAGCAGGGTCACCTCTCCAGTCATCACCAGACCCCTCCATTACTGTATAATGTCCCAGCAGTGTCACCTCTCCAGTCATCACCGGACCCCTCCATTACTGTATAATGTCCCAGCAGGGTCACCTCTCCAGTCATCACTGGACCCCTCCATTACTGTATAATGTCCCAGCAGTGTCACCTCTCTAGTCATCACCAGACCCCTCCATTACTGTATAATGTCCCAGCAGGGTCACCTCTCCAGTCATCACCAGACCCCTCCATTACTGTATAATGTCCCAGCAGGGTCACCTCTCCAGTCATTACCAGACCCCTCCATTACTGTATAATGTCCCAGCAGTGTCACCTCTCCAGTCATCACCAGACCCCTTCATTACTGTATAATGTCCCAGCAGGGTCACCTCTCCAGTCATCACCGGACCCCTCCATTACTGTATAATGTCCCAGCAGGGTCACCTCTCCAGTCATCACCAGACCCCTCCATTACTGTATAATGTCCCAGCAGTGTCACCTCTCCAGTCATCACCAGACCCCTCCATTACTGTATAATGTCCCAGCAGGGTCACCTCTCCAGTCATCACCAGACCCCTCCATTACTGTATAAAGTCCCAACAGTGTCACCTCTCCAGTCATCACCAGACCCCTCCATTACTGTATAATGTCCCAGCAGTGTCACCTCTCCAGTCATCACCAGACCCCTCCATTACTGTATAATGTCCCAGCAGGGTCACCTCTCCAGTCATCACTAGACCCCTCCATTACTGTATAATGTCCCAGCAGTGTCACGTCTCCAGTCATCACCAGACCCCTCCATTACTGTATAATGTCCCAGCAGTGTCACCTCTCCAGTCATCACCAGACCCCTCCATTACTATATAATATCCCAGCAGTGTCACCTCTCCAGTCATCACCAGACCCCTCCATTACTGTATAATGTCCCAGCAGTGTCACCTCTCCAGTCATCACCAGACCCCTCCATTACTGTATAATGTCCCAGCAGGGTCACCTCTCCAGTCATCACTAGACCCCTCCATTACTGTATAATGTCCCAGCAGTGTCACGTCTCCAGTCATCACCAGACCCCTCCATTACTGTATAATGTCCCAGCAGTGTCACCTCTCCAGTCATCACCAGACCCCTCCATTACTATATAATATCCCAGCAGTGTCACCTCTCCAGTCATCACCAGACCCCTCCATTACTGTATAATGTCCCAGCAGTGTCACCTCTCCAGTCATCACCAGACCCCTCCATTACTGTATAATGTCCCTGCAGTGTCACCTCTCCAGTCATCACCAGACCCCTCCATTACTGTATAATGTCCCAGCAGGGTCACCTCTCCAGTCATCACCAGACCCCTCCATTACTGTATAATGTCCCAGCAGTGTCACCTCTCCAGTCATCACCAGACCCCTCCATTACAGTATAATGTCCCAGCAGTGTCACCTCTCCAGTCATCATCAGACCCCTCCATTACTGTATAATGTCCCAGCATTCCCAGCAGGGTCACCTCTCCAGTCATCACCAGACCCCTCCATTACTGTATAATGTCCCAGCATTCCCAGCAGGGTCACCTCTCCAGTCATCACCAGACCCCTCAATTACTGTATAATGTCTCAGCAGTGTCACCTCTCCAGTCATCACCAGACCCCTCCCTTACTGTATAATGTCCCAGCAGTGTCACCTCTCCAGTCATCACCAGACCCCTCCATTACTGTATAATGTCCCAGCAGTGTCACCTCTCCAGTCATCACCAGACCCCTCCATTACTGTATAATGTCCCTGCAGTGTCACCTCTCCAGTCATCACCAGACCCCTCCATTACTATATAATGTCCCAGCAGTGTCACCTCTCCAGTCATCTCCAGACCCCTCCATTACTGTATAATGTCCCAGCAGTGTCACCTCTCCAGTCATCACCAGACCCCTCCATTACTGTATAATGTCCCAGCAGTGTCACCTCTCCAGTCATCACCAGACCCCTCCATTACTGTATAATGTCCCAGCAGTGTCACCTCTCCAGTCATCACCAGACCCCTCCATTACTGTATAATGTCCCAGCAGTGTCACCTCTCCAGTCATCACCAGACCCCTCCATTACTGTATAATGTCCCAGCATTCCCAGCAGTGTCACCTCTCCAGTCATCACCAGACCCCTCCATTACTGTATAATGTCCCAGCAGGGTCACCTCTCCAGTCATCACCAGACCCCTCCATTACTGTATAATGTCCCAGCATTCCCAGCAGTGTCACCTCTCCAGTCATCACCAGACCCCTCCATTACTGTATAATGTCCCAGCAGTGTCACCTCTCCAGTCATCACCAGACCCCTCCATTACTGTATAATGTCCCAGCAGGGTCACCTCTCCAGTCATCACCAGACCCCTCCATTACTGTATAATGTCCCAGCATTCCCAGCAGGGTCACCTCTCCAGTCATCACCAGACCCCTCCATTACTGTATAATGTCCCAGCAGTGTCACCTCTCCAGTCATCACCGGACCCCTCCATTACTGTATAATGTCCCAGCAGGGTCACCTCTCCAGTCATCACTGGACCCCTCCATTACTGTATAATGTCCCAGCAGTGTCACCTCTCTAGTCATCACCAGACCCCTCCATTACTGTATAATGTCCCAGCAGGGTCACCTCTCCAGTCATCACCAGACCCCTCCATTACTGTATAATGTCCCAGCAGGGTCACCTCTCCAGTCATTACCAGACCCCTCCATTACTGTATAATGTCCCAGCAGTGTCACCTCTCCAGTCATCACCAGACCCCTTCATTACTGTATAATGTCCCAGCAGGGTCACCTCTCCAGTCATCACCGGACCCCTCCATTACTGTATAATGTCCCAGCAGGGTCACCTCTCCAGTCATCACCAGACCCCTCCATTACTGTATAATGTCCCAGCAGTGTCACCTCTCCAGTCATCACCAGACCCCTCCATTACTGTATAATGTCCCAGCAGGGTCACCTCTCCAGTCATCACCAGACCCCTCCATTACTGTATAAAGTCCCAACAGTGTCACCTCTCCAGTCATCACCAGACCCCTCCATTACTGTATAATGTCCCAGCAGTGTCACCTCTCCAGTCATCACCAGACCCCTCCATTACTGTATAATGTCCCAGCAGGGTCACCTCTCCAGTCATCACTAGACCCCTCCATTACTGTATAATGTCCCAGCAGTGTCACGTCTCCAGTCATCACCAGACCCCTCCATTACTGTATAATGTCCCAGCAGTGTCACCTCTCCAGTCATCACCAGACCCCTCCATTACTATATAATATCCCAGCAGTGTCACCTCTCCAGTCATCACCAGACCCCTCCATTACTGTATAATGTCCCAGCAGTGTCACCTCTCCAGTCATCACCAGACCCCTCCATTACTGTATAATGTCCCTGCAGTGTCACCTCTCCAGTCATCACCAGACCCCTCCATTACTGTATAATGTCCCAGCAGGGTCACCTCTCCAGTCATCACCAGACCCCTCCATTACTGTATAATGTCCCAGCAGTGTCACCTCTCCAGTCATCACCAGACCCCTCCATTACAGTATAATGTCCCAGCAGTGTCACCTCTCCAGTCATCATCAGACCCCTCCATTACTGTATAATGTCCCAGCATTCCCAGCAGGGTCACCTCTCCAGTCATCACCAGACCCCTCCATTACTGTATAATGTCCCAGCATTCCCAGCAGGGTCACCTCTCCAGTCATCACCAGACCCCTCAATTACTGTATAATGTCTCAGCAGTGTCACCTCTCCAGTCATCACCAGACCCCTCAATTACTGTATAATGTCCCTGCATTCCCAGCAGTGTCACCTCTCCAGTCATCACCAGACCCCTCCATTACTGTATAATGTCCCAGCAGTGTCACCTCTCCAGTCATCACCAGACCCCTCCATTACTGTATAATGTCCCAGCAGTGTCACCTCTCCAGTCATCACCAGACCCCTCCATTACTGTATAATGTCCCAGCAGGGTCACCTCTCCAGTCATCACCAGACCCCTCCATTACTGTATAATGTCCCAGCATTCCCAGCAGTGTCACCTCTCCAGTCATCACCAGACCCCTCCATTACTGTATAATGTCCCAGCATTCCCAGCAGTGTCACCTCTCCAGTCATCACCAGACCCCTCCATTACTGTATAATGTCCCAGCATTCCCAGCAGTGTCACCTCTCCAGTCATCACCAGACCCCTCCATTACTGTATAATGTCCCAGCAGTGTCACCTCTCCAGTCATCACCAGACCCCTCCATTACTGTATAATGTCCCAGCAGTGTCACCTCTCCAGTCATCACCAGACCCCTCCATTACTGTATAATGTCCCAGCAGTGTCACCTCTCCAGTCACCACCAGACCCCTCCATTACTGTATAATGTCCCAGCAGTGTCACCTCTCCAGTCATCACCAGACCCCTCCATTACTGTATAATGTCCCAGCAGTGTCACCTCTCCAGTCATCACCAGACCCCTCCATTACTGTATAATGTCCCAGCAGTGTCACCTCTCCAGTCATCACCAGACCCCTCCATTACTGTATAATGTCCCAGCAGTGTCACCTCTCCAGTCATCATCAGACCCCTCCATTACTGTATAATGTCCCAGCAGTGTCACCTCTCCAGTCATCACCAGACCCCTCCATTACTGTATAATGTCCCAGCAGTGTCACCTCTCCAGTCATCACCAGACCCCTCCATTACTGTATAATGCCCCAGCATTCCCAGCAGTGTCACCTCTCCAGTCATCACCAGACTCCTCCATTACTGTATAATGTCCCAGCATTCCCAGCAGTGTCACCTCTCCAGTCATCACCAGACCCCTCCATTACTGTATAATGTCCCAGCAGGGTCACCTCTCCAGTCATCACCAGACCCCTCCATTACTGTATAATGTCCCAGCAGGGTCACCTCTCCAGTCAGCAGCTCCATCATCTTGTTGATAAGTTCTCGGATCTTCTGTTCATCCATTTCCTCATGTATCAGGGAGTGAGGTGGGGGCCCCGGGATTGGGCTCAGGGTTCTTCCCAATACTTCATACACAGGGGCCCGACAGCGCCCACTAGAGGACTTCTTCACTACTGTGTATTCCTGTGTATAGAGAAACACATTAATAACACTACATATGCGGTGACCCAGTACAGAATGTGCAATTCTGTACCCCTGTCAGTCCTATCAGGTGGACTCCATGTCCCCTGGCCTCACACTCCTCAGGAATCTTTTACAACCTAAAGTTATATCTGAGTTAATGTAATGCTGTGTGTTGTAATACTATGTCATTGTGCCTTTAAATACTGTTGCTAAGGGTTATGTAACCAAGGAAGGTGTAAGGTGATCAGGTGACTTATATGGGAAAAAGGATTCCTCCAAATTGCTCCCATAAATACCTGGGAGGAGTCAGTTTAGTTGCAGTTTAGCTGAGGTACAGCTTGAGTAAAGTTGTCTGGTGTTCCTGAGGGAGGCCCAAGGCCTAGTCGCATCTACTACCAGTTCACCCCTGCAGGTGAAAGTCAAAGCCTGGCGGTAAGCACAAATACAGGGGAGAAGTCTAGTCAAGATAGTCAAGTGTCATTTATCAAAGTCAGCGTGGGTTGTACAAGTCAGTCCAAGTTCACTACAAGTCCCAGCAAGTCGATAAGCTTCATAACATTCACTGTGCATCTCCTTGGGCTTAAACTGAGCTGTAAAGACTTTAACACCTTGTCTGCCTCAGTAAAAATCTGTTGTTCCGTAACTTTGCATCGGAGTGATTCATTACCCTGCGCCTGGCCCAGGAATCATCGGCTATACCTCGGGTGGTGAATTAGGTAAACCATGCCTTGGCGTCTCGATCACAAAGGGTTAATACCATCTGCCCTTCCATACCCATCACCACACATACATTCCCAGAATCCCTCACCTCTCCAGTCATATCTATCTGTTATTACTTAGATAAGAATGAGGTCATGTGACATCACTCCCAGAATCCCTCACCTCTCCAGTCATATCCATCTGTTATTACATATATAAGAATGAGGTCATGTGACATCACTCCCAGAATCCCTCACCTCTCCAGTCATATCCATCTGTTATTACATAGATAGGAATGAGGTCATGTGACATCACTCCCAGAATCCCTCACCTCTCCAGTCATATCCATCTCTTATTACATAGATAAGAATGAAGTCAGGTGACATCACTCCCAGAATCCCTCACCTCTCCAGTCATATCCATCTCTTATTACATAGATATGAATGAGGTCATGTGACATCACTCCCAGAATCCCTCACCTCTCCAGTCATATCCATCTGTTATTACATAGATAAGAATGAGGTCATGTGACATCACTCCCAGAATCCCTCACCTCTCCAGTCATATCCATCTGTTATTACATAGATAAGAATGAGGTCATGTGACATCACTCCCAGAATCCCTCACCTCGCCAGTCATATCCATCTGTTATTAAATAGATAAGAATGAGGTCATGTGACATCACTCCCAGAATCCCTCACCTCTCCAGTCATATCCATCTGTTATTACATAGATAAGAATGAGGTCATGTGACATCACTCCCAGAATCCCTCACCTCTCCAGTCATATCCATCTGTTATTACATAGATAAGAATGAGGTCAAGTGACATCACTCCCAGAATCCCTCACCTCTCCAGTCATATCCATCTGTTATTACATAGATAAGAATGAGGTCATGTGACATCACTCCCAGAATCCCTCACCTCTCCAGTCATAGCCATCTGTTATTACATAGATAAGAATGAGGTCATGTGACATCACTCCCAGAATCCCTCACCTCTCCAGTCATATCCATCTGTTATTAAATAGATAAGAATGAGGTCATGTGACATCACTCCCAGAATCCCTCACCTCTCCAGTCATATCCATCTGTTATTCCATAGATAAGAATGAGGTCATGTGACATCACTCCCAGAATCCCTCACCTCTTCAGTCATATCCATCTGTTATTCCATAGATAAGAATGAGGTCATGTGACATCACTCCCAGAATCCCTCACCTCTCCAGTCATATCCATCTGTTATTCCATAGATAAGAATGAGGTCATGTGACATCACTCCCAGAATCCCTCACCTCTTCAGTCATATCCATCTGTTATTCCATAGATAAGAATGAGGTCATGTGACATCACTCCCAGAATCCCTCACCTCTCCAGTTATATCAATCTGTTATTACATAGATAGGAATGAGGTCATGTGACATCACTCCCAGAATCCCTCACCTCTCCAGTCATATCCATCTGTTATTACATAGATAAGAATGAGGTCATGTGACATCACTCCCAGAATCCCTCACCTCTCCAGTCATATCCATCTGTTATTACACAGATAAGAATGAGGTCATGTGACATCACTCCCAGAATCCCTCACCTCTCCAGTCATATCCATCTGTTATTACATAGATAAGAATGAGGTCATGTGACATCACTCCCAGAATCCCTCACCTCTCCAGTAAGCCGGAAGAGTATCTGTAGGGTGAGGTTTATGATCCTGTCGGCCATCTTGTTCCTGTCTCTCTCCATGGTTGATCGGTCATCCAGGAGAATTCTCTTATATAGAAGATATCAGCAGAGGATCCTGGATTGGAGAAACCTGAAGGGAAGAAGAGGAGAGGATGAGAAATGGCGGCTGCTAATAGAAACAACAACAGACGGAGAAAGAGACAAATACACAGAAAGTTCTGGATCTTGGGATCTTCTTCCTTTAGTCATAAAACCTTGAGGACCTGAAGGGGTTAATAGTAATGTCCCCTCCCCCAGCGCTCCTGATGTCACCACAACCGTATATACCTCCACCTGCAGACTGTACAGGAGCCGTGAGCTTACAGGACCTGCGATGATGTCACCGTCATGTGATCAGTCACATGGAGGAGGAGGAGTCACATGATCAGGGGCTGCTGCTCTAGGCTCATCTGCTCAGTGTATGCAGGACTCTGCTGTGCTGGTTGTGATCGCTGCTGGATGAGCTGAAGTTATGTGTATGCAGCAGAGCTGTGTGTGTGTGATGTGCGTGGTGCAGAGCTGTGTATGTGTGTGTTATATATGTCTGCAGCAGAGCTGTGTGTAATGTGCATGTAGCTGAGCTGTATGTGTACACAGTAGAGCTGTATATGTGTAATGTACATGTAGCTGAGCTGTATGTGTACACAGTAGAGCTGTATATGTGTAATGTACATGTAGCTGAGCTGTATGTGTACACAGTAGAGCTGTATATGTGTAATGTACATGTAGCTGAGGTGTATGTGTACACAGCAGAGCTGTATATGTGTAATGTACATGTAGCTGAGCTGTATGTGTACACAGCAGAGCTGTATATGTGTAATGTGCATGTAGCTGAGCTGTATGTGTACACAGCAGAGCTGTATATGTGTAATGTACATGTAGCTGAGCTGTATGTGTACACAGTAGAGCTGTATATGTGTAATGTACATGTAGCTGAGCTGTATGTGTACACAGTAGATCTGTATATGTGTAATGTACATGTAGCTGAGCTGTATGTGTACACAGTAGAGCTGTATATGTGTAATGTACATGTAGCTGAGCTGTATGTGTACACAGTAGAGCTGTATGTGTGTAATGTACATGTAGCTGAGCTGTATGTGTACACAGTAGTGCTGTATATGTGTAATGTACATGTAGCTGAGCTGTATGTGTACACAGTAGAGCTGTATATGTGTAATGTGCATGTAGCTGAGCTGTATGTGTACACAGTAGTGCTGTATATGTGTAATGTGCATGTAGCTGAGCTGTATGTGTACACAGTAGAGCTGTATATGTGTAATGTGCATGTAGCTGAGCTGTATGTGTACACAGTAGAGCTGTATATGTGTAATGTGCATGTAGCTGAGCTGTATGTGTACACAGTAGTGCTGTATATGTGTAATGTACATGTAGCTGAGCTGTGTGTCTACACAGTAGAGCTGTATATGTGTAATGTACATGTAGCTGAGCTGTATGTGTACACAGTAGAGCTGTATATGTGTAATGTACATGTAGCTGAGCTGTATGTGTACACAGTAGAGCTGTATATGTGTAATGTGCATGTAGCTGAGCTGCATGTGTACACAGTAGAGCTGTATATGTGTAATGTGCATGTAGCTGAGCTGCATGTGTACACAGTAGAGCTGTATATGTGTAATGTACATGTAGCTGAGCTGCATGTGTACACAGTAGAGCTGTATATGTGTAATGTACATGTAGCTGAGCTGCATGTGTACACAGTAGAGCTGTATATGTGTAATGTACATGTAGCTGAGCTGCATGTGTACACAGTAGAGCTGTATATGTGTAATGTACATGTAGCTGAGCTGTATGTGTACACAGTAGAGCTGTATATGTGTAATGTACATGTAGCTGAGCTGTATGTGTACACAGTAGAGCTGTATATGTGTAATGTGCATGTAGCTGAGCTGTATGTGTACACAGTAGAGCTGTATATGTGTAATGTACATGTAGCTGAGCTGTATGTGTACACAGTAGAGCTGTATATGTGTAATGTACATGTAGCTGAGCTGTATGTGTACACAGTAGAGCTGTATATGTGTAATATACATGTAGCTGAGCTGTATGTGTACACAGTAGAGCTGTATATGTGTAATGTACATGTAGCTGAGCTGTATGTGTACACAGTAGAGCTGTATATGTGTAATGTACATGTAGCTGAGCTGTATGTGTACACAGTAGAGCTGTATTTGTGTAATGTACATGTAGCTGAGCTGTATGTATACACAGTAGAGCTGTATATGTGTAATGTACATGTAGCTGAGCTGTATGTGTACACAGTAGAGCTGTATATGTGTAATGTGCATGTAGCTGAGCTGTATGTGTACACAGTAGAGCTGTATATGTGTAATGTACATGTAGCTGAGCTGTATGTGTACACAGTAGAGCTGTATATGTGTAATGTAGCTGAGCTGTATGTGTACACAGTAGAGCTGTATATGTGTAATGTACATGTAGCTGAGCTGTATGTGTACACAGTAGAGCTGTATATGTGTAATGTACATGTAGCTGAGCTGTATGTGTACACAGTAGAGCTTTATATGTGTAATGTACATGTAGCTGAGCTGTGTGTGTACACAGTAGAGCTGTATATGTGTAATGTACATGTAGCTGAGCTGTATGTGTACACAGTAGAGCTGTATATGTGTAATGTACATGTGGCTGAGCTGTATGTGTACACAGTAGAGCTGTATATGTGTAATGTACATGTAGCTGAGCTGTATGTGTACACAGTAGAGCTGTATATGTGTAATGTACATGTAGCTGAGCTGTATGTGTACACAGTAGAGCTGTATATGTGTAATGTACATGTAGCTGAGCTGTATGTGTACACAGTAGAGCTGTATGTGTAATGTACATGTAGCTGAGCTGTATGTGTACACAGTAGAGCTGTATATGTGTAATGTACATGTAGCTGAGCTGTATGTGTACACAGTAGAGCTGTATATGTGTAATGTACATGTAGCTGAGCTGTATGTGTACACAGTAGAGCTGTATATGTGTAATGTAGCTGAGCTGTATGTGTACACAGTAGAGCTGTATATGTGTAATGTGCATGTAGTTGAGCTGTATGTGTATACAGTAGAGCTGTATATGTGTAGATTATGTATAACTCCCTATATACATATATACAGACATACGGTAGATATTATCGCACTATATCACACTGTCCGCTCTTTGTGCACTTATACTATATCACAGTTATTGGGGGTCTCTTAGATGACACCATAAGAAGTGCTGGATAATGTGCGGCATTTCCTTCCTCCCGGGAGAAGACTGGATGTCCCACAAGCCAAGGACGTCCAATAAAGCCCCATATACTGCACTGCGGCTGCCATTTTATAGAGAGAGAAAGATAGAGAGAGAGCATGGACTACAGATCCCAGAAAGCCTTCACCAAATTCTATAAATACAAAAGCAAGCTCGGTAAAATATTAACCATTGGGCTGACCTAAGACAATGACCTCCTGTCACCTGCAGTGCTGTGTCCAGTTGGTGCACTACAAATCCCAGCCAGCAGTGAACGCGCCCATAAAAGCGATCACATCAGAAATACCTAGAAAACTGAGCAAAGCATGTGTGCTGACCTGTATGTTACCATAAATACGTATTATAAGTATTGTAAATGCAGCATAGCCATCTAATGCTCAGATACGTGTATTTTCTGGGTTTAATAAAACATAAGGGGAGATTTATCACAACCTGTTCTGAGGAAAAGTTGCAGAGTTGCCCATAGCAACCAATCAGATCGCTTCTTTCAGTTCTCAGAGGCTTTTCCAAAAATGAAAGAAGTGATCTGATTGGTTGCTAAGGGCAACTCAGCAACTTTTCCTCTGGACAGGTTTTGGTAAATCTCCCCCATAGTATATCTAGTTTTAACATAACTACATAGATAAAAGTGTCCGGAGTTAAAGTTGACTAGTAAGTGAGTGACACAGGGAGGAGGAGGAGGAGAAGATACAGAGGGGGAGGAGAAGATACAGAGGGAGGAGGAGAAGATACAGAGGGAGGAGGAGAAGATACAGAGGGAGGAGGAGAAGATACAGAGGGAGGAGGAGGAGATACAGGGGGAGGAGGAGGAGATACAGAGGGAGGAGGAGGAGAATATACCGAGGGAGGAAGAGGAGATACAGAGGGAAGAGGAGGAGATACTGAAGGAGGAGAAGGAGATAGAGGGAGGAAGAGGAGATATAGAGGAAGGAGATACAGAGAGAGGAGGAAATAAAGAGGGAGGAGGAGATACAGTGAGAGGAGGAGATACAGAGGGAGGAGGAGGAGATACAGAGGGAGGGGGAGATACAGAGGAGGAGGAGGGGGAGATACAGAGGAGGGGGAGATACAGAGGAGGGGGAGATACAGAGGAGGAGGAGGGGGAGATACAGAGGAGGAGGAGGGGGAGATACAGAGGAGGAGGAGGGGGAGATACAGAGGGAGGAGGAGGAGATACAGAGGGAGGAGGAGGAGATACAGAGGGAGGAGGAGGAGAAGATACAGAGGAGGAGGAGAAGGAGAAGATACAGAGGGAGGAGGAGAAGATACAGAGGGAGGAGGAGGAGAAGATACATATGGAAGGAGGAGAAGATACAGAGGGAGGAGGAGGAGAAGATACAGATGGAGGACATATAGAAGGAGGAGGAGAAGATACAGAGAGAGGAGGAGGTGGAGAAGATACAGAGGGAGGAGGAAAAGATACAGAGAGAGGAGGAAAAGATACAGAGGGAGGAGGAGGAGGAGATACAGAGAGAGGAGAAAAGGATACAGAGAGAGGAGGAGAAGATACAGAGGGAGGAGAAGAAGATACAGAGGGAGGAGAAGAAGATACAGAGGGAGGAGAAGAAGATACAGAGGGAGGAGAAGAAGATACAGAGGGAGGAGAAGAAGATACAGAGGGAGGAGAAGAAGATACAGAGGGAGGAGAAGAAGATACAGAGGGAGGAGAAGAAGATACAGAGGGAGGAGGAGAAGATACAGAGGGAGGAGGAGAAGATACAGAGGGAGGAGGAGAAGATACAGAGGGAGGAGGAGAAGATACCCAGGGAGGAGGAGAAGATACCCAGGGAGGAGGAGAAGATACCCAGGGAGGAGGAGAAGATACCCAGGGAGGAGGAGAAGATACCCAGGGAGGAGGAGAAGATACCCAGGGAGGAGGAGAAGATACAGAGGAGGCAGGAGGAGAAGATACAGAGGGAGGAGGAGAAGATACAGAGGGAGGAGGAGGAGAAGGCGATGGAGGAGGCTGAGGAGAAGAGAGTGCAGACTTTTCCTCTGGACTGAATGCTGGAGGAGAGGGTAAAGCAGAGGAGCAACTACAAACTTCTGGGCCCTATAGTGGACTTTTGAAGGTCCTAAATGGCCGAATGTAGCAGAAGGGCCTGCAGGACTAAGGAGCCTGGTAACAACTGTGACCCCTATAGTTACACCACTAGGGCAAAGGGAGTGGGGTGATGTTATTTACACAGGACTGTATATTGGAGTGCCTGAAGGTAGGGGAGGAGTGGTATTTACATGGGACTGCATTTTACATAGTTTGTAAGGGTTTTATAAAAGACGAGTCCATCGAGTTCAACCTAATACCCTACAAATTCCTTCCCGACCCCAATATGGCGATCAGAATAAATCCCTGGATCAACGTTCTATCTAGCCTCATACTCTGGGAGCATCCTCAGTGTTGGTGTGTGACTCTTGTATCTCCATTAGCCATCCTTGGACTTGTAGTCCGCCAACCTCTCAACCCTAAGCAAGTATTGCCCCAGTCCTCTGACTGCCGTTCCAGTCCCTGCAGTGGGCCCTCACCAACACCTATGTGTTTCCATCTCCCCTCCAGTTGCCTGTCCTACCATGGTGACCCCTGCATCTGCCTGGCTAAGCAACAGAGGGTATCTGATAGGGGTAAGCTGAATGTTGGGGCACGACCTTTGCTCCTAATGAGGGCGTCCCCTTGCAGAAAGGGTCCTCTGTCCTCCCCGCTATGGCATGGGTTATGATCTCTAATTCCGACCTGGACTGCCTCGGGCCCTTCTCCTGTGCTACTTGACTGAGGCCAACATCTTTCCCAAATGCCTACCAAGGAGGACTTTCGGTCTCTGATCTTGGAGGTGAAGGAGACCTGTAGGGCGGAAATTTCCTGGCTCAGACGTGATCTACAGCTTCTTTCTGACAGGATGGAGGTCCTGGAGGGGGACCATGACTCTACTAGGGCTTATTTCTCAACAACCTTCACAGTCATGAGGATTTGCGGTCTTCCTTAGGCGACCCATGATAAGGACCTCCAAGTAACCCTTGAGGCCATTTTCAATCTCATACTTGGTGAACCGTCCTCTCGCAAAATCAAATTGGACAGGGCCCATCGTGCACTTCGCCCAAAGAACTCCTCTGGCGTACCCTGGGATGTAACCTGCTGCGTGTATGACTTTGCCCTGAAGGAGGCCATAATGGCTAAGGCCCAGAATGTCCGCAACTTAGAATTCAATTGGGCCCTCTCCAACTCTTCTCTGATTTACCTTGGATCACCCTGCACAAAAAGCGGCTGTTACGCCCCCTCCTGACTACACTCCGGGACAATCAAGCTACCTATCGCTGGAACTTTCCGTTTGCCCTCACTGCTCATAAGGATGGCTATACAGCTGTGCTGCGGTCCTTTCCTGATTGCTCCCCCTTGGACATACCAGTTCCTACTATGGAAGATTGGGCCCTGGCCCCCCTCCTCCTTCCCTTTCTCCGGTGGGACTTGTATGCATGCGGATGTCTGAACCTCAGCGTCTCTCTATTCCTCCTGACTCAGAGAGCACTGTCTTCCTTTATGGCTGATATCGCCTTTCTCCAAGACACCCATTTCAACCATTCTGTAAATTTTTAATTCCTTGCCCTTTTGTACCCCCTGGTATTCTAGGCTACTGCTGACAGAAAAAAAACCTAGGTGTTGTAATTCTCATAAGTCGTGTCTCCTTAGTGTAGCCTCCTCCTTTATAGATCCGAGGGGTAGGTACATTATGGCGAAGGGAATCTTAGCAGGCAAACCTCTGCAACTCTGCAATGTGTATGCTGCCAATTTGGCACAAATCCCCTTTCTACGTAGATTTCTTGGTAAGCTCCGGAAATACCAAATACTCTGCTTTGATCATGGGTGGGGATTTTAATCAGATTTTTCCACCTCCATGGATCGTCTATCCCTCTAACTGTTCTTTTTATATCCCATCCTTCCTATACCCACATAGATTTTGTCCTATACCCGCATAGATTTTTTTGGTAATGTCCCAGCGGTCCGCATGCTCTCCAGTGCCTTCATGGATCCCACCATGGCCTGGTGGTTGTCTCCTTCTCCTTGCAATCCTCTCCCTCACCAAGGTGCCATTGGTGCCTCAATGAGTCTCTCCTCAAGTCACCGCCTTCCTGGGAATCCATTTAGTGCTGTAACTGTGAGTATTTTACCCCTTATGACGGCACTGTTTCTTCCCTGGCTACCCTCTGGGAAGCCCATAATGTGGTGGTCTGGGGCCACTGTAACGCTCTGACCTCCCTACTTAGGAAAGATGCTTTTGTCCAGGCCCGGGAGCTTAAGGTGGAGATAGGGAGACTGGAAGTGGCTATGGTGTCCGCCCCTTCTCTTTCACTGCTGAGGAAGCTGGTAGCAGCTGGGGCTCACCTGGGAGACTTCACGCTCCGAAAAGTGGGGCGACTCCTCTTCTATTCTAAACAGCGGTTTTACAGAAGGGTAACAAGGCCCACACCTTGCTTGCAGTCTCTGGGAGCGCACCGCGGCTTAGTCTCCCTCTGCATTGAAAGATACCTCAGGATGTCTCTGTTATCATCCAGGAGAGATCTCCAAGATCTTTCTAGACTACTACTCTAAATTATATTCCCTCCCATCTGACCTGGCTGAGCGTGGTGCGGCTTTACAATCCTTCCTCTCCGACTGTCCCCTGCCAGTTCTCTCTGTGGCGGATTGGGAGTCTATTAAAATTCTAATAACCTCTGAAGGGGTCATGGAAGTGCTTAAATCCCTGCCGTTGGGGCGCTCACCTGGGCTGAGGGGACCTTATTCGAACTCAGCAGCTTCCATCAAACTCCCCCATATGACATCTGCTAGTTTACCTCTCTTCAACAGGACTTGCCATGGGTGTCCACTGTCCCCGCAAATTTTTGTACTCTGGATTGAACCCCCGAGCATCTCTGGTCTCCTGTTTCACAACAGGGAATATGAAATCTACCTATTTGCTGATGACGTCCACTGCCTATGTTAGTGATGATGGCGGGTAAGTCTATGGGGGTGGCTGCCAGTACCTGACATAACCAAATATTACATGGCTGCACACCTTTGTCATCTGCTCGCCTGGTCTACGTACCATTCATATAGTAAATGAATGGAGACCGAGAAGCTCTGGCTAGCTCCTATCCACCCAAACTCTTTTCTGTGGTCCTCTTCCCCTCTGTCGGCCTCTCCGGGATCCCTCCTGGGCCCCATGGCCCTTTCCAAGTATATTTGGGGTTACTGTGGTGTACGTTTAAGCTCTTCTATCCCTCTTCTCCGCTGCTGTTTTTCTTATCCGGAGCTGCCTGCTGGTCTGACTTCAGAAATGGTGGGATGCGGGGTTCAGGGGGGGGGGGGGGGGGGCTATTCTTCTATGCGGATGTTGTAGATCCCTTCACTCGCTCCCTATAGTCATGTGACCAGTTGAGCTCTAGACATGGGTTTCTTTCCTCTGACCAGCTCCATTATCTTCAGATACATAATCTTGAATGCACCTTTTCATAGACGGCTATGCATTCCGTATGGTCTCCACACAAAGAATGAATGTGTTCGTTCTTGTGGGGACATGGAAAATGGAAACATCTAGCACAGAATAGGGTCCACCTACCATAATTTTGGTTCTGCAAGCGGAAATTCAGAAGGGTGAATGGGAGTGCAGAATCCCATAAAAGTCTATGGGCTTTAATTTAAGGCGGAATTCTGCAAATAGAAATTCTGCTGTGTGAATAGACCCTAAGACCAGGTTCACCCTGTGGAATCTCCGGATGGAATTTCTGCCGGAGATCCTGTGGGCGGCGCTAGGACTGTGCAGACTGCATTGCCATCCCCTTAGACAGCAATGCATTTTTGAGTGGTTCTTTCGACGTACCCGCTCAGAAACACATTGCCGTCTATGGGGACGGAAATGCAGTCCGCACGGTCCTAGTGCCGCCTGCGTGATCTCTGGCAGAAATTTTGTCTGGTGATTCCACAGTGTGAACCCGGCCAAATATTGAAATTTTGGAAGCAAACTGCTCCTCCATTGATGCACGACCTCCAGGCCCATATACAGGAGATCAGATCCCTGGAATCACTCACAGCCTCCCGGAACAATACAGGTGCAGCATTCTCTGACATCTGGGACCCATGGGACCGCTTCTTTGATGGAGATCCCTCCTGACCTGTAATCCCTCTTTCCTCCCCTCTCTGTTGTATTTTGTATATTTTCTGTATTTTGTGTCGTTCACTTTGTGTTTACTTGACCTTAGTTGCCTCGCCAGGTTCGATGTGCTAGGATCATACTATTAGAGGGAAGTACCGCCCTTCTGTTGAGTTTTCTACTGTTATAACCCTATTCCCCACTGGTGATATTTCCGCCATTGTCGTGACTGTGTAGTTCCTAAGGTTTTGCTATGTTCCTGCTCATATCGTATTATGTGTTACATATTTGCTTGAATGTATTTGCTTCTTACTCCAGGGTTTCATGATGCTTTTTCATAGTTTTGTACACTAAACTACACTTAAAAAAAAAAAAAAAAAAAATTTAAAATTTAAAACATGTCCACTATATAATGCAACATAAAGAAAACATATTGTATATATGAATTAATATATAATTTATTTGCCATGTTTCTTTTCCTTACAAGCAGAGAATATTTTAATTTACAAAAATGCAGATGTTTCAATTTTTTCATGACATTTTGGAATTTTTTACAAAGAAATGATACAAGGATCAACAAAAATTTACCACTATGTTAAAGTAAAATATGTCACAAAAAAACAATCTTGGAATGTATTAATTATTAATGCATAAAGCAACACAGTTCCTATTTGCAAAATTTGTCGATGACCATAAGGGGTTAACAGACAGATTGTGGGGTCGGCTAAATGCAGAGGCTGAGAGGAGGAGCTTTTTATTATATGTAAATTAATTCTTTAAATGTAATTTTCCTGTTTTCTCCTTGTAAGGGCTATAGCCCCCACCGTGTTTTTACCTTTGGCCAGATAGGAAGGGGCAGCACATTCCCTGTTGTCCATCCCACCTGCTCCCAGCAGCCTATTTAGTGAAGAGGGGCCCAGTGCACATGAGAGGGGGCCGGCACACATAATAAGAAGGGACCGGCACACATAATAAGAGGGGGCCGGCACACATAATAAGAGGGGGCCGGCACAGATAATAAGAGGGGGGCCGGCACACAATAAGAGGGGGGCCGGCACACAATAAGAGGGGGGCCGGCACACATAATAAGAGGGGACCGGTACACATAATAAGAGGGGGCCGGCACACATAATAAGAGGGGGCTGGCACACATAATAAGAGGGGGGCCGGCACACATAAGAGGGGACCGGCACACATAATAAGAGGGGACCGGTACACATAATAAGAGGGGGCTGGCACACAATAAGAGGGGGGCCGGCACACAATAAGAGGGGGGCCGGCACACATAATAAGAGGGGACCGGTACACATAATAAGAGGGGCCGGCGCACATACTAAGAAGGGGGCCGGCACACATAATAAGAGGGGACAGCACACATAATAAGAGGGGGCCGGCACACATAATAAGAGGGGGGATGGCACACATAATAAGAGGGGGGATGGCACACATAATAAGAGGGGGTCGGCACACATAATAAGAGGGGACCGGCACACATAATAAGAGGGGTCCGACACACATAATAAGAGGGGGCCGGCACACATAAGAAGAGGGGGCCGGCACACATAAGAAGGGGGCCGGCACACATAATAAGAGGAGGTCGGCACACATAATAAGAAGTGGGCCGGCACACATAATAAGAAGTGGGCCGGCACACATAATAAGAAGGGGGCCGGCACACATAATAAGAGGGGGGCCGGCACACATAATAAGAAGTGGGCCGGCACACATAATAAGAAGGGGGCCGGCGCACATAATAAGAGGGGGGCCGGCGCACATAATAAGAGGGGGGCCGGCGCACAAAATAAGAGGGGGGCCGGCACACATAATAAGAGGGGGGCCGGCACACATAATAAGAGGGGGTCGGCACACATAATAAGAGGGGGGCCGGCACACATAATAAGAGGGGGGCCGGCACACATAATAAGAGGGGGGCCGGCACACATAATAAGAGGGGGGCCGGCACACATAATAAGAGGGGGGCCGGCACACATAATAAGAGGGGGGCCGGCACACATAATAAGAGGGGGGCCGGCACACATAATAAGAGGGGGCCGGCACACATAAGAGGGGGCCGGCACACATAATAAGAGGGGGGCGGCACACATAATAAGAGGGGGGCGGCACACATAAAAGAGGGGGCCGTCACACATAACAAGAGGGGGCCGGCACACATAACAAGAGGGGGCCGGCACACATAAGAAGGGGGCCGGCGCACATAAGAGGGGGGGCCGGCGCACATAATAAGAGGGGCCAGCACAGATAATCTTCCACTTCCTGCATCTTCTCTCTACAACCATTATGAGTCCGGCCTTTAGCACAGAGCCCGACAACCGGGGACTCACCATAGCTGCAGGAAGCAGAGGATTGTGTGTGCTGGGCCCCTCTACACAAAACAGGCTGCATATATACATAGTGATAATCGCTAAGTGTATGTGAACTTTAGAAATTGGCTGACCAACTAATCGACCAACCGATAAATCGATTATGAAAATTATTGACAACTATTTTCATAATCGATTAGTTGCCAATTAATAGATTAGTTGTTTCAGCCCTATTTGTCAGTAAAAAAAATTCCACATGTGAGTACTTTGATGTTTTAAAAGATCTGATTTCTGAGTACAACATTTCCCACATTCTAAACATGAAAATGGCTTTTCCCCTGTGTGAGTTCTCTGATGTTGAACAAAACTTGATTTGTCAGTAAAACTTTTTCCACATTCGGAATATGAAAACGGCTTCTCCCCTGTGTGAGTTCTTTGATGTGTAATAAGATGTGATTTCTGACTGAAATATTTCCCACATTCTGCACATGAAAATGGCTTCTCCCCTGTGTGAGTTCTTTGATGTTTAATAAGACTTGATATATGAGCAAAACATTTCCCACATTCTGAACATGAAAATGGCTTATCTCCTGTGTGAGTTCTCTGATGCTGAACAAAACTTGATTTGTCAATAAAACTTTTTCCACATTCGGAACATGAAAACGGCTTCTCCCCTGTGTGAGTTCTTTGATGTGTAATAAGATGTGATTTCTGAATAAAATATTTACCACATTCTGCACATGAAAATGGCTTTCCCCGTGTGTGAGTTCTGTTATGTTGACTAAGATTTGATTTGTCAGTAAAACTTTTTCCACATTGGGGACATGAAAATGGCTTCTCCCCTGTGTGAGTTCTTTGATGTTTAATAAGATCTGATTTATCAGTAAAACATTTCCCACATTCTGAACATGAAAATGGCTTCTCCCCTGTGTGAGTTCTTTGATGTTTAATAAGATCTGATTTCTGAGTACAACATTTCCCACATTCTGAACATGAAAATGGCTTCTCCCCTGTGTGAGTTCTTTGATGTCTAATAAGATCTGATTTCTGAGTAAAACATTTTCCACATTCGGAACATGAAAATAGCTTTTCTCCTGTGTGAGTTCTCTGATGTTGAACAAAATGTGATTTGTCAGTAAAACTTTTTTCACATTCGGAACATGAAAACGGCTTCTCCCCTGTGTGAGTTCTTTTATGTGTAATAAGATGTGATTTCTGAATAAAATATTTCCCACATTCTGAACATGAAAATGGCTTTTTCTTATTTTGCTGAACATCCTGTGATGACTGAGAAGACAGGACCTGTATATAAGGATGAGATGACAGATCTTGGCTGTGAAGGGCTGAGGGTGTATCTGGGATAATGGAATGTTCTTCATATGTATCTTGTGTGATATCATCATCTGCTTTATAATCTGAAGATATAAGATTCTCCTCTGATCTCCTGCTACAAGAATCTGCAAAGAATAAAAGATTATTTTTGAGTATTAACCCCTTACCGACCAGCATTTTAGTTTTTTCCTTGTCTTTTTCTAAGAGCCATACATTTTATTAATCTTTATCTATAGAGCCATATTTGGACTTTTTTTGTGGGTTCAATTTTATGTTGTAACAATACAATTTGTATCCCCATAAAATATACGCAAAAAAAAACAAAAAAAAACAGAACAAATGTTTGTGAGGTGGAGATGAAAAAAAAAATCTTTTGTGGGGAGGTAGGGGGGGTGGTTGGTTGGGTGGGTGTTGGGGCGTTGGTTGTTTTTCACACCATTTACTGCGCAGTTGTTGACATCTTATCTTTATTCATCAGGTCGGTACGATCACATTAATACCCAATTTGTTTAGTTCACGTTATGTTTTGATACTTTTGAAAAAAAATATACAAAAAATAAATAAAAATTTGCTGTAAATCGCCACATTCTGACCTCTATAACTTTTTTAGTTTTTGGTGTATGGGGTTGGAGTTAGGGCACATTTTTGGCATCTTGATCTGTAGTATTTATCTCTCGTATTTTGGGGATAGATGGGACATTGCAATTTTTTTTTTCTGAGATGTGACCAAATAAAAAATGCTTTAATAAAGACATCTAAATGGTTAATAGCTGGCATTAGTGGTCGCTCTGCGCCAACTATTAGAGGCAGCCCTCTCCATACATCTTTATGATAAATCTGTTTTTATTAAAGTTTTCCAAAGGAAACAGAATAACAAAACAATGATAAATAACAGACTCATATCCATGTATAAGAATATCCCCCAGGGAAGGGAAAATATCAGGGGCCAACCCATCAAAAAATAGTTACACATATCCCAATAAACACAGAAGAGAGGGAGGTGGTACCCCTAGTAATTCATACCTCGGGGATCATACGAGACAATAAGTCTTGGATAAATAACCCTTGTAGGGTAGTAATGGCAGAGGAAGACAAACTAACAAACAGAAATCAAGAAAAAGAGAAAGGGGAAGAGAGACAAAAGAAGGGCAGTAGCTAGAAAGATAGGAAGTGAGATGGTACGAGGGTAGAGGGAAAGTATAGGGGAGGGGAGGGAAAGGTAGGTCACACATGGAAGACACATAAGAAAGAAATCCTATGGAAACAGACGACCTACTGCAGCCATCCTAAGAAGCCGGGTGATTCCCGGAAACTATCACAAGGTGCCCATAAGGCAGAGAAGCTCTCAGAGTGAACATTGTCTAGTGCCACTAATTCCTCCATTCTACGTACTTGACTCAAGGTCTCCACATACTCCACCCTAGATAGCGTCTCTGTTGTTTTCCAGTGCCGGGGGATAACAGCTCTGGCGACACCCAGAAAATTTCTCAGGAGGCCTTTCTATGCCTAGGAGAGAGACCCAGGCAGGAGGGAAAGAAGAGCAACATTGGGACTAGGAATAATGGAGCATGAGGAGACCATGTTATAAAGCAGGAAGACAGCTTCCCAAAAAGGGAGGAGAAGCAGACAGGACCACCAAGTGTGTAGGTAAGTACCTATCTCCCGACCACAACGCCAACAGGTCGTCGGAGGAGAGGACATGTAAGCGGTCAGGACAACGATACCACCAAGACAGAATTTTAAAATGTTGTTCTTGTATCCTAAATAGAGGCTCTATGAGTCAGGGTAAACATTCGAGTTACCTCCACTTCAGAGAACTCCCGTCCCATATCAGATTCCCACTTGAGCAAATAATCCGGTTTCAAAGTGTCTACACCAATCCCCGCAGCACTCCATAGACCAAGGATACAGTATGTGAGGGAGGGGAATCTAAGACACAGAGCCGTTCAAACACAGTTAACGGGTGATGAAGTTGCGTCTTGGGATGGAGGGATAAATAGTAGGAATGAAGCCACTCATATGTGAACCAGCTTCCCAGGGAGGTCGAAGGGAGCGACTCCGAGGGGATCATATTCTGGAGGACAGGGGGCATCAGGCCTACCCAGAAGGGACAGAACCTCAGAGTCGGAAGGAAGGCTAGAGTTACTAAATAGAGGGGTGAGAGGGCCCGGTCTAGAGGTAAGGGCAGTGGTAAGAAGAGAAGTAGGGGATGTCTAAGCCAGATGGGCGAGAACCTAGGGGGAGCCAAGGGAGGTCCGCTGGGTGAACTAGAGAAACATCAATTTCCAGAGACACCCACTGTTTCGAGGCAGCATTGTGGCAGAAGTCAAGAACTGTTGAGCAGATCATCGCTCAATAATAGAGACGGTAATCCGGGAGGGTTCATTTGTACTGAGAGCTTTTGTTTTGTCTTGTTCCTATGGTTACGCCTGTCTGCTGAGACTGGTCAGCTGACCTTGATGTGAGCATCTGGTCTGGACCTATTTAAGCTGGCAGTTTACTCCCAGTCTATGCCTGCTAAAGAGTTCAGTTTATCTCCTAGTTAGCTCTATACTGTATCGTGATATCTGGCATTTTGACCCTTTGGCTTAGCTCTTTGACTCTTCTCTCTGGTATTAGCATTTTTGTACTTCGTGCTCTCCTGGTTTAGACTCGGCTCTCTGACTACATATTTTTATGTGAGCATGTTTAGGTTTGTTTTCCGTTAGTCGTGTGCCTTCAGCCTTTAACGAAATTTTGCCAGTTTTTGTAGTTAATGGTTTTGACTTTTTGACTGTCCCTCACTTGTCTAGGGAGAGACTGTCACCATGGTTATGGATGTCCTAGGGCAGGTACGTAAGTAGGCAGGGATAGGGGAGTGGGTGAGAATAGTGTGCACTCCTTCCCTGCCCAGTCGTGACAGCCGGGACCCACATCGGGAGCGTCTGCTTATAATACAGTAATCACGGGAGGATGTTCATTTTGATCATGGCCATTTTACCAAACCATGAAAGAGTTAGGGTGCTCCAGGAAGTAAGGTCCTGTTCAAGGATCCTTAATAACGGGAGGTAGTTGACCTTAAAAAGAGTATTGAGATCAGCAGTGAAGTAAATACTAAGATAACGAAGAAGACTGGGTGAAGTCTTGAAAGGGAAAAGGGAGGAAACATGACCAAACAACACTGAGGAGAGAGAGATGCTGAGTTCCGACTTATGGGTGTTAACCTTAAAATTGCTTAGGGCGCCATATTATTCAAATTGAACCAAAATAACAGGGAGGGAAATTCACAGAGAGGTGACATAAAGGAGCAGGTCATCAGTAAATAGGGAAAGTTTATAAGATTTAGTATTCAGGGACAGGCCAGGGATAGAATCGTTCTGTTGCAGAGCTACCGCCAGGTATTCCATGGCAATAACATAAAGCAGGGGTGAAAGGGGGCAACCTTGTCTAGTCTCGTTATGGATGGTAAAAGGCTCTGAAAGAGTCCGATTAACCTTCACCTGCACCATCACAATTCGATAAAGGGCCATGATACAGTGATGGAATTGCGAACCCATACCCAAGTGCAACAGGGCAAGATCTAAAAAGTGCCATCCCACTCTATCAAAAGCCTTCTCGGCGTCTATGGAAAGTAAACAGAGCGGGATGCCACGGGACCTGGCGCCAGCAATAAGAGTGAACGATTTGAGGGTATTGTACCTCGCCTCCCTACCTAAAACAAAACCCACCTGGTCTGTGTATGAGTGAGGGGAGAAGGGCACCCAACCGGGAAGCAAGAATTTTAGAGTAGAGTTTTATGTCCAAATTAAGTCGGGAAATGGGGCGATAATTACTAAAATAGGAGGGATCTTTATCGGGCTTGGGGATCAGAGTCATATGGGCAGCTAGAGTCTGAGGCGGAAAGGAAGCTCCATTCACAATAGAATTAAAGGAGTGCAGAAGAGGAGGAGCTACTAGAGGAGAGAACAGCTTATAGAAACAGGCTGTAAATCCATCAGGGCCAGGGCTTTTGCCATTTTTCAAGCTCTTGATAGCATCCGTTACCTCCTCAAGCTCCAGCGGTCATTCAAGGGGAGCCCATGTATCAGAGGATAAAGAGGGGAGCTTATCGTGGGTTAGGTAGTGGGCAATCTTTTTGCGAAACAGTGGGGTAGGGAGGTCAGCAAAATGACCCTTAATACGATAGAGAGAATGATAATAAGACCGGAACTCCTCAACTATGTGTCCAGTAGTGTGGAATTTGCCAGATACAGGGGAAGTAAGTGAAAGAATGTACGAGTAAGAAGAACGCTTTGGATGGAGGGCTCGAGACAACCAGAACCCTAACTTGTCAGCATACTCATAATATCCCCAGTGAGCCTTCTCTCTGAGGCAGAATGACCGCTCATCCAGATTATGCAAAATCTGCTGTCTCACAGGCGAGATCTGGGTCCGGGTTGTGTCCGAGTAGGAACTCTTGTTGGACGCCTCCAAGGAAGCCAGAGACTCGAAGGGAGAGCGCAACTTTTGGGAGTTGGCCCTCTTGAGATGGGAGCTGTTTGTCGTGGCCCAGTCTTGTGTCTCGTTCAGTGGTGGTCTGCAGAGATGAGCGAATTGAATCAGACAAATCCGAATTCGTTACGAAAAATTTGATTCATAATGAATCCGAATATCGCCGTGATTCGATAAAACGAATGGCTTCATTAAACTCAATTTAATGCGGTCCAGGGGATCTAAAATGGCGACTACACATGTAAGGACATGGGGCAAGGAACTCTAGGAAGGCGGGTAGGCGGGATCACCCTGAATCACATGCGGCATGCAGCCCATCAGCAGCCAGCCCTGTAATGTCACAACCCTATATATTTGGCAGCCATCACTGCAGACAGGCATTTCTTGGATTTTTTCCTGAGAGAGCAGACAGTGTCTGTGTCTTACTGAGAAAAAAGATCTTTACAGCGGCAAATCAATTCACCTGAAGCCCATGTTAATGCAGGTAGGAAGATAGACAGGGACAGTAGAGAGCGAGAGAGAGTATACTTAATGTTGCAACTGTACTGGGGTGTATTACTCTAAAGCTTATAGGGGCCAGTTAGTGTGAGCACTAAAAGACCTAGTCACCTGCTTTTAACGCCTAATTCAGGTGTAACCGTACTGGGGCGCATATTGCTATCATAAGTGTAATATATACACACTCAGATGTTGTACAAGTATGTCAGGCAGAGAACTGCCAGGCCATGCACAGAGGAGTGGCAGAGGCCTAAATTTATCAGGCACAGGCAGAGGTCACAGTAGACTAGGGGTGCGTGGCAACAGGAGTTGTAGCGTGAGGTCTGAGCTCCAGTGTCCGCTAGCGGTCGTGTCTCGACCAGCAACCCAGGAGCCATCATTGATTGGTTAACTCGGTCATCCACTTCATTACAAGTGACATCTGACACCCCCAGTCAACAGTCGGTGGGTTCCACAGACTCTTAATGGATTGAATAAAGAACTGAATAAAGAATCGAAGTTTTAGGCAGCTGGATTGTCTACATTTTCTTCTACTGCTGTCTGTCTGGAATCCGACCCACCCCCTTTCCGCGCTTCCTTGGAAGAATCCTCCAGGTTCAGATGATTGATTGCAACACATGGTGAGCTGACTCCTGTTTTTTTTTTTACTTTTATTCATCAGACACAACCCTCAGTTGGCATGGCCCGGGAGCAGTCCCTGTCCTCCAACTGCCTCTGTACTATGCTGTTCCATCACGCAGAGAAGTATTGTATGCTGTGGGTTCAGCTCCACTATACAGCGAGGACAGTCAGCAGCTACTGCCCAGCAAAGAATTGGAGGAGACATTGGCCGCTTCCTCTGCTAGGTGGGCAAGTGGTGATGAGGAGGTGGTGTGGGAGGTGGTGTTGCGAGCGTTCAGGCTCCTGAAACAGACACTGTTGAGGAACCCGAGGAGGACATCAGTGACGTGCAGATACAACTCGATGACGAAGAAGATCGCACTTGGGAGCTGGGTGCAGAAGGGGCTTCATCATCAAGAGAAGAGAGTGGCAGGTTGCCCGTGAGGCAGCAGCTGAGTCAGCAAGGTGGTAGCATGGTTGGGAGTCAGCATGGTGGCTCAGTGGGAAGTCTGGAGCCAAACGTTTCCAGGGTAGACCACCTGCTTTGCAGCAGCCTACCTGCCCTGGAGGTAGTGGAACAGGGGTTCCCAGAGTCGGCGGCAGTAGCAGTCAGTCAGTGAGGACTGTTGGGGGAAAGCCTGCTACTCGGCGGTGTGGCAGTATTTTTTTATCAAGCATCCGGAGGATGTTAACATGTACACATGCAAGATGTGTCGGCAGAAGGTGAAGCGTGGCCAAGGTCCCAATGTTGGCATCATGGCCCTGCATCAACATATGCAGAGTCACCATCAAGCAGCCTGGGAGAACCGTGGCTCTGATGCGGTGGTACAGCCTGCTGCAGCAACCGCTGCATCACCCTTTGGCACGCCGCTCCCTGTTCCAGCCAGCCAAGGCTCCACCACCTCAGCCTAAGGGAGCTGTCTGTCATTCCCATCCTCTTTTGGTCCAGATGCTCCTGCTCCTCCTACTTCTCGTCAGTCATTCTGGCAGCAATCCATCAGAGAAGCCACGTCCAAAAGACAGCAGTATGTGCCCACTCATCCAACGGTGCAGAAGCTGAATGTGCTCCTGTCCAAGTTGCTGGTGCTACAGTCTCTCCCTTTTCAAGTGGTGGACTCTGCACCTTTCAGAGAACTGATGATTTGTGCTGAGCCAAGGTGGAGAGTCCCAAGCTGTAATTTATTTTCCAAAAAGGCAGTACCAGCCCTGAACAAATATGTAGAACAGAAGGTGGGCCAGTCCTTGAGCCTATTCTGCCTCCATGCTCTCACACCGTTGGTCCTGCGACAATCTTCAACTCTGCCTCCTCATCCTGCGCCATGTCCTCAGCCTCCACTGCACCGACAAGTCTCAGTGCCCCTCCACATACCTCCTCATGGTCTCCTCATGCTGATGCCACCTCCAGGCTCTGTCAATGTGCCGCTCTGCGGCATACATAGGCTGCTGCCACCTCCAGGCTTTGTCATTGTGTCGTCATGTGGTCTCCTCATGCTGCTGGCATATTAAATTAAACTTTTAATGTTAATCTATTTAAAATCTTCAATATAAGTTTAAAAAAATATATTTAATCTTTTCAATTGTGAGGCCTTATGGTCTCGCCAGGCTGCTCCCACCTTCAGGCTCTGTCATTGTGCCGCCATGTGATCTCCTTGCTATATTGATCTTGTAGTATGACAGTATTTTTTCAAAGTAAACACTTCGGGCACCGGGGAGGCGCTGAGAGGCAGGCAGTAGTTGGCCTCGCGGCATACCACTAGTTCGATTTTAAGATACAAGTCTGAACTTTTTCACTGCAGCAATTTATACACTGTAGCAATTATACACTATTGGAGCTGGAATTACTGCGGCTGCTGGCACCAGACTGGCCCTCCAATGGGTCCTCAAAAAAGGATTTAAAGTTTGCTCATTCCAATTACCAGTCTCTGTCATTCTGCCGCCATGTGATCTCCTGATGCTGCTGGTGGCACATTAAATTCGTTAATCTCTTTAAACTCTTCAAATGACATCTGAAAAATCTCTTTAATCTCTTCAATTGTGAGGCCATATGGTCTCCCGACCCTGCTGTCCCATTCAGACACTCTGCGGCAGTGATTCTAATAGCGATGCCTGTAATCTGCATGTCATACTGAATAACAGTATTATATCACTACCCCAGCATACTCCCTATGCGTTTTACGGCAAGGCAAAGTGTTCTACACCCCTATTAAGGCTCTCTGTAGCCCGGAAATAGCCCTTTTTAATAGCGATTCGCCGTGAATAAATTCGGATTTGGATTTTTCAAAAATCCGCTCATCTGTAGTGGTCGGGTTCCTCCCCTTGTCTCTGAGCACTGAACACCTTGTACTTCTGGACCCTCCAGGTAGGTTGGAGTTCTGGAATATGACAGAACTGGAGGATAATGGGTTCCTGTAGGCTTCACGTTTGATTCTTCTTGAAGGGGTACTCCACTGCTAGACATCTTATCCCCTATCCAAATGATAGGGGATAAGATGTCTGATCACTGGGGTTCTGCTGCTGGGTCCCCTGCGATCTCCAGCAGCACCCAGTGTTATAAGCAAACGCCGGGTTCCTGCGGCAGTAGTGGGGACGTCATGGCTACACACCTTCGTGACATCACACCACTCCCCCTCCACTAATGTCTATGGGAGGAGAAGTGGTGGCCGACACGTCCCCTCCCATATACATGAATGGAGGGGGTGCGGTGTGACATCATAAGGGGTCGTGGCTGTGATGTCAATATCACAGCCTCCGGCGCACAGCATTCTGAACAAAATGCCCAGAACGCTGGAGCACTGGAGTACCCCTTTAACCTGTTAAGGACCCAGGGCGTACGAGTACATCCTGACACCCTGGTACATAAGGAACCAGGACGTACCTGTACACCCGAGGGAATTCGGTCGGGGACCGGACCGGGGTGACTGCTGACATTGATCAGCAGGCACCCCGCGCATATGCCCAGGGGGGTCATTAGAATGAATTCAAACCGGCGATTTTCGGCTATTCCGGGTCATACGGGTCTATGGTAACCCGGTGACCCGAAAAATAAGGGGGATCGGGGTTGTCCAAGACACCCACGATCCCACTGAAGGGATAGGAGTGAGGTGGCAGGGGTGCCACCCCTCCTATCCCTGCTATTGGTCGTATAGACGCGACGACCAATAGCAGATCGGGGTCGGGGGGGTTAAAGGGGTACTCCGGTGCCTAGACATCGTATCCCCTATCCAAAGGATAGGGGATAAGATGCCTGATCGTGGTAGTCCCGCCGCTGGGGACCCCCATGTGATCTTGCACGCGGCACCCTGTCTGGGCATGCTGGGATTTATAGTTTTGCAACATCTGGAGGGCCACAGTTTGGAGATCACTGTGCAGTGGTCTCTAAACTGTAGCCCTCCAGATGTTGCAAAACTGCAAATCCCAGCATTCCCAAACAGCAAACAGCTGTCTCGGCATGCTGGGAGTTGTAGTTGTGTACCTCCAGCTGTTGCATAACTACATCTCCCAGCATGCCTTTCAGCGATCAATACGTGCTGGCAGTTGTAGTTTTGCAACAGCTGGAGGCACACTGGTTGGAAAACACTAAGTTAGGTAACAGAACCTAACTGAAGATTTTCGAACCAGTGTGTCTCCAGCTGTTACAAAAGTACAACTCCCAGCATGCAGGGTCTGTCAGTACGTGCTGGGAGTTGTAGTTTGGAAACAGCTGGAGGTTTGCCCCCCCAAGTGAATGTACAGGGTACATTCACACTGGCAAGTTTCCTGCTTGAAGTTTGAGCTGCGGCAAATTTTTTGCCGCAAAGCAAACTCCTAGCGGGAAACTCACCGTAACCCGCCAGTGCGAATGCACCCTAAAAACACTATACTACACTAACACATAATAAAGGGTAAAACACAACATATACACCCCCTTACACTGTCCCCCCCCCCCCCCCCCCCCAATAAAAATGAAAAACGTATTGTATGGCAGTGTTTCCAAAACGGAGCCTCCAGCTGTTGCAAAACAACAACTCCCAGCATTTCCGGACAGACACTGACTGTCCAGGCATGCTGGGAGTTTAGCAACAGCTGGAGGCACCCTGTTTGGGAATCACTGGCGTAGAATACCCCTATGTCCACCCCTATGCGATCCCTAATTTAGTCCTCAAATGCGCATGGCGGAGCCCTGTCGTCACTTCGGAGCCCTGTCGTATTTCAAGGAAACAGTCTAGGGCCACATATGGGGTATTTCCGTACTCGGGAGAAATTGCACTACAAATTTTGGGGGGCTTTTTCTGCTTTTACCCCTTATGAAAAGGATAAGTTGGGGGCTACACCAGCCTGTTAGTGTAAAAAAAAAAAAAAAAAATTTTACACTAACATGCTGGTGTTGCCCCATACTTTTTATTTTCACAAGCGTTAAAAGGAAAAAAAGACCCCCAAAATTTGTAACGCAATTTCTCCTGAGTACGGAAATACCCCATTATGTGGGTATAAAATGCTCTGCGGGCGCATAAAAGGCTCAGGAGTGAGAGTGCACCATGCACATTTGAGGCCTAAATTGGTGATTTGCATAGGGGTGGCTGATTTTACAGCGGTTCTGACATAAACACAAAACAATAAATACCCACATGTGACCCCATTTTGGAAACTACACCCCTCACGGAACATGACAAGAGGTATAGTGAGCCTTAACACCCCAGAGATGTTTAACCCCTTAAGGACTCAGGGTTTTTCCGTTTTTGCACTTTCGTTTTTTCCTCCTTACCTTTTAAAAATCATAACCCTTTCAATTTTCCACCTAAAAATCCATATTATGGCTTATTTTTTGCGTCGCCAATTCTACTTTGCAGTGACATTAGTCATTTTACCCAAAAATGCACGGCGAAACGGAAAAAAAAATCATTGTGCGACAAAATCGAAAAAAAAACGCCATTTTGTAACTTTTGGGGGCTTCCGTTTCTACGCAGTGCATATTTCGGTAAAAATTACACCTTATCATTATTCTATAGGTCCATACGGTTAAAATGATCCCCTACTTATATAGGTTTGATTTTGTCGCACTTCTGGAAAAAATCATAACTACATGCAGGAAAATTTATACGTTTAAAAATGTCATCTTCTGACCCCTATAACTTTTTTATTTTTCCACGTACGGGGCGGTATGAGGACTCATTTTTTGCGCCATGATCTGAAGTTTTTATTGGTATGATTTTTGTTTTGATCTGACTTTTTGATCACTTTTTATTCATTTTTTAATGTTATAAAAAGTTACCAAAATACGCTTTTTTGGACTTTGGAATTTTTTTGCGCGTACGCCATTGACCGTACGGCTTAATTAATGATATATTTTTATAGTTCGGACATTTACGCACGCGGCGATACCACATATGTTTATTTTTATTTTTTTTTTACACTGTTTTATTTTTTTTATGGGAAAAGGGGGGTGATTCAAACTTATTAGGGAAGGGGTTAAATGACCTTTATTAACACTTTTTTTTAACTTTTTTTTTTGCAGTGTTATAGGTCCCATAGGGACCTATAACACTGCACACACTGATCTCTTATACTGATCATTGTTATCCCATAGGGACCTATAACACTGCACACACTGATCTCCTATGCTGATCACTGGCGTGCATTAACACGCCTGTGATCAGCATTATCGGCGCTTGACTGCTCCTGCCTGGATCTCAGGCACGGAGCAGTCATTCGTCAATCGGACACCGAGGAGGCAGGTAAGAGCCCTCCCGGTGTCCGATCAGCTGTTCGGGACGCCGCGATTTCACCGCGGCTGTCCCGAACAGCCCGACTGAGCAGCCGGGATACTTTCAGTTTCACTTTAGAAGCGGCGGTCAGCTTTGACCGCCGCTTCTAAAGGGTTAATACTGCACATCGCCGCGATCGGCGATGTGTGGTATTAGCCGCGGGTCCCGGCCGTTGATTAGCGCCGGGACCCACGCGATATGATGCGGGATCGCGGCGCGATCCCGCTTCATATCGCGGGAGCCGACGCAGGACGTAAATATACGTCCTGCGTCGTTAAGGGGTTAATGAAAAAAATGGAAAAAAAAAATAAAATTTCACTAAAATGCTGGTGTTACCCTAAATTTTTCATTTTCACAAGGGAAAATAGGAAAAAAGCCCCCCAAAATTTGTAACCCCATTTCTTCTGAGTAACGACATACCCCATATGTGGATGTAAAGTGCTCTGCGGGTGCACTACAGTGCTCAGAAGAGAAGGAGCGCCATAGGGCTATTGAATAGAAAATTTGTCTGGAATTGAAGGCCACGTGTGTTTACAAAGCCCCCATAGTGCCAGAACAATGGACCCCCCCCCCACATGTGACCCCATTTTGGAAACTACACCCCTCATGTAATGTAATAACAGTAGCAGTGAGAATTTATGCCCCACAGGTGTCTGACAGATTTTTGGAACAGTGGTCCGTGAAAATGAAAAATGTAATTTTTCATTTGCACAGCCCACTGTTCCAAAGATCTGTGAAACGTCAGTGGGGTGTAAATACTGACTGCACCCCTTAATAAATTCTGTGAGGGGTGTTGTTTGCAAAATGAGGTCACATGTGGGGGGGTCCACTGTTCTGGCAGCACGGGGGACTTTGTAAACGCACATGGCCCCTGACTTCTATTCCAAACAAATTTTGTTTCCAAAAGCTCAATGGCGCTCCTCCTCTTCTGAGCATTGTAGTTCGCCAGCAGAGCACTTGACGTCCACACATGGGGTATTTCCATACTCAGTAGAAATGGGGTTACAAATTTTGGGGGTCATTTTCTCCTGTTACCCCTTGTAAAAATGTAACATTTGGGGAAAAAACAGCATTTTAGTGAAAACATTTTTTTTTTCCATTTACACATCCAACTTTAACAAAAAGTTGTCAAACACCTGTGGGGTGTTAAGGCTCACTGTATCCCTTGTTACGTTCCATGTGTTTTTTTTTAGTTGCTGTTCTGGCACCATAGGGGCTTCCTAAATGTGACATGCCCCCCAAAAACCATTTCAGAAAAACTCACTCTCCAAAATCCCATTGTCGCTCCTTCCCTTCTGAGCCCTCTACTGCGCCTGCCGAACACTTGACATACACATATGAGGTATTTCCTTACTTGAGAGAAATTGGGTTACACATTTTAGGAAGATTTCTCTCCTTTTACCCCTTGTACCCCTTCATAAATTGGGTCTACAAGAACATGCCTGCGTAAAAAGTAGAGATTTTGAATTTTCTCCTTTAATTTGCTGCTATTCCTGTGAAACACCTAAAGGGTTAACAAACCTTTTGAATGTCATTTTGAATACTGTGAGGGGTGCAGTTTTTATAATGGGGTAATTTATGGGGTATTTCTAATATGAGGGCCCTTCAAATCCACTTCAAAACTGAACTGGTCCTTGAAAAAAGGAGATTTTTGTACTCACCGTAAAATCTCTTTCTCGTAGCTCTCATTGGGGGACACCTTACTCATGGGTATATGCTCTTGCCACTAGGAGGCGCTGACACTAGGAAAAAAAGTCGACTCCTCCCTGGCAGGATATACCCGCCCACCTGCAGTGAGGTAACTCAGTTTTGTCACAAAGCAGTAGGAGAAGCCAACATGAAAAAAACCTCCGAAGGACCCAAGAAATGAATCCCGGAGAGACAACTCAAGAACCGGAAAGAATAATTGGGAAAAAAGATGACGAAATGGGTGGGTGCGGTGTCCCCCAATGAGAGCTACGAGAAAGAGATTTTACGGTGAGTACAAAAATCTCCTTTTCTCTTGCGCTTCTCATTGGGGGGACACCTTACTCATGGGACATACCAAAGCAGTCCCCTAGGGTGGGAAAAGACAACCACCGGAGAGAAGAAACCAGTCCCTAGACTGAACTCACAAGTCCATGGGCCCATAGACGAGCCCCCAGGCCGGAGACAAATGAAAGCCAGAAATTGAATTCCCAGAAGATCGCCCGTCCAGGAAGATGGATTAGGACCCCAAGGAAAAGGCCGACCTCTGGGGGGACCAGACAGAAACGGAATCTGCCAGGGTCACCTGGAAAACGAAAAAATCCCTGGAGTGAAAGGAAAAACAGACATCCGCGAAAAGTCTCCGGATGACCACTTCCAGGTAAAACAGGAAGAAGAGAAGGAGAGCAGTGGAGAAAAAGCCGCTCCGCCCGACGGGCTAGCGGTAGAATCTTGGCCGAAACAGAACACATGTCCAAGACCGGAAACAGCATCATGGTGCAACTGAAAGAGCTGCCTGCAAAGAAGGCACACGAGAGCATCCAAGGATGAAGTCCAAGCCAAAGACCAACAATTTATAGACCCAACGGACCAGAGCACTCCGTAAAAAACATCCCGCCAGAGTGGGAATGGAGGGGGAAACAAAGGAGAACCCACGGGGACTCCTAGGGACCGGGCGCAGGAAGGAGCGCGCCAGAAGACTCGGGAGACAGTGTGGTACAACTGAGACAGACAAAAAAAAGGAAAAGAAGAAGTAACCCTTTCATGGAGCTCGCACAAATTCCTCCAACAGAGGAGAGAGTCCAGGCTGCATGAACAGCCGTAGATAACCAAAAAGGTAGAAGAAAGCCGGCTGCAAAAGGTGGCCGGGCAAGCCCACAAGCCTAGACCACAAGAACTTGTGTAATGCCCTCGGTAGAAGTCAAGGGCCCTATCGATATCCCGCCTAAAAAGGGGGACAAAGAGACGGCATCAGCTTGGCGGCAGAAAAAGCTCAACAGCATAGTCCCTCCAGAGGAGGGAAAACAAGGGAGGGAAAAGTTTGCGACGAGGACACCAGAAAGACCCATGCCAAGCACCCTGATCCCCACACCCCCCTGAGGAAAGGGGAAGGCAAGTGTGCCAGGCACAGCAGCAAAAGGGAAAACCACCATACAACCATGTAACAAGTGTTGAGAGCCAAAACAGATGGGGAAAAAGGCAAAAGAGTAGGTGCCTAAGGCACCCGGACAGAAAAAAAAACGTTGAAAAGAACACCCGTATGCATAGGGAGAGACTGAAGAGATTGTCGCCTCGCAAGCCCCAGGCCAGAACCGAAGTGGATTGGAGCCACAGAACCACAGAAGCAAAAGCACAGGAAAGTCTGAGGCTTACCCCACTAAACAGAAGGAAAGGTGGGCTTCACACCTACCGGGCGGCCCTAGTATACATAGGGACACAGACATGTTGATCTCACTATAGCAGCGGAGCACCAAGACTGCCACACAAATAAAACAGTAGATATCCAATGAAGAAGGTATGTGGAGCAGGAAACCTGCCGACAGAGACGTACAGGTAGAAAAGGTCCCCCGAACCCACAGATACACACCCTGCAGAACTGCACCCGGAAGAGAACTTCGGAATACAGCCACGGCTGCGAAGTAATGAGGAAGGCGAACAGGTGGGTTAGAAAAACATGCAGACACAGTCCGGCTATGTGGCATAGGAACCATGGACCAGCCAGGTCCCGCAGACAGAAAACACGCAGAGAAGAGAGAAACCAGCCTTCGGACAGAGTTAACCCTGCAGCTCAGAATGTGAAGTTTGGAACAAAAGCCACAGAACAACACGGGGTGATGCACTGAAAACAGTCCTTGGTAGCGGGGTACCTGAACTATCGTCCCAGCGTGGAAAATGTATGGTAGATGACTGGAAGTAGCAGTTAGCCATGCGGAAACCCGACTGGCCTACAGGAAGAGAATTACAGAGCACCCGAGGTGACTCCAGTCAGCCGCCAACAGAAAGTGAGGTATTAAAGCGTGGTCCGACCAAACGGTAGACCAGGCGGAATAGAAAATCCAGCAGCCAAAGGAAAACCCAACTGACAACAAACCTGCGTAACTGTAGGGTCCTTACCTCAGTACCCTCACCCAGCAGAGAGTTACAGAAAAACAGGGTATGCCCGCGGCGGCCCGAGGTCAGGGACCGATGGCAGCGGAATCCAAGTGGACAACAGACTGGCTGAACAAGGACATCACCAAAAGAGTTGAGAGAAAGGGAACAGTCAGAAAGTCAGTAACTGTATCCCATAGACAAAGGCGGGAGGGCGGGGAGGCCAAGGAGCCATGGACAGAAACCCCGCCCCCTCAAGATAGAGGGAGGCAGAGAAGCCATGGAATGCATCTGTCACCCCTATAGGGTCAGTGGAACACCAAGGGTCAGTTCCGTGCTTACCACTAACAGCAGTGGTGAAAAGGAACTCCGGCCCAAAGCCGTCAGCCGCGACAGGCAGCAGAGGAGAAAAGCAGACCACTGATTGACATCATGGTATAGAATCATAGAAGAGAGCAAGTCATTCCGGCAGGCACCTCCACCGCAGTGAGGTACCAGAACTCCAGTCGCAGATACACCAGCCATAACATGTGGCACAGGGAACAAGCGGACCACTGCCTGGCTAACAGGTACGGGCGGTTGTAGGAAACCACGCAGACAAGTGTCTGGCTAACTGGTAAGGACCAACAGTAGATGCCGAGTCATTCCATCGGCACCCCGCAAAAAAAGGTGGAGTTGTGAGACACCCACCGTAGATACCTCAGCTGATTGACATACAGGTCCAGAGTATGTCCCCCCCCCTTTTTTTTTACCCTGGGGAATTAGGGTATTATTGGATTGCCCCAAGGGGTGATCTATTGGATAATGTCATAGTAGACAACGACTCATCCCATCTGCACCTCGCCCAGTAGTGAGGTACAGGAACTCCAGTTGTAGGTATATCAGCCGTATGACGTATGACAGTCGGTGTAGGAAACCGTGCAGACCACTGTCTGGCTTACAGGAATGGGTCCATAGAAGATAATGGAACACTCCATCGGACACCTAACACACAGTGGTGAGGTACCGGACTCCAGACGCAGACACACCAGCCGTTTGGTGTATGACAGGCAAAGTAGGCAACCATGCAGACCACCGTCTGGCTTACAGGAATGGGTCCATAGTAGATAATGGAACACTCCATCGGATGCCTCACACAGTAGTGAGGTACCGGACTCCAGACGCAGACACACCAGCCGTTTGGTGTATGACAGGCAAAGTAGGCAACCATGCAGACCACTGTCCGGCTTACTGGTATGGGTCCATAATAGGCAATGGGACACACCCAGTTGAACACCTAAAACAGTAGTGAAGGACCAGAAACTGCAGCCGCAGAAGTATGACAGGTGGAAGATAAGGCACCCCGCACCAGCAGAGGGGTACCGTGTGCAAGCTGTGGACATGGCAGCCATGAAAAAAGGAATAGGCGAGACTACTGTCCGCAAATTACAAACGGGTCTATTCCAAGTCATGAAGGAATATTCCCGAGGGCCGTGCGCCGGAGATGGTTATCCGTAGCACTAGCCGCAAAAGCAATAGCCCGTGGGGATGGAAACCCACAGCATGACAAGGCAAGAACATCCCCAGGATGGACGTCTTTTTTTTTTTTTTATTGGATACCTGAAAAGAAACTGGAGCGTCCGCCAGGAACGCAAAAGAACTGGCTCATGGGATGGTAGAAGGGAACATGACCCCGGACTCCAAGGGAACATGGGTCCCTGGAAATAACCCGCCACGGCGGGTCTCCTGTGTGCCATGCAATAAGCAATCATAGGAATTAGACAGCAATACAAGTGTTGGCCACAAGGGGGGAGCCAAACACCAACAAATGGTGTATGTGACCAAGAAACTTATTTTGGTGTCCAGCCTCATCCAATCATAGCTCCTCTCGCACTTAACTGCCATATGCTGTTGGTTGGACACACCCCCCTCAGCACTCCAGACGGCACTTCCTGTGTTCGGACTTTGGTCCAAAGTCTGTGTATGAGTTGGGGGAAAATGTGCTCTTGAGCTATTTTAAGCACAAATAAAACATAGAAAACTTCATTTTTTTTAAACAAAGTATATTAGAAATATTTTTCATTTACCATAAAGAGTGCAATAGCAAAAATTAGTTTTAATGAGAGTGACCCTTTAAGCTAAGAAAATAACAAAGAGAAAAAAGACAAGGTCTGTGGAGCTCCACAGAACCACGTCTGGCCTCCTAACTGACACTGGTTAAAACTGATTACCTCACTGCAGGTGGGCGGGTATATCCTGCCAGGGAGGAGTCGACTTTTTTTTTCCTAGTGTCAGCGCCTCCTAGTGGCAAGAGCATATACCCATGAGTAAGGTGTCCCCCAATGAGAAGCGCAAGAGAAATTTCGATTTTGAAAATTTTGTGAAAAATTGGAAAATTGCTGCTATACTTTGAAGCCCTCTGATGTCTTCCAAAAGTAAAAACATGTCAACTTTATGATGAAAATATAAAGTAGACATATTGTATATGTGAATCAAAATATAATTTATTTGGAATATTCATTTTCCTTATAAACAGAGAGCTTCAAAAGTTAAAAAAAAAATGCTAAATTTTCAATTCTTTCATCAAATTTTAGAATTTTTCACCAAGAAATGATGCAGGTATCGACAAAATTTTACCACTAACATAAAGTAGAATATGTCACGAAAAAACAATCTCGGAATCAGAATGAAAGGTAAAAGCATCAGAGTTATTAATGTTTAAAGTAGGCAAATAAATCTGAAAAAAGACAGCAGAGCTTCTCATGGGACGATATCTCGTGGTGGGAACAGTAAATGCTTGGAAAATAACAGCAGAAACTTGCGGGGTTGTGTGTCAGACACAACCACCTATTTTAGCCTTAATGATGTCACTGTCGCTTTAAGCATTAATGTGTCACAAGGTAAAAAAAGGCCGGGATTCGTCGGTGCAATCCGTGTGAATAAACTTGCACAAAGCAAGGTGCTTAAAATAAAGGATTCATTTATTTCCAATGCCAGAGTAAAACAGACGCGTTTCGGAGCTTGAACGGCCCTTTTTTAATGTTAAAAATGGCTTGAAAAAGGGGCCGTTCAAGCTCCGAAACGCGTCTGTTTTACTCTGGCATTGTAAATAAATGAATCCTTTATTTTAAGCACCTTGCTTTGTGCAAGTTTATTCACACGGATTGCGCCGACGAATCCCGGCCTTTTTTTTACCTTGTGACACATTAATGCTTAAAGTGACAGTGGTCAGATGTGCAAAAAATGGGCAGGGCCTACAATAAAAATTGGCTGGGTCCTTAAGGGGTTAAATCTTTGGCAGATAATTTGTGTCTTTATTTCTCAACACGTTTCTTACGACCCTGATGACTATTTGCTATCCAATAAGCATTGAAGTTTATACAACTTGGAATTGGAAAATATGTATATAAATGATGATATGGTCAAAATACTCCCCTGCCTAATAATAAACACAGTGTATATGCACACTCACACTATATGCACGCTCACACTATATGCACGCTCACACTATATGCACGCTCACACTATATGCACGCTCACACTATATGAACGCTCACACTATATGCACGCTCACACTATATGCACACTCACACTATATGCACGCTCACACTATATGCACGCTCACACTATATGCACGCTCACACTATATGCACGCTCACACTATATGCACGCTCACACTATATGCACGCTCACACTATATGCACGCTCACACTATATGCACGCTCACACTATATGCACGCTCACACTTAGATTTATACTAGAAGGTAATTGTATCAGGTAGGTGCAGCCAGCCCCTCCCCCCATCTCCCCTGCTAGTTACTAGTGTATGTAATACACATCCTGGCTTGGCGCTGAGCACAGTCACAGTGAAATACTTTACAGCATCAAGCCAAGATGGCGGACATCACCTCATCATCAGGAATGTCCCACTGGGATGGTGGAGACATATGCAGCAGTCCTTCCATCCAGCTGGTATATTCCATGTCCATATCCCAACTATATTCTACATCAATATTATAAATGCACAATGTGTGTTATCTCCTATAACCGGGTCACATGATCATCCATATTTACTTAATGTTTTGGCTAAATGGGGGAAAATACAGAAGAAAAGAGACAGGACAGAGATTAAAGAATTCTACACAAAATTACTGCAGCCAGTGACTGGGTAGAATTTGTAATTGTTCTCTACATTTAGTGGTTACTACTCACCTGAGAGGTTACGTGTAGGAATGTCCTCCTTATACTGCTCATCACTGCTCACATCTGTCTCTTCCTTCCTTATGTCTGTAGGATTAATATAGACCAGATCTCTCCCTGTAGGAATGTCCTCCTTATACTGCTCATCACTGCTCACATCTGTCTCTGGAGCATTAATATTGTTCCGATCTTCTCCCTGATTCATAAGATGGGGAAAAAATATTGTAAAAGTCATCAGACAGTAGGAGAAGTCACATGGGATGTTATAGATGAGCAGGAGATGAGGAGTCATGGAGGGTGAGGGGACTGACCACAAGAGCTTCACAGCCCTTCTACAGATCATAGGGAATATCTCCATCTACCTGATCATCCTGGGGAAGAAGAGGACGGGGACACCTCTCTGGTGCTGTTCTCTTACTGGATCTGACTGTAGGGAACACATACAGAGACTGAATTCATTCTTTACATACAAATAATGAGAGGACGTGTGTATATAGTCATGTCTATTACCTGGTGATGTGAGGGGCTGCTGATCCTCCATCATCACCTGATCCTTGTACTGATCCTTGTGTCCTTCTACATACTCCCACTCCTCCATGGAGAAATAGACCGCCACGTCCTGACACCTTATAGGAACCTGACACATAATGATACAGTCATCACCCCGACCCCTCCAGTGGTGTTACTGTATAATGTCCCAGCATTCCCAGCAGTGTCACCTCTCCAGTCATCACCAGACCCCTCCATTACTGTATAATGTCCCAGCATTCCCAGCAGTGTCACCTCTCTAGTCATCACCAGACCCCTCCATTACTGTATAATGTCCCAGCAGTGTCACCTCTCCAGTCATCACCAGACCCCTCCATTACTGTATAATGTCCCAGCATTCCCAGCAGTGTCACCTCTCCAGTCATCACCAGACCCCTCTATTACTGTATAATGTCCCAGCAGTGTCACCTCTCTAGTCATCACCAGACCCCTCCATTACTGTATAATGTCCCAGCAGTGTCACCTCTCCAGTCATCACCAGACCCCTCCATTACTGTATAATGTCCCAGCAGTGTCACCTCTCCAGTCATCACCAGACCCCTCCATTACTGTATAATGTCCCAGCAGGGTCACCTCTCCAGTCATCACCAGACCCCTCCATTACTGTATAATGTCCCAGCAGTGTCACCTCTCCAGTCATCATCAGACCCCTCCATTACTGTATAATGTCCCAGCAGTGTCACCTCTCCAGTCATCACCAGACCCCTCCATTACTGTATAATGTCCCAGCAGGGTCACCTCTCCAGTCATCACCAGACCCCTCCATTACTGTATAATATCCCGGCATTCCCAGCAGTGTCACTTCTCCAGTCATCACCAGACCCCTCCATTACTGTATAATGTCCCAGCAGTGTCACCTCTCCAGTCATCACCAGACCCCTCCATTACTGTATAATGTCCCAGCAGTGTCACCTCTCCAGTCATCACCAGACCCCTCCATTACTGTATAATGTCCCAGCAGTGTCACTTCTCCAGTCATCACCAGACCCCTCCATTACTGTATAATGTCCCAGCAGTGTCACTTCTCCAGTCATCACCAGACCCCTCCATTACTGTATAATGTCCCAGCAGTGTCACCTCTCCAGTCATCACCAGACCCTCCATTACTGTACAATGTCCCAGCAGTGTCACCTCTCCAGTCATCACCAGACCCCTCCATTACTGTACAATGTCCCAGCAGTGTCACCTCTCCAGTCATCCCCAGACCCCTCCATTACTGTATAATGTCCCAGCAGTGTCACCTCTCCAGTCATCCCCAGACCCCTCCATTACTGTATAATGTCCCAGCAGTGTCACCTCTCCAGGCATCACCAGACCCCTCCATTACTGTATAATGTCCCAGCAGGGTCACCTCTCCAGTCAGCACCAGACCCCTCCATTACTGTATAATGTCCCAGCAGGGTCACCTCTCCAGTCAGCACCAGACCCCTCCATTACTGTATAATGTCCCAGCAGTGTCACCTCTCCAGTCATCACCAGATCCCTCCATTACTGTATAATGTCCCAGCAGTGTCACCTCTCCAGTCATCACCAGACCCCTCCATTACTGTATAATGTCCCAGCAGTGTCACCTCTCCAGTCATCACCAGACCCCTCCATTACTGTATAATGTCCCAGCAGTGTCACCTCTCCAGTCACCACCAGACCCCTCCATTACTGTATAATGTCCCAGCAGTGTCACCTCTCCAGTCATCACCAGACCCCTCCATTACTGTATAATGTCCCAGCAGTGTCACCTCTCCAGTCATCACCAGACCCCTCCATTACTGTATAATGTCCCAGCAGTGTCACCTCTCTATTCATCACCAGATCCCTCCATTACTGTATAATGTCCCAGCAGTGTCACCTCTCCAGTCATCACCAGACCCCTCCATTACTGTATAATGTCCCAGCAGGGTCACCTCTCCAGTCATCACCAGATCCCTCCATTACTGTATAATGTCCCAGCAGTGTCACCTCTCTATTCATCACCAGACCCCTCCATTACTGTATAATGTCCCAGCAGTGTCACCTCTCCAGTCATCACCAGACCCCTCCATTACTGTATAATGTCCCAGCAGGGTCACCTCTCCAGTCATCACCAGACCCCTCCATTATTGTATAATGTCCCAGCAGTGTCACCTCTCCAGTCATCATCAGACCCCTCCATTATTGTATAATGTCCCAGCAGTGTCACCTCTCCAGTCATCACCAGACCCCTCAATTACTGTATAATGTCCCAGCAGTGTCACCTCTCCAGTCATCACCAGACCCCTCCATTACTGTATAATGTCCCAGCATTCCCAGCAGTGTCACCTCTCCAGTCATCACCAGACCCCTCCATTACTGTATAATGTCCCAGCAGTGTCACCTCTCCAGTCATCACCAGACCCCTCCATTACTGTATAATGTCCCAGCAGTGTCACCTCTCCAGTCATCACCAGACCCCTCCATTACTGTATAATGTCCCAGCAGTGTCACCTCTCCAGTCATCACCAGACTCCTCCATTACTGTATAATGTCCCAGCAGTGTCACCTCTCCAGTCATCACCAGACCCCTCCATTACTGTATAATGTCCCAGCAGGGTCACCTCTCCAGTCAGCAGCTCCATCATCTTGTTGATGAGTTCTAGGATCTTCTGTTCATCCATTTCCTCATGTATCAGGGAGTGAGGTGGGGGCCCCGGGATTGGGCTCAGGGTTCTTCCCCATTCTTCACACACAGGGGCCCAACAGCGCCCACTAGAGGACTTCTTCACTACTGTGTAATCCTGTGTATGGAGAGACACATTAATATCACTACATACATTCCCAGAATCCCTCACTTCTCCAGTCATATCCATCTGTTATTACATAGATAAGAATGAGGTCATGTGACATCACTCCCAGAATCCCTCACCTCTCCAGTCATATCCATCTGTTATTCCATAGATAAGAATAAGGTCATGTGACATCACTCCCAGAATCCCTCACCTCTCCAGTCATATCCATCTGTAATTACATAGATAAGAATGAGGTCATGTGACATCACTCCCAGAATCCCTCACCTCTCCAGTCATATCCATCTGTTATTACATAGATAAGAATGAGGTCATGTGACATCACTCCTAGAATCCCTCACCTCTCCAGTCATATCCATCTGTTATTACATAGATAAGAATGAGGTCATGTGACATCACTCCCAGAATCCCTCACCTCTCCAGTCATATCCATCTGTTATTACATAGATAAGAATGAGGTCATGTGACATCACTCCCAGAATCCCTCACCTCTCCAGTCATATCCATCTGTTATTACATAGATAAGAATGAGGTCATGTGACATCACTCCCAGAATCCCTCACCTCTCCAGTCATATCCATCTGTTATTACATAGATAAGAATGAGGTCATGTGACATCACTCCCAGAATCCCTCACCTCTCCAGTCATATCCATCTGTTATCACATAGATAAGAATGAGGTCATGTGACATCACTCCCAGAATCCCTCACCTCTCCAGTCATATCCATCTGTTATTACATAGATAAGAATGAGGTCATGTGACATCACTCCCAGAATCCCTCACCTTTCCAGTCATATCCATCTGTTATTACATAGATAAGAATGAGGTCATGTGACATCACTCCCAGAATCCCTCACCTCTACAGTCATATCCATCTGTTATTACATAGATAAGAATGAGGTCATGTGACATCACTCCCAGAATCCCTCAACTCTCCAGTCATATCCATCTGTTATTACATAGATAAGAATGAGGTCATGTGACATCACTCCCAGAATCCCTCACCTCTCCAGTCATATCCATCTGTTATTACATAGATAAGAATGAGGTCATGTGACATCACTCCCAGAATCCCTCACCTCTCCAGTAAGCCGGAAGAGTATCTGTAGGGTGAGGTTTATGATCCTGTCGGCCATCTTGTTCCTGTCTCTCTCCATGATTGATGGGTCATCAAGGAGAATTCTCTTATATAGAAGATATCAGCAGAGGATCCTGGATTGGAGAAACCTGAAGGGAAGAAGAGGAGACGATGAGAAATGGCGGCTGCTAATAGAAACAACAACAGATGGAGAAAGAGACAAATACACAGAAAGTTCTGGATCTTGTGATCTTCTTCTTTAAGTCATAAAACCTTGTGGACCTGAAGGGGTTAATAGTTATGTCCCCTCCCCCAGCGCTCCTGATGTCACCACAACCGTATATACCTCCACCTGCAGACTGTACAGGAGCCGTGTGCTTACAGGACCTGCGATGATGTCACCGTCATGTGATCAGTCACATGGAGGAGGAGGAGTCACATGATCAGGGGCTGCTGCTCTAGGCTCATCTGCTCAGTGTATGCAGGACTCTGCTGTGCTGGTTGTGATCGCTGCTGGATGAGCTGAAGTTATGTGTATGCAGCAGAGCTGTGTGTGTGTGATGTGCGTGGTGTAGAGCTGTGTATGTGTGTGTTATATATGTCTGCAGCAGAGCTGTGTGTAATGTGCATGTAGCTGAGCTGTATGTGTACACAGTAGAGCTGTATATGTGTAATGTACATGTAGCTGAGCTGTATGTGTACACAGTAGAGCTGTATATGTGTAATGTACATGTAGCTGAGCTGTATGCGTACACAGTAGGGCTGTATATGTGTAATGTACATGTAGCTGAGCTGTATGTGTACACAGTAGAGCTGTATATGTGTAATGTACATGTAGCTGAGCTGTATGTGTACACAGTAGAGCTGTATATGTGTAATGTACATGTAGCTGAGCTGTATGTGTACACAGTAGAGCTGTATATGTGTAATGTACATGTAGCTGAGCTGTATGTGTACACAGTAGTCCTGTATATGTGTAATGTACATGTAGCTGAGCTGTATGTGTACACAGTAGAGCTGTATATGTGTAATGTACATGTAGCTGAGCTGTATGTGTACACAGTAGAGCTGTATATGTGTGTAATGTACACGTAGCTGAGCTGTATGTGTACACAGTAGAGCTGTATATGTGTAATGTACATGTAGCTGAGCTGTATGTGTACACAGTAGAGCTGTATATGTGTAATGTACATGTAGCTGAGCTGTATGTGTACACAGTAGAGCTGTATATGTGTAATGTACATGTAGCTGAGCTGTATGTGTACACAGTAGAGCTGTATATGTGTATTGTACATGTAGCTGAGCTGTATGTGTACACAGTAGAGCTGTATATGTGTAATGTACATGTAGCTGAGCTGTATGTGTACACAGTACAGAGATGAGGAGGAGATGAACGCTGCGCCCCGCCCCCTCACATGATGATAACATGAATTCTATAAGGCCATTATGGTTTCCAGGGTCCTGTAGTTCCACCTATGTGCAGTAGGAGGCGCTGATCACATTATCGCCAGTATTTCTTTTTTATCAGAAAACTTCTATTAAACATTTTTGCATAAAACAAACAACTCACAGATATGCCCCCCCCCCCTCCCTCCCACAAAAATAAACTATTCCCCCCCCCCCCCCCATCCCCAAGATCCGTGTCCGACCCTCACAATGGAACTAAGGCAATGGAATGGAAAGTAAAATAATACAGCATAAGGCACAACAGAAAAGAGTTATCCCAGCGTATAACCACATTGCAGAATGACAACTAATGAACGGAAAAGGGCAGCAAAAGGAAGTGCAGACGATGGAGTGACCCACACAAAAGAGCACAACTATAAGACACAGCACATCGGATTAGACAAGAAACAACAAGACACCAGAAACAGAAAAAATACGAACAAGACAACAGATTTGTCACGATTCGGCTGGCTGGAGGTGGATCCTCTGTGCCAGAGAGGGATTGGCGTGGACCGTGTTGGTGGACTGGTTCTAAGTTGCTACTGGTATTCACCAGAGCCCGCCGCAAAGCGGGATGGTCTTGCGGGACGGTAGCAACCAGGTCGTATCCACCAGCAACGGCTCAACCTCTCTAACTGCTGAAGATAGGCGCGGTACAAGGGAGTAGACAAGAGCAAGGTCGGACGTAGCAGAAGGTCGGGGCAGGCAGCAAGGATCGTAGTCAGGGGCAACGGCAGGAGGTCTGGAACACAGGCTAGGAACACACAAGGAAATGCTTTCACTGGCACAATGGCAACAAGATCCGGCGAGGGAGTGCAGGGGAAGTGAGGTATAAGTAGGGAGTGCACAGGTGAACATACTGATTAAGCCTGCTGCGCCAATCAGTGGCGCAGTGGCCCTTTAAATTGCAGAGACCCGGCGCGCGCGCGCGCCCTGAGGAGCGGGGCTGCGCGCGCCAGGACAAGACAGACGGGGAACGGGTCAGGTACGGGAGCCGGGATGCGCATCGAGAGCGGGCGCCTCCCGCATCGCGAATCGCATCCCGGCTGGGAGTGATATTGCAGCGCACCCGGTCAGCAGGTCTGACCGGGGCGCTGCGAATGAGAGGATGCTACGAGCGCTCCGGGGAGGAGCGGGGACCCGGAGCGCTCGGCGTAACAGTACCCCCCCCTTGGGTCTCCCCCTCTTCTTGGAGCCTGAGAACCTGAGGATAAGACTTTTGTCTAGGATGTTGTCCTCAGGTTCCCAGGATCTCTCCTCTGGGCCACAGTTCTCCCAATCCACCAAAAAAAATCTTTTACCTCTGACCGTCTTGGAGGCCAGTATCTCCTTCACGGAGAAGACGTCAGATGAACCGGAAACAGGAGTGGGAGAAACAACTTTGGAAGAGAAGCGGTTAATGATGAGTGGTTTAAGGAGAGAGACATGGAAGGCATTGGGAATACAAAGAGAAGGAGGAAGAAGGAGTTTGTAAGAGACAGGATTAATCTGGCACAAGACTTTGAAAGGGCCAAGATAGCGTGGTCCCAGTTTGTAACTGGGGACACGAAAGCGGACATATTTAGCGGAGAGCCATACCTTGTCTACGGGAGAAAAAATGGGGGGCATTCTTCTTTTCTTATCGGCAAACCTTTTCATGCGGGATGAAGCCTGTAAAAGAGAATTTTGGGTCTCTTTCCATATGGTGGAAAGATCACGAGTCACTTCATCTACAGCGGGCAAACCAGAGGGCAAGGGAGTAGGGAGGGGAGGAAGAGGGTGACGGCCGTACACCACGAAAAATGGGGATTTAGCAGAAGATTCGGAGACTCTGAAGTTGTATGAGAATTCGGCCCATGGTAGAAGAACTGCCCAGTCATCCTGGCGGGAGGAAACAAAATGCCGTAAATAGTCACCCAGGACCTGGTTAATTCTTTCTACTTGCCCATTGGATTGGGGATGATAAGAAGAAGAGAAGTTTAATTTAATCTTGAGCTGTTTACAGAGGGCCCTCCAGAATTTAGACACGAATTGGACGCCTCTATCCGAGACGATATGCGTGGGCAAACCGTGAAGGCGAAAAATGTGTACAAAAAATTGCTTTGCCAACTGAGGCGCTGAAGGAAGACCAGGAAGAGGAATAAAATGTGCCATCTTGGAAAATCGATCAACGACCACCCAAACAACTGTGTTGCCACGGGATGAGGGCAAGTCTGTAATAAAGTCCATACCAATCAGAGACCAAGGCTGTTCGGGAACGGGCAGAGGATGAAGGAGGCCAGCAGGCTTCTGGCGAGGAGTCTTATCCCGGGCACAGACAGTACAGGCCCGCACGAAATCAGCAACATCAGTCTCCAGAGTCGGCCACCAATAAAATCGAGAGATGAGTTGCAAGGATTTTTTGATGCCCGCATGGCCTGCGAGGTGGGAGGAGTGTCCCCATTTGAGAATCCCGAGACGCTGGCGTGGAGAAACGAAGGTCTTCCCTGGAGGAGTTTGCCTGATGGAGGCTGGAGAAGTGGAGATCAGACAGTCCGGAGGAATGATGTGTTGCGGAGAGACCTCTACTTCAGAGGCATCAGAAGAATGAGAGAGGGCATCGACCCTAATGTTCTTGTCAGCAGGGCGAAAATGGATTTCAAAGTTAAAACGGGCAAAGAACAACGACCACCTAGCCTGGCGAGGATTCAGCCGTTGGGCAGACTGGAGATAGGAGAGATTCTTGTGATCAGTGTATATGATAACTGGAAATTTTGATCCCTCCAGCAGATGCCTCCATTCCTCAAGCGCCAATTTAATGGCCAGTAGTTCTCGATCACCAATGGAGTAGTTTCTCTCCGCCGGAGAGAAGGTCCTAGAAAAAAAACCACAAGTAACAGCATGCCCGGAAGAATTTTTTTGTAGAAGGACCGCTCTAGCTCCCACTGAGGAGGCATCTACCTCCAATAGAAAGGGTTTAGATGGGTCAGGTCTGGAGAGCACGGGTGCAGAAGAAAAGGCAGACTTGAGATGTTTAAATGCGTCTTCCAGCTCCGGCAGGAGAGGAGGACTTGCGGATAAACCCCTTTTTTAAATTCTCCTGGATGTACTCCGACATGGCTAGAGTCTCTGGAGCAGACAGAGGATAGATTCTGCCCCGGGGTGGAGTAGTACCCGGGAGGAGGTCAATAGGACAGTCATAAGGCCTGTGAGGAGGTAAAGTCTCTGCTTGCTTTTTGCAAAAAACATCAGCATAGTCCATATAAGCCTTAGGAAGACCGGATACCGGGGGAACCACAGGGTCACGACAGGGAGTACTGGGAATCGGTTTAAGACAGTCCCTGAGACAAGAAGTACCCCAGTTCTTGATCTCTCCTGTGGACCAATCAAGGGTTGGGGAATGGCGTTGAAGCCACGGTAATCCAAGAAGAATTTCTGAAGTGCAGTTGGAGAGGACCAAAAATTCTATTATTTTGTGATGGGGTCCGATGCACATTAGGAGAGGTTCCGTGCGGTAACGCACGGTACAGTCCAATCTTTCATTGTTAACAGAATTGATGTAGAGGGGTCTGGCGAGACTGGTCACCGGGATGTTGAATCTGTTGATGAGAGAGGCCAAAATAAAATTTCCTGCAGATCCGGAATCCAAGAAGGCCATAGTAGAGACCGGTCAACTTGCATAGCCTCCACGGCGGGAGGCACAGGAACGGATTGCAGAGGACCAGAGGAAAGAGGAGCCGGGGAGAGAAACCGCCTCATGCGAACAAAGTCCATATCCTGGTGGAGCTCCTGACGCCTTTCGGAAAAACGCATGTCAATGCGGGTGGCAAGATGAATAAGTTCATGCAGGTTAGCAAGAATTTCTCGTGCGGCCAGCACATCTTTAATGTTGCTGGATAGGCCTTTTTTAAAGGTCGCGCAGAGGGCCTCATTATTCCAGGATAATTCGGAGGCTAGAGTACGGAATTGGATGGCGTACTCGCCAACAGAAGAATTACCCTGGACCAGGTTCAGCAGGGCAGTCTCAGCAGAAGAGGCTCGGGCAGGTTCCTCAAAGACACTTCGAATCTCCGTGAAGAAGGAGTGTACAGAGGCAGTGACAGGGTCATTGCGGTCCCAGAGCGGTGTGGCCCATGACAGAGCTTTCCCAGACAGAAGGCTGACTACGAAAGCCACCTTAGACCTTTCAGTAGGAAACTGGTCCGACATCATCTCCAAGTGCAGGGAACATTGCGAAAGAAAGCCACGGCAAAACTTAGTGTCCCCATCAAATTTATCCGGCAAGGATAATCGTAGGCCGGAAGCGGCCACTCGCTGCGGAGGAGGTGCAGGGGCTAGCGGAGGAGATTGTTGCTGAAGCTGTGGTAATAGCTGCTGTAGCATCACGGTCAGTTGAGACAGCTGGTGGCCTTGTTGCGCTATCTGTTGCGACTGCTGGGCGACCACCGTGGTGAGGTCGGCGACAACTGGCAGTGGGACTTCAGCGGGATCCATGGCCGGATCTACTGTCACGATTCGGCTGGCTGGAGGTGGATCCTCTGTGCCAGAGAGGGATTGGATTGGACCGGTTCTAAGTTGCTACTGGTATTCACCAGAGCCCGCCGCAAAGCGGGATGGTCTTGCAGCGGCGGTAGCAACCAGGTCGTATCCACCAGCAACGGCTCAACCTCTGTGACTGCTGAAGATAAGCGCAGTACAAGGGAGTAGACAAGAGCAAGGTCGGACGTAGCAGAAGGTCAGGGCAGGCAGCAAGGATCGTAGTCAGGGGCAAGGGCAGGAGGTCTGGAACACAGGCTAGGAACACACAAGGAAACGCTTTCACTGGCACAATGGCAACAAGATCCGGCGAGGGAGTGCAGGGGAAGTGAGGTATAAGTAGGGAGTGCACAGGTGAACATACTGATTAAGCCTGCTGCGCCAATCAGTTGCGCAGTGGCCCTCTAAATTGCAGAGACCCGGCGCGCGCGCGCCCTAAGGAGCGGGGCCGCGCGCGCCGGGACAAGAGAGACGGGGAACGGGTCAGGTACGGGAGCCGGGATGCGCATCGCGAGCGGGCGCCTCCCGCATCGCGAATCGCATCCCGGCTGGGAGTGATATTGCAGCGCACCCGGTCAGCAGGTCTGACCGGGGCGCTGCGAATGAGAGGATGCTGCGAGCACTCCTGGGAGGAGTGGGGACCCGGAGCGCTCGGCGTAACAAGATTACACTTAACGTGCAGGCCCCCCAGATCCCCTCAGTAATACCTCCATGGGGGTCCTCTGTAAATATGTAGATGGTAACCCCAGGGTATCAACCCAAGGGCACCAAATGAGTTCAAATGTACGCATGGCCTTCCGCTTGCAATATATCCCTTTCTCCAATCTAATAATATGGTTCAATTTTACAATCAGCTCGGATATGGTAGGAAGAGAGGCTCTCAACCAGTGCTGTGCAATTATCTTACGGGCCTGATATAGAATTCTGCCAATACCTATGCATAGACCACCATCTACGTCCAGCCCATCTAAGTAGCCCAAAATGCATGACACGTCGGATAAAGCAAACGGGCAACCATAAACCCTCCTGATCAAGCGCCCCACATCATCCCAGAATGGTGCAAGAGGAGCACAGTCCCACATCACATGGAGCAAATGGGCATCAGACATAGAGCAGCAGGAATACGGCCGTACCCCAATCTTATGAAGAAATGCAGGAGTGCGATATGCTTGATACAATAGGAAAATTTGGGACACCCGTTGAGCTTCTGAAACGGACAGCCGCGGGGTCAAGGTCAAAATCTGCGCCCATTGCTCATTCGATAAGGGACCCACATAGGTCTCTATATAATACCGATATCACTCCCTTGGTGGAAACCTGAGTAAATAAATCGTCCACCACCACTGATGAGCCGACACTATTCTGAGACTGTGTATCTAAGGCATGTATCAGCTGCAGGTAGCAATAGAAAAAGGAATGTGGCAATTGAAAATCCTCCTGCAGCTGAGCAAATGACTTCAACGTCGGCCCATCATACACCTGAGATAGGTACAAAATCCCACGTGGAATCCAGCAGGTAACATCTGGCAGGGAGGACAGTTCAGAAAGATCAGGATTGTACCACAGTGGAGAGAATGTTACAAAGACAGGAAAGTGCATGAGCGCCTTACACTTCATCCAGACCTTACGGACAAGGACAAAGGTAAGGGGGAGGTCCGGGGGACGAGTCAGTGCAGCCATTTCTAACAAATAGATAGGGGTCACACCAACTATACGCTTAGAGATTAAATGGCCCTTAGGTCCCATAGTAGTATACTGCACCCACCCCTTTAATTGTTGGATCTGTGACGCCAAGAAATATAACCACGGGTTAGGGACAGACAAACCACCCTCCTCCTTGCCACGTTGTAGCGTTTCAAGACGGATTCTAGCCGATTTACCATTCCAAATGAGCTCCCTATTTAGAGCCTAGTTCCTAAGAAAGTACTTCATAGGGATCCAAACAGGGGTATTATGCAGAATGTAAAGAAACTGGGGCATAAGGACCATTTTAACTAAATTAGACCTACCCACCATAGATAAGGGGAGCTTGCACCAGGTAACCACTTTCTGGGAGCTGCGGTCCAATAGCGGAACAAGATTGAGGTTAATATAGTCACAGGAGTTGGCAGTAACATACACACCTAAGTACTCTAATCTGGAGACTATGGGGAGACCAACTCTAGTGAGCCCTGGCAACGGAGGAAGAGGGTCGAGGGGAAGGTGCGTGGACTTATCCCAGTTGATAGTGAGGCCAGAATAGCTGCCAAAGAATTCAATAAGGGTCATTAATGGGGCCATAGAGAGCGGTGCATTACCCAAAAAGAGAAGCATGTCGTCTGCATAGAGGGCAATGCGTTCTTCCAGGGCCCTATAGCAAAAGCCTTTTATATTAGGGGATGACCTAATTAAAACCGCCAGGGGTTCTATGGCGATAGCAAAGAGGAATGGAGACAGGGGATACCCCTGGCATGTACCTCGCCCTAAAGGAAAAGAATGGGAAAGCAGGCCATTAGCTCGGATTCTAGTACGGGGGGCAGCATATAATAATTGTACCCACTTCAAATATAACGTATAACGTCTCATAACGCTCCAGGGAAAATTCCACTCGACACTGTCAAAAGCTTTGGCAGCGTTGAGGGAAAGTACGGCCCTACGTACAGCATTCTCAAGTTGTAAATTCAAGAAAAGCCTCCAGATATTATCAGCTGTGGACTTCCCTGGCATAAAACCTGTCTGATCCTCATGAATCAGGGAAGTTATAACCCTCAGGAGACTGTTGGCTAAGACCTTTGCTAGCAATTTAACATCGGAACACAGCAGAGAAATTGGCCGATATGAGCACGCAGATTGCGCGTCTTTACCAGGCTTCAATAACAACACTATAATAGCCTCCAACATAGATCCAGGTAGACCCTCTGCCGCCGCCCGCATAACCTCCAATTACCTAGGTAACAAAACTTCCTGATTTTGTTTTAGAAATTCATTAGGAAGTCCATCGACTCCCGGAAATTTCTCTAATGGCAGCGCTCCCAATGCACATTCCAACTCCTCAATAGTAATAGGCTCATCTAGAAGATCTCGTTGAGTCTGCGACAGGGCCGGGAGCGGGATACCAGAAACATACTGGTCAATTGCAGCAAGATCATACATCAGTTTAGAAGAGTAGGTCTCCTCATAAAAGGAAACCAAGACATTCAGAATGGCTTGATCATCCTGGACCAGTACCCCGTCCCTATCACAGAGGCAAGGAATACAAGTCGATCCCTGCTGAGCCCTAATGGTACGAGCCAACAAACGACCCATACTTTCGCCACTCTCAAAATACCGCTTTTGTTGAAAAAAAAGTTTATTATCTGCCAATAGATGGGAATCCAATAGGGTCTGCAAAGATTGCCAGTTATTTTTATTCTGTTCAGATGGGTCCCCCGAGGAACTGATGCTCCACTAGGAGCACCTGATTCTGTAAAGAAGTTTGAATCTTCCTATTATTGGTTTTACAAGTGAGAATACCCCTCACATAGGCTTTTAAGGAATCCCAGACAGTTCCCACATTGAGCTCGAGAAAGGGCACAATATCAGACTGAAGTGTAAGGCCCACTGAGGAAACCTAAAGCCAAAAAGTAAAGGAAAAAATGTCCAGCGCAGGATGAGGTCAAACAGGAACTTTATTGGTGATCACATGGAGTACACAGAAACACCATCTGGTGTTTGACCTCATCCTGCGCTGGACATTTCTTCCTTTAGTTCTGTCTATTGGACTGGTGGCACAGCCGGTTAGTCCGGAAGCGGATGGGAAAGTCAGGCTGAGGTGAGCCACCAACTTTTGCTGTTATTGAAGCCAAAAAGGGTTCAGACGCCTCAGGGAACCCCGCAGTCTAGGGTGGGAGTCAGATGAGAGACGTACAAGTACAGGGGAGTGGTCAGATAGAGTACGGGGGAGATACTCCACGGACTCATCTATGGGGAAAATTAAATTGTTGCCCAACGCAAAGTCAAGGCGGGAGAGCGAGCCATGAGAGCTAGAATAACAAGAATATTGCAATTCCGTAGGATGCCGTCTCCTCCACAAATCTGCCCACCCCACTTCCTCCACGAATTTAGCCAGACTAGGAGGTCCAGAGGCACCAGACTGTCCCCTAGCAGGGAACCTATCAAGGGTAGGATGTAGCAAATTATTAAGGTCCCCAACCACCAGAAGCGGCGCATCGGGCAGAGAGGACAAGAAGGATACCACTCTGCGCAAGGCATCGCCCGAGTATGGGGGGGATATAAAGTGCCACCAGTACACATAGAGTACGACTGAAAGTGCCATAAAGGGCACACAAATCTGCCCTCAGGGTCAATTAAAGTAGATATACAGGAAAACAAAATACTTCTATGGATAAGCACACTGACTCCCCTAGCATGCGAGGAGAAGGTGGCATGAAAAGTATGTCCAAACCAAGGTTTGTTTAGCACATGTTTAGAATCAGCCGTCAGGTGTGTCTCTGAGAGACACAATATGGCCGGGTGGTAAGGCTTAAGCGCCTGAAAAATAGCTAAATGCTTAGTAGGATCATTGAGGCCTCTGACATTCCACGCCACCACATATTGAACAACATGGAACGATGGATGCCAACAACATCCACTGTATAAGCAGACAGGGCGGGTGGCTGTGTCTTCAGAGCACTCGGCCCGCTGTCTCCCGGCACTCCCTGTGTCCTCTTATTGCGAGTCCGCCCGGCCATGCTGATAGAGCGGTATGCCAGGCACCCTCACCGATGCTTGGGGGTGCAAATTAGGGCCAGAAGACGCCAAATGCAGGATTATTAAAAGGATATATGGCGGAGCTCCGTGCGCACACACCCGCTCACATGCCGCACCAAGCCACGCCCCATCACCAGTATTTCTAGGTCCTTCCTTATCCCCCTGTGTCCCTCCAGGATAGTTCGCTCCAATGTTCTGACACAATGAAGTGCTGTGCAGTGAGCGGCCGAGTTCAGAACAAAGGGGAGCGAGGGAGGTAAGTATAGGAGTTTATTCTGTATTACAACAACCTCAGTATACATAGCAATAAGAGGTAACCCCTAGAATCCCCCTTTAATTATCCATTACTCCATCACATATGGGGTATTTCCATTACTCAGGAGAAATATCATTACACATGTTTTACCCCTTGTAAGAATGAAAAATTAGGGGCTACACCAGCATTTTAGTGTAAGAAATTAAAATTTTAATTTTCATGACCCACTGTTTCAAAATTATGTCAAACACCAGTGGGGTGTAAATGCTCACTGCACCCCTTTCTACATTCCTCAAGGGATGTAGTTTCCATAATGATTTCACATGGGGGGGGGGGGGGTTCCACTGTCCTGGCACCATGGGATCTTTGAAAGTGTGAACTGGCCCCCAAAAACGATTCCAGCCAAATTCCTTTCCTTCTGAGCCCTGTTGTGCGCCTGCACAGCACTTTATGTCCGCACATGGGGTATTTCAGTGTTTGGAAGAAGGTTTTTTTTTATCTATCCTTTTACCCCTTGTAAAAGTAAAACATTTGGGGCTACAACATGTTAGTAAGTTCGGGCCGCTGGATCAGCCTACTTCTAGTTCTTCAAGGACTTCCTTTCCTATCTTCACCTCTGTGGCCGCCATCTTTACGACCACGGGAACTGCCATACTCAGGGTGCATCCACAGGGTTGGTGAGTGACTCTTGTATCTCCATTAGCCACCCTGGGACTTGTAGTTTGCCAACCTCCTAACCTCAGCAAGTATTGCCCCAGTCTCCTTTGACTCCCGTTCCAGTCCCTGCAGTGGGCCCTCACCACCACCTATATGTTTCCATCTCCCCTCCAGTGCCCTGTCCTACCATGGTGACCCCTGCATCCACCTGTCTAAGCAGAGGGTATCTGATAGGGGTAAGCTGAATGCTGGGGCCCCCGACCTTTGTATCTAATGAGGGTTTCCCCTCGCAGAAGGGGTCCTCCATTCTCCCCGCTATGGCGGCCACCGCAAGGGATATGATTCCGACCCGGACTGCTTTGGGTCCTTCTCCTGTGCTACCTGACTGGGGTCAACTCCTTTCCCAAAAGCTTTCAAAGGAGGACTTTCGGTCTCTTATCTTGGAGGTGAAGGAGACCTGTAGGGCGGAAATTTCCTCGCTCAGACGTGACCTACAGCTTTTTTCTGATGGGGTTGAGGTCCTGGGGGACCATCGCTCTACTAGGACCTATATCTCTCAGCTGCAGTCCACAGTGGCCTCACAGTCTGAGCTACTCAACGACCTTCACAGTCATGTGGAAGACATGGACAACCGTGGTAGACATAACATCAGGATTTGCGGTCTTCCTTAGGCGACCCATGATGTGGACCTCCAGATAACCCTTGAGGCAATTTTCAATCTCATACTTGGTGAATCGTCCTCTCATAAAATCATGTTGGACAGGGCCCATCGTGCACTTCGCCCAAAGAACAATTCTGGCGTACCCTGGGATGTAATCTGCTGCGTGTATCACTTTGCCCTGAAAGAGGCCATAATGGCTAAGGCCCGGAATCTCCTCAACTTTAAATTCATTGAGGCCCTTCTCCAACTCTTCTCTGATTTATCCTGGATCCCCCTGCACAACAGGCGGCTGTTACACCCCCTCCTGACTACACTCCGGGACAATCAGTCTACCTATTGCTGGAACTTTCCATTTGCTCTCACTGCTCGTAAGGATGGCTATACAGCGGTGCTGCGGTCCTTTCCTGATCGCTCCCCCTTGGACATACCAGTTCCTACTATGGAAGATTGGGCCCTGGCCCCCCTCTCCTCCTTCCCTTCCTCCGGTGTGTGACCTGTATGCAAGCAGAGGTCTAGACCTCACCGTTCCTCTACTCTTCCTGACTCGTGGGGCCCACTGTCTACGCCCACTGCTGATGTCCTTGCATGCCCCTCTCCGGGACCTTACCCCACTTGCTTCCACTTAATAATGCTTCATTCTCAAGTTTGATATTGGTCATGGCCACGTGGAGGGGGGTTTGGCCTTATAGTCTCTCCACACATCTTCTATGTGCTCTCACTTCTCCCCCCTCTTGGGGCCATGCCTAACATTGTGCTTCTCGTGTTTCTTTTGTTCACCATGCTATAGGTGACCCCTTGGTTCACCTGTATTTTATCACTGTTTTTGAGTTCTACATACCTTATTGGTTTAGTATTGTCCGATCTTTTGTCTTGTTTTGTGTCCCCTTTGTCCCAGTGTTCTTTTGTCCTCTCCCCCTTCTAGGCTCCTTGGGATTGGATCTCTTGTAGGCTGTGATAACTCTGGTCACTGGTTGTTGCTGAATGCGCTACATTTCCTTCATTGCCCACCATTCATTTCCATCATGATCCGATGTATATCTCTTAATGCAAAGGGGCTTAATTCGCCCGTTAAGTGGTTTTTAGCCCAGAGAGCAGTCTACTTTGATGGCTGATATCGCCTTTCTCAGGCTACTGCTGACAAGAAAAATGTAGGTGTTGCAATTCTCATTTCTAAATCGTGTCCCCTTAGTGTAGCCTCTTCCTTTATAGATCCGTGAGGTAGGTACGTATCATGGAGGGAACCTTAGAGGGCATACCCCTGCTACTCTGTGTATGCTCCCAATTCAGCGCAACTCAACTTCCTAAGTAGAGTTCTTTGTAAGCTCCGGAAATACCAGCCCTCTGCCTTGATCCTGGGTGGGAATTTTAAGCCGATTTTTCCCCCCCTCCATAGGTCGTCTATCCCTTACTGCCAGCCCTCCTCCCCCGGCCCAGATTCATCTTGCTGATGATTTTCCTCGCCTTATTCGTTCTTTTTCCCTTTTTGATCTCTGACATATAAATCGCCCTAAAGACAAATCTTTTTCTTTTTTATCCTCATCAGTCCCATATTTGCATTGATGACTTTTTCGGTAAAGTGCCAAAGGTCCGCATGCTCTCCACTGCCTTCATGGATCCGATCTCCTGTTTGGACCATGGCCTGGTGGTTGTCTCCTTCTCCTTGCGATCCTCTCCCTCATGATGGTGCTACTGGTGCCTCAATAAGTCTTTCCTCTAGTTACTGCCTTCCTGGGAATCGATCCAGTCCTGTATCTGCGAGTATTTTACCCCCTATGATGGCACTGTTGCTTCCCTGGCTACCCTCTGGGAAACCCATAATGTGGTGGTCCGGGGCCACTTTATCGCTCTGGCCTCCCCACTTAAGAAAGATACTCTGGTCCAGGCCCGGGAGCTTAAGGTGGAGATAGGGAGACTGGAAGTGGCTATGGTCTCTGCCCCTTCTCTTTCACTGCTGAGGAATTTGGTAGCGGCTGGGGCCCACCTGGGAGACTTCACTCTCCGGAAGGTGGAGCGACTCCTCTTCTATTCTTAACTCCTTAAAGAAGGATAACAAGGCCCACACCTTGCTCGCACTCTCCGGGAGTGCACCGCGGCTTAGTCTTCCTCTGCATTGAAAGATACCTCAGGATGTCATAGTTATCATCCAGGAGACATCTCCAAGATCTTTCTAGACTACTATTCTAAATTATATTCCCTCCCATCTCAGCTGCCTTCTGACCCGGCTGAGCATGGTGCGGCTTTACAATTCTTTCTGTCCGACTGTCCCCTGCCAGTTCTCTCTGTGGCAGTTTGGGATTCTATTAACATTCCAATAACCTCTGAAGAGGTCCAGGAAGTGCTTAAATCCCTGCCGTTGGGGCGCTCTCCTGGGCCAGATTATTTATATTACAAGACCTCAATTGGTCCCCAGAATGGTTCCCCTTTTAGCATTGAGGGGACTTTATTCAAGCCCAGTGGCTTCCATTAAACTCCCCCATATGACATCTAGTTTCCCCCTTTTCAATGGGACTCGTCAGGGGTGTCCACTGTCCCTGCTAATTTTTGTACTCTGTATTGAACCCCTTGCTTCCTTGATACTGGGGGACCCAAGTATCTCTGGTCTCCTGTTGCACGACAGGGAATTCAAAATCTGCCTATTTGCTGATGACGTCCTCCTCACCCTGACCCGCCCTCTGACATCCACTGCCTATGTTAGTGATGATGGCAGGTAAGTCTATGGGGGTGGCTGCCAGTACCTGACATAACCATCTGGTCGCCTGGTCTACGTACCATACATATAGTAAATGAATGGAGATCGAGAAGCTCTGGCTAGCTCCTATCCACCCAAACTCTTTTCTGTGGTCCTTTTCCCTTCTGATGGCCACTCCGGAATCCCTCCTGGGCCCCATGGCCCTTTCCAAGTATATTTGGGGTTACTGTGGTGTATGTTTAAGCTCTTCTCTCCCTCTTCTCCACTGCTGTCTTTTCTCATCCGGAGCTGCCTGCTGGTCTGACTTCAGAAATGGTGGGGTGCGCGGTTCAGAGGGGGGGGGGGGGGCTCTTCTTCTATGCGGATGTTGTAGATCCCTTCACTCGCTCCCTACAGTCATTTGACCAGTTGAGCTCTAGACATGGGTTTCCTTCCTCTGAGCAGCTCCATTATCTTCACATAATCTACTGTTACGCCGAGCGCTCCGGGTCCCCGCTCCTCCCCGGAGCGCTCGCAACATCCTCGCAATCGCAGCGCCCCGGTCAGACCTGCTGACCGGGTGCGCTGCGATACCTCTTCCAGCCGGGATGCGATTCGCGATGCGGGTGGCGCCCGCTCGCGATGCGCACGCCGGCTCCCGTACCTGACTCGCTCTCCGTCGGTCCTGTCCCGGCGCGCGCGGCCCCGCTCCTTAGGGCGCGCGCGCGCCGGGTCTCTACGATTTAAAGGGCCACTGCGCCGCTGATTGGCGCAGTTGGCTTAATTAGTGTATTCACCTGTGCACTTCCCTATGTAACCTCACTTCCCCTTCCCTTCCTTGCCGGATCTTGTTGCCATCGTGCCAGTGAAAGCGTTTCCCAGTGTGTTCCTAGCCTGTGTTCCAGACCTCCTGCCGTTGCCCCTGACTACGATCCTTGCTGCCTGCCCCGACCTTCTGCTACGTCCGACCTTGCTCTTGTCTTCTCCATTGTACCGCGCCTATCTTCAGCAGTCAGAGAGGTTGAGCCGTTGCTAGTGGATACGACCTGGTTGCTACCGCCGCTGCAAGACCATCCCGCTTTGCGGCGGGCTCTGGTGAAAACCAGTAGCAGCTTAGAACCGGTCCACTAGCACGGTCCACGCCAATCCCTCTCTGGCACAGAGGATCCACCTCCTGCCAGCCGAACCGTGACAGTAGATCCGGCCATGGATCCCGCTGAAGTTCCACTGCCAGTTGTCGCCGACCTCACCACGGTGGTCGCCCAGCAGTCGCAACAGATAGCGCAACAAGGCCACCAGCTGTCTCAACTGACCGTGATGCTACAGCAGCTACTACCGCAGCTTCAGCAATCATCTCCTCCGCCAGCTCCTGCACCTCCTCCGCAGCGAGTGGCCGCTTCCGGCCTACGACTATCCTTGCCGGATAAATTTGATGGGGACTCTAAGTTTTGCCGTGGCTTTCTTTCGCAATGTTCCCTGCACTTGGAGATGATGTCGGACCAGTTTCCTACTGAAAGGTCTAAGGTGGCTTTCGTAGTCAGCCTTCTGTCCGGAAAAGCTCTGTCATGGGCCACACCGCTCTGGGACCGCAATGACCCCATCACTGCCTCTGTACACTCCTTCTTCACGGAGATTTGAAGTGTCTTTGAGGAACCTGCCCGAGCCTCTTCTGCTGAGACTGCCCTGCTGAACCTGGTCCAGGGTAATTCTTCCGTTGGCGAGTACGCCATCCAATTCCGTACTCTTGCTTCCGAATTATCTTGGAATAATGAGGCCCTCTGCGCGACCTTTAAAAAAGGCCTATCCAGCAACATTAAAGATGTTCTGGCCGCACGAGAAATTCCTGCTAACCTGCATGAACTTATTCATCTAGCCACTCGCATTGACATGCGTTTTTCCGAAAGGCGTCAGGAGCTCCGCCAGGATATGGACTTTGTTCGCACGAGGCGTTTTTTCTCCCCGGCTCCTCTCTCCTCTGGTCCTCTGCAATCCGTTCCTGTGCCTCCCGCCGTGGAGACTATGCAAGTTGACCGGTCTCGCTTGACACCTCAAGAGAGGACACGACGCCGCATGGAGAATCTGTGCCTGTACTGTGCCGGTACCGAACACTTCCTGAAGGATTGTCCTATCCGTCCTCCCCGCCTGGAAAGACGTACGCTGACTCCGCACAAAGGTGAGACAGTTCTTGATGTCTACTCTGCTTCTCCACGCCTTACTGTGCCTGTGCGGATATCTTCCTCCATCTTCTCCTTCTCTACTATGGCCTTCTTGGACTCCGGATCTGCAGGAAATTTTATTTTGGCCTCCCTCATCAACAGGTTCAACATCCCGGTGACCAGTCTCGCCAGACCCCTCTACATCAATTGTGTTAACAATCAAAGATTGGACTGTACCGTGCGTTACCGCACGGAACCCCTCCTAATGTGCATCGGACCTCATCACGAAAAAATTGAGTTTTTGGTCCTCTCCAATTGCACTTCCGAAATTCTCCTTGGACTACCGTGGCTTCAACGCCATTCCCCAACCCTTGATTGGTCCACAGGAGAGATCAAGAGCTGGGGTACTTCTTGTTTCAAGGACTGTCTTAAACCGGTTCCCAGTACTCCCTGCCGTGATCCTGTGGTTCCCCCTGTAACCGGTCTCCCTAAGGCTTATATGGACTATGCTGACATATTTTGCAAAAAGCAAGCTGAGACTTTACCTCCTCACAGGCCTTATGACTGTCCTATTGACCTCCTCCCGGGCACTACTCCACCCCGGGGCAGAATTTATCCTCTGTCCGCTCCAGAGACTCTTGCTATGTCTGAATACATCCAGGAGAATTTAAAAAACGGGTTTATCCGCAAATCCTCCTCTCCTGCCGGAGCTGGATTTTTTTTTGTGTCCAAAAAAGATGGCTCCCTACGTCCTTGCATTGATTACCGCGGACTTAATAAAATCACGGTAAAGAACCGCTACCCTCTACCTCTTATCTCAGAACTCTTTGATCGCCTTCAAGGTGCCCACATCTTTACCAAACTGGACTTAAGAGGTGCTTATAATCTCATCCGCATCAGGGAGGGGGACGAATGGAAGACTGCATTTAACACCAGAGATGGACACTTTGAGTATCTGGTCATGCCCTTTGGCCTGTGCAACGCCCCTGCCGTCTTCCAAGACTTTGTTAATGAAATTTTTCGTGATCTCTTATATTCCTGTGTTGTTGTGTATCTGGACGATATTCTGATTTTTTCTGCCAACTTAGAAGAACACCGCCAGCATGTCCGCATGGTTCTTCAGAGACTTCGAGACAATCAACTTTATGCCAAAATGGAGAAATGTCTGTTTGAATGTCAATCTCTTCCTTTCCTAGGATACTTGGTCTCTGGCCAGGGACTACAAATGGACCCAGATAAACTCTCTGCCGTCTTGGATTGGCCACGCCCCTCCGGACTCCGTGCTATCCAACGTTTTTTGGGGTTTGCCAATTATTACAGACAATTTATTCCACACTTTTCCACCATTGTAGCTCCTATCGTGGCTTTAACCAAGAAAAATGCCAATCCCAAGTCCTGGTCTCCCCAAGCGGAAGACGCATTTAAACGGCTCAAGTCTGCCTTTTCTTCTGCTCCCGTGCTCTCCAGACCTGACCCATCTAAACCCTTCCTATTTGGAGGTAGATGCCTCCTCAGTGGGAGCTGGAGCGGTCCTTCTACAAAAAAATTCTTCCGGGCATGCTGTTACTTGTGTTTTTTTTTCTAGGACCTTCTCTCCGGCGGAGAGAAACTACTCCATCGGGGATCGAGAACTACTGGCCATTAAATTGGCACTTGAGGAATGGAGACATCTGCTGGAGGGATCAAAATTTCCAGTTATCATTTACACCGATCACAAGAATCTCTCCTATCTCCAGTCTGCCCAACGGCTGAACCCTCGCCAGGCCAGGTGGTCGTTGTTCTTTGCCCGTTTTAACTTTGAAATTCATTTTCGCCCTGCCGACAAGAACATTAGGGCCGATGCCCTCTCTCGTTCCTCGGATGCCTCAGAAGCAGAGGTCTCTCCGCAACACATCATTCCTCCTGACTGTCTGATCTCCACTTCTCCAGCCTCCATCAGGCAAACTCCTCCAGGGAAGACCTTCGTTTCTCCACGCCAACGTCTCGGGATTCTCAGATGGGGTCACTCCTCCCACCTTGCAGGCCATGGGGGCATCAAAAAGTCCCTGCAACTCATCTCTCGTTTCTATTGGTGGCCGACTCTGGAGACGGATGTTGTTGATTTTGTGCGGGCCTGTACTGTCTGTGCCCGGGATAAGACTCCTCGCCAGAAGCCTGCTGGTCTCCTTCATCCTCTGCCTGTCCCCGAACAGCCTTGGTCACTGATTGGTATGGACTTTATTACTGACCTACCGCCATCCCGTGGCAACACTGTTGTTTGGGTGGTTGTTGATCGATTTTCCAAGATGGCACATTTTATTCCTCTTCCTGGTCTTCCTTCAGCGCCTCAGTTGGCAAAACAATTTTTTGTACACATTTTTCGTCTTCACGGTTTGCCCACGCAGATCGTCTCAGATAGAGGCGTCCAATTCGTGTCTAAATTCTGGAGGGCCCTCTGTAAACAGCTCAAGATTAAATTAAACTTCTCTTCTTCTTATCCCCAATCCAATGGGCAAGTAGAAAGAATTAACCAGGTCCTGGGTGACTATTTACGGCATTTTGTTTCCTCCCGCCAGGATGACTGGGCAGATCTTCTACCATGGGCCGAATTCTCATACAACTTCAGAGTCTCTGAATCTTCTGCTAAGTCCCCATTTTTCGTGGTGTACGGCCGTCACCCTCTTCCCCCCCTCCCTACTCCCTTGCCCTCTGGTTTGCCCGCTGTGGATGAAGTAACTCGTGATCTTTCCACCATATGGAAAGAGACCCAAAATTCTCTTTTACAGGCTTCATCCCGCATGAAAAGGTTTGCCGATAAGAAAAGAAGAACCCCCCCCATTTTTGCTCCCGGAGACAAGGTATGGCTCTCCGCTAAATATGTCCGCTTTTGTGTCCCCAGTTACAAACTGGGACCACGCTATCTTGGTCCTTTCAAAGTCTTGTGCCAGATTAATCCTGTCTCTTACAAACTCCTTCTTCCTCCTTCTCTTCGTATTCCCAATGCCTTCCATGTCTCTCTCCTTAAACCACTCATCATCAACCGTTTCTCTCCCAAACTTGTTTCTCCCACTCCTGTTTCCGGTTCTTCTGACATCTTCTCCGTAAAGGAGATACTGGCCTCCAAGACGGTCAGAGGAAAAAGATTTTTTTTTGTAGATTGGGAGGGCTGTGGCCCTGAAGAGAGATCCTGGGAACCTGAGGACAACATCCTAGACAAAAGTCTGGTCCTCAGGCTCCAAGAAGAGGGGGAGACCCAAGGGGGGGGGTACTGTTACGCCGAGCGCTCCGGGTCCCCGCTCCTCCCCGGAGCGCTCGCAACATCCTCGCAATCGCAGCGCCCCGGTCAGACCTGCTGACCGGGTGCGCTGCGATACCTCTTCCAGCCGGGATGCGATTCGCGATGCGGGTGGCGCCCGCTCGCGATGCGCACCCCGGCTCCCGTACCTGACTCGCTCTCCGTCGGTCCTGTCCCGGCGCGCGCGGCCCCGCTCCTTAGGGCGCGCGCGCGCCGGGTCTCTACGATTTAAAGGGCCACTGCGCCGCTGATTGGCGCAGTTGGCTTAATTAGTGTATTCACCTGTGCACTTCCCTATGTAACCTCACTTCCCCTTCCCTTCCTTGCCGGATCTTGTTGCCATCGTGCCAGTGAAAGCGTTTCCCAGTGTGTTCCTAGCCTGTGTTCCAGACCTCCTGCCGTTGCCCCTGACTACGATCCTTGCTGCCTGCCCCGACCTTCTGCTACGTCCGACCTTGCTCTTGTCTTCTCCATTGTACCGCGCCTATCTTCAGCAGTCAGAGAGGTTGAGCCGTTGCTAGTGGATACGACCTGGTTGCTACCGCCGCTGCAAGACCATCCCGCTTTGCGGCGGGCTCTGGTGAAAACCAGTAGCAGCTTAGAACCGGTCCACTAGCACGGTCCACGCCAATCCCTCTCTGGCACAGAGGATCCACCTCCTGCCAGCCGAACCGTGACATCTACATTATCTGCCGGCGCTAGGACCGCACGGGAATGCACCATCTCATATATGGCTATGAATTTTGTACGGTCGCCGCACAAAGAATAAACGTGTTCATTCTTTGTGCGGACACGGAAAAAGTTATTTCCGTGCCGGAAACATCTGGCACGGAAATTCCACAATATGCACAGATCAGCATAGTCCCGTTGAATTCAACAGGACTCTGCTGCAGCAGAATCCACAAATTATTAAAGGGGCTGGTACCATAACCCTAAACAACTCCATAAATTTTATCCTGACATCTCCCCTCGATGCTGGCATTGGGGGGAGGGGGGGAGGGGGGGGGGTGGTGTCCACCAACCATATTTTTTGGTTCTGTCCCTTGATTACTGGGTTTTGGTCCGGGGTCAAGCTCCTGCTCTTGGACAATTTTGCAATCTCTGTCCCCTATATCCCCCAGTCTATTTAATAAAAATCCAATTAAACAAAAAAAAAAAACAACATCATGACGACAACATAAAATAGACATCTTGTATATCCGAATCAATATATAATTTATTTGTCATGTTCATTGTCCTTACAAGCAGATAATTTCACATTTAGAAAAATACAAATTGAAAAAGAATTTCCACAAATTTTTTCACAAAGAAATGATGTAAGTATCAACGAAAATTTACGAACTAATCGACCAAGCGATAAATTGATTATGAAAATAGTTGACAACTATTTTCATAATAGATTTGTTGTTTCAGGCCTATTTGTCAGTAAAACTTTTCAACAAGTGAGTTCTTTGATGTTTAATAAGATCTGATTTACGAATAAAACATTTCTTACACTCTGCACATGAAAATGGCTTCTCTCCTGTGTGAATTTTGTTATGCTGAATAAGATTTGATTTGGCAGTAAAACTTTTTCCACATTGGGAACATGAAAATGGCTTCTCCCCTGTATGAGTTCTTTGATGTTTAATAAGATCTGATTTCCGAGCAGAACATTTCCCACATTCTGAACATGAAAATGGCTTCTTTCCTGTGTGAGTTCTTCGATGTTTAATAAGATCTGATTTATGAATAAAACAATTCCCACACTCTGCACATGAAAATGGCTTCTCTCCTGTGTGAGTTTTGTTATGCTGAATAAGATTTGATTTGGCAGTAAAACTTTTATCACATTCGGAACATGAAAATAGCTTCTCCCCTGTGTGAGTTCTTTGATGTTTAATAAGATCTGCTTTATAAGTAAAACATTTCCCACATTCTGAACATGAAAATGGCTTCTCCCCTGTGTGAGTTCTTTGATGTCTAAATAGATCTGATTTATATGTAAAACATTTCTCACATTTTGAACATGAAAATGGTTTCTCTCCTGTGTGAGTTCTTTGATGATTAATTAGATCTAATTTCTGAATAAAACCTTTCCCACATTCTACACATGAAAATGGCTTCTCTCCTGTGTGATATTTGTTATGTTGAACAAGACATGATTTTTTAGAAAAACGTTTTCCACATTGGGAACATGAAAATGGCTTCTCGCCTGTATGAGTTCTTTGATGTTGAATAAGATCTGATTTATAAGTATAACATTTTCCACATTCTGAACATGAAAATGGCTTCTCCCCTGTGTGCATTCTTTGATGTCTAATAAGATCTGATTTATGAGTATAACATTTTCCACATTCTGAACATGAAAAAGGTTTCTCTAGTGTGTGAATTTTTTGATGCCTTATAATATCTGATTTATGAGTAAAACATTTTCTACATTCTGGACATGAATACGGCTTCTCTCCTCTGTGAGTTCTTTGATGTCTGACAAGATTTGATTTAAAAGCAAAACATTTCTCACATTCTGAACATGAATATGGCTTCTCTCCTGTGTGAGTTCTCTGATGTACCACAAGACTTATTTTCTGAGTAAAACATTTCCCACATTCCGAGCATAAATACGGTTTCTTTCCTGTATGATCTCTTTGATGTCCGTTATTTTGCTCATTAGTCTGTGATGAATCTTTAGGATAAGATGACAGATCTTGGCTGTGAAGGGCTGAGGGTGTATCTGGGATAATGGAATGTTCTTCATATGTATCTTGTGTGATATCATCATCTGCTTTATAATCTGAAGATATAAGATTCTCCTCTGATCTCCTGCTACAAGAATCTGCAGAGAATAACACAGATTTTATTTGAGTATTAACCCCTTACCAACCAGCATTTTAGTATTTCCCTCATTTTTCTCTAAGAGACATAACATTTTATTTTTCCATCTATAGATCCGTATAAGGGTTTTTCCTTGAGGATTAAATTTTACTTTTTAACAATACAATTCATATTAACATAAACCAGAAAAATCTGCTGTAAATCGCCACATTCTGACTATAACTTTTTTAGTTTTTGGTGTACAGTGTTGAGTTAGGGCACATTTTTGACATCTTGATCTGTAGTATTTTTCTCCTATTTTGGGGATAGATGGGACATTTCGATAGCTTTTTAGTCAATTTTTTTTCTGGGATGTGACCAAATACAAAATTTTTTTTGACAACGGCATCTAATTGGTTAATAGCCGCCATTAGTGATAATTCCGTGTCAACTATTAGAGGCAGCCCTCTCCATACACCCTTTAGGTAAATAAACCTAATGGGTTGTTAACCCCTTAAGGATTTTTGCACTTTCGTTTTTTCCTCCTCCCCTTCTTAAAACCATAACCCTTTCAATTTTGCATCTATAGACCCATATAAGGCTTTTTGTTGTTTTTTGTGTCACCAATTGTACTTTGTAATGACCAGGGCTGTGGAGTCGGTAGATAAATGTTCCGACTCCGACGTTTTCCGTACTTCCAACTCAGACTCCCCGACTCCTCTGTATTAATATGCAAATGTATTTTATACATTCCTTGAAGGAAAGAAAGGTAACATACCTGTCATTACCACAGGACTACTGGCTGGGAAGCCAACAGTCTCTACTGTATTGGACAGTTTGTGTGCTGATCTGCTGCTGAAGATAGGGCAGTGGGAGGATCCAGAAAGGGGCATTTATTATAAAACATGATTTCCCTAGTAGAATCCCATAGTCATGTTTAAAGGGGTACTCCGCATCTAGACATCTTATCCCCTATCCAAAGGATAGGGGACAAGATGTCAGATCGCTGGAGTCCCGCTGCTGGGGACCCCCGGGATCGCCGCTGCGGCACCGCGCTTTCATTACTACACAGAGCGAGTTTGGGGGAAGGATACAGAGCGATACAGGGGACGGAACAGCATAACGTCATAGCTCCGCCCCTCATGACATCACAGCCCACCCCCTTAATGCAAGTCTATGGCAGGGGGCATGACGACCGCCACGCCCCCTCCCATAGACTTGTATTGAGGGGGCTGGCCGTGACATCACGAGGGGCAGAGCCATGACGTAACGATGCTCCAGCCCCTGTATCGCACGTCATTACGCACAGAGCGAACTCCTGGGGGTCCCCAGCAGCGGGACCCCGGCGATCTGACATCTTATCCCCTATCCTTTGGATAAGGTATAAGATGTCTAGGGGCGGAGTACCCCTTTAAGCTAACAATCGAGTTTACAAGTTTTTATAGCCTTAGCTGAATGGCAGCAGTTTTTCCAAAGGCTTACAGCTTCAGTCTTGAACTATTGACCCTCCATTCCCTTCACTTATACAAGTGTCTCTAGTCCTGCAAAAAACATATTTCCTTAACCCCTTATCAGTGAGAGGCTAGGTTACCCATGGGCTCCCTGTAAAAGCAGAACACAACACTATGGAAAGTATAAGTATTGCCGCTCCTAATTGTGCGTTGTGTGCCAAATAGTGAAGCCCATGAAAAACTTCTTCACAGTCACTTAACGTGTTCGTTTTGTGGTTACATGAGGCACTGCATGCATTGGTCTATTCTTACAGTAGAGAAGTCATTAATTATAACTTTTTGTGAATTTGGACATTTAAACTTGCTTTTTTTTTTTTTTATTCCAATCTAAACTTAGTAGGAGTCGGTGCATTGTTTGCCGACTCCGACTCCAGGTACCCAAAATTTCGTCCGACTCCGACTCCTCGACTCCGACTCCACAGCCCTGGTAATGACATCAATCATTTAATAACAAAATCTACAGAAAAAAAACAACAACAAAAAACCTTTGTGGGGCAACATTTTTGGTGGCTTCCAAATCAACCCAGTTGCCTTTTTTAGTTATTCTGTAGGTCCATATGATTACAAGGATACCCAACTTATATAGGTTTTATTTTGTTTTACTTCTTTAAAAAAAATTATATTTGTAGAAAAATTAGGATGTTTAAAAATGTGTCAACTTGTGAGCTTTTTTAATTTTTTCACATACAGGGATGTGTGGGGGCTAATTTTTTGCACCGTGATCTGTAGTTTATATTGGTACCATTTTTGCTTTGATGGGACTTTTTGATCGCTTTTTATAAGTTCTTTTACAGTATATGAAGTGACCAAAAGTATGCAATGCCATTACGTACACGCCATTGACCGTGCGGTTTAACATAACATTTTAATAGTTTGGACATTTATGCACGTGGCGATACCACATGTTTATTTACATACATATTTTATATATATATATATATATATATATATATATATATATATATTCATGCCTGTACATGTTGGCACCCCTGAAGAGAGAAATTGATTAAAAAGGTGTCAACACAGGATAAGCAGCCCCAAACAAGTTCCAAGGATATTCAAGCTGTCCTGCAGGCTCAAGGAGCATCAGTGTCACCGCGAACTATCCGTCGACAATTAAATAAAATGAAACACTATGGCATAAGACCCAGGAGGACCCCACTGCTGACACAGAGACATAAAAAAGCAAGATTACATTTTGCCAAAATGAACCTGAGTAACCAAAATCCTTCTGGGAAAAAGTCTTGTGGACTGATGAGACCGAGATAGAGCTTTTTGGTAAAGCAAATCATTCTACTGTTTACCGAAAACAGAATGAGGCCTACAAAGTAAAGAACACAGAACCTACAGTGAAATATGGTGGAGGTTCAATGATGTTTTGGGGTTGTTCTGCTGCCTCTGGCACTGGGGGCCTTGAATGTGTACAAGACATCATGAAATCTGGGGATAACCAATGGATTTTTCGATAGCATTGTACAGCCCAGTGTCAGAAAGCTGGGTTTGTGTCCAAGATCTTGGGTCTTCCAGCAGGACAATGACCCCAAAGATACATCAAAAAGCCCCCAGAAATGGATGGCAACAAAGCGCTGGAGAGTTCTGAAGTGGCAGCAATGAGTCCAGATCTAAATCCCATTGATCACCTGTGGAGAGATCTTATAATTACTGTTGGGAAAAGGCGCCTTCCAATAAGAGAGACCTGAAGCAGTTTGTAAAGGAAGAGTGGTCCAACATTCCGGCTGAGAGGTGTAAGAAGCTTATTGATGGTTATAGGAAGACACTGATTTCAGTTATTTTTTCCAAAGGGTGTGCAACCAAATATTAAGTTAAGGGTGCCAATAATTTTGTCCAGCCCATTTTTGGAGTTTGGTGACATTATGTCCAATTTGCTTTTTTCCTCCCTTTTTTGGTTTAGTTCCAACACACACAAAGGGAATAAACATGTGTATAGCAAAACATGTGTTACTACAATCCTTTTCTGTGAGAAATACTTCATTTTCCATAAAAACTTTAGGGGTGCCAACATGACTGTATGTGCCGCTACCCCTGTATACACCATACGGCTTCTTCATTACATTCATTTTCATACATACACCCCATTTATGTCTTCAGTGGATTCGCCCCTCTCCCCTCCCCAATGTACAGATCCTCAGAACGAGTTTTCATTAATCTCCCCCATAGTTTGTAAGATTGAAAAAAAAAAGACAAGATTCCATCGAGTTCAACCTAAGACCCTACTGTGTTGATCCAGAGGAAGGAAGAAAGAAATCTCCATAAGGCTGATGACAATTTCCCCATGAGAGAAAAAATTCCTTCCCAACTCCAATATGGCATCAGAATAAATCCTTGGATCAACGTTCTATCCCCATAAATCTAGTATCCATAACCTGTAATATTATATCATTCCAGAAAAACATCAAGGCCTCTAGAACTTGTTTATTGAGTGAGATATCACAAAATCATGGGGCAGAGAGTTCCATAGTCTCACTGCTCTTACAGTAAAGAATCTATGACTGTGATGATGGTGAAACCTTCTTTCCTCTAGATGTAGAGGATGCCCCCTTGCCATGGTTACCGGCCTAGGTCTAAAAAGATCAATAGAAAGATCTCTGCTTCCTGTCACTGACCAGTTATAAACCATTTACATATTTCCTCCCCCAGTCCCAGTTCCTCATTTTATGTAGTAACCTTCATACACACCTTACGCCGGTCCAATCTATACCCCACCTCCTCATAGATGATCAGATTAGTCTGACCAATCCCTCATACACGCCTCACCCCGGTCCAATCTATACCCCACCTCCTCATAGATGATCAGATTAGTCTGACCAATCCCTCATAGACGCATCACCCCGGTTCAATCTATTCCAGACCTCCTCATAGATGATCAGATTAGTCTGACCAATCCCTCATACACCTAACCCCAGATCGATCTATTCCAGACCTCCTCACAGATGATCAGATTAGTCTGACCAATCCCTCATACACCTAACCCCAGATCGATCTATTCCAGACCTCCTCATAGATGATCAGATTAGTCTGACCAATCCCTCATACACCTAACCCCAGATCGATCTATTCCAGACCTCCTCACAGATGATCAGATTAGTCTGACCGATCTTTATAATTGCCAAAAACCTGTTTTCCTTGCTGGACCTGCAGGTTTCACCTTCCCATTCGGCGTGTCAGGATCTTTAAAGTTCCCCATAATAACGACCTCCCCCTTCTTTGCTGCCCCATCTATTTGTCCTATAAGTAGGTTTTCTGCCGTTTCTGTTATACTTGGTGTCTTATAACAAACCCCTATCAGTAATTTCTTGTTCTTACCCCTCCCCTTATTTCCACTCACAAGAGACTCCACGTGATAATTTTCCTCACCAATGTCCTTCCTTGTGCAGAATGGGCCCAAGACAGGATTTTATGTATAAGCTGCACCCCTCCCCCTTTCTTACTTGTACGGTCATTTCTGATCAGACTGTAACCCTGTCCATTAACCTCCCAGTCGTAGTTCGTATCCAGCCATGTCTCACTTATCCTCACTATATCTTCCTCCAACATTAATAGTTCCAGTTCCTCCATCTTATTATTGAGGCTTTTGGCAATGGTATACATGCAATTAATTTTCTTTCCTCTGATCACATCATGTCTGATCTAACCCCTCCCACCGCTCCAACTCCAGTTGTATTACCAAATTCCACCTCTCTATCTACACTATCTTCCCCTCTATGTTGTAGTTTACCTCCCCAAGTCCCTAATTTAAAGGGGTACTCCACTGCCCCAGCAACCGGAACATTTAGTTCCGAATGCTGGGTGCGGGCTTCAGGGGTCGAGACGTCACGCCAAGCCCCCTCAATGCAAGTCTATGAGAGGGGGTGTGACTGCCATCACGCCCCCTCCCATGGACTTGCATTGAGGGGGCGTGGCATGACGTCACATGGGGCGTGGCAGTGACGTCACGACCCCCGCAGCCCGCACCCAGCGTTTGGAACTAAATGTTATGGATGCTGGGGCAGTGGAGTACCCCTTTAAATACTCCTCAAAGACAAAGACGAGTCTCTTGCTGTACATCCCATGGACCCACCAGCTCTATTCATCCATATTCAGAAGCTGTTCAGGGAAGAATTTACCAAAGCGGTGGCGGACTTTACTAAACAGGTGGGTGAGCTGGGGCAACGGGTCTCGGACCTTGAGATTAAACATGACCAGCTCGTAGATAATGTGGAGCATGATAAGTTAATGCTTAATGACCATGCCGATAAGCTGGAAGCCCTTGAACTTAAAATATGGACCTCGAGAACAGATCTCGCAGGGCTAATCTGCGCATCAGAGGTCTACCTGAATCTATGACCGACTTAACCCCTACGTGACCGGCCTCTTCACCGCCCTGCTCCCGCAGGTTGATGTGGCACAATTTCGTACGGACCGGATCCATAGAGCTCTAGCTCGTCCTAAGAACCCGGACATTCCCAGGGATGTGCTCCTAAAGATACATTACCCTGATATCAGGGATCGTATTCTTCAATCTGCCCGCAATGTCTCTCCCCTCCCGGGCATGCCTGTGTCTGTCCACATTTATGCTGACTTGGCTCCCTCCACACTTGAGAGACGCCGTGCCATGCGACCTGTCACACTCGCGCTTCAAATCAATTACCGATGGGACTTCCCCTTTAGCTTCCAGTTCCAGATTAACTCTCACACCTACCTAGTGCGCACTCTCTCTGAGACCCAAGATGCTCTCCGTCAAGAACAGAATTCCTGTGAGGAAGTTTCTCCCCAACCACCCCATTCACAAAAGACTAGACGAGTCTGGCACCGCACAGGATCTAGCCAGAAGAGGCGAAGATCTCTCCCGTCCTATCCTGATGGAGGATTCCTCGACTACAGAAGATGATGTTCACCTTGGTTTGATCGAAATGTTGTAGTGGGCCTTTCCCACGTTTTTCGTGGCTGTCCTTTACCCATTTCTAAGAGCTCCTGCTGGACTAGTAGAATGTTACCCACTCAGTTTTCTTTTTCCCTCCCCTCCTGCTGTTCCTTTATCTTCCTCTTTCCTACCTACCCCCCCCCCTTTTCCACCCTCCCTTTTTTTACCTGTCCCTCTCCCTCCCTGTGACCCATACCCTCCTCCCTATACCCCCTGCTGCTCCCCCATGCTTTTCCGGAGGCTTGTCGCTCCGGACGTCTTAGATATATAGGACTCCTGGTCGCAATATGGTTCAGTGTTGTGACCTTTGGTTTCCATTTCTGTTGTCCGTTTCTCCCCGGTTTTGTTTCTTCTTTTTTCTGGGCAGCTCTGTTCTTGTTATCCCCTATCCCTCATGGGTCCTTCGCTTTGTTGGTGCTTGTGGATGTCTTTTGTCTTTGTATCAGGTCTTAAGCGTTTACTTGGCATTTTTTTTCTATACTGTATTATATTATGTGTAGGGTTTTATCTCATATCAGAGTATTTAACTCCCCTATTAAGCGTAAAAAGGCCTTCCCTGATTACGTGTCCCATAACCCTGATGTTTTGTGTCTCCAGGAATCACATTTTACCCCCACATCTTTTCCAGCTTATTTTCATCCCAACTATACGAGGACTTTTACATCCTCGTTTATGTTACACCTAGCGCTCCGGGTCCCCGCTCCTCCCCGGAGCGCTCACGGCGTCTCTCTCCCTGCAGCGCCCCGGTCAGTCCTGCTGTCCGGGAGCGCTGCACTGTCATGGCCGTCGGGGATGCGATTCGCACAGCGGGACGCGCCCGCTCGCGAGTCGCATCCCAGGTCACTTACCCGTCCCGGTCTCCTGCTGTCATGCGCTGGCGCGCGCGGCTCCGCTCCCTAGGGCGCGTGCACGCGCCAGCTCTCTGAGACTTAAAGGGCCAGTGCACCAATGATTGGTGCCTGGCCCAATTAGCTTAATTGGCTCCCACCTGCTCCCAGACTATATCTGATCTCTGCCCCTGCACTCCCCTGCCGGATCTTGTTGCCTTGTGCCAGTGAAAGCGTTTAGTGTGTCCAAAGCCTGTGTTACCTGAACTTCTGCTATCCATCTTGACTACGAACCTTGCCGCCTGCCCCGACCTTCTGCTACGTCTGACCTTGCCTCTGCCTAGTCCTTCTGTCCCACGCCTTCTCAGCAGTCAGCGAGGTTGAGCCGTTGCTAGTGGATACGACCTGGTTGCTACTGCCGCAGCAAGACCATCCCGCTTTGCGGCGGGCTCTGGTGAACACCAGTAGCCTCTTAGAACCGGTCCACTAGCACGGTCCACGCCAATCCCTCGCTGACACAGAGGATCCACTACCTGGAAGCCGAATCGTGACAGTAGATCCGGCCATGGATCCCGCTGAGGTGCCGCTGCCAAGTCTCGCTGACCTTACCACGGTGGTCGCTCAGCAATCGCAGCAAATTGCCCAACAAGGACAGCAGCTGTCGCAGTTGACCGCCACGTTACAGCAACTTCTGCCTCTGCTACAGCAGCAACCATCTCCTCCGCCAGCTCCTGCACCTCCTCCGCAGCGAGTGGCCGCTCCTAGCCTCCGCTTGTCCCTGCCGGACAAATTTGATGGGGACTCCAGACTCTGCCGTGGATTTTTGTCTCAGTGTTCCCTGCATATGGAGATGTTGTCGGACTTGTTTCCTACAGAACGGTCTAAGGTGGCGTTCGTAGTGAGCCTTCTTTCAGGAAAGGCCTTGTCTTGGGCCGCACCGCTCTGGGACCGCAATGATCCTGCCACAGCCACAGTCCAGTCCTTCTTCGCTGAAGTCCGGAGTGTCTTCGAGGAACCAGCCCGAGCTTCTTCTGCCGAGACTGCCCTGCTGAACCTGGTCCAGGGTAATTCTTCAGTGGGCGAGTACGCCATCCAATTTCGTACTCTTGCTTCTGAATTATCATGGAATAATGAGGCTCTCTGCGCGACCTTTAAAAAAGGCCTATCCAGTCGCATCAAGGATGTGCTGGCCGCACGAGAGATTCCTGCCAACCTGCAAGAACTTATCCATTTGGCCACCCGCATTGACATGCGTTTTTCTGAGAGACATCAGGAGCTCCGCCAGGAAAAAGACTTAGATCTCTGGGCACCTCTCCCACAGCATCCTTTGCAGTCTACGCCTGGGCCTCCCGCCGAGGAGGCCATGCAAGTGGATCGGTCTCGCCTGACCCAGGAAGAGAGGAATCGCCGTAGGGAAGAAAATCTCTGTCTGTACTGTGCCAGTACCGAGCATTTTTTGGTGGATTGCCCTATCCGTCCTCCACGTCTGGGAAACGCACGCACCCAGCTCACGTGGGTGTGGCGTCTCTTGGTTCTAAGTCTGCTTCTCCACGTCTCACGGTGCCCGTGCGGATTTCTCCTTCAGCCAACTCCTCCCTCTCAGCCGTGGCCTGCTTGGACTCTGGTGCCTCTGGGAATTTTATTTTGGAGTCGTTTGTGAATAAATTCCGCATCCCGGTGACCCGTCTCGTCAAGCCGCTCTACATTTCCGCGGTCAATGGAGTCAGACTGGATTGCACCGTGCGTTACCGCACAGAACCCCTCCTGATGTGTATTGGACCCCACCACGAAAGGATTGAGCTATTCGTCCTTCCCAACTGTACCTCTGAGGTCCTCCTCGGTCTGCCATGGCTCCGGCTTCATTCTCCCACCCTTGATTGGACCACCGGGGAGATCAAGAACTGGGACTCTGCCTGCCATAGGAAGTGCCTCTCCCCCCCTCCCAGTCCCGTCAGGCAAGCCTCAGTGCCTCCTCATGGCCCCCGTCCTGGTGACACACTGCCCCGTGCCAGGCTTCGCCCTCTGCCCTCCCTCCCCATTCCCACTCCTGCTGTACTGCCTGCCGTTGAGGAAACCCTCCAGTCTTTCCCGGTGTCCTCATCCCAGGGGAGGCAGTTACCGGACAAAGAAAAGGGGAGACCTAAGGGGGGGGGGTACTGTTACGCCTAGCGCTCCGGGTCCCCGCTCCTCCCCGGAGCGCTCACGGCGTCTCTCTCCCTGCAGCGCCCCGGTCAGTCCTGCTGTCCGGGAGCGCTGCACTGTCATGGCCGTCGGGGATGCGATTCGCACAGCGGGACGCGCCCGCTCGCGAGTCGCATCCCAGGTCACTTACCCGTCCCGGTCCCCTGCTGTCATGCGCTGGCGCGCGCGGCTCCGCTCTCTAGGGCGCGCGCGCGCGCCAGCTCTCTGAGACTTAAAGGGCCAGTGCACCAATGATTGGTGCCTGGCCCAATTAGCTTAATTGGCTCCCACCTGCTCCCAGACTATATCTGATCTCTGCCCCTGCACTCCCCTGCCGGATCTTGTTGCCTTGTGCCAGTGAAAGCGTTTAGTGTGTCCAAAGCCTGTGTTACCTGAACTTCTGCTATCCATCTTGACTACGAACCTTGCCGCCTGCCCCGACCTTCTGCTACGTCTGACCTTGCCTCTGCCTAGTCCTTCTGTCCCACGCCTTCTCAGCAGTCAGCGAGGTTGAGCCGTTGCTAGTGGATACGACCTGGTTGCTACTGCCGCAGCAAGACCATCCCGCTTTGCGGCGGGCTCTGGTGAACACCAGTAGCCTCTTAGAACCGGTCCACTAGCACGGTCCACGCCAATCCCTCGCTGACACAGAGGATCCACTACCTGGAAGCCGAATCGTGACAGTTTATATCCAAATCGAGAGGGGTAGTAACTCTTCTCCATAATTTTTTTCCTTTCTCATTCACCTCGTCCCTGTCAGATTCTGGAGGGACAATTTCTAATCCATGAGGGCCTTTATCGTGATACCCCTATGTGTATAGTTAACACCTATGCTCTCACTAAAGACCCCTTGCAATTTTTTGTTTCTATGTGCCAAAAGCTACAGTCTCTACAGTATGTTCATCTGATTTGGTTCGGTGACTTCAATATGGTGTTTAACCAGATAGATCCCATACCACGGCCTTTCTGAGGTCGGGGGCCCAGCAAAGGCTACTTCAGAATTCTTTTCTTGAGACTGATCTCGCGGATACTTGGCGTGAACACAATTTATCCCAACGGGGTTACTCTTACTACTCTCCGGCCCATAAGCTATACACCCAAATTGATTGGGTACTGCTTCTCTCCCGGCACTACAATATTCCCGCCATATTCCCTGTGTTTGGTTGGACTATGATATGGTCTTTGCTGTTCATTTTCAATCCCGCGATGCCACTGCCTACTTTGCTGACAATGCTACGTCGGGGGCAGATCCCGGATGGACATGGATGTCCCATAAGGCCACAACTAGAGGGAAAATATTTGCAATAGCCTCTGGACTTAAAGAAGTACTCAGGTGCGTTTTTTTTAACCATATGTGCCCAGGCTGCCACGCGAAACAAAACAAACTTTAACTCACCTTCCTACGTTCCCCCATTGCGTTGATTTCGATATTCCGTTCTCCGGTCCCCGACTTCTTCCGCTTCCTGTAAGTCGAAGAGACCTTACTTGAGAACAGTATAAACCCTATATGCAGGGCTCAAGTCCTGCAGGAACATGTGGAAACTGAGTTCCTGCACTTTTTCCACAGCAGGAACACCGTTCCCATTGGCAGGACCAGCCCTTGAGTGGAAATCTTGGGTGAGTTCCCACACTTTTTTTTCCCAGGACTTGACCCCTGCCTATATGCATATACACTGCTCAAAAAATAAAGGGAACAATAAGATAACACATCCTAGATCTGAATGAATGAACTAATCGTATGAAATACTTTCCTCTTTACATAGTTGAATGCGCTGACAACTAAATCACACAAAAATTATCAATGGAAATCATCAACCCATGGAGGTCTGGATATGGAGTCACACTCAAAATCACAGTGGAAAACCCCACTACAGGCCGATCCAACTTTATGTAATGTCCTTAAAACAATTCACAATGAGGCTCAGTAGTGTGTGTGGCCTCCATGTGCCCGTATGACCTCCCTACAATGCCTGGGCATGCTCCTGATGAGGTGGAGGATGGTCTCCAGAGGGATGTCCTCCCAGACCTGGACTAAAGCATCCGCCAACTCCTGGACAGTCTGTGGTGGATGGAGCGAGACGTGATGTCCCAGATGTGCTCAATCAGATTCAGGTCCGATTCAGGACGAATTTCCTCTTGCAGGAACTGCTGACACTCCTGCCACATGAGGTCTAGCATTGTCATGCATTAGGAGGAACCCAGGGCCAACCGCACCAGCATATGGTCTCACAAGGAGTCTGAGGATCTCATCTCAGTACCTAATGGCAGTCCGGCTACCTCTGGCAAGCACATGGAGGGGTGTGCCCCCCCCCCAAAGAAATGCCACCCCACACCATTACTGACCCACCGCCAAACCGGTCATGCTGGAGGATGTTGCAGGCAGCAGAACGTTCTCCACAGCGTCTCCAGACTCTGTCACGTCTGTCACATGTGCTCAGTGTGAACCTGCTTTCATCTGTGAAGAGCACAGGGTGCCAGTGGTGAATTTGCCAATCTTGGTGTTCTCTGGCAAATGCCAAACGTCCTGCATGGTGTTGGGCTGTAAGCACAACCCCCACCTGTGGACGTTGGGCCCTCATACCACCCACATGGAGTCTGTTTCTGACCGTTTGAGTGGACACATGCACATTTGTGGCCTGCTGGAGGTCATTTTGCAGGGCTCTGGCAGTGCTCCTCCTTGCACAAAGGCGGAGGTAGCGGTCCTGCTGCTGGGTAGTTGCCCTCTTACGGCCTCCTCCACGTCTCCTGATGTACTGGCCTGTCTCCTGGTAGTACCTCCATGCTCTGGACACTACGCTGACAGACACAGCAAACCTTCTTGCCACAGCTCGTATTGATGTGCCATCCTGGATGAGCTGCACTACCCGAGCCACTTGTGTGGGTTGTAGACTCCGTCTCATGCTACCACTAAAGTGAAAGCACCACCAGCATTCAAAAGTGACCAAAACATCAGACAGGAAGCATAGGAACTGAGAAGTGGCCTGTGGTCACCACCTGCAGAACCACTCCTTTATTGGGGGTGTCTTGCTAATTGCCTATAATTTCCACCTGTTGTCTGTTCCATTTGCACAACATCATGTGAAATTGACTGTCAATCAGTGATCTTCCTGAGTGGACAGTGGGATTTCACAGAAGTGTCATTGACTTGGGGTTACATAGTGTTGTTTAAGTGTTCCCTTTATTTTTTTGAGCAGTGTGTATTTTATTATATGTGACTTTGTGATAGACCCCAAGGGCCCTGTGGTTTTAAACACCATCCTGAACTGATTATTTTCACTTTTTTATATTTTTAGTATTTGTGTAAAAATAAACCCTCCCCTCTCTAATACTGATTTCCTATTAGGTTTATTATATACCTTGAGTTTGACCAAATTTTCATTTGCACTTGGTTATAGACAGGGTGATATTCTGAGGAGGTCTTTTTTGTTGGTCTATATTCACACCTGAAGGTTTAGGCGTTGCTTTAGTGACCTCGTATATTTCATTGTGAGCTGCACCGCCCTTTTTCCTGTACCACTGCTTGAAGAATAAAAAAACGTATCCCCTATCCTAAGGATAGGTTTCAGATCACGGGGGGTCCGACCTCTGAGACCCCCCACGATCTTCCGTATGGTGCCCCGGCAGTCTGTGGGAAGGGGGCGTGTTGACCACCACACGAAGCGACGTCTGGCAAACCCCCTCAATCTCCGGTTCTGCCATAGAGTTGTATTATCCCCCACGCGATCCTGAGGATAAGGGAATACGCTTTTCTATCCTGGACATCTCCTTTAAAACTCTTTTTATGGCCCATTTTGACTGAGGAAATGAAGCTGCCTAATAAATCTGCGCAGATTCATATAAGGTGATCACCTACTTAGGCCAGAACATCCCTGATTGCGAATCACTTGGTGAATATACACCCCCCCTCAAGAACACCCCTGTTAGTATATGTAATACACATCCTGGCTTGGCGCTGAGCACAGTCACAGTGAAATACTTTACGGCATCAAGCCAAGATGGCGGACATCACCTCATCATCAAGAATGTCCCACTGGGATGGTGGAGACATATGCAGCAGTCCTTCCATCCAGCAGGTATATTTCATGTCCATATCACAACTATATTCTACATCAATATTATAAATGCACAATGTGTGTTATCTCCCATAACCGGGTCACATGATCATCCATATTTAGTTAATGCTTTGGCTAAATGGGGGAAAATAAAGAAGAAAAGAGACAGGACAGAGAGATGAAAGAATTCTACACAAAATTACTGCAGCCAGTGACTGAGTAGAATTTGTGACTCTTCTCTATAAACAGTGGTTACTACTCACCTGGGCAATTGCCTGTAGGAGTGTCCTCCTTATACTGCTCTTCATCGCTCACATCTGTCTCTTCTTCTTCCTTTATATCTGTAGCATTAATATAGATCTGATCTTTCCCTGTAGGAATGGTCTCCTTATACTGCTCATGACTGCTCACATCTGTCTCTTCTTCTTCCTTTATGTCTGAACCATTAATATAGATCTGATCTTTCCCTGTAGATATGTCCTCCTCATACTGCTCATCATCGCTCACATCTGTCTCTTCTTCTTCCTTTATGTCCGAACCATTAATATAGATCAAATCTTTTCCTGTAGGAATGTCCTCCTTATACTGCTCATCACCGCTCACATCTGTCTCTTCTTCTTCCTTAATGTCTGTAGCATTAATATAGATCAGATGTTTCCCTGTAGTAATGTCCTCCTTATACTGCTCAACAAGAGGACGGGGACACCTCTCTGGTGCTGTTCTCTTACTGGATCTGACTGTAGGGAACACATACAGAGACTGAATTCATTCTTTAAATACAAATAATGAGAGGACGTGTGTATATAGTCATGTCTATTACCTGGTGATGTGAGGGGCTGCTGATCCTCCATCATCACCTGATCCTTGTACTGATCATTGTGTCCTTCTACATACTCCCACTCCTCCATGGAGAAATAGACCGCCACGTCCTGACACCTTATAGGAACCTGACACATAATGATACAGTCATCACCCCGACCCCTCCAGTGGTGTTACTGTATAATGTCCCAGCATTCCCAGCAGTGTCACCTCTCCAGTCATCACCAGACCCCTCCATTACTGTATAATGTCCCAGCATTCCCAGCAGTGTCACCTCTCCAGTCATCACCAGACCCCTCCATTACTGTATAATGTCCCAGCATTCCCAGCAGTGTCACCTCTCCAGTCATCACCAGACCCCTCCATTACTGTATAATGTCCCAGCAGTGTCACCTCTCCAGTCATCACCAGACCCCTCCATTACTGTATAATGTCCCAGCATTCCCAGCAGTGTCACCTCTCCAGTCATCACCAGACCTCTCCATCACTGTATAATGTCCCAGCAGTGTCACCTCTCCAGTCATCACCAGAACCCTTCATTACTGTATAATGTCCCAGCAGTGTCACCTCTCCAATCATCACCAGACCCCTCCATTACTGTATAATGTCCCAGCATTCCCAGCAGTGTCACCTCTCCAGTCATCACCAGACCCCTCCCTTACTGTATAATGTCCCAGCAGTGTCACCTCTCCAGTCATCACCAGACCCCTCCATTACTGTATAATGTCCCAGCAGTGTCACCTCTCCAGTCATCACCAGACCCCTCCATTACTGTATAATGTCCCAGCAGTGTCACCTCTCCAGTCATCACCAGACCCCTCCATTACTGTATAATGTCCCAGCAGTGTCACCTCTCCAGTCATCACCAGACCCCTCCATTACTGTATAATGTCCCAGCAGTGTCACCTCTTCAGTCATCACCAGACCCCTCCATTACTGTATAATGTCCCAGCAGTGTCACCTCTCCAGTCATCACCAGACCCCTCCATTACTGTATAATGTCCCAGCAGTGTCACCTCTCCAGTCATCACCAGACCCCTCCATTACTGTATAATGTCCCAGCAGTGTCACCTCTCCAGTCATCACCAGACCCCTCCATTACTGTATAATGTCCCAGCATTCCCAGCAGTGTCACCTCTCCAGTCATCACCAGACCCCTCCATTACTGTATAATGTCCCAGCAGTGTCACCTCTCCAGTCATCACCAGACCCCTCCATTACTGTATAATGTCCCAGCAGTGTCACCTCTCCAGTCATCACCAGACCCCTCCATTACTGTATAATGTCCCAGCAGGGTCACCTCTCCAGTCATCACCAGACCCTTCCATTACTGTATAATGTCCCAGCAGGGTCACCTCTCCAGTCATCACCAGACCCCTCCATTACTGTATAATGTCCCAGCAGGGTCACCTCTCCAGTCAGCAGCTCCATCATCTTGTTGATGAGTTCTCGGATCTTCTGTTCATCCATTTCCTCATGTATCAGGGAGTGAGGTGGGGGCCCCGGGATTGGGCTCAGGGTTCTTCCCCATCCTTCACACACAGGGGCCCGACAGCGCCCACTAGAGGACTTCTTCACTACTGTATAATCCTGTGTATGGAGAAACACATTAATATCACTACATACATTCCCAGAATCCCTCACCTCTCCAGTCATATCATCTGTTATTCCATAGATAAGAATGAGGTCATGTGACATCATTCCCAGAATCCCTCACCTCTCCAGTCATAAGAATGAGGTCATGTGACATCACTCCCAGAATCCCTCACCTCTCCAGTCATATCCATCTGTTATTACATAGATAAGAATGAGGTCATGTGACATCACTCCCAGAATCCCTCACCTCTCCAGTCATATCCATCTATTATTACATAGATAAGAATGAGGTCATGTGACATCACTCCCAGAATCCCTCACCTCTCCAGTCATATCCATCTGTTATTACATAGATAAGAATGAGGTCATGTGACATCACTCCCAGAATCCCTCACCTCTCCAGTAAGCTGGAAGAGTATCTGTAGGGTGAGGTTTATGATCCTGTCGGCCATCTTGTTCCTGTCTCTCTCCATGGTTGATGGGTCATCCAGGAGAATTCTCTTATATAGAAGATATCAGCAGAGGATCCTGGATTGGAGAAACCTGAAGGGAAGAAGAGGAGACGATGAGAAATGGCGGCTGCTAATAGAAACAACAACAGACGGAGAAAGAGACAAATACACAGAAAGTTCTGGATCTTGTGATCTTCTTCCTTAAGTCATAAAACCTTGTGGACCTGAAGGGGTTAATAGTAATGTCCCCTCCCCCAGCGCTCCTGATGTCACCACAACCGTATATACCTCCACCTGCAGACTGTACAGGAGCCGTGAGCTTACAGGACCTGCGATGATGTCACCGTCATGTGATCAGTCACATGGAGGAGGAGGAGTCACATGATCAGGGGCTGCTGCTCTAGGCTCATCTGCTCAGTGTATGCAGGACTCTGCTGTGCTGGTTGTGATCGCTGCTGGATGAGCTGAAGTTATGTGTATGCAGCAGAGCTGTGTGTGTGTGATGTGCGTGGTGCAGAGCTGTGTATGTGTGTGTTATATATGTCTGCAGCAGAGCTGTGTGTAATGTGCATGTAGCTGAGCTGTATGTGTACACAGTAGAGCTGTATATGTGTAATGTGCATGTAGCTGAGCTGTGTGTACACAGTAGAGCTGTATATGTGTAATGTGCATGTAGCTGCGCTGTATGTGTACACAGTAGAGCTGTATATGTGTAATGTACATGTAGCTGAGCTGTATATGTGTACACAGTAGAGCTGTATATGTGTAATGTACATGTAGCTGAGCTGTATGTGTACACAGTAGAGCTGTATATGTGTAATGTGCATGTAGCTGAGCTGTATGTGTACACAGTAGAGCTGTATATGTGTAATGTACATGTAGCTGAGCTGTATGTGTACACAGTAGAGCTGTATATGTGTAATGTACATGTAGCTGAGCTGTATGTGTACACAGTAGAGCTGTATATGTGTAATGTGCATGTAGCTGAGCTGTATGTGTACACAGTAAAGCTGTATATGTGTAATGTACATGTAGCTGAGCTGTATTTGTACACAGTAGAGCTGTATATGTGTAATGTACATGTAGCTGAGCTGTATGTGTACACAGTAGAGCTGTATATGTGTAATGTACATGTAGCTGAGCTGTATGTGTACACAGTAGAGCTGTATATGTGTAATGTACATGTAGCTGAGCTGTATGTGTACACAGTAGAGCTGTATATGTGTAATGTACATGTAGCTGAGCTGTATGTGTACACAGTAGAGCTGTATATGTGTAATGTACATGTAGCTGAGCTGTATGTGTACACAGTAGAGCTGTATATGTGTAATGTACATGTAGCTGAGCTGTATGTGTACACAGTAGAGCTGTATACGTGTAATGTACATGTAGCTGAGCTGTATGTGTACACAGTAGAGCTGTATATGTGTAATGTGCATGTAGCTGAGCTGTATGTGTACACAGTAGAGCTGTATATGTGTAATGTAGCTGAGCTGTATGTGTACACAGTAGAGCTGTATATGTGTAATGTGCATGTAGCTGAGCTGTATGTGTACACAGTAGAGCTGTATATGTGTAATGTACATGTAGCTGAGCTGTATGTGTACACAGTAGAGCTGTATATGTGTAATGTACATGTAGCTGAGCTGTATGTGTACAGTAGAGCTGTATATGTGTAATGTACATGTAGCTGAGCTGTATGTGTACACAGTAGAGCTGTATATGTGTAATGTACATGTAGCTGAGCTGTATGTGTACACAGTAGAGCTGTATATGTGTAATGTACATGTAGCTGAGCTGTATGTGTACAGTAGAGCTGTATATGTGTAATGTACATGTAGCTGAGCTGTATGTGTACACAGTAGAACTGTGTGTAATGTACATGTAGCTGAGCTGTATGTGTACACAGTAGAGCTGTATATGTGTAATGTACATGTAGCTGAGCTGTATGTGTACACAGTAGTGCTGTATATGTGTAATGTGCATGTAGCTGAGCTGTATGTGTACACAGTAGAGCTGTATATGTGTAATGTACATGTAGCTGAGCTGTATGTGTACACAGTAGAGCTGTGTGTAATGTGCATGTAGCTGAGCTGTATGTGTACACAGTAGAGCTGTATATGTGTAATGTACATGTAGCTGAGCTGTATGTGTACACAGTAGAGCTGTATATGTATAATGTACATGTAGCTGAGCTGTATGTGTACACAGTAGAGGTGTATATGTGTAATGTGCATGTAGCTGAGCTGTATGTGTACACAGTAGAGCTGTATATGTGTAATGTACATGTAGCTGAGCTGTATGTGTACACAGTAGAGCTGTGTGTAATGTGCATGTAGCTGAGCTGTGTGTGTATACAGTAGAGCTTTTTTAAATAGAAGTAATTTACAAATCTGTTTAACTTTCTGGCACCAGTTAATAAAAAATAAAAAAATAATGTTTTCCATCGGAGTACCCCTTTAAGCTTGTGGCCTAATTCCCTAAAATAATTTTTAAGGACATGCCACCTACCTCTTACTTTGTCATTAGTGCCAATATGTAGTGCTGGGCGGTATGGCCTAAAATTAATAGCAAGGTTTTTTTTAATTACTCGCGCGCAGCTAACGTAGTACTGCGCATGTGCAGTACTACGCAAATAGCGTAGGGCTAACGCTAGGCTCCTAGCGCTGCCTATGTTAGCCCTACGCAATTTGCGTAGTACTGCGCCTGCGCAGTACTAAGTTAGCCAGCACAAGGCTTTTAAATCTGTTCCCGTACTCTGAGAGCTGACAGGGACGGTGAACAGAGCCCCGCTCGGCATTCTTGTGACCCAGCTAGCAATGATGGTAGCGATCGCTCTCGCGGGGGGCTCATTTGACACCGCTAGTGGGCACAGGGATCCCGCTAGCGGTGATAGTAGCGATTGCGCTCGCGGGGGGCACATTTGACACCGTTAGTGGGTACAGGGACCCCGCTAGCGGTGATGGTAGCGCTCGCCCGAGGCATTCTTGTGACACCGCTAGTGGGCACATGGATCCCGCTAGCGGTGGGGATTGATTGTGCGTGCGGGGAACTGGCTGACATGCGCAGTGGGGGGGACACAGTAAATGGTTTAGCTTCTGTGGCCTGATTCCGCTCACGGAATCGGGCCAGAGAAGCACACCGGGACAAGTGAGGGTGTGGTAGCCCTTGGGTGGTGTATAGTAGTGGGAATGTTGTATCGGTATTTGAGGGGTTAAGTTCGTGACGCTAGGCTGAGGGCTAGTATGCTGAGGTAATTCTCCGGCCTATCGCTGCCCTTCCCAGTAACGATAGGGGCATGAAAGGACTGAAGGTCCACAAGGAGATTTAACTTGAACAACTTTACTTAAGTCCTTACGGTACATCCAAGGCACAGTAACAGTCTAATATAACAGTCCTTATATTGCTCAGTGACTGACAGTTGTTGCGGACCTTGAGGTATTTAGAAAGTCTCTGAATTTAGGGTAAATATTGCAGATCCGTCCGGATTTAGGGATTAGATTAGGTCCGGTGATGCTGCAGAGTGTCTGGGGATTGATACACTCTCGATTTAGCATTGATCAGCCGTCGCCGCAAGGCTCAGGCCCAACTCACTGCGAGAATAGCTGCGCAGGTCCTTCTCGGTTGACAGCCCAGGAACAAGAGACCAAGAGAGCGAGAAGATGGCCGCCGCTCCCTTATATGGGCAGGGGACGTGGCTAATCTGAACATCCATCACTCACTGTTACAATGAGTGATGGGATTGACTATGTCACAAGGACCTCCACAGGTCCTCAAGCAGAAATACCATAGAGTTCACCCGCAGGTCCTGGTACGCCACGCGCAGGTAATTAACTATTCATTTACATTTATATAACCATATTTACATAAACCTTGCATAAGTTACTGGTTTACTAGGAGGAATAGAGGTGACAAGGGGTAGACTATACAACATGGACCCCTACGTCCTAGGGACTCTGGCTATGGGGACCCATACACATAAAGGGACCGCATAGGATGTGGTTCCAGGACACCACAAGGGCGACACGCTGGGCTCTACAATTCATCCGGAGGGTGGGGGAGGGGCCCGACCGGTATAGCGGTATGGGCAAAAATCCATACCGTGGGAGGGAAAAAAAACGGTATCCGGTTCATACTGGTATACTGCCCAGCACTACCAATATGTACCATGACCGCTGGGTCCTTTCTAACCTGACAACCCTATCTGCAATGTGCCGAACTCGAGCGCCAGGAAGACAGCACACTGTTCGGTGATCCCGGTCTTTGTGACAGATCGCCCGGTCTGTCCCCCTAATAATAGAGCCCCCCACTACTAGTACTTGTCTGGCCTGCACTGCACTCCTCCTTCCATCCTTACTGGAGCAGACACCCCCCTGGTGGTCAGAGGCAGTATCTTGCTGCAGTACAGCTAGCTCTGAAATGGCACCCCCCCCCCCCCCATCTGCCAACTGGACAAACTTGGGGTTTGTAAGATCAGGACTAGCCTCCCTGACACTTCTCCCTCTACCCCGTTTTCTAACTATAACCCAGCTAGCTGCCTGACTGTCCTGCACCTCCATCCCACTATCCTCCCCACCTCTACCCCACAGAGTGCCCGCTCAGTACCCAGCAGACTCCTCTCCATGTTGTCAATACATCTCAGTCTTGTCTTTTGCTCCTCTAGATCCAGGATCTGGGCTTCCAAATGAACAACCCGCACAACAATATGCACCCTCCGACTGCTGTTCAAGGATTGTATACACTGACCAAGATGTACACTGGATAGCATTGTCAACATGGAGGCCATTTTAGTTTTGGGGATTGGAAAAATTAACAGTAAAAAATACAATCAATATTTCAATTAAACTCCCTGAATTGAAAGCCCCTCTCACTTTTATAAGTACATTTTGAAAGCGAACTGCTCCTCCATTGATGCACGACCTCCAGGCCCGTATACAGGAGATCCGATCCCTGGAATCACTCACAGCCTCCCGGAACAATACAGGTGCAGCATTCTCTGACATCTGGGACCCATGGGACCGATTCTTTGATGGAGATCCCCCCTGACCCGTACTTACTCTTTCCTCCCCTCTCTGTCGTATGTTTTGTCTATTTTCTGTATTTTGTGTCGTTCACTTTGTGTTACTTGACCTTAGTTGCCTCGCCAGGTTCGATGTGCTAGGATCATACTATTAGTGGGAAGTACCGCCCTTCTGTTGAGTTTTCTACTGTTATAACCCTATTCCCCACTGGTGATATTTCCGCCATTGTTGTGACTGTGTAGTTCCTGAGGTTTTGCTATGTTCCTGCTCATATCGTATTATGTGTTACATACTTGCTTGAATGTATTTGCTTCTTACTCCTGGGTTTCATGATGCTTTTTCATAGTTTTGTACGGTCTTATATTTATATGAAATTCTTTAATAAAAATACAGTTTAAAAAAATAAATAAAAGTAGAGACATGTCCACTATATAATGGCAACATAAAATAGACATAATGTATATGTGAATCAGTATATAATTTATTTGTCATGTTAATTTTTCTTACAAGCAAATAAATTTAAAATATAAAAAAATGCCAATGTTTCCATTTTTCCAATTTTGGAACTTTTCACAAAGAAATGATGCAAATATCAACAAAAATGTAGCACTATGTTAAAGTAGAATATGTCACAAAAAACTATTTCTGAATCAGAATGATTAGTAAAGCAACACAGAATTATTAATGTATAAAGCGACACAGGCCAGGTTTGCAAAATATTAACCTTTTTTTTTTTTTTCTCCTAGTAAGGGCTATAGCCCCCTCTGTGTTTCTACCTGTGGCCAGATAGGAGGGGGCAGCACATTCCCTGTTGTCCATCCCATGTGCCCCCAGCAGCCTATTTAGTGAAGAGGGGCCCAGTGCACATAATAAGACTGGGCAGGCACACAAAATGGGAGGGGGCCGGCACACATAATAAGAGGGGGCCGGCACACATAATAAGAGGGGGCCGGCACACATAATAAGAGGGGGCCGGCACACATAATAAGAGGGGGCCGGCACACATAATAAGAGGGGGCCCGCAAACATAATAAGAGGGGGCCGGCACACATAATAAGAGGGGGCCAGCACACATAATAAGAGGGGGCCAGCATTCATAATAAGAGGGGGTCAGCACACATAATAAGAAGGGCCGACACACATAATAGGAGGGGGCCGGCACACATAATAAGAGGGGGCAGGCGCACATAATAAGAGGGGGCCAGCACACATAATAAGAGGGGGCCAGCATACATAAGAGGGGGCAGGCGCACATAATAAGAGGGGGCCGGCACACATAATAAGAGGGGGTCAGCACACATAATAAGAAGGGCCGGCACACATAATAAGAGGGGGCCGGCACACATAATAAGAGGGGGGTCGGCACACATAATAAGAGGGGATCGGCACACATAATAAGAGGGGGTCAGCACACATAATAAGAAGGGCCGACACACATAATAGGAGGGGGCCAGCATACATAAGAGGGGGCCGGCACACATAATAAGAGGGGGCCGGCACGCATAATAAGAGGGGACCGGCACACATAATAAGAGGGGGCCGGCACACATAATAAGAGGGGGCCGGCACACATAATAAGAGGGGGCCAGCACACATAATAAGAGGGGGCCAGCACACATAATAAGAGGAGGCCGGCACACATAATAAGAGGGGGCCAGCACACATAATAAGAGGGGACCGGCACACATAATAGGAGGGGGCCAGCATACATAAGAGGGGGCAGGCGCACATAATAAGAGGGGGCCGGCACACATAATAAGAGGGGGCCGGCACACATAATAAGAGGGGGCCGGCACACTTAACAAGAGGTTGCAGGAACACATAAAAAAGGGGTAGGCACACATAATAAGAGGGAGGCCGGCACACATAATGAGGGGGCCGTCACACATAACAAGAAGGGGTCGGTACACATAATAAGAGGGGGGCCAGCACACATAATAAGAGGGGGGCCAGCACACTAATAAGAGGGGGCCGGCACACATAATAAAAGGGGGGGGGGGCAGCACAGATAATCTTCCACTTCCTGCATCTTCTCTCTACAACCATTATGAGTCTGGCCTTTAGCACAGAGCCCGACAACCGGGGACTCACCATAGCTGCAGGAAGCAGAGGATTGTGTGTGCTGGGCCCCTCTACACAAAACAGGCTGTATATATACATAGTGGTAATCGCTAAGTGTATGCGAACTTTAGAAAATGGCTGACCAACTAATCGACCAATAAATCGATAAAACTATTTTCATAATTGATTAGTTGTTTCAGCCCTATTTGTCAGTCAAACCCATGTGGCTTCCTTGATGTATAAAAAGATGTGATTTATGAATAAAACATTTTCCACATGTGACACATGAAAATGGCTTCGCTCTTGTGTGAGTTTTGTTATGTTGAATAAGACCTGATTTGTCAGAAAAACTTTTTCCACATTGGGAACATGAAAATGGCTTCTCCCCTGTGTGTGTTCTTTTATGCTTAATAAGATCTGATTTATAAGAAACACATTTCCCACATTCTGAACATGAAAATGGCTTCTCCCCTGTGTGAGTTCTTTGATGTTTAATAAGACCTGATTTAGAAGTAAAACATTTTCCACATTCTGAACATAAAAATGGTTTCTCTCCTGTGTGAATTCTTTGATGTCTAATAAGATCACATTTATGAGTAAAACATTTTCCACATTCGGAACATGAAAATGGCTTCTCCCCTGTGTGCGTTCTCTGATGTTGAACAAGATTTGATTTGTCAGTAAAACTTTTTTCACATTCGGAACATGAAAATGGCTTCTCCCCTGTGTGAGTTCTTTGATGTGTAATAAGATGTGATTTCTGAATAAAATATTTCCCACATTCTGCACATGAAAATGGCTTTTCCTTATGTTGCCCAACATCCTGTGCTGAATGAGAACTGTATATAAGGATGAATGATGGGACCTGTATAACAGGATGAGATGACAGATCTTGGCTGTGAAGGGCTGAGGGTGTATCTGGGATAATGGAATGTTCTTCATATGTATCTTGTGTGATATCATCATCTGCTTTATAATCTGAAGATATAAGATTCTCCTCTGATCTCCTGGTACAAGAATCTGCAGAGGAAAAAAAACATTAATTTTTGAGTATTAACCCCTCACCGACCAACATTTGTTTTTTTTCCCTCATCTTTTTCTTAGAGCCATAACATTATATTTTTGCATCTATAGAGATATATTAGGGCTTGTTTGTGGGTTCAATTTTACTTTGTAACAATACAATTCATATTAATATAAAATATACAAAAAATATGTTTGTGGGGGGGGGGGATGAGGGGTTGGGCTGTTTCACGCCATTCATTGAGCAGTTGTTGATGTCTTATGTTTATTCCTCAGGTTGGTACAAAAAAAATTCTGACTCCTAAAACTTTTTTAGTTTTTGGTCTACGGTATTGAGTTAGGGGGGCCGAGGAGAGCCTGAAGGGCAGACAAACAAATTGAATGTGGCTCTGAACGGCGTATCTTAGAAAAGATTGGGAGTCTTTGTGAACAGATAGGTGGTAGTAAGCGTCCCTGAGGTCTAATGTGGCCATGACTGCCCTGCTTTTTATTAGATGAATGGCTGCCATTACTGTTTCCATCTTCAACTTTCTGTAGGTTACTAGTTTGTTCAAGGGTTTTTAGATTGATGATAGTTCTGAATTTCCCATTTGGCATCTTGACTAGAGAAAGAAAGTGACTTCTGGAGGATTAAAGCTAGGGGACCTGGGGATTGGTTGGTTACCAAAAATCTTGGGGGAGAGAAAAATTCTATCTGGTAACTCTCCTGAATTATGTTGACTATCCAAGGGTTGGGAATCGCTGATTCCCAAATGGGGGCGAAGGATGACAGTCTCACCCCTACCGGAATGGCGTAATTGTTTACCTCCACCAGTGTTGGACTGGTTGGGGTTAAACAAGAAGCCTCTTCCTCTACCTCCTTTGCTGTAAGACCAACAGCCTGTCTTACCCTTTCCCCCTCTAAAGGACTGATTAGTTTGAGAAAAGAGACAAAAAGGTGTCATTTTCTCTTTGGGAAAAGCTCTTTTCTTGTCAGAGGCCTTCGCCAGGATACTATCTAAATCCAGTCCAAAAACAAATTGTCCATGGAACGGAAGGGAGGCCAATTGTTTTTGGAGGTAACATCACCTGTCCAGGATTTTAACCATAACACCCTTCTAGAAATATTGGACAGAACAGCAGTGCGGGAAGATAACCTGACAGATTCTGCAAATGCATCAGCTAGAAAGTCACTACGTATACTACGGTTTTAGGTCCGGTCTAAAACCGCATACGGGTCAAAACTGAGCTGACTGGAGTCACCGTTTGACTCCGGTCGGCTCATTAAAGTAAATGGAGTCACGGGCTGATCCGGCTGGGGTACGGGATCGCCCAGTTTGCCCCTCACCCAGCCGGATCCGGCACCCGTATGTACAAAATGAGATGTGAATGCAGCCTTAGACTTTTTTTGGGGACTTTAATGGATATAGACAGGACCACCTGAATAGAAGAAGAGGATTAAGCAGCTTGTATTTCAGAATGAATCATCATTCTTATATCTTTCCTAAAGGTCAGGAGTCTCTTCAGAGACCATATTGGCAACACATTTTTTACATAAAGGCTTTTTTGAAGACACCTGAGGCTCCTTATTACAAATTAAACATTTCTTAGCCTTAGATTTTGTTTTCACGGAAACCAAAGGAGTATTCTTTTCTCTCTAAAAAATAAAGAGAGGAAAGGATCAGACAGTAGTTCTGAAGATAGGCCAGGGTACAGAAAACCCTATAGGCCCTCATTACTAACGGTTCAACCTCAGGGGTCTTGACCAGTGTAGATATAGTAGAAAAGGCAACTGTAGCAGCAGTAAGGATGTCAGGCTGTGACAGATGGCACCTTGAAGGGAACGGTCACAGAGGCTTGAGACCCACACAATAAATAACTGTAGCAAGGGAGAAGCAGCAAGAAGTACTCACAGTAGTCCTTGTGGTGAGGTATAGGCAGCTATAACAGTAGAGACAGTGGAAGTGGCAGCGGCAACAGCAGCAGTAACAGCAGCGGTAGCGACAGCAGTTTCAAAACTCCATCAGAGTAAGCACCCGCTGCCATCCTCCGGTCTCCTTTATACTGGGATTTCGAAATCCCTGCCTCTTCTACGGCCGGGTGTGACATCAGATGCCATACACGTGGCCAGAAGTGACCCCCAGAGGACTCCGACTTCACCGGGAGTGACGCTGTACCATAGAGTCATCCGGCCTAGTGACGCTGCAGCCTGAAGACTATCGTGCCTGAGACCGGAAGGCAGGACCATGAGATCCGCGATCCGGCCGCTGTTGCATCTCCCCTGCATTAACCCACCTGGCCGCAACGGGAGAAAGGAAAAAATAAAAAAACGTAATGCTCCAGCTTATTCCACCAACGGTCATATGAAAACCCAGGTATTAACCTGGTAAGTAGAAAATAATAATAACATTAGGGGAATAGAGGGGGCGTGGCTTAGCGCCGGACATGAACGGTCGCACCGACCTGTAGCTCCAGCTCTAGCGCCCGTGCTTCTTAGAATCCTGACCCGATCCTGGCCCACATTATGGTCCGGACCCACTCTCAAGCATCGGGGATGCCTCCCAAGCTGGATCTGTCCTGCAAAAAGGGCAGCGCGGCTGCTGAGAAGCTCCGGGAGTTTGCCCGGGACGGGCCTCAAGATGGCGCCCAGGCCTCGAACTCCTCGTCCAGACACCAGGCGGGGTCCTCCCCTCGCAGCCCTGCAGCTAAAGAGGTAGGAGAGTCGGCCCCTGAGCTCACACTGCGGGAGGTCTCGGCGCAGCTGCTGGCAGCCATAGCCTCTTGTCAGACCTCCCTTACTGGAAAGCTGGAGGGGGTGAAAATTTATGTGGGGCTCCTGAGGCAGGATATGCAGGCCCTGAGAGAGAGAGTTACACATGCAGAGGGGCGAATATCTACTGTGGAGGATACTTTGGCACCTATCCGTGCCTCCATGACTGACCTGACTTCTCAGCTGGAGCTGTGCAGACAAAAAGCGGATGATTTGGAGAATAGACTGCGCAGAAATAGTATACGTATCATTGGCATGCTTGCGAGGTCTGAGGGCTCCACTCCTGGAGCGTTTGTGGAGAAGTGGCTGAAGGACTCTTTCACTGATGCATCATTCTCTATTGCCTTTACTGTTAAAAGAGCACACCGTGTTCCTGCTAAACCGCCCCCTCCTGGGGTACCACCGCAGTCTTTGCTAGCTCGTATCCTGAACTGTAATGATCGTGATCTGGTTTTGCGGCTGGCGCGGAGGACCCCTGACCTTGCTTATGATAACGCCAAGATATCCATCTTTCCTGACTTCTCTGCTGACCTGCAACGACGGAGAGCTACCTTTGTAGAAGTGAAGAGACGACTGCGGGATCTTGGAATTGCTTATTCTATGGCCTATCCTGCCAGGCTGCGTATTGTGGATGGTGATCATGCTTTATTCTTCACGGACCCTGGGGAGGCGACTGACTGGGTGCGCCGCCAACGTGGCTCCCCTGTGGACTTCTGATCGCCTGGATCTGATGAGTACTTTCCCTCCTCCTTGATCCCCTCTCCCCTTCCCCCCCCCCCTCCCCTCTCCCCCCACCCCCCCTCCCTTTTCATCGTAGCCCTTATGTTCGGCTCCCCCGGACTGATCCTGGCCTGTTCTCCTGTGAGTGGCCGTACTGGGTTCCACGTCTTCGGACATTGCACGGGCTCCCCCGTAAGGCCTAGAGCCGTGATACCACTTTGTTCCCGACTTGACTGTTCTAGCGGTTGGTTGTGTTTATTTTTTTCCTGTTCCAGAGTTACGCACACCCTCATGCCCTGGACTTTATATGTTGGTGGACTTGACCGGGACGCTTTGCTGCTGCTTACCTTATGCTCTGCTGCATTCATGATGAGTATTTCTGCCCCTGTGTACTCCTTGTTTTTTCCTAGTCATGGCTGATATTAGATTTTTGTCCTGGAATACTAGGGGGATGGGTTCAGTTAAAAAGAGGGTGTTGGTCTTTTCTCACATTCGTAGACATAACCTGCAGTGTGTCTTCAAGAGACCCATTTGATTCCGGATAACTTGAGGGTGCTTATTAAAGCGTGGATTCAATGGGCTGCCCACTCTTGTCACTCTACCTATTCTAGAGGGGTCTCCCTGTTGGTCCACAGGTCGTTACGGTGGGAGGTGGATCAGTTGAGGGTGGATTCTTTGGGTCGTTATGTATTTGTGCATGCTTTCATTAACAATACTCCCTTTGTTTTATTAGGAATTTATAGTCCCCCTCCGGCCACATTGGAGGGGCTACATCTGGCGGTCACATTTGCCATGGGATTTCCTTACGCTCGGGTGGTATGCCTGGGTGATTATAACCTAGCTCCCGACCTCATGATGGCTCGCCTTCATGTGTCACCCCCACTGTCTCCGGCTCCCTCCTCTACTCCTTCCTGTCAGAGGTGGGTTGGCTTGATATTTTCAGATGTACATTTCCTCGTCTCAGGCAATTTTCATGTTTTTCCATTGGGAGTAACTCCCTTTCACATATTGATTTAGCGTGTTGTAATCCTCTTTTCTATGCATTGGTGAAGCATATTTCTCTTGAGACTCGTGATATCTCCGATCACTCTCCTTTGTTGGTGGAGAAATCACTGTCCCAGGAGACCTATGTTCGGAGGTGGAAGGTGCATCCCTTCTGGTTGCAACTGATTGGCCCTCAGGATAGGATACCCGACCAGCTCCAGACATTTTTACAGCTTAACCAACCCACGGGCAAGGCAGCAGTGCTATGGGAGATGCTTAAGGCCTACCTGCGGGGCTGTTTGAAATCCTCCATTTCCTATATCAAAAGAGAGACAACGCTTAGGGAGATGGAGTTGACGCACACCTGTTCTGCCCTGGGGCTGCATATCTGGCAGACCCTACAGAGGCCAATAAGCATGCCTGGCTCACCACTGGTTGTCAGTACATGCTTCATCTTAATGAACAGCAAATTATTTTTTTCCAAACAATTCTATTTTGAACATGGTAATCAGTCCAGTAAGTTATTGGCGCACCTGGTCAAACAGAACCAAGCTGCCCCTCCAATCCTTAGGATTGCTTCTGCCTCAGGCCAGGTGCTAGTGGACAATGTGCAGATTGCTCAACGCTTTGCCCATTTTTACTCCTCACTTTATGCCTCCCAGTTGCGGTACTCCCTTGCGGAGTTAACCGCCTATTTGAATACTATTCAGTTCCCGGTGCTGTCCTCTGACTCAGTCTCCCTGCTAGACTCTCCTATCACTGTGGAGGAAATATCCGATGCCTTGGGGGATATGCAGTGTGGGAAGGCCCCTGGCCCTGACGGCCTGCCTGTGGAGGTTTACTCTCGCTATGCTACTCTGCTTCTCTCCCCTTTGAAATGTATGTATGACGCTGCTTTTGAGATGGGCTGCCTCCCCGATTCCCTCTATGACACCACTATAGTTGTCCTTTTAAAACCCGATAAAGACCCTCTGGAATGCGGCTCTTATAGGCCCATTTCTTTGGTTAATGTAGACTATAAAATCCTTACTAAAATACTAGCTAATAAGTTAAACAAGGTAATTTTATCCATTATTCATGGGGACCAAACTGGCTTCATGCCTGGTAAGTCTACCTCGGAGGATATCTGGAGGGTACAGGTCGCAGTTCAAATTGGGGGGACGTTGGATGAGGATTGGGCCTTGGCCTCGCTTGACACGGCGAAGGCCTTCGACTCTGTAGAATGGGCCTATCCTGCAGATAGAGGATAAGTTACTCTTCGCTGCAGTACCCCTTTAAGGTTTCGTGGCTGACCTTTGGCATTTCATGCTGGAATACTCATCCACGACCCATTCTTAATGCCCTGGCTGAGGGAAGGAAGTTCGCACTTAAGATTTGACGGTACATGACTCCATCCATTGTTACTTTGATGTTGTAAAGTTATCCTGTCCCCTTAGCAGAAAAAAATCCCCAAAGCATAATTTTGGTTTCATGTCACCACAACATTTTCACCCAGCTCTCCTCTAATTCACTTGTATGTTCATGGTCAGACTTCAGATGGGTCTTTAAGTATGTTTTCTTGAGCAGGGGGACCATGTAGACACTGAAGGATTTCAGATCCTCCCCTATAGTTCTGGGCTGATTTCTCATCATTCCCATGATCATTCAATCTCCACGAGGTGAGATTTTACATGGAGCCCCAGACCAAGGGTGACTGACCTGCATCATCTATTTAAGGGCTATCCACCCTCCTTTCCTTGTATAAGCAATATTGTAGTTTACTGCAAGCGAAGGTGTCTTCTGTTGTCTTCCCATGTACCAGTTTTCTTACCAAGCTGCTGTTCCTGACTACGTCTCTGCCTGACCCTTCTGCTCCTGGTCAGCTTCTCCTGTGTTTGACTAGAAACTATTTGATTACACCATTCTCTGCAAGCAAGCTTGTTCCATCTGGTGGCAACTATTGTAAATAGTAACTCCTACCCAAGTCTATCCAGTATGTCACAGCTCCGGTCAAGCTAAAAGTCGGGTACTACATTCTGAGGAAAATGCCAGACTCCACAGATCCTGTGCTTTTAGGATTGCCATTGTTAAAACAATATTCTCCAGTCCTGGATTGTAATACCGGGGAAATTCTCCAGTGGGGGCCTTAGTGCCTTACTACCTGCTTTTCTGAGATGCATCACCTCATCTGGTGCCTTTGAACCGGTCTGACCTGTCCCTGCAAAAGGTGACATATGCGGATGTTTTTTGTAAGAAGAAGGCTGAGACTTTACCACCTCATCACTCCTATGATTGCCCAATTGATCTTCTACCCGGGATTTCTCCACCTCGTGGAAGGGTTTGTCCATTATCTTTGCCGGAGACACAGGCTATGGCTGAGTATATGAAGAAAAACCTTGAGAGGAGATTTATCCGGAAGTCTATTTCACTGGCGGGAGCCGGCTTCTTCTTTGTGGCCGTAAATATGGGTCACTGCGTTCCTGCATAGATTATCGTGGTCTTAACAAGATCATGGTCAAGAACAAGTACCCTCTGCGTCTGGAATCTAAATTGTTTGACCGTATCCAAAGTGTCTAGGTATTCACCAAGTTGGATAGACAAGGATCATATAACCTGATCCACATCCGTGCTGGTGATGAGTGGAGGAAGGCTTTCAACACTTGTGCAACGATCCTGCAGTATTCTCAAGAATGAAATCAGTATTTTGTGAATGACAACTTCCGGGACTTGTTGCACACCTGTTTAGTGGTGTATCTGGATGATATTCTCATCTACTCCCCCGACCGAAAGCAAGTGCGCCTTGTCTTATGGCGGTTATAGGAGAATGAATTGTACGCTAAGATAGAAAAGTGTGTCTTTGAGCAGTCCTCTTTACTCTTCTTGGGATACATTGTCTCCTGTTCTGGCTGCAAATGGACTCCAACAAGGTCCGTGCCCCGTGCCCACAGGGGCTCTGTGCCATTCAAAGGTTCCGGGGTTTGCCAATTTCTATAGACAGTTCGTCCCAAACGTCTCTTTCCTCAAAGCTCCTATTTCTGCTCTGACGAAGAAAGTGACGGATGTGAAGAAGTGGACCCCTGAAGCAGAGTCAGATTTCTATCATCTCAAGGACTGCTTTGCTTCCTCTCCAGTGCTCCATCATCTAGACACTTCCAAACAGTTCTTTCTTGAAGATGACGCTTCTTCTATTGGAGCAGGTGCCGTCCTGTTGCAGAAGAACTCTAAAGGGAGGTTATCTCATGTATTCATCTGCAGAAAGGCGATAGAGAGCTGCTTGCTATCAAGAAGGCCTTGGAGGAATGAAGAGACCTCCTGGAGGGGGCTCTGCATCCTGTGGTGATATACACTGACCATTACAACCTGACGTATCTACAGTCTGCACAGTGACTAAACCCTCGTCAGGCCTGATAGGACCTTCTCTTTGTCAGGTTCAAATTTCTCCTGCATGTCCGCCCAGAGGATAAGAATGTGAAGGCAGTAACACTTTCCCACTCCTTATACCGAGTAGACCAGATTGAAGAACCTCAACACATCTATCTGTCTCGTCTGATTTCTGTGGCCCCAGTCAGGGTGAAAGACATTCCTCCAGGGAAGATCTTTGTTTCGCCTACCAAGGGGAAGCAAATTCTTACTTGGGGACATTGCTCAAAGTATGCTGGTCACCCTGGGGTGCGTAAGACACTTGACTTGCTGTCCCGTCATTACTGGTGGCCTACCATGCCTAAGGATGTCCGAGAGTTTGTGTCGGCCTGCACCTCCTGTGCTCGTAATAAAGCCTCCCGAACCAAGCCTGCTAGGTTGTTACTGCCTTTACCCATTCCTAAAGTTGTGTGGCAGGACACAGTGATGGACTTCATTACGGATCTTCCTTCCTCTACTGGCTGTTCTGTAATCTGAGTAGTGGTAGACAGATTTTGGATAATGGCACATTTTGTTCCCCTTCCTGGACGGCCTTCTGCTAGTCGATTGGTCTGTCTGTTTATAGAACACGTCCTCCGTCCACTTGGTCTACATCTGTACATTGAATCCAGTTGCGAAGTACAGTTCACTTCCAGATTTCAGAAAGCTCTCTGTGGGCTACTTGAAGTCAAGTTGGATTTCGCCTCTGGTAACCATCTTCAGTCAAATGGGCAAGTTGAGCGAGTAAGAATTAGAGAATTATTTCCATCACTTTGTCTCTGCACAATATCATGACTAGGTCCGGCTTCTGCCTTGGGCATCATTTTCCTACAGCCATTCCGGAGAATCTACAGGCTCTTCTCCATTCTTTATAATGTACAGACTTCACCCCCATGCTCCTCTTCTCTTGCCTGCATCCTCTGAGGTACCATCTGCTTATTCCTCATTTATACTTTCTCAACATCTGGAGGTTGACAAAGGATTCTCTTTCACAGACTGTTTCCATATGAAGAGGAATGTGGAGACTAGGTGAAGACTGCCTCCTCAGTTCCCTCCCGGTGACAAGGTCTGGCTTTTCTTTTTGAAAATCCGCATGAAGGTGCTCCCCAGTTTCTGGACGCATTTGCGATCCTACAAGCTCCGTCTTTCTCCTACTCTCCGGATACCCAACTCCTTCCATGTGTCTCTTCTGAAACTGCTGGTCCTGAACTCATACTCCAGATCTTCCTCCACTACTACTTCCGTTTCTGCAGGAAAAGAGTCTGACTATCGTTCTTTTGTCTTTTTTTTTTTTGGTCTAAATTCACACCTATAGGTATAGGTGTTGCTTTAATTAAAGGGGTACTCTGCTGTAAACATTTGATCCCCTATCCAAGGGACAGGGGTTAAGATGTTAGATCACGGGGGTCCCACCACTTGAGACCCCCGCAAACTCTGCTGTGGCACCCGTCATTCGGGGGCACAGAGCAAACTCTGTGGCTGATGACTGACGATGGCGGCCACCACGTCCCCTCCTTTAACATCTACGCGAGAAGGTGTGACGGTTATGTACTAGCCATCACGCCCCATCCTATAAACATGATTAGATGGGGCGTGACATCACGAATGCAGAAGCTGCAAGCTTACGTGATACCGACACCACCGCTGCCGGCCCGGAGATTGCTGGGGTCCCCAGTGGCAGGACCCCCGCAATCTAACATCTTATCCCCTATCCAAAGGATAGGTCATAAGATATTTACAGCGGAGTACCCCTTTAACATTGTATATTTAATTGTGAGCTGCACCATCCGTTTCCTATAACCACTGTTTGAAGAAAGTGTCTTCTGAAAATTGGCCGTAGCTTTGAGAGTTGATTTTGAATCCATAATTGACCCAAAAAGTTCAAAGTAGCTCATCTGTGATTGACCCAAAAAGTTCAAAGTAGCTCATCTGTGATCTGTGATAACACCAGCCGATAACAGTGCCCACTTCCACCCTGCTGGTGTTGAGTCGAAGTGAAGCTGTTTTCAGATACGTTGTGGCCCAGTCTTGTGTCTTGTTCAGTGGTGGTCGGGTTCTTCCCCTTGGCCTTGTCTCTGAGCACTGAAAACCTTGTACTTCTGGCCCCTCCAGGTAGGTTGCAGTTCTGGAATATGACAGAACTGGAGGATAATGGGACCCTGGAGGCTTCACATTGGATTTTTCTTAAAGCAGTACTCCGCTGCTAGACATCTTATCCCCTATCCAAATGATAGGGGTAAAGATGTTTGATCGCAGGAGTCCCACTGCTGGGCCCCCTGCGATCTCCTGCAGCACCCAGTGTTCTAAGAAAACCTTGACTTCCTGCGGCAGAATTCGTGACATCACACCACTCCCCTTCCATTCATATCTACGGAATGGGACGTGGTGTCTGACAAGCCCCCTCCCATATAATTGAATGGAGGGGAGTGGTGTGACATCAGGAGGGGTCTTGGCTGTGATGTCACTATCACGGCCTCCAGTTCCTAGCATTCTGAACAAAATGTCCAGAATCAGAGTATCTCTTTAAATCTTTCCCACATAATTTGTATCTTTATTTCTCAACAGGTTTCTTACGACCCTGATGACTATTTGCTGTTCAATAGGCATTCAGGTTTCTACAAGTTGAAATTGGAAAATATGTATAAAAATACATACACTCACACTATATGCACACTCACACTATATGCACACTTACAATTACCTTCTAGTATAAATCTATCAGGTAGGTGCAGCCAGCCCCTCCCCCCCCCCAGTGCCCCTGCTAGTTACTAATATATGTAATAAACATCCTGGCTTGGCGCTGAGCACAGTCACAGTGAAATACTTTACAGCATCAAGCCAAGATGGTGGACATCACCTCATCATCAGGAATGTCCCACTGGGATGGTGGAGACATATGCAGCAGTCCTTCCATCCAGCAGGTATATTTCATGTCCATATCCCAACTATATTCTACATCAATATTATAAATGCACAATGTGTGTTATCTCCTATAACCGGGTCACATGATCATCCATTAAGTTAATGTTTTGGTTAAATGGGGGAAAATACAGAAGAAAAGAGACAGGACAGAGATTAAATAATTCTACACAAAATTACTGCAGCCGGTGACTAAGTAGAATTTGTAATTGTTCTCTACATTTAGTGGTTACTACTCACCTGAGAGGTTACCTGTAGGAATGTCCTCCTTATACTGCTCATCACTGCTCACATCTGTCTCTTCTTTTTCCTTTATGTCTATAGTATTAATATAGATCTGATCTTTCCCTGTAGTAATGTCATCCTTATACTGCCCATCACTGCTCACATCTGTCTCTTCTTCTTCCTTTATGTCTATAGTATTAATATAGATCCGATCTTTTCCTGTAGGAATGTCCTTCTTATACTGCTCATCACCGCTCACATCTGTCTCTTCTTCTTCTTCCTTTATGTCTGTAGCATTAATAGAGATCCGATCTTTTCCTGTAGGAATATCCTCCTTATACTGCTCATCACTGCTCACATCTGTCTCTTCTTCTTCCTTTATGTCTGTAGCATTAATATAATTCAGATCTTCCTCAGTAGGAATGTACTGCTCATCAAGTGGACGGGGACGTTTCTCTGGTGCTGTTCTCTTACTGGATCTGACTGTAGGGAACACATACAGAGACTGAATTCATTCTTTACATACAAATAATGAGAGGACGTGTGTATATAGTCATGTCTATTACCTGGTGATGTGAGGGGCTGCTGATCCTCCATCATGACCTGATCCTTGTGTCCTTCTACATACTCCCACTCCTCCATGGAGAAATAGACCGCCACGTCCTGACACCTTATAGGAACCTGACAAACAATGATACAGTCATCACCAGACCCCTCCAGTGGTGTTACTGTATAATGTCCCAGCATTCCCAGCAGTGTCACCTCTCCAGTCATCACCAGACCCCTCCATTACTGTATAATGTCCCAGCAGTGTCACCTCTCCAGTCATCACCAGACCCCTCCATTACTGTATAATGTCCCAGCATTCCCAGCAGTGTCACCTCTCCAGTCATCACCAGACACCTCCATTACTGTATAATGTCCCAGCATTCCCAGCAGTGTCACCTCTCCAGTCATCACCAGACCCCTCCATTACTGTATAATGTCCCAGCAGTGTCACTTCTCCAGTCATCACCAGACCCTCCATTACTGTATAATGTCCCAGCAGTGTCACCTCTCCAGTCATCACCAGACCTCTCCATTACTGTATAATGTCCCAGCAGTGTCACCTCTCCAGTCATCACCAGACCCCTCCATTACTGTATAATGTCCCAGCAGTGTCACCTCTCCAGTCATCACCAGACCCCTCCATTACTGTATAATATCCCAGCAGTGTCACCTCTCCAGTCATCACCAGACCCCTCCATTACTGTATAATGTCCCAGCAGTGTCACCTCTCCAGTCATCACCAGACCCCTCCATTACTGTATAATGTCCCAGCATTCCCAGCAGGGTCACCTCTCCAGTCATCACCAGACCCCTCCATTACTGTATAATGTCCCAGCAGTGTCACCTCTCCAGTCATCACCAGACCCCTCCATTACTGTATAATGTCGCAGCATTCCCAGCAGTGTCACCTCTCCAGTCATCACCAGACCCCTCCATTACTGTATAATGTCCCAGCAGTGTCACCTCTCCAGTCATCACCAGACCCCTCCATTACTGTATAATGTCCCAGCAGTGTCACCTCCCCAGTCATTACCAGACCCCTCCATTACTGTATAATGTCCCAGCATTCCCAGCAGTGTCACCTCTCCAGTCATCACCAGACACCTCCATTACTGTATAATGTCCCAGCAGTGTCACCTCTCCAGTCATCACCAGACCCCTCCATTACTGTATAATGTCCCAGCATTCCCAGCAGTGTCACCTCTCCAGTCAACACCAGACCCCTCCATTACTGTATAATGTCCCAGCAGTGTCACCTCTCCAGGCAGCACCAGACCCCTCCATTACTGTATAATGTCCCAGCATTCTCAGCAGTGTCACCTCTCCAGTCATCACCAGACCCCTCCATTACTGTATAATGTCCCAGCATTCCCAGCAGTGTCACATCTCCAGTCATTACCAGACCCCTCCATTACTGTATAATGTCCCAGCAGAGTCACCTCTCCAGTCATCACCAGACCCCTCCATTACTGTATAATGTCCCAGCAGCGTCACCTCTCCAGTCATCACCAGACCCCTCCATTACTGTATAATGTCCCAGCAGTGTCACCTCTCCAGTCATCACCAGACCCCTTCATTACTGTATAATGTCCCAGCAGTGTCACCTCTCCAGTCATCACCAGACCCCTCCATTACTGTATAATGTCCCAGCATTCCCAGCAGTGTCACCTCTCCAGTCATCACCAGACTCCTCCATTACTGTATAATGCCCCAGCAGTGTCACCTCTCCAGTCATCACCAGACCCCTCCATTACTGTATAATGTCCCAGCAGTGTAACCTCTCCAGTCATCACCAGACCCCTCCATTACTGTATAATGTCCCAGCAGTGTCACCTCTCCAGTCATCACCAGACCCCTCCATTACTGTATAATGTCCCAGCAGTGTCACCTCTCCAGTCATCACCAGACCCCTTCATTACTGTATAATGTCCCAGCAGTGTCACCTCTCCAGTCATCACCAGACCCCTCCATTACTGTATAATGTCCCAGCATTCCCAGCAGTGTCACCTCTCCAGTCATCACCAGACTCCTCCATTACTGTATAATGCCCCAGCAGTGTCACCTCTCCAGTCATCACCAGACCCCTCCATTACTGTATAATGTCCCAGCAGTGTAACCTCTCCAGTCATCACCAGACCCCTCCATTACTGTATAATGTCCCAGCATTCCCAGCAGTGTCACCTCTCCAGTCATCACCAGACCCCTCCATTACTGTATAATGTCCCAGCATTCCCAGCAGTGTCACCTCTCCAGTCATCACCAGACCCCTCCATTACTGTATAATGTCCCAGCAGTGTCACCTCTCCAGTCAGCACCAGACCCCTACATTACTGTATAATGTCCCAGCATTCCCAGCAGTGTCACCTCTCCAGTCATCACCAGACCCCTCCATTACTGTATAATGTCCCAGCATTCCCAGCAGTGTCACCTCTCCAGTCATCACCAGATTATGATCCTGTCGGCCATCTTGTTCCTGTCTCTCTCCATGGTTGATGGGTCATCCAGGAGAATTATCTTATATAGAAGATATCAGCAGAGGATCCTGGATTGGAGAAACCTGAAGGGAAGAAGAGGAGACGATGAGAAATGGCGGCTGCTAATAGAAACAACAACAGAGAAAGAGACAAATACACAGAAAGTTCTGGATCTTGTGATCTTCTTCCTTAAGTCATAAAACCTTGTGGATCTGAAGGGGTTAATAGTAATGTCCCCTCCCCCAGCGCTCCTGATGTCACCACAACCGTATATACCTCCACCTGCAGACTGTACGGGAGCCGTGTGCTTACAGGACCTGCGATGATGTCACCGTCATGTGATCAGTCACATGGAGGAGAAGGAGTCACATGATCAGGGGCTGCTGCTCTAGGCTCATCTGCTCAGTGTATGCAGGACTCTGCTGTGCTGGTTGTGATCGCTGCTGGATGAGCTGAAGTTATGTGTATGCAGCAGAGCTGTGTGTGTGTGATGTGCGTGGTGCAGAGCTGTGTATGTGTGTGTTATATATGTCTGCAGCAGAGCTGTGTGTAATGTGCATGTAGCTGAGCTGTATGTGTACACAGTAGAGGTGTATATGTGTAATGTGCATGTAGCTGAGCTGTATATGTGTACACAGTAGAGCTGTATATGTGTAATGTACATGTAGCTGAGCTGTATGTGTACACAGTAGAGCTGTATATGTGTAATGTGCATGTAGCTGAGCTGTATGTGTACACAGTAGAGCTGTATATGTGTAATGTACATGTAGCTGAGCTGTATGTGTACACAGTAGAGCTGTATATGTGTAATGTGCATGTAGCTGAGCTGTATGTGTACACAGTAGAGCTGTATATGTGTAATGTGCATGTAGCTGAGCTGTATGTGTACACAGTAGAGCTGTATATGTGTAATGTACATGTAGTTGAGCTGTATATGTACACAGTAGAGCTGTATATGTGTAATGTACATGTAGCTGAGCTGTATGTGTACACAGTAGAGCTGTATATATGTAATGTACATGTAGCTGAGCTGTATGTGTACACAGTAGAGCTGTATATGTGTAATGTGCATGTAGCTGAGCTGTATATGTGTACACAGTAGAGCTGTATATGTGTAATGTACATGTAGCTGAGCTGTATGTGTACACAGTAGAGCTGTATATGTGTAATGTGCATGTAGCTGAGCTGTATGTGTACACAGTAGAGCTGTATATGTGTAATGTACATGTAGCTGAGCTGTATGTGTACACAGTAGAGCTGTATATGTGTAATGTGCATGTAGCTGAGCTGTATGTGTACACAGTAGAGCTGTATATGTGTAATGTGCATGTAGCTGAGCTGTATGTGTACACAGTAGAGCTGTATATGTGTAATGTACATGTAGTTGAGCTGTATGTGTACACAGTAGAGCTGTATATGTGTAATGTACATGTAGCTGAGCTGTATGTGTACACAGTAGAGCTGTATATGTGTAATGTGCATGTAGCTGAGCTGTATGTGTACACAGTAGAGCTGTATATGTGTAATGTACATGTAGCTGAGCTGTATGTGTACACAGTAGAGCTGTATATGTGTAATGTACATGTAGCTGAGCTGTATGTGTACACAGCAGAGCTGTGTGTAATGTGCATGTAGCTGAGCTGTATGTGTACACAGTAGAGCTGTATATATGTAATGTACATGTAGCTGAGCTGTATGTGTACACAGTAGAGCTGTATATGTGTAATGTGCATGTAGCTGAGCTGTATGTGTACACAGTAGAGCTGTATATGTGTAATGTACATGTAGCTGAGCTGTATGTGTACACAGTAGAGCTGTATATGTGTAATGTAGCTGAGCTGTATGTGTACACAGTAGAGCTGTATATGTGTAATGTACATGTAGCTGAGCTGTATGTGTACACAGTAGTGCTGTATATGTGTAATGTACATGTAGCTGAGCTGTATGTGTACACAGTAGTGCTGTATATGTGTAATGTGCATGTAGCTGAGCTGTATGTGTACACAGTAGAGCTGTATATGTGTAATGTACATGTAGCTGAGCTGTATGTGTACACAGTAGAGCTGTATATGTGTAATGTGCATGTAGCTGAGCTGTATGTGTACACAGTAGAGCTGTATATGTGTAATGTGCATGTAGCTGAGCTGTATGTGTACACAGTAGAGCTGTATATGTGTAATGTACATGTAGCTGAGCTGTATGTGTACACAGTAGAGCTGTATATGTGTAATGTGCATGTAGCTGAGCTGTATGTGTACACAGTAGAGCTGTATATGTGTAATGTACATGTAGCTGAGCTGTATGTGTACACAGTAGAGCTGTATATGTGTAATGTACATGTAGCTGAGCTGTATGTGTACACAGTAGAGCTGTATATGTGTAATGTACATGTAGCTGAGCTGTATGTGTACACAGTAGTGCTGTATATGTGTAATGTACATGTAGCTGAGCTGTATGTGTACACAGTAGAGCTGTATATGTGTAATGTACATGTAGCTGAGCTGTATGTGTACACAGTAGAGCTGTATATGTGTAATGTGCATGTAGCTGAGCTGTATGTGTACACAGTACAGAGATGAGAAGGAGATGAACTCTGCGCCCCGCCCCCTCACATGATGATAACATGAATTCTATAAGGCCTTTATGGTTTCCAGGGTCCTGTAGTTTCACCTATGTGCAGTAGGAGGCGCTGATCACATTATCACCAGTATTTCTAGGTTCTTCCTTATCCCCCTGTGTCCCTCCAGGATAGTTCGCTCCAATGATGTGACACAATGAAGTGCTGTGCAGTGAGCGGGCGATTTCAGAACAAAGGGGAGTGAGGGAGGTAAGTATAGGAGTTTATTCTGTATTATAACAGCCCCAGTATACATAGCAATAAGAGGTAGCCGCCGGAATCCCCCTTTAATTATCAGTCCCCCTTAGTATATGTCTATATTAGTGATATTTCTCACAGGTCCTGGATCATAGTCCTCGGTGATTCTGTTATTTCACTATCTCTCTCTCTCTCTCTCTCTCTCTCTCTCTCTCTCTCTCTCTCTCTCTCTCTCTCTCATATATATATATATCTCCATCCATCCAGTGGTGGCTTAATATGAAGACATAGGCCGACATGTATCATTATCTTTAGACTGTTTTTTGAGTCTAAAAAATAAAATAAAAAAGCGCAAGCAAGGTTTATTTGCGCCTTTTGGGTTACACGTTTGCTGATTTTGAGTTGTAATCCACTGATTTTGGTAATACACATGAAATGGGTTTTATGAACTGCGCCTTTTTGTGAAAAGGCGCAAAGCCACTGAAAACTCTCTAAACTACACCAGCCCAGGCTTAGCTTTCTTTTTGGTGTATGTGAAGAGAGAAATTTCAGAAAATGTGACCTGCACAAAATGTATCAAATGCTCTGCGACCATTTAATAAATCTGATGCTCCTACACATTACCAGCACACAAAAAAAGTGTAGAAAAATGCTTCACTAACACCTATAATGATAAATGCTTCACTTACACCTATAATGATAAATGCTTCACTTACACCTACAATGATAAATGCTTCACTTACACCTACAATGATAAATGCTTCACTTACACCTACAATGATAAATGCTTCACTTACACCTACAATGATAAATGCTTCACTTACACCTACAATGATAAATGCCCCCAAAGATCTCCACTTTATCCCCTTATTTACCATTGTAGCTGATGACTAGAGGTGAGGGAGAGCCGAGCCCCGGTGACCCAATTTCTTTCCGAACTTTGGGTGCCATCAGCTCACAGAGCTTATAAACATTGTCAGGCTTGGCATCTAAATGAGAGGAGGGGGCAGTGATATGACGTCAGGGTAGCCCAGAATACCTTGTATCCATCACATGACCCCTGGTTTTCCAATCATTACTTACATTCATTTGTCATACAGCTCCCAGGCCAATAGGCCACAGCACATGGGTTTAAGAGGCTAATTGATAAAATGTGTAATTTTTCAATATATAATACTAGGTACTGAATATATTTAAAGGGGTACTCCATTGAAAAAAAATTAAAAAAAGTTTTCCACCGAACTGTTGCCAGAAAGTTAAACAGATTTGTAAATGACGTCTATTAAAAAAATCTTTACCCTTCCTGTACTTTTTAGCAGCTGTATACAACAGAGGAAATTCTTTTCTCTTTGAATGTTTTTGTCTTGTCCACAGTGCTCTCTGCTGACACCTGATGCCAGTATCAGGAACTGTCCAGAGCAGGAGAAAATCCTCATAGCAAACCTATGCTGCTCTGGACAGTTCCTGACATTGACAGAGGTGTCAGTAGAGAGCACTGTGGACAAGACAAAAAAAGAAATTAAAAAGAACAGAATTTCTTCTGTAGCATACAGCTGCTAGTACTGGATGGATTAAGATTTTTTTTATAGAAGTAATTTGCAAATCTGTTTAACTTTCTGGCACCAGTTGATTTAAAAAAAAAAAAAAAAAAAAAAATCTCCGGAGTACCCCTTTAAGTCAAGGTTACATTAGACAAGCCACGTGTTTAAAGGAGTACTCCTTTGCTCAGCGTTTGGAACAAACTGTTCCGAACACTGGAGCCGGCGCTGGAAGCTTGTGATGTCATAGCCCCTCCCCCTCAATGCAAGGCTATGGCAAGGAGCCTGACGGCTGTCACGCCCCCTCCCATAGACTTGCATTGAGGGGGCAGGGCTATGATGTCACGCGCTGCCAGCTCCAGCGTTCGCAACAGTTTGTTCCAAACGCTGAGCAGCGGAGTACCCCTTTAAGCTCACCTTTTTCCTGATCCCCTTCTATAATCTCTTCCTCATAATTTTTTAAAGGGCCTACACTTTCATTAATTTATTTAACCTTTTTGCTATTTATTTAGTTAAAGAACATTTTGGGGGTTAGTTTTTACTCTTTGGCAATGAGTCTGTCTCTGCTTTTGCGACTTTTATGTTTGTTTATTATTTTTTTTACATATTTTACATTTTTCTCTATAGCTTTTTAATGCTTCTTCACTGCCGTCCTCTTTTAGTAGTTTAAATGCTTTATTTTTGTCATTTATTGCCCCTAAACGTTTTTATTCATCCATATTGGTTTTCTTTTATTTCTTATTTAAGATATTCCTAAAAGTCTCCCATTTAGTGTCAGTATTGTTCTTTTTGAGGATATTATCCCATTTTATATTGTTTGTTTATTTATTTATTTATTTTATTCAAACTTCTTTTTATTGGAGTAAGAAAAGCATAAGTACACAGTATGCAAGAAAGACAATACAAATAATATTAAACAGGAGAGGGGGCAGGGAAAAGGGATGGGAAAGAACAAAATCAACAGTACACCCTAAGCATATATGGTTCGAACAATCAATTCTAAGGCAAAGGAAATGGATGTAATATAAAAAGAAAGCTCAATAAGAGCCACAGCCATAAACACATGCAACGGGCAGTAGAGGGTGTCCGAGTAGACACGTAAAAAATAGAATAAAACCCAAATTAGATGTACTGAGTCCGGATTGCACCCACTTGTCCCATCGTTGAATGAATTGCAGTTCCTTTCCCATACGGGCAGCCACCAGCCTTTCCATGGAGCAGAAGCAGTCTACTTTTGCCAGTAGTAGTGAGAAGTCCGGGACATCAGTAGATTGCCATAATGTGGCTATGAGGATTGGTGCAGAAGTGAACATATGGAAGGCTATAGTGCGAGAGTCCTCAGGTAGATCACGAAGATTAAGAGAGATCAATGCCATGCCTGGTTGAATTGGTAATGGAAAGTGAAAGAACATCAAAGACCCTTTTCCAAAACAAAGTGAGAGCAGGACAGGACCACCAGATGTGGAAGTATGTCCCCTTATGCATTCCACATCGCCAGCATAATTGGTTAACAGTAGGGTACATACGAGACAAACGGCCAGGGGTATAATACCATCGATATAGCATCTTACGTGAGGATTCTACATGGTTGGAACACTTGGATAGTTGATATGGTAAAGTATATAGAGAGGACCATTGATCAGTACTAATCGAAATGCCGAAATCCGCCTCCCATGATGACTGGAAGGGAAACGGGCCATAAGGTAAGGTGCGTTGTAGGGAGCGATAGGCTGCTGACACCCCTCCTCTAGGGTCCCTATGATTGTTGAAATATGAGGTATATAACGCATCCCCTTCATCTGCAAGCCATGTATGGTAAGAGAGGAGGTGGCGTAACTGTAGAAATTTATAAAAGTCTCGGGCAGGTATGGGATACTTAGCCCGAATGACGTCAAATGAGAGAAGAATCCCGACTGCACAGATATCCCCCAGGAAAGAAACACCCTTATCGATCCACTCAGTAATGGACACACGGGGGAGTAGAAGGGAGAGTACAGAGAGAGGGGTCTTAGAAAAGGAGATCAGAGAAAGAAGACCAGAGGACAGAACAAACAGCCAGACATCCTGACAGGAAGATATAGAAGGACTAAACGTGACAGCAGGAGATCTAGTAATAGCCACCTTCCAAAGGAGTTGCTGTAATGAAGGAACCTCCGCAATGCGTGTTTCCATATCTAACCATCTAGTGTCCGACTCCGAACCCCACCATTGTTGAAGACCCATAAGGTGGGCAGCTCTATAATAATTTAGTAGGTCAGGGCATCCCAGACCCCCCAGATTGGTGGGCAAGTATAATAATTTAGCCGAAAATCTCGCTCTTCTACCGTGCCAGAAAAATCTCATCAGCTGCGACTGGAGGCGTTTAATAACAGCTGAAGGGAATTTAACAGGTAAGTTGCGAAACAGATATATTATACCAGGGAGTAGGAACATCTTCACCACAGCAATGCATCCCTCCCAGGTTAGGGGGAATTTAAAATATCTCGTAATATCAGTAGAAAGTTGTGAACACAGTTTAGTGACATTAGCGGACACCAAGGCAGTCGGTGAGGGTGAGGTGGATTCCCAGATAGGTAATGTGAGAGGGAGCCCATTGAAAGGGGTAACGGGTGGAAATAGTGTGGGTATCAGAAGAGGAGAGGTGTAGAGGAAGGATGATGGATTTAGAGAGGTTAAGTTTATATAGGCTAGCAGAGCTGAAGAGGTTGATGATAGTAAGAACATGAGGTAGGGAGTAAAGACAGCGTGATAAGGACGTCGTCAGCAAACTGGCTAAGTTTATGCTCGAGCCCACCAACCAGAATCCCCTGGACCGTAGAAGTGCTTCTAATTCTTTCAGCAAAGGGTTTCATAATGAGGGTGAATTACAGGGGGGATAGGGGGCAGCCCTCGTACCATTCCTAATGAGAAATGGTTGAGATACTACTCCAGACGTACAGAGACATCACAGCTAGTATGACGGGAGGGGGAAAGCCGAATTTATGCAAGATGCCGCGTAAAAAGCCCCAATGCACCCGGTCGAACGCCTTCTCCGCATCCAACGAGAGGAGCAGAGAAGGTGTCCGACCACATTGTGCCGCCGCAATAACGTTTAAAACCCGCCGGGTGCCATCAGCGGACTGACGGCCCTTAACAAAGCCCACCTGGTCCCCATGTACTAGGGTGGGTAAAATGTCAGCAATGCGGTTGGCCCAAAGTTTAGCGTACAGTTTGATATCCGTATTAAGGAGGGATATTGGGCGGAAATTTGAGGGTGTAGTAGGGGGTTTGCCCGGTTTTGGGAGGGTGACAAGGACAGCTTCTAGCATCTCCGGTGGGACAGTACCGGTGGAAGCAATATGGTTAAAGAGCGCATTAAGGTGGGTTGCAAGCAGGGGAGCGTGTATTTTGTAGAAGTCTTTAACGAAACCATCTGATCCGGGGGATTTGGCATTTTTCAATGCCCAGATCGCGCTGAGAACCTCCTCCAAAGAAAAGGGGGCAGAGAGGGAGGCAACCGCAGCAGGAGATAAAGTAGGAAGAGAGACGGAGGAAAGAAAATCAGAGATAGAGGCGGGGGGGGGGGGGGGTAGGCAGGTTAGGGGAACCAGAAGAGGAAAGGTTATATAGAGAGAAGTAATAGGAAGCAAAGGCATTAGCAATATTTTGTGGATCCAAGGCTTTAGACCCATCAGGTAAATCAAGGTAAGCAATCCTATGTTTAGCCTCCTGAACCTTGACTTGTCTGGCTAGCGCTTTGCCAGGCTTATTAGCAAGCCAGTAGGAATTTAATCGAAGGTGCCGAAGCGCCAGATCAAATTTGAAGAGATCCAGTGAATGTAAAGATTGAGTGAGTGTAGAAATGTGGGTTGCAGTAGCTTGGGAGAAAGCTGCCTAATTACACCTGTGCAGGTCAGCGAGCTCCTGAAGTATTGCCAGGCGTTTCTCTCTCACTTGTTTTTTGTGGTGGGCAGATTGGCTAATAAGCACTCCTCTAATAGTCGGTTTAAAAGCGCACCATACAGTGGAAAATTTGTCAACTGAACCTATGTTGTGAGTGAAGAAGGACTGTATAGCTTCTAGTAATTTGGGTTGATATGTCGGGTGTTGTAGGACATAGGGGCTTGCTCGCCACAAAGATGTCCGGGGAGATTGAGACTGGTCATGAATAGTGGGCGCATGGTCAGACCAGGCAATGGTATGAATCTGGGGATTAGAAACGCAGTGGAGCAGTAAGCTGTTGACTAAAAAGAAATCTATGTGTGTGTAAACAGAGTGAGGGTATGAAAAATAAGTCATGACTACTCGGATTATGGATCCTCCACACATCAAACAGTGCCTTGCGAGAGATTGTCTGGAAAATAGGGGTGGGTTCTGGAAGACGTGAGGAGGATGTGGAATCCATTGAGGGCCATAAGGTCGCATTAAAAGAAACCTGGGGGCAATACTGGAGCTTGCCACCTTTTTAAGCACATGCTTAAGAAAAGCGTGCTGTTTCCTATTCGGGGCATAGACAACAACTAAATTATAAGCTACATTATTTAAAGAACAATTAACAATAATATACCTGCCGCCGCTGTCTGCCTCCACCACCACATCAGATACCGCCAAAGTATTTTTAAAAGCAATGGCAACACCCCGATTTTTATGGACAGCATGGGTGTAGAAAATATGGGGGAAAGCCTTATGGCGGAGTCTGATGGAGTCGGACTCCGAGAGATGCGTCTCTTACACGCAGAAAATATCTGCGTCCAACCTCTTAGCTTCGGCCCAAACAAGAGAGCGTTTATAGGGAGAATTTAGACCCCTAACATTTAACCCCTTAAGGACACATGACGTTCTCATTTCCGAGTCCTTAAGGACACATGACGTATGAGAACGTCATGTGTTTTACCGGCCCCCCGCAACCATCTGGAGCGGAGCCGGTGCCCGATGCCTGCTGAAATTGTTCAGCAGGCATCGGGGCATATCGCCCAGGGGGGTCATTATGACCCCCCATGTCGGCGATGGCCGCAGATCGCTGGACAATTCAGTCCAGCGATCTGCGGCGGATTCCGGGTCAATCGGGTCTCCAGTGACCCGGAATTATTGGCTGATCGGGGCCGTCAGAGACGGCCCCGATCAGCTAGAGCCAGCAGGGGTGAGGTGGCACTGGTGGATTACCGGCCGACCAATCAGGGCGCCTGCTGCGGGTGTCACTCCCGCAACCCGCTCCGCCCCTCTTCCGGAGGACGTGAGCGGGTGCGGGACGTGCACCCCGGGTGCTGGGGACCCCGATCCCCGGCGCCCCTGTTGGGATCGGGGCCCCAGGAGCAGCGGCGGCGGCGGCGGCGGAGACGACGAGGGACTGACCTGTGCGGCGAGGATCGTTGGAGGTGAGTGACAGCCTCCTGCTGTTGCTTAGCAACAGCTCCCAGCATGCAAAAAGGGCATGCTGGGAGCTGTAGTTATGCAACAGCTGGAGGCACATTCTTTCTATGGAAAAGTGTACCTTCAGCTGTTGTGTAACTACAACTCCCAGCTTGCACAATCAGCTAAAGTGCATGCTGGGAGTTGTAGTGGTGCATCTGGTGGTTGCATAACTACAACTCCCAGCATGCCCGTTGGCTGTCGGTGACTGCTGAGAGTTGTAGTTTTGCAACAGCTGAAGGCACACTGAGTTAAGTAGCAAACCAGTGTGTCTCCAGCTGTTGCATAACTACAATCCCCAGCCAAAGTAGTATGCCTCCAGCTGTTGCATAACTACAACACCCAGCATGCCCTTCCGCTGTCCGTACATGCTGGGGGTTGTAGCTTTTTGCAACAGCTGAAGGCACACTGGTTGCAAAACACTGAGTTTGTTACCAAACTCGGTGTTTCACAACCAGTGTGCCTCCAGCTGTTGCAAAACTACAACTCCCAGCATGCACTGATAGACCGTACATGCTGGGAGTTGTAGTTTTGCAACAGCTGGATGTTCCCCCCCCCCCCCAATGTGAACGTACAGGGTACACTCACATGGGCGGAGGATTACAGTAAGTATCCGGCTGCAAGTTTGAGGTGCGGCAAAATTTCTGCCGCAGCTCAAACTGCCAGCGAGAAACTACTGTGAACCCCCCGCCCGTGTGACTGTACCCTAAAAACACTACACTACACTAACACACAATAAAATAAAAAGTAAAAAACACTACATATACACATACCCCTACACAGCCCCCCTCCCCTCCCCAATAAAAATGAAAAACGTCTGGTACGCCACTGTTTCCAAAACGGAGCCTCCAGCTGTTGCAAAACAACTACTCCCAGTATTGCCAGATAGCCGTTGACTGTCCAGGCATGCTGGGAGTTTTACAACAGCTGGAGGCACCCTGTTTGGGAATCACTGGCGTAGAATACCCCTATGTCCACCCCTATGCAAGTCCCTAATTTAGGCCTCAAATGCGCATGGCGCTCTCACTTTGGAGCCCTGTCGTATTTCAAGGCAACAGTTTAGGGCCACATATAGGGTATCGCCGTACTCGGGAGAAATTGGGCTTCAAATTTTGGGGGGTATTTTCTGCTATTACCCTTTTAAAAAATGTAAAATTTTTGGGAAAACAAGCATTTTAGGTAAAAAAAATATATATTTTTTTACATATGCAAAAGTCGTGAAACACCTTTAGGGTATTAAGGTTCAAATTACCCCTTGTTACGTTCCCCGAGGGGTCTAGTTTCCAAAATGGTATGCCATGTGGTTTTTTTTTGCTGTCCTGGCACCATAGGGGCTTCCTAAATGCGGCATGCCCCCAGAGCAAAATTCGCTTTCAAAAAGCCAAATGTGACTCCTTCTCTTCTGAGACCTGTAGTGCGCCAGCAGAGCACTTTTCACACCCATATGGGGTGTTTTCTGAATCGGGAGAAATTGGGCTTCAAATTTTGGGGGGTATTTTCTGCTATTACCCTTTTTAAAATTGTAAACATTTTGGGAAACCAAGCATTTTAGGTAAAAAAAATATATATTTTTTTACATATGCAAAAGTCGTGAAACACCTGTAGGGCATTAAGGTTCACGTTACCCCTTGTTACGTTCCCCGAGGGGTCTAGTTTCCAAAATGGTATGCCATGTGTTTTTTTTTTTTTTGCTGTTCTGGCACCATAGGGGCTTCCTAAATGCGGCATGCCCCCAGAGCAAAATTTGCTTTCAAAAAGCCAAATGTGACTCCTTCTCTTCTGAGACCTGTAGTGCACCAGCAGAGCACTTTTCACCCCCATGCGAGGTGTTTTCTGTATCGGGAGAAATTGGGCTTCAAATTTTGGGGGGTATTTTCTGCTATTACCCTTTTTAAAAATGTAAAATTTTTGGGAAACCAAGCATTTTAGGTAAAAAAAATATATATTTTTTTTACATATGCAAAAGTCGTGAATCACCTGTAGGGTATTAAGGTTCACTTTACCCCTTGTTACGTTCCCTGAGGGGTCTAGTTTCCAAAATGGTATGCCATGAGTTTTTTTTTTGCTGTCCTGGCACCATAGGGGCTTTCTAAATGCGGCATGCCCCCCAAAAACCATTTGTCGCTCCTTCCCTTCTGAGCCCTCTACTGCGCCCGCTGAACAATTAACATAGACATATGAGGTATGTGCTTACTCGAGAGAAATTGGGTTTAAAATACAAGTAAAAATTTTCTCCTTTTTATCCCTTGCAAAAATTCAAAAATTGGGTCTACAAGAACATGCGAGTGTAAAAAATGAAGATTTTGAATTTTCTCCTTCACTTTGCTGCTATTCCTGTGAAACACCTAAAGGGTTAATACACTTACTGAATGTTTTTTTGAATACTTTAGGGGGTGTAGTTTTTATAATGGGGTCTTTTATGGGGTATTTCTAATATGAAGACCCTTCAAATCCACTTCATAACTGAACTGGTCCCTGAAAAATAGTGAGCTTGAAAATTTTGTGAAAAATTTCAAAATTGCTACTGAACTTTGAAGCCCTCTGGTGTCTTCCAAAAGTAAAAACTCATAAATTTTATGATGCAAACATAAAGTAGACATATTGTATATGTGAACCCAAAAAAAATATATTTTGAATATCCATTTTCCTTACAAGCAGAGAGCTTCAAAGTTAGAAAAATGCTAAATTTTCATTTTTTTCATCAAATTTGGGGATTTTTCACCAAGAAAGGATGCAAGTTACCACAAAATTTTACCACTAAGTTAAAGTAGAATATGTCACGAAAAAACAATCTCGGAATCAGAATGATAACTAAAAGTATTCCAGAGTTATTAATGTTTAAAGTGACAGTGGTCAGAATTGCAAAAAACGCTCCGGTCCTTAAGGTATAAAATGGCCTGGTCCTTAAGGGGTTAAGGATACAATTTGAAACCCTATAATATGGAGAGAGGAGACAGCGGTGGCTGATTGCCTTCAACAGTTACAGAGGCATTGTGGCATAGCGGTAAAATCAATCCAACATTAACAAATAGGCTACAGGGTGTACATAATGAGAACGTAGATAAAACATAAAGAACATTAACAGGTAGCACCAACATGATACCCAGTAAGAAAACCAGGGGGAGAAAGTAAGAGCATATCCATAGTGACTCGTGGAGAGAGTCACACGGGGGGGGGGGGGGGGGGGGGGGGGGGAAGAGTATGGAAACGAAAGTCACCATAACATGAACCGGTCCGGTAAAAAAAAAAAGCAAGACAACATACCCTGAAAGCAATTCAAGGAGCAGATTTGCGCTTCCCATAATGTACCACCAACCCGTCATCTGAGAGCTTCCGAGGCAAATGGCGAGGTAAGTCTGGAGAATCCGGGGATGGAGAGGGAAGATGCCAGGCATGGCAGAGATCCAGTAGACCCTCCGGTGTGGAGGCTACATGTTTAGCCTCTCCATGGGTAACAATAACTTTGGTGGGGAATCCCCATTTGTAAGGGATACCTTGAGCCCTTAAAATCGCTGTGCCTTTAGAAACTTCCCGGCATCTTGAGAGCGTTGCGGCAGATAGATCCGCGAATATGGAGAGGCCAGAGAAACGGGCTGGTAAATCTGGTGGATGTCGAGCAGCCAAAGATAACTTCTCCTTGATGTGGAAAAAGTGGACCCGGAGAATGACATCATGAGGAGAGGCAGCAGGCACTGATTTAGGTTTGGGGAGACTGTGTACCCGGTCCAGCAGCAGGTCTTGTGCGGAAGCTGTAGGCAGGAGCACCGCAAAGTAATCCGTCACGAATCCAGCTAATTCATCGGTCTTGACATCCTCAGGGACCCCTCAGATGCGGAGGTTGTTCCTCCGGGAACGATCCTCCATGTCAGCTAGTTTGAAACGGAGAGCATCCACCTCTTCTTCAAGTGCAGAGACACTGTCCACTACTGCGTTGTGGGCTGAGGTGAGTTCGCCCATCTTGGACTCGACATGCGAAGTGTGGGAGCCAAGAGAGGCCAGCTCCTGCTGAATGCTAGACACTGCTGTTCTGATTTAGCTCCGGATGGTGGAGGTAAGATCTGCAGCCAAAGCCAGCAAGGCCGCTTCAGTGAGGACCGGAGAGGGACCCCGGGGCTGCGTTCCCGTAGCTACCGCAGAGCACTGGGGAGTCAAGGCAGGTAAGTCCACTGACTGAGCCGGAGAGCAGTGCCGAGGAGAGGTGGCAGGAGCCGAGCCGGCAGAGCTCGGGGAGGAAGACCCACAGGGAGAATCCTCCGTCCTGGCATGAGGGGAGCCGGCGCCATCTTGAGAGTCCACAATGGGGAAGAATTGGGTCAGTTTCATCGGGATTTTCTTCCCTTTTTTGCCACAGGCCATCTCGTAACCTCTACAGGAGCAGCCGGGAAGCGAATGGAGGTGATCAGGGCAATTGATAGCCGGTGTGTGTGCCGCTAAATGACCGTGTCAGACGGAGCTCACGAGTTAAGCGTCCTCCGCCATGCGCATCCAGGCCACGCCCCCCCCCATTTTATATTGTTAAGGGCTTCTCTGAGTTGATCAAACTTTGTCTTCCTAAAGTTTGTCTTCCTATGAAGCCTATCCCTATTAACTATTCTAACCCCTCCCTCCGCTCCTATCTCTATTAACTATTCTAACCCCTCCCCCTCCTATCCCTATTAACTTTTCTAACCCCTCCCTCCGCTCCTATCCCTATTAACTATTCTAACCCTTCCTCTCTTTTCCCCATTAACTAATCTAACCCTTCCCTCCTTCTCCTTTCCCTATTAACTAATCTAACCCTTCCCCCTCCTTTCCCTATTAACTATTCTAACCCCTCCCTCCGCTCCTATCCCTATTAACTATTCTAACCCCTCCCTCCGCTCCTATCCCTATTAACTATTCTAATCCCTCCCTCCGCTCCTATCCCTATTAACTATTCTAACCCCTCCCTCTGCTCCACCCCCAGGTACATTTATAATTCCACCCTCTCTATCTACACTATCTTCCCGCTCTATGTTGTAGGTTCCCTCCCCCCCAGTCCCTAGTTTAAACACTCGTTTACCCTTGTAGCCATCTTCTCCCCACGCACAGCTGCACCCTCCCCATTGAGGTGCAGCCCGTCCCTACGGTAGAGCCGGTAACCGACAGCGAAGTCAGCCCAGTTCTCCATGAACCCAAACCCCACCTTCCTATACCAGCTTCTGAGCCACTTGTTTACCTCCCTAATCTCCCACTGCCTCTCTGGTTTCAGAAAATATTACCTTGGAGGTCCTTGCCTTAAAGGGGTACTCCGGTGGAAAACATTTTTTTTTTTTAAATCAACTGGTGCCAGAAAATTTATACAGATTTGTAAATGACTTCTACTAAAAAATCTTAATCCTTCCAGTACTTAACAGCTGCTGTATAATACAGAGAAAGTTCTTTTATTTTTTAATTTCTTTTCTGTCTGATTACAGTGCTCTCTGCTGACACCTCTGTCCATGTCAGGAAATGTCAAGAGCAGGAGAGGTTTGCTATGGGGGATTGTTCCTGCTCTGGACAGTTCCTGACATGGACAGAGGTGTCAGCAGAGAGCACTGTGGTCAGACAGAAAGGAAATAAAAAAGAATTTCCTGTGGAGCATACAGAAGCTGATAAGTACTGGAAGGATTAAGATTTTTAAAAAGACGTAATTTATAAATCTGTTTAACTTTCTGGCACCAGTTAATAAAAAAAAAAAAATTCCATCGGAGTACCCCTTTAAGCTTGTAGTCTAATTCCCTAAAATAATTTAAGGACACTCCACCTACCTCTTACTTTGTCATTGGTGCCAATATGTAATATGACCGCTGGATCCTCTCCAGACCCTCCCAGCAACCTGACAACCCTCTCTGCAATGTGCCAAACTTGAGCGCCAGGAAGACAGCACACTGTTCGGTGATCCCGGTCTTTGTGACAGATCGCCCTGTCTGTCCCCCTAATAATAGAGTCCCCCACTACTAGTACCTGTCTGGCCTGCACTGCACTCCTCCTTCCATCCTTACTGGAGCAGACACCCCCTGGTGGTCAGAGGCAGTATCTTGCTGCAGTACCGCTAGCTCTGAAATGGCATCCTACTCATCTGCCAACTGGGCAAACTTGTTGGGGTGTAAGATCAGGACTAGCCTCCCTGACACTTCTCCCTCTACCCCGTTTTCTAACTATAACCCAGCTAGCTGGCTGACTGTCCTGCACCTCCATCCCACTATCCTCCCCACCTCTACCCCACAGAGTGCCCGCTCAGTACCCAGCAGACTCCTCTCCATGTTGTCAATACATCTCAGTCTTGTCTTTTGCTCCTCTAGATCCAGGATCTGGGCTTCCAAATGAACAACCCGCACAACAATATGCACCCTCCGACTGCTGTTCAAGGATTGTATACACTGACCAAGATGTACACTGGATAGCATTGTCAACATGGAGGCCATTTTAGTTTTGGGGATTGGAAAAATTAACAGTAAAAAATACAATCAATATTTCAATTAAACTCCCTGAATTGAAAGTCCCTCTCACTTTTATAAGTACATCCACTTGTGTACGTCACACAATCACTTAGTATACTTTCTTTTATAGTTACCAGACACCACCTCTCTCTTGCACTGCCTGGAAGTGAATGCAAAGGGAGAAGGAGACGATATCGAGGGAGGAGGAGAAGATACAGAGGGAGGAGGAGGAGAAGATACAGAGGGAGGAGGAGGAGAAGATACAGAGGGAGGAGGAGGAGATACAGAGGGAGGGGGAGGAGAAGATACAGAGGGAGGAGGAGGAGAAGATACAGAGGGAGGAGGAGGAGAAGATACAGAGGGAGGAGGAGGAGAAGATACAGAGGGAGGAGGAGGAGATACAGAGGGAGGGGGAGGAGAAGATACAGAGGGAGGAGGAGGAGAAGATACAGAGGGAGGAGGAGGAGAAGATACAGAGGGAGGAGGAGGAGAAGATACAGAGGGAGGAGGAGAAAATATTGAGGAAGGAGATACAGAGGGAGGAGGAGATACAGAGGGAGGAGGAGGAGGAGGAGATACAGAGGGAGGAGGAGGAGGAGATACAGAGGGAGGAGGAGATACAGAGGGAGGAGGAGGAGGAGATACAGAGGGAGGAGGAGGAGATACAGAGGGAGGAGGAGATACAGAGGGAGGAGGAGGAGGAGATACAGAGGGAGGAGGAGGAGGAGATACAGAGGGAGGAGGAGGAGATACAGAGGGAGGAGGAGGAGGAGATACAGAGGGAGGAGGAGGAGAAGATACAGAGGGAGGAGGAGGAGAAGATACAGAGGGAGGAGGAGGAGGAGAAGATACAGAGGGAGGAGGAGGAGAAGATACAGAGGGAGGAGGAGGAGAAGATACAGAGGGAGGAGGAGGAGAAGATACAGAGGGAGGAGGAGGAGAAGGTACAGAAGGAGGAGGAGAAGATACAGAGGGAGGAGGAGAAAATATTGAGGAAGGAGATACAGAGGGAGGAGGAGATACAGAGGGAGGAGGAGGAGGAGGAGATACAGAGGGAGGAGGAGGAGGAGATACAGAGGGAGGAGGAGATACAGAGGGAGGAGGAGGAGGAGATACAGAGGGAGGAGGAGATACAGAGGGAGGAGGAGGAGGAGATACAGAGGGAGGAGGAGGAGGAGATACAGAGGGAGGAGGAGGAGATACAGAGGGAGGAGGAGGAGGAGATACAGAGGGAGGAGGAGGAGGAGATACAGAGGGAGGAGGAGATACAGAGGGAGGAGGAGGAGGAGATACAGAGGGAGGAGGAGGAGGAGATACAGAGGGAGGAGGAGATACAGAGGGAGGAGGAGGAGGAGATACAGAGGGAGGAGGAGGAGGAGATACAGAGGGAGGAGGAGATACAGAGGGAGGAGGAGGAGATACAGAGGGAGGAGGAGGAGGAGGAGATACAGAGGGAGGAGGAGGAGGAGATACAGAGGGAGGAGGAGATACAGAGGGAGGAGGAGGAGGAGGAGATACAGAGGGAGGAGGAGGAGGAGAAGATACAGAGGGAGGAGGAGGAGGAGATACAGAGGGAGGAGGAGATACAGAGGGAGGAGGAGGAGGAGATACAGTGGGAGGAGGAGATACAGAGGGAGGAGGAGGAGGAGAAGATACAGAGGGAGGAGGAGGAGGAGATACAGAGGGAGGAGGAGGAGAAGATACAGAGGGGGAGGAGATGATACAGAGGGGGAGGAGACGATACAGAGGGGGAGGAGATACAGAGGGAGGAGGAGGAGATACAGAGGGAGGAGGAGGAGATACAGAGGGAGGAGGAGGAGGAGATACAGAGGAAGGAGGAGGAGGAGATACAGAGGGAGGAGGAGATACAGAGGGAGGAGGAGATACAGAGGGAGGAGGAGGAGAAGATACAGAGGGAGGAGGAGATACAGAGGGAGGAGGAGATACAGAGGGAGGAGGAGATACAGAGGGAGGAGGAGAAGATACAGAGGGAGGAGGAGGAGGAGATACAGAGGGAGGAGGAGATACAGAGGGAGGAGGAGGAGGAGATACAGAGGGAGGAGGAGGAGAAGATACAGAGGGAGGAGGAGGAGGAGATACAGAGGGAGGAGGAGGAGAAGATACAGAGGGGGAGGAGATGATACAGAGGGGGAGGAGATACAGAGGGAGGAGGAGGAGATACAGAGGGAGGAGGAGGAGATACAGAGGGAGGAGGAGATACAGAGGGAGGAGGAGGAGGAGATACAGAGGGAGGAGGAGATACAGAGGGAGGAGGAGGAGAAGATACAGAGGGAGGAGGAGATACAGAGGGAGGAGGAGATACAGAGGGAGGAGGAGGAGGAGATACAGAGGGAGGAGGAGATACAGAGGGAGGAGGAGGAGGAGAAGATACAGAGGGAGGAGGAGGAGGAGGAGATACAGAGGGAGGAGGAGGAGGAGATACAGAGGGAGGAGGAGATACAGAGGGAAGAGGAGGAGGAGATACAGAGGGAGGAGGAGATACAGAGGGAGGAGGAGGAGAAGATACAGAGGGAGGAGGAGATACAGAGGGAGGAGGAGGAGGAGATACAGAGGGAGGAGGAGATACAGAGGGAGGAGGAGAAGATACAGAGGGAGGAGGAGATACAGAGGGAGGAGGAGGAGGAGATACAGAGGGAGGAGGAGGAGGAGATACAGAGGGAGGAGGAGGAGATACAGAGGGGGAGGAGATGATACAGAGGGGGAGGAGACGATACAGAGGGGGAGGAGATACAGAGGGAGGAGGAGGAGATACAGAGGGAGGAGGAGGAGATACAGAGGGAGGAGGAGGAGATACAGAGGGAGGAGGAGATACAGAGGGAGGAGGAGGAGGAGAAGATACAGAGGGAGGAGGAGATACAGAGGGAGGAGGAGATACAGAGGGAGGAGGAGGAGATACAGAGGGAGGAGGAGGAGATACAGAGGGAGGAGGAGATACGGAGGGAGGAGGAGAAGATACAGAGGGAGGAGGAGGAGATACAGAGGGAGGAGGAGGAGGAGATACAGAGGGAGGAGGAGATACAGAGGGAGGAGGAGGAGGAGAAGATACAGAGGGGGAGGAGATGATACAGAGGGGGAGGAGACGATACAGAGGGGGAGGAGACGATACAGAGGGGGAGGAGACGATACAGAGGGAGGGGGAGGAGATACAGAGGGAGGAGGAGGAGATACAGAGGGAGGAGGAGGAGGAGATACAGAGGGAGGAGGAGATACAGAGGGAGGAGGAGGAGGAGATACAGAGGGAGGAGGAGATACAGAGGGAGGAGGAGGAGGAGATACAGAGGGAGGAGGAGGAGGAGATACAGAGGGAGGAGGAGATACAGAGGGAGGAGGAGAAGATACAGAGGGAGGAGGAGGAGGAGATACAGAGGGAGGAGGAGATACAGAGGGAGGAGGAGGAGGAGAAGATACAGAGGGGGAGGAGATGATACAGAGGGGGAGGAGACGATACAGAGGGGGAGGAGATACAGAGGGAGGAGGAGGAGATACAGAGGGAGGAGGAGGAGATACAGAGGGAGGAGGAGGAGATACAGAGGGAGGAGGAGGAGATACAGAGGGAGGAGGAGATACAGAGGGAGGAGGAGGAGATACAGAGGGAGGAGGAGGAGGAGATACAGAGGGAGGAGGAGGAGGAGATACAGAGGGAGGAGGAGATACAGAGGGAGGAGGAGATACAGAGGGAGGAGGAGAAGATACAGAGGGAGGAGGAGGAGGAGAAGATACAGAGGGAGGAGAAGATACAGAGGGAGGAGGAGAAGATACAGAGGGAGGAGGAGAAGATACAGAGGGAGGAGGAGAAGATACAGAGGGACGAGGAGGAGGAGAAGATACAGAGGGAAAAGGAGGAGATACAAAGGGAGGAGGAGATACAGAGGGAGGAGGAGGAGATACAGAGGGAGGAGGAGGAGATACAGAGGGAGGAGGAGGAGATACAGAGGGAGGAGGAGAAGATACAGAGGGAGGAGGAGAAGATACAGAGGGAGGAGGAGAAGACACAGAGGGAGGGGGAGGAGAAGATACAGAGGGAGGAGGAGAAGATACAGAGGGAGGAGGAGAAGATACAGAGGAAGGAGGAGGAGGAGATACAGAGGGAGGAGGAGGAGATACAGAGGGAGGAGGAGGAGAAGATACAGAGGAGGGAGGAGGAGATACAGAGGGAGGAGGAGGAGATACAGAGGAAGGAGGAGAAGATACAGAGGGAGGAGGAGAAGATACAGAGGGAGGAGGAGGAGAAGATACAGAGGAGGGAGGAGGAGATACAGAGGGAGGAGGAGGAGATACAGAGGGAGGAGGAGGAGATACAGAGGGAGGAGGAGAAGATACAGAGGGAGGAGGAGGAGATACAGAGGGAGGAGGAGAAGATACAGAGGGAGGAGGAGAAGATACAGAGGGAGGAGGAGAAGACACAGTGGTCAGACGAGAATTAAATCAAGCTTTCCCTGCATATTTTCCTGGCTGCTAAGACACTAATAGAGAAATTTTGGAAGCGAACTGCTCCTCCATTGATGCACGACCTCCAGGCCCATATACAGGAGATCCAATCCCTGGAATCACTCACAGCCTCCCAGAACAATACAGGTGCAGCATTCTCTGACATCTGGGACCCATGGGACCGCTTCTTTGATGGAGATCCCCCCTGACCTGTACTCCCTCTTTCCTCCCCTCTCTGTTGTGTTTTGTCTATTTTCTGTACTTTGTGTCGTTCACTTTGTGTTTACTTGACCTTAGTTGCCTCGCCAGGTTCGATGTGCTAGGATCATACTATTAGTGGGAAGTACCGCCCTTCTGTTGAGTTTTCTACTGTTATAACCCTATTCCCCACTGGTGATATTTCCGCCATTGTTGTGACTGTGTAGTTCCTGAGGTTTTGCTATGTTCCTGCTCATATTGTATTATGTGTTACATACTTGCTTGGATGTATTTGCTTCTTACTCCAGGGTTTCATGATGCTTTTTCATACTTTTGTACAGTCTTATATTTATACAAAATTCTTTAATAAAAATACAGTTTCAAAAAATAAAAGTAGAAACATGTCCACTATATAATGCCAACATAAAATAGACATAATGTATATGTGAATCAGTATATAATTTATTTGTCATGTTAATTTTTCTTACAAGCAAAGAATTTAAAAATATAAAAAAATGCCAATGTTTCCATTTTTCCAATTTTGGAACTTTTCACAAAGAAATGATGCAAATATCAACAAAAAATTACCACTATGTTAAAGTAGAATATGTCACGAAAAAACAATCTCAGAATGATGAGTAAAAGCAACACAGAATTATTAATGTATAAAGCGACACAGGCCAGGTTTACAAAATATGGCGACGTCCTTTTGGGGTTAAGAGAGAGATTGTGGGGTCGGCTACATGCGGAGGCTGAGAAGATGAGCTTTTTTATTATATTTAAATACATATCATAATTTTTTTAAATATATTAACCCTTTTTTTTTTTTCCTTGTAAGGGCTATAGCCCCCTCCGTGTTTCTACCTGTGGCCAGATAGGAAGGGCAGCACATTCCCTGTTGTCCATCCCATGTGCCCCCAGCAGCCTATTTAGTGAAGAGGGGCCCAGTGCACATGAGAGGGGGCAGCACACATAATAAGAGGGGGCCGGCACACATAATAAGAGGGGGCCGGCACACATAATAAGAGGGGGCCGGCACACATAATAAGAGGGGGAAGGCACACTTAAGAGAGGACAGGGCACATAATAAGAGGGGGCCGGCACACATAATAAGAGGGGGCCGGCACACATAAGAGGGGGCAGGCACACATAATAAGAGGGGTCAGGCACACATAAGGGGGGAAAGGTGCGCATAATAAGAGGAAGCCGGCGCACATAATTAGAGGGGACAGGTACACATAAGAGGGGGCCGGCGCACATAATAAGAGGGGACCGGTACACATAAGAGGGGACCGGTACACATAATAAGAGGGGACCGGTACACATAATAAGAGGGGGGCCGGCGCACATAATAAGAGGGGGCCGGCACACATAACAAGAGGGGACAGGTACACATAAAAAAGGGGGCAGGCACACATATTAAGAGGGGGCTGGCACACATAATAAGAGGGGGCAGGCGCACATAATAAGAGGGGACAGGCACACATAATAAGAGGGGGCCGGCACACATAATAAGAGGGGGCCGGCACACATAATAAGAGGGGACCTGCACACATAATAAGAGGGGGCCGGCACACATAACAAGAGGGGGCCGGCACACATAACAAGAGGGGGCCGGCACACATAATAAGAGGGGGCCGGCACACATAAGAGGGGGGGCCGGCACACATAATAAGAGGGGGGGCAGCACAGATAATCTTCCACTTCCTGCATCTTCTCTCTACAACCATTATGAGTCTGGCCTGTAGCACAGAGCCCGACAACCGGGGACTCACCATAGCTGCAGGAAGCAGAGGATTGTATGTGCTGGGCCCCTCTACACAAAACAGGCTGTATATATACATAGTGATAATCGCTAAGTGTATGTGAACTTTAGAAAATGGCTGACCAACTAATCGACCAATAAATCGATAAAACAATTTTCATAATTGATTAGTTGTTTCAGCCCTATTTGTCAGTCAAACCCATGTGGCTTCCTTGATGTATAAAAAGATGTGATTCATGAATAAAACATTTTCCACATGTGACACATGAAAATGGCTTCGCTCTTGTGTGAGTTTTGTTATGTTGAATAAGACCTGATTTGTGAGAAAAACTTTTCCCACATTGGGAACATGAAAATGGCTTCTCCCCTGTGTGAGTTCTTTGATGTTTAATAAGACTTGATTTAGAAGTAAAACCTTTTCCACATTCTGAACATAAAAATGGTTTCTCTCCTGTGTGAATTCTTTGATGTCTAATAAGATCACATTTATAAGTAAAACATTTTCCACATTCAGAACATGAAAATGGCTTCTCCCCTGTGTGCGTTCTCTGATGGTGAACAAGATTTGATTTGTCAGTAAAACTTTTTTCACATTCGGAACATGCAAATGGCTTCTCCCCTGTGTGAGTTCTTTGATGTGTAATAAGACGTGATTTCTGAATAAAATATTTACCACATTCTGCACATGAAAATTGCTTTTCCTTATGTTGCCCAACATCCTGTGCTGAATGAGAACTGTATATAAGGATGAATGATGGGACCTGTATAACAGGAGGAGATGAGTGATCTTGGCTGTGAAGGGCTGAGGGTGTATCTGGGATAATGGAATGTTCTTCATATGTATCTTGTGTGATATCATCATCTGCTTTATAATCTGAAGATATAAGATTCCCCTCTGATCTTCTGGTACAGTCATCTGCAGAGAAGAAAACATTCATTTTTGAGTATTAACCCCTTACCGACCAACATTTGTTTTTTTCCTCATCTTTTTCTTAGAGCCATAACATTATATTTTTGCATCTATAGAGATATACAGTGGTTCCTCAACATACGATGGTAATTCGTTCCAAACGACCCATCGTTTGTCGAATCCATCGTATGTTGAGGGATCCGTGCAATGTAAAGTATAGGAAGCTGTACTCACCTGTCCCCGTCGCTCCGGACCAGGTGCTCACCGCTCCCGATGCTGTCCCAGGGGCTCCCGATGCTGTCCCGCTGCTCCGGTGTCTTCTTCGCGATCCTCCGGCTTCTTCCGCATCTTCTGCAGGGTCCGGGCCTCGCTTTCTGGTGACGTTATTACGCTGCTGCACCAGCGCGGCGTGCGTAGTGATGTAATAACGACGCCGGAAAGCGAGGCCCGGACCCTGGAGAAGATGCGCAAGACACTGGAGGATCGCGAAGTGGACCCGGAGCAGCGGGGATAGGTGAGCAAACCTGCCAGGGATGCTTAAACTGCTATCCGACAGCAGCTTAAGCATTTTGCGCTGTCGGAAAGCAGTTAATGCGATGGCCCCGACATATAATAGCATCGTATATCGATGCTGACATCGACATGCGATGGCCTCTGAGAGACCATCGTATGTCTATTTTATCATATGGCAGGGCCATCGTAGGTCAGGGGTTACTGTATTAGGGCTTGTTTGTGGGTTCAATGTTACTTTGTAACAATACAATTCATATTAATATAAAATATACAAAAAAAATTTGGTGAGGTGGAGATGAAAAAAGGGGGTGGGGGGGATGAGGGGTTGGGCTGTTTCACGCCATTCACTGGGCAGTTGTTGACATCTTATGTTTATTCCTCAGGTTGGTACAATCACATTTATACCCAATTTATTTACATTATGTTTTCATACTTTTGAAAAAAATTCTGACTACTAAAACTTTTTTAGTTTTTGGTCTACGGCATTGAGTTAGGGCACATTTTTTGCATCTTGATCTGTAGTATTTATCTCTCCTATTTTGGGGATAGATGGGACATTTCGATTGCTTTTTATTCCATTTCTTTTCTGGGATGTGACCAAATAATTAATGCTTTGACAGCGACATCTAAATGGTTAATAGAGGGCATTAGTGGTTGCTCCGTGCCAACTGTTAAAGGGGTACTCTGTTTAAAGGGGTACTCTGCGAGAAAATATCTTATCCCCCATACAAAGCATAGGGGATAAGATGCCTAATCGCCAGGGTCCAGCTCCGGGCACTCCAGTCATCCGGTGCACGGAGCCAACTCCGCTCCGTGCCGGATGACTGGCCACTACAGCCTCCAAGACCCCTCCATTCATGTCTATTGGAGGAGGATTTCTCTAGGTTCAGGATCCAACCGAGATCCTGAAGAACCTGAGCCGCTCTTTTTATATGTTCCTTCAGATAAGGAATAGAGTCAGCCACAATCAATATGTCGTTTAGATATGGTACTACAAGAATTTTCTCCTTCCTGGGAATAGCCACCACCTCTACCATAACTTTTGAGAAAATGCGGGGGGGCCGAGGAGAGCCCGAAGGGCAGACAAACAAATTGAAAGTGGCGGACTCTGAATGGCGTATCTTAGAAAAGTTTGGGAGTCTTTGTGAACAGATAGGTGGTAGTAAGCGTCCCTGAGGTCTAATGTGGCCATGACTGCCCTGCTTTTTATTAGATGAATGGCTGCCCTTACTGTTTCCATCTTGAACTTTCTGTAGGTTACTAGTTTGTTCAAGGGTTTTAGATTGATGATAGTCCTGAATTTCCCATTTGGCATCTTAACTAGAAAAAGAAGGGAATAGTTACCTGAGCCCCTCTGGTTTTTCGTGACTTCTGGAGGATTATGAAGATTATGAAGAATGCGATTTACCGAGTCTCGACCTTTCCCGACATTACACAGATTACCTAAAATTACCTCTGTGCCCAACCATTCTTTCTTAAGATTAATTTTATTCAAAATAGTCTGAAATATCTTTGCCCAGAATTCTCACACTATTGGGCATGTCCACAATAAATTAATCAAATCTGCATCTGATGTACCACACTTAGGGCAGTCTGGCTTCTTCCAACAGCCTATCTTTTTTAATTGTACCGGTGAGTAATACAAATGATGAATTATTCTTAATTGCATAATCTGGTGCCTTTTATTAATCGAGCATTTTTTGACGTTCCTGAGAATGTCATCCCATGCTTCCTTTGTAATTGGACCAAGGACGGTCTCCCATCTCCTCTTTTTATTTTCTTGGAACTTGACAGTCACAGTTTAAGAGTAATCTATATACAAAATTTAACCTCCTACCCCCCTCTAAATTCATATAATCTATCACCGCATTTGTAAATATCTAACATTTTTCTTTCTTTTTAGTGCATCTATATGCTTCACACAACTGTATATACCAAAACTTGTGTTCATTTTCCAGACCATACTCACTCTGTAGTGTATCAAATTTTTTAATCTCTCCATTTTGGAAAATCTGTGCTACATATTTAATCCCCTTGCCTTTCCAAAAATCACTCCCCAACCCTTTCTTAAATTGTTCCAATTCTATATTATCTCAAATCACAGTATTCCTTATACTACCTTCAATATTACATCTCTTCTTAACTTCCTGCCACGTTCTCCTACATAACCCTATTAATGAAATGTGGGCCACTTCTTTCTTCACTGGAAGCCCCCCTTCCACAAATTCAAAAAAATTCTCATATTGACCTCTATTTTCTTTAAAGGGGTACTCCGGTGCTTACACATCTTATCCCCTATCCAAAGGATAGGGGATAAGATGCCTGATCGCGGTAGTCCCGCCGCTGGGGACGCCCGGGATAATGCACGGGGCACCCCGTTTGTAATCAGTCCCCAGAGCGTGTTCGCTCCTGGTCTGATTACCGGCGACCGCAGGGCCGGCGGCGTGCGACGTCACGCCTCCGCCCTTGTGTGACGTCACGCTCTGCCCCTCAATGCAAGCCTACGGGAGGGGGCGTGATAGCTATCACGCCCCCTCCTGTAAGCTTGCATTGAGGGGCGGAGCGTGACGTCACACAGGGGCGGAGGCGTGACGTCACACACCGCTGGCCATGCGGTAGACCGTAATCAGACCCGGGGCGAACATGCTCCGGGGACTGATTACAAATGGGGTGCCCTGTGCATGATCCTGGGCATCCCCAGCTGCGGGACTCCCACGATCCTTTGGATAGGGGATAAGATGTGTAAGCACTGGAGTACCCCTTTAAATAATTCCACCCAAATCGCTTCCCTCCACCCTTGTTTTATATTCTGAAGGTTCCTAGCCAAAAAATACAACATAAAATCCGGCAATCCCACTCCACCTTCTCCTTCCAAATGTGCCCACCTTACATATTTCATTCGTACCCTACTTCTCCCCCAAATCAAACTACCCATCAAAGCCTCCAATCCTCGAAACCATTTCCCCGGGATCCAACATGGGGATGCTCCCAAAACATATAGCACCTGCGGAAGAACCACCATTTTAATAAGACCCATCCTGTCTACCATCGAGAGAGGAAGTTTTACCCAGGCATCAACTTTTTTCCTTAGCTTACTCATCAACCTAGTTAGATTACACTGTATAAAAGGAACCTACTAAGGGTGACAATAGAATTCCGAAATAATCCAAATTCTCCCCTTCTTACAAAATCTTCACCCCCATTTCTCCCTTGACGTTACCCGGAACCAGTGGCATTCAAGACGATTTACTCCAATTGATTTTAAGACCAGAGACCTTCCCAAATTCCTCCACAACTTTGATTGCTTCTGGGACCCCCTCAAATGCATTATCTAAGAACAAGAGAATATCGTCTGCATACATAAGCAATTTCTCTTCTGCTCCTTTGATCCCAAACCCCCTAATACCTCCCGCTTTCTAAAATTTCCCCACCAAAAATAAGCGGGCAGCCTTGTCCTGTACCTCTTCCAATCGACAATTGTGGTGATAGGGACCCATTAACTGCCACCCTGGCCCTAGGTTTCTTATATAGTAATTTAATCCACTCTACAAACTCCCCCTTGATCCCAAACTTCTTAAGAACTCTCCAAAGGAACCTCCACTCCACCCTGTCAAACGCCTTTATTGCGTTGAGTGACAAGGTGGAGCGGAAGGGACCCGAACCCAACTGAATCTTAGCCATTGCTCTCAGCAAATTATTATGAATTAAGCGCCCCGGGACAAACCCAGTTTGCTCAACTCCTATTATGCCAGGCAAAAGCGGGGATAATCTCCTAGCCAGAAGTTTCGCCAAGATCTTGGCATCTGAATTTATCAAGGAAAAAAGATTCAATCTTTGTATTATCCTTCTATTTTTTTTAGGAATTAGCACTATTTTAGTTTCAAGCATGGAGGGAGGCAGTTCACTTCCCTTCCAAGCTTCCTTCAATACCATACAGAGGGTAGGCAATAACACTTCTCCATACTCTCTATAGATTGCATAAGGAAGACCATCCATCCCTGGAGCTGATGTACCAGAAAAGGTCCTCAATGCCTCTCCTAGCTCCTGTACTGTAATTTCTTTATTAAGGCTTTCCAGGTCTTCCTTCTTGACCTTTAATAATTCAGTTTCTTTAAGATATTCATCTCCCCATCCCCTGCCGGTTCCTCTGTACTATATAGCTGTTGATAATATAATTGAGCTATCTTTTGTAACTCCTCCCGTGATGTCTGCATAACTCCATTACTATCCCGTAGGGCTAGGATTTCATTACTTTACCTCTGAGCTCTGACCAAGTTTGCCAATAATTTCCCTGGGCGAGCCCCTTCCACAAAATCTTTCTGACCTGAAAAAAAGACTTTATGTTGGGCTTTTCCTAAATAGTATTCTGCCAATTTCTTCCGAGCGCGATTCTTCATATCTTTCCTCTGCAAATTTAACCTGGTCCTGTTCCATCTTTTTAACCCCTTAAGGACGCAGGATTTTTCAGTTTTTGCACTTTACTTTTTTCCTCCTTACCTTTTAAAAATCATAACCCTTTCAATTTTCCACCTAAAAATCCATATTATGGCTTATTTTTTGCGTCACCAATTCTACTTTGCAGGGACATTAGTCATTTTACCCAAAAATTCACGGCGAAACGGGGCTTCCATTTCTACGCAGTGCATATTTCGGTAAAAATGACACCTTATCATTATTCTGTAGGCCCATACGGTTAAAACGATCCCCTACTTATATAGGTTTAATTTTGTCGTACTTCTGGAAAAAATCATAACTACATGCAGGAAAATATATACGTTTAAAAATGTCCTCTTCTGACCCCTATAACTTTTTTTTTTTTTCCACATACAGGGCGGTTTGAGGGCTCATTTTTGCGCCATGATCTGAAGTTTTTATCGGTACCATTTTTGTTTTGATCGGACTTTTTGATCACTTTTTATTCATTTTTTAATGATATAAAAAGTGACCAAAAATGCACTATTTAGGACTTTTGAATTTTTTTGCGCAAACGCCATTGACCGTGCGGTTTAATTAATTATATATTTTTAAAGTTCGGACATTTACGCACGCGGCGATACCATATATGTTTATTTTTATTTACACTTTTATTTTTTTTATGGGAAAAGGGGGGTGATTCAAACTTTTATTAGGGAAGGTTAAATGACCTTTATTAACACTTTTTTTTACTTTTTTTTTTTGCAGTGTTATAGCTCCCATAGGGGCCTATAACACTGCACACACTGATCTCTCATGGTGATCACTGGCGTGTATTAACACGCTGTGATCAGTGTTATCGGCGCTTGACTGCTCCTGCCTGGATCTCAGGCACGGAGCAGTCATTCGTTGATCGGACACCGAGGAGGCAGGTAAGGGCCCTCCCGGTGTCCTGTAAGCTGTTCGGGATGCCGCGATTTCACCGCAGCGGTCCCGAACAGCCCGATTGAGCAGCCGGGTCACTTTGACTTCAGACTCGGCGGTCAGTTTTGATCGCCGCGTCTGAAGGGTTAATACAGGGCATAACCACGATCGGTGATGTTCTGTATTAGCCGCGGGTCCCGGCCATTGATAGCCGCCGGGACCGACCTGATATGCCGCGGGGACACCGCGTGACCCCGCGGGAGCCGGCGGAGGACGTAAATATACGTCCTTCGTAGTTAAGGGGTTAAATTCCATTTTTTTCCTTTGTATTTCCCTATACAAAATCCCCCGTAATACCGCCTTAATAGTATCCCACACTATTGAGTGTGTTGCCGAGTTTTTATAAATTTCCCAACATTCCCATATTTCTTTCACAATTTCTAACTTCTTTCCTATCAAATTAAGCCAATGCGGATTCAAACAAAAAAAACCTCTCCCTGTCTTTTCCCCTGGGCCCAAATCTCAATTCCAGTACTACTGGAGAATGGTCTGAAATAGTAATTCCTTTATACCTAATACCTTGAATAAAACGCAACCCCCTGTCGTTGAGAGAATTATGTCTATACGTGATGCTACTTTATGGGAGGCTGAAAAACATGAAAACACCCTCCTATCAGGATTCATAAAACGCCACGGGTCTCTCAACCCATTTCTACACATAACTTATAAAGGGGGGTTTCCGACTCTCTACCCATCCCGGTTGACGATCTGTCCAAGGAAGAATTCAATACACAATTATAGTCCCCTAACAAATATAAGGGGAGGTGTTCTTTCCCTCTGACAAAATCTATTAACTCCAGAAGAGGACGATTGGAGAATGGGGGAGGGACATAGAAAAAGGCCACTACTCCCTCCCAATCGTAAAATTTAGCATATAAAAAAAACATACTGCCCCCTTTTGTCAATTTTCCTACCAATAATTTTTTATTGTATGGCCTTATGTATATAGACTGAAACCCCCGCTGAATAACTAGATGCCGAGGTGTGGAGCTCCAATTGTGCCAATCTCCTAGCAATCTTCCCTACGGTTTCTTTAGTAACATGCGATTCAACAAAACATACTATTGCTGGCAAATAATTTTGTACCCTATCAAATATGGCCACTCTTTATTCGCTCCCCCATTCCCCTCACATTCCAAAAAAACACCTTTAATTTATCCGACATTATCCTTGACGTCTAAAAAGGAAGAGAAAGAAAAAATAAATAAATAAATAAAAACCAACCCCCTTCTGACAGTTCCACCCCTCCCCCCCCTTCCTTCTCATGACCTGCTAACATTATCCTTTCTCTATCCAAAGTCACCCCCCCCTCCCCTCTACTAACAAAGATAGTAACAATAAATAATCATTTTATCCCTTCCTGATCCATCCAATTCCCTGCTTCGGTGCAATCTACAAAAAAAAAAAAAAGACCTTTTCCTTATACACCACACGTAACCTAGCAGGGAATAACAGAGAAAACTGTATTTTTGCTGCCGCCAACCTTCTTTTTGTCTCTCTAAAGGATGCCCTCTTAATTTGAGTAGCCCTAGCATAGTCTGGGTATATTGAGACCTTCGCTCCACTGTAGAGAAGCTGGCCCTTCTCACGTGCCTTCCGGATTATAATGTCCCGGTCGTTAGAACAGAAGAGCTTTGCTATTATAGTCCTAGGGGGGGGTCCGGGAGGGGGCCTCCTAGCCGGGACTAGATGTACCTGCTCCAGACCAAACATAGGTGACAAATCCTGTTGGCCAACTAATTCCTGTAACCATGTGAGACAAAAAGATCTAATGTCACCACCTTCCGCGTCTTCTGGGAATCCCACCATCCTGATGTTGGATCTTCTAGATCTATCCTCTAGGTCAGTAACCTTCATTTTCAACTCCCCCACCTCTTTCCTTAAGGCTTTAGAATCTTCTGAGAGAGCCAAGACTTCTTTTTCAACTATCGTGAGTACCCTCTCCATTGCTTTAGTGCGATCTTTAATTTTATTAGTCTCATCCTTTATTATGGAGAGGTCAGAGACAAGAGACCCAACCTTGGTATGAAGATCCACCAAGGAGTGATTACGCCTCAGAACTTCCTCCACGATCTTCTCAATTTTAGATTTATTCACTCCTGACGCCTCCTCCTCTCCATCATCAGATATATCCTGTAATACGGTATAGCGAGAGCGTGTGTTCTCTACTCCAGCCTTAGGGGGGGAAGATTTATTACTTCTCGTTTTAGTCCACCCTGGTGAAGCCTTCACAAATGTATCCATCTTGCCAATCCCAGTAGCCCCTTTAGGAGAGACAGATCTTCTGACATTAGGCTTGGGAGGCATGATCTCTCCTTCACCCCACTGAGTATGTGTTACTAGTGTCCTCCCGGTTGTGCTGAAATGTTCACGGGATGACCGGATCGATCCAGCAGCAGTCTCTTAAAAGTGCTCAGAGTATATCCAGCGCCGCTGAATTCCATCCGTCCCAGGCTACACAGAGAGCGTGGACACCGCAACTCTCCTCCAGCGCATGTTTCCCTGCTTTCGCCTACATGTCTTTATCAGCTGACAGGCCCGTCATAGGGCGCAGGTCAAGTCCACACACCGAAGCAGGGAGGGGGGAAGACAGAAAGAAAAACCCGGCAGGGGAGCCGGGGAAGCCAGACAGCGGCCCCCCGCCCAGACTCCCCCACCTACCTCCAGAAAGATGGGCTCCACCGATCGGAGGGCGGCTCCACCGCCCAGCTGCCTCACCCTGTCCGGATCAATTTCAAGACCACACCGGGTCACCGGAGACATCCACGCCGGGCCCGCAGCACCTCGGGGGGGCCCCCAGAAGCTCATCGGCGGCCAGGTAAAGGGATTTCAGGGAGGAGGAGGGCGGAAGGAGGAGGATTTTGCGCAGCTGCACTACGCCATGACGTCACATCCTGCTGCTGTTGTTCTGAGCAGTCCTCTTTACTCTTCTTGGGATACATTGTCTCCTGTTCTGGCTGCAGATGGACCCCGACAAGGTCCGTACCCTGTGCCCACAGGGGCTCCATGCCATTGAAAGGTTCCGGGGTTTGCCAATTTCTATAGACAGTTCATCCCAAACGTCTCTTTCCTCACAGCTCCTATTTCTGCTCTGACAAAGAAAGTGACGGATGTGAAGCAGTGGATCCCTGAAGCAGAGTCAGATTTCTATCATCTCAAGGACTGCTTTGCTTCCTCTCCAGTTCTCCATCATCTAGACACCTCCAAACAGTTCTTTCTTGAAGATGACGCTTCTTCTATTGGAGCAGGTGCCGTCCTGTTGCAGAAGAACTCTAAAGCGAGGTTATCTCATGTATTCATCTGCAAAAAGGAACTATACCATCGGCGATAGAGAGCTGCTTGCTATCAAGATGGCCTTGGAGGAATGGAGATACCTCTTGGAGGGGGCTCTGCATCCTGTGGTGATATACACTGACCATTAGAACCTGACGTATCTACAGTCTGCACAGTGACTAAACCCTCGTCAGGCCTGATGGGCCCTTCTCTTTGCCAGGTTCAAATTTCTCCTGCATGTCCGCCCAGAGGATAAGAATGTGAAGGCAGGCGAACTTTCCCGCTCCTTTTACCCAGTAGACCAAATTGAAGAACCTCAACACATCGATCTGTCTCGTCTGATTTCTGTGGCCCCAGTCAGGGTGAAAGACATTCCTCCAGGGAAGATCTTTGTTTCGCCTACCAAGGGGAAGCAAATTCTTATTTGGGGACATTGCTCAAAGTATGCTGGTCACCATGGGGTGCGTAAGACACTTGACTTGCTGTCCCGTCATTACTGGTGGCCTACCATGCCTAAGGATGTCCGAGAGTTTGTGTCGGCCTGCACCTCCTGTGCTCGTAATAAAGCCTCCCGAACCAAGCCTGCTAGGTTGTTACTGCCTTTACCCATTCCTAAAGTTGTGTGGCAGGACAAAGTGATGGACTTCATTACGGATCTTCCTTCCTCTACTGGCTGTTCTGTAATCTGGGTAGTGGTAGATAGATTTTGGAAAATGGCACATTTTGTTCCCCTTCCTGGACGGCCTTCTGCTAGTCGATTGGTCTGTCTGTTTATGGAACACGTCCTCCGTCCACTTGGTCTACATCTGTACATTGAATCCAGTTGCGAAGTACAGTTCACTTCCAGATTTCAGAAAGCTCTCTGTGAGCTACTTGAAGTCAAGTTGGATTTCGCCTCTGGTAACCATCTTCAGTCAAATAGGCAAGTTGAGCGAGTAAGAATTAGAGAATTACTTCCATCACTTTGTCTCTGCACAGTATCATGACTAGGTCCGGCTTCTGCCTTGGGCATAATTTTCCTACAGCCATTCCGGAGAATCTACAGGCTCTTCTCCATTATTTATAATGTACAGACTTCATTCCCATGCTCCTCTTCTCTTGCCTGCATCCTCTGAGGTACCATCTGCTTATTCCTCATTTATACTTTCTCAGCATCTGGAGGTGACGGTTATGTACTAGCCCTCATGCCCCATCCTATAAACATGATTAGAGGGGGCGTGGCGTGACATCACCGCTGCCGGCCCGGAGATTGCGGGGGTCCCCAGTGGCAGGACCCCCACAATCTAATATCTTATCCCCTATCCAAAGGATAGGGCATAAGATATTTACAGCGGAGTACCCCTTTAACATTGTATATTTAATTGTGAGCTGCACCATCTGTTTCCTATAACCACTGTTTGAAGAAAGTGTCTTCTGAAAATTGGCCGTAGCTTTGAGAGTTGATTTTGAATCCATAATTGACCCAAAAAGTTCAAAGTAGCTCATCTGTGATTGACCCAAAAAGTTCAAAGTAGCTCATCTGTGATCTGTGATAACACCAGCCGATAACAGTGCCCACTTCCACCCTGCTGACGTTGAGTCGAAGTGAAGCTGTTTTCAGATACGTTGTGGCCCAGTCTTGTGTCTTGTTCAGTGGTGGTCGGGTTCTTCCCCTTGGCCTTGTCTCTGAGCACTGAAAACCTTGTACTTCTAGCCCCTCCAGGTAGGTTGCAGTTCTGGAATATGACAGAACTGGAGGATAATGGGACCCTGGAGGCTTCACATTGGATTTTTCTTAAAGCAGTACTCTGCTGCTAGACATCTTATCCCCTATCCAAATGATAGGGGTAAAGATGTCTGATCGCAGGAGTCCCGCTGCTGGGCCCCCTGCGATCTCCTGCAGCACCCAGTGTTCTAAGAAGACCTTGACTTCCTGCGGCAGAAGTCGTGACATCACACCACTCCCCTTCCATTCATGTCTACGGAATGGGACGTGGTGTCTGACAAGCCCCCTCCCATATAATTGAATGGAGGGGACGTGGCGTGACATCAGGAGGGGTCTTGGCTGTGATGTCACTATCACGGCCTCCGGTTCCTAGCATTCTGAACAAAATGTCCAGAATCAGAGTATCTCTTTAAATCTTTCCCACATAATTTGTGTCTTTATTTCTCAACATGTTTCTTACGACCCTGATGACTATTTGCTGTTCAATAGGCATTCAGGTTTATACAAGTTGAAATTGGAAAATATGTACAAAAATTATGATATGGTCAAAATACTCCCCTGCCTAATAATAAACACAGTGTATATGCACACTCACACTATATGCACACTCACACTATATGCACACTCACAATTACCTTCTAGTATACATCTATCAGGCAGGTGCACCCAGCCCCTCCCCCCAGCACCCCTGCTGGTTACTAGTATATGTAATACACATCCTGGCTTGGCGCTGAGCACAGTCACAGTGAAATACTTTACAGCATCAAGCCAAGATGGCGGACATCACCTCATCATCAGGAATGTCCACTGGGATGGTGGAGACATACGCAGCAGTCCTTCCATCCAGCAGGTATATTTCATGTCCATATCCCAACTATATTCTACATCCATATTATAAATGCACAATGTGTGTTATCTCCTATAACCGGGTCACATGATCATCCATATTTAGTTAATGTTTTGGCTAAATGGGGGAAAATACAGAAGAAAAGAGGCAGGACAGAGAGATGAAAGAATTCTACACAAAATTACTGCAGCCGGTGACTGAGTAGAATTTGTAATTGTTCTCTACATTTAGTGGTTACTACTCACCTGAGAGGTTACCTGTAGGGATGTTCTCCTTATACTGCTCATCACTGCTCACATCTGTCTCTTCTTCTTTCTTTATGTTTATAGTATTAATATAGATCTGATCTTTCCCTGTAGGAATGTCCTCCTTATACTGCTCATTACACGTCACATCTGTCTCTTCTTCTTCCTTTATGTCTGTAGTATTAATATAGATCCAATGTTTTCCTGTAGGAATATCCTCCTTATACTGCACATCATCGCTCACATCTGTCTCTTCTTCTTCCTTTATGTCTGTAGTATTAATATAGATCCGATCTTTTCCTGTAGGAATGGTCTCCTTATACTGCTCATGACTGCTCACATCTGTCTCTTCTTCTTCCTTTATGTCTGTAGTATTAATATAGATCCGATCTTTTCCTGTAGGAATGTCCTCCTTATACTGCTCATCACCGCTCACATCTGTCTCTTCTTCTTCCTTTATGTCTGTAGTATTAATATAGATCCGATCTTTTCCTGTAGGAATGTCCTCCTTATACTGCTCATCACCGCTCACATCTGTCTCTTCTTCTTTCTTTATGTCTATAGTATTAATATAGATCTGTTCTTTCCCTGTAGGAATGTACTGGTCATCAAGAGGACGGGGACACCTCTCTGGTGCTGTTCTCTTACTGGATCTGACTGTAGGGAACACATACAGAGACTGAATTCATTCTTTACATACAAATAATGAGGTGACGTGTGTATATAGTCATGTCTATTACCTGGTGATGTGAGGGGCTGCTGATCCTCCATCATCACCTGATCCTTGTACTGATCCTTGTGTCCTTCTACATACTCCCACTCCTCCATGGAGAAATAGACCGCCACGTCCTGACACCTTATAGGAACCTGACACATAATGATACAGTCATCACCCCGACCCCTCCAGTGGTGTTACTGTATAATTTCCCAGCATTCCCAGCAGTGTCACCTCTCCAGTCATCACCAGACCCCTCCATTACTGTATAATGTCCCAGCATTCCCAGCAGTGTCACCTCTCCAGTCATCACCAGACCCCTCCATTACTGTATAATGTCCCAGCAGTGTCACCTCTCCAGTCATCACCAGACCCCTCCATTACTGTATAATGTCCCATCATTCCCAGCAGTGTCACCTCTCCAGTCATCACCAGACCCCTCCATTACTGTATAATGTCCCAGCAGTGTCACCTCTCCAGTCATCACCAGACCCCTCCATTACTGTATAATGTCCCAGCAGTGTCACCTCTCCAGTCATCACCAGACCCCTCCATTACTGTATAATGTCCTAGCAGTGTCACCTCTCCAGTCATCACCAGACCCCTCCATTACTGTATAATGTCCCAGCAGTGTCACCTCTCCAGTTATCACCAGACCCCTCCATTACTGTATAATGTCCTAGCAGTGTCACCTCTCCAGTCATCACCAGACCCCTCCATTACTGTATAATGTCCCAGCATTCCCAGCAGTGTCACCTCTCCAGTCATCACCAGACCCCTCCATTACTGTATAATGTCCCAGCAGTGTCACCTCTCCAGTCATCACCAGACCCCTCCATTACTGTATAATGTCCCAGCAGTGTCACCTCTCCAGTCATCACCAGACCCCTCCATTACTGTATAATGTCCCAGCATTCCCAGCAGTGTCACCTCTCCAGTCATCACCAGAACCTTCCATTACTGTATAATGTCCCAGCAGTGTCACCTCTCATCACCAGACCCCTCCATTACTGTATAATGTCCCAGCAGTGTCACCTCTCCAGTCATCATCAGACCCCTCCATTACTGTATAATGTCCCAGCAGTGTCACCTCTCCAGTCATCACCAGATTATGATCCTGTCGGTCATCTTGTTCCTGTCTCTCTCCATGGTTGATGGGTCATCCAGGAGAATTCTCTTATATAGAAGATATCAGCAGAGGATCCTGGATTGGAGAAACCTGAAGGGAAGAAGAGGAGACGATGGGAAATGGCGGCTGCTAATGGAAACAACAACAGACGGAGAAAGAGAAAAAAAGAGACAAATACACAGAAAGTTCTGGATCTTGTGATCTTCTTCCTTAAGTCATAAAACCTTGTGGATCTGAAGGGGTTAATAGTAATGTCCCCTCCCCCAGCGCTCCTGATGTCACCACAACCGTATATACCTCCACCTGCAGACTGTACTGGAGCCGTGTACTTACAGGACCTGCGATGATGTCACCGTCATGTGATCAGTCACATGGAGGAGGAGGAGTCACATGATCAGGGGCTGCTGCTCTAGGCTCATCTGCTCAGTGTATGCAGGACTCTGCTGTGCTGGTTGTGATCGCTGCTGGATGAGCTGAAGTTATGTGTATGCAGCAGAGCTGTGTGTGTGTGATGTGCGTGGTGCAGAGCTGTGTATGTGTGTGTTATATATGTCTGCAGCAGAGCTGTGTGTAATGTGCATGTAGCTGAGCTGTATGTGTACACAGTAGAGCTGTATATGTGTAATGTACATGTAGCTGAGCTGTATGTGTACACAGTAGAGCTGTATATGTGTAATGTGCATGTAGCTGAGCTGTATGTGTACACAGTAGAGCTGTATATGTGTAATGTACATGTAGCTGAGCTGTATGTGTACACAGTAGAGCTGTATATGTGTAATGTGCATGTAGCTGAGCTGTATGTGTACACAGTAGAGGTGTATATGTGTAATGTACATGTAGCTGAGCTGTATGTGTACACAGTAGAGCTGTATATGTGTAATGTGCATGTAGCTGAGCTGTATGTGTACACAGTAGAGCTGTATATGTGTAATGTGCATGTAGCTGAGCTGTATGTGTACACAGTAGAGCTGTATATGTGTAATGTGCATGTAGCTGAGCTGTATGTGTACACAGTAGAGCTGTATATGTGTAATGTGCATGTAGCTGAGCTGTATGTGTACACAGTAGAGCTGTATATGTGTAATGTACATGTAGCTGAGCTGGATGTGTACACAGTAGAGCTGTATATGTGTAATGTACATGTAGCTGAGCTGGATGTGTACACAGTAGAGCTGTATATGTGTAATGTACATGTAGCTGAGCTGTATGTGTACACAGTAGAGCTGTATATGTGTAATGTGCATGTAGCTGAGCTGTATGTGTACACAGTAGAGCTGTATATGTGTAATGTACATGTAGCTGAGCTGTATGTGTACACAGTAGTGCTGTATATGTGTAATGTGCATGTAGCTGAGCTGTATATGTGTAATGTACATGTAGCTGAGCTGTATGTGTACACAGTAGAGTTGTGTGTAATGTGCATGTAGCTGAGCTGTATGTGTACACAGTAGTGCTGTATATGTGTAATGTACATGTAGCTGAGCTGTATGTGTACACAGTAGAGCTGTATATGTGTAATGTACATGTAGCTGAGCTGTATGTGTACACAGTAGAGCTGTATATGTGTAATGTGCATGTAGCTGAGCTGTATGTGTACACAGTAGAGCTGTATATGTGTAATGTACATGTAGCTGAGCTGTATGTGTACACAGTAGAGCTGTATATGTGTATTGTACATGTAGCTGAGCTGTATGTGTACACAGTAGAGCTGTATATGTGTAATGTACATGTAGCTGAGCTGTATGTGTACACAGTAGAGCTGTATATGTGTAATGTGCATGTAGCTGAGCTGTATGTGTACACAGTAGTGCTGTATATGTGTAATGTACATGTAGCTGAGCTGTATGTGTACACAGTAGAGCTGTATATGTGTAATGTACATGTAGCTGAGCTGTATGTGTACACAGTAGAGCTGTATATGTGTAATGTACATGTAGCTGAGCTGTATGTGTACACAGTAGAGCTGTATATGTGTAATGTGCATGTAGCTGAGCTGTATGTGTACACGGTAGAGCTGTATATGTGTAATGTGCATGTAGCTGAGCTGTATGTGTACACGGTAGAGTTGTATATGTGTAATGTACATGTAGCTGAGCTGTATGTGTACACGGTAGAGTTGTATATGTGTAATGTACATGTAGCTGAGCTGTATATGTGTACACAGTAGAGCTGTATATGTGTAATGTACATGTAGCTGAGCTGTATGTGTATAGAGTAGAGCTGTATATGTGTAATGTACATGTAGCTGAGCTGTATGTGTACACAGTAGAGCTGTATATGTGTAATGTGCATGTAGCTGAGCTGTATGTGTACACAGTAGTGCTGTATATGTGTAATGTACATGTAGCTGAGCTGTATGTGTACACAGTAGAGCTGTATATGTGTAATGTACATGTAGCTGAGCTGTATGTGTACACAGTAGAGCTGTATATGTGTAATGTGCATGTAGTTGAGCTGTATGAGTACACAGTAGAGCTGTATATGTGTAATGTACATGTAGCTGAGCTGTACGTGTACACAGTAGAGCTGTATATGTGTAATGTACATGTAGCTGAGCTGTATGTGTACACAGTAGTGCTGTATATGTGTAATGTGCATGTAGCTGAGCTGTATGTGTACACAGTAGTGCTGTATATGTGTAATGTAGCTGAGCTGTATGTGTACACAGTAGAGCTGTATATGTGTAATGTGCATGTAGCTGAGCTGTATGTGTACACAGTAGTGCTGTATATGTGTAATGTACATGTAGCTGAGCTGTATGTGTACACAGTAGAGCTGTATATGTGTAATGTACATGTAGCTGAGCTGTATGTGTACACAGTAGAGCTGTATATGTGTAATGTGCATGTAGTTGAGCTGTATGAGTACACAGTAGAGCTGTATATGTGTAATGTACATGTAGCTGAGCTGTACGTGTACACAGTAGAGCTGTATATGTGTAATGTACATGTAGCTGAGCTGTATGTGTACACAGTAGAGCTGTATATGTGTAATGTACATGTAGCTGAGCTGTATGTGTACACAGTAGAGCTGTATATGTGTAATGTACATGTAGCTGAGCTGTATGTGTACACAGTAGAGCTGTATATGTGTAATGTACATGTAGCTGAGCTGTATGTGTACACAGTAGAGCTGTATATGTGTAATGTACATGTAGCTGAGCTGTATGTGTACACAGTAGAGCTGTATATGTGTAATGTACATGTAGCTGAGCTGTACGTGTACACAGTAGAGCTGTATATGTGTAATGTACATGTAGCTGAGCTGTATGTGTACACAGTAGAGCTGTATATGTGTAATGTGCATGTAGTTGAGCTGTATGTGTATACAGTAGAGCTGTATATGTGTAGATTATGTATAACTCCCTATATACATATATACAGACATACGGTAGATATTATCGCACTATATCACACTGTCCGCTCTTTGTGCACTGATACTATATCACAGTTATTGGGGGTCTCTTAGATGACACCATAAGAAGTGCTGGATGATGTGCGGCATTTCCTTCCTGGGAGAAGACTGGATGTCCCACAAGCCAAGGACGTCCATCACCACAAGAGTAGTAGAGATGAGGAGGAGATGAACGCTGCCACCAAGGGTTCTGTAGTTTTACCTATGTGCAGTAGGAGGCGCTGATCACATTATCACCAGTATCCCTTCCCGGCCTTTTGTCTTAGATGAAGTCTAGTACCTTCCTGTTAGTTGGCGGTGTGGGAGACATCAAGGCAGGATGGAGAACCACACAGAGTGGTGCAGGTGTACCAGGGTCAGCTGTATGTCCGGGCTGCAGACCCCGAGGCGACCTGCACTCTCTAGATCTCGCCCTAAGGTTCGGGTAGGGTAAGAGCCGAGGTGTAGAAGTGCCCTAGGAGTGGTGACCCCAGGGTGCCGGAACTCACTTGGGAATAGTGACCCCACCTGACTGATGGCGCGCAGCACGCACTTTATCCCTCACTCTTCTGGGCACTCACCCTTAGTATCCCGGCCTTCCAGCTAGGATCGGAGAATTTTTATAGAACCGGTCGATGTCCCCGCAGTATTACACTGTGCACATCCACTTATTTTTTATTTATATGTTTTGTCACTGCGTCCACGTTTGTGTTCTTTTAAATGTCACTAGGATTTGTCAGGGTGCGGTGCCCTTCTGGGTGTCCCTCCTGCCAGTCTAAGGTATGTGTGACCAGCAGGTTCCTCACCTCTTTGCCATGCCCCGTGGCATTCCTGCTTCGGTAGGAAGGTCAAACCGGTTTTACTGGCTCCTTGGTGGCAACCTGGTTAACGCCTAGTTGTTTGCCAGGAACACTTTTCGGTCCCCGAGTAGCTTCGGCGAAAGGGGACATTGTACCTGGAACCTTGCCAGGCGGGGAACGGACCGGGATACCTACTGAAATCATTCAGAAGGCATCCTGGCAAATTGTCGAGGGACATTGTCGAAACACCTGCCAACCCACACACACACACACATATCAGCGATCGACGAAGATCACCGGTCAATTCAGACCGGCGTTCTGCGGCAATCCCAGGTCATTCGGGCCACCAATCATCCTCTGTACTGTCCTGGGAGGTGGCAGAGTTTTTTTCCCCAAAACAATTGGGTCAACAGCATTGGGGGGTTTCAAGTTGCCTCAAATGTGCAGCGCTCTCTCCCCACCTGAGCGGGTTGCGCATTTGAGGTAACAGAATAGGGACGGCCCCACACATCCCCTTCCCAGAATGATGATTCAGAGTATAGGGTTTGGGGCGGGCATCATTTTTACTTTCGTATATACTCTGGGTCATCATTCTGGGAAAATAATTGGCATATCAGTAGTAAAATAGCAATTTTTATTTTCCCCAAACTACACTTTATCCATTCGTGGAAAATAAATTTAGGAAACACCTGTGCGTTCAAAATATCCTCTTTACCCCTATACCTGTTCATCAGGGTGGGTACTTTCTGTAATGGTGTCACATGTGGGTGTTTCATTTTTGTATTTTCCTGTATGTAACCGTCAGCTACTGATATGCCATAGGCCTCAAATACAAACAGACCTCTATGACTTCTGAGCCTTGTTGTGCTCCCGCCCAGCACGTTACCCCATATGTGGATGTATTGCCATAGTCAGGGGAAAAAGCCCTCCAAAATTTGTAACCCAATTTCTCCCATTACCCCTTGTGAAAATGTAAAAAATTTGGTAACCCCAGCATTTTAGTAAAAAAATAAATAACATTTTTCAATTTAAGGCCCACTGTTCAAAAAACCTGTGAGGTGTAAGTACTCACTGTACCCCTTGTTACCTTCCTTGAGGGGTGTAGTTAAAAAATTGTGGCACTTTGCTTTTTTGCACTTTGCAGTGCAAATCACCACTTTAGGCCTCAAATCTCATCGGTGCTGTCTCACTCCTAAACCCTGTTTTACACCCGCATAGTGCTTTCCCGCCATATATGGGGTATTTCCTTATTCTGGAGAAATTGGGCTACAAATTTTAGAGTTTTTTTTCTCCTACAACATTAATAATTTTGGTTAATACCAGCAATTCAGTGTTAAAAATCAAATGTTTTACTTTTACGGCCCACTGTTGAAAAAACATGTGAGGTGTAAGTACTCACTATAACCCTTGTTACATTCCTTGAGTGGTTTACTTTCCAAAATGTGTCACATGTGGGGGGTTTCTGTTGTTCTTGCACAATGGGGGCTTTGTAAACACACATGGCCCCTGACTTTAATTCCAACAAACTTTTCACTCCAAAATCCCAATGCGCTCCTATTCTGAGCATTGTAGTGCGCCCGTAGAGCACTTTACATCCACATATGGGGTATTTTCTTTCTTAGGGGAAAAGGCCCCAAAAATGTGTAGTGAAATTTCACCTATTACCCCATGGGAAAATGAATAATTTGGGGTAAGACTATCAATATAGTGTGAAAAATCTAACTTTTCACTTTTACGGCCCAAAAAAACTGAGGTGTAAGTACTCACTGTAACCCTTGTTACCTTTCTGGAGGGGTGTAGTTGTCAGGTGGGGGGGGGGGGGGTTCTGCTGTTCTGGCACCATGGGAGGTTTGTAAATGCACATGGCCCCGACTTCTATTCCAGCAAAATTCTCTTTCCAAAATTCCAGTGGCGCTCATTCTGTTCTGAGACTTGTAGTGTGCCAGCAGAGCACTTTACGTCCACATATGGGGCATTTTCTTTATCTGGAGAAATTGGGTTTCAAATTTTTGGGCCCATTTTCTCCTATTACACCATGTGAAAATAAAAAATTTGGAGTAACACCATCATTTTAGTGTTAAAAGTAAAAATTCTTCACTTTTATGGCCCACTGTTCAAAAAACCTGTGAACTGTAAGTACTCACTGTAACCCTTGTTTCTTCTATTCTTTCCATTTTCTCCTATTACAACATGTGAAAATGAAAAATTTGGAGTAACACCATCATTTTAGTGGTAAAAATAAAATTTTTCATTTTCTTGTCCAAGTTTAATGCAAACCCGTCAAACACCTGTGAGGTGCTAAGGCTCATTGTACCCCTTGTTACGTTTCTTGAGGGGTGTTTTTTTTTTTTTTGTTTGTTTGCTTGCTGTTTTGGCACCCTGGGGACTTGCTAAATGCAACATACCCCCAAATAATCATTTCAGCAAAATTCTCTTTCAAAAGGCCAAATTTTGATCCTTCTCTTCTGAGCATTGTAGTGCGCCAGCAGAGCACTTTACATCCACATATGGGGTATCTCCATACTCAGAAGAAATGGGGTTTTAAGTTTTGGTGGGCATTTTGTCCTATTACCCATTGTGAAAAATAACAATTTGGGTTAACACCAGCATTTTAGTGTTAAAAATCTAATTTTCCATTTTAACATCCAACTTCAACGCAAAGTCGTCAAACACCTGTGAGGTGTTAAGGCTCACTGAACCCCTTGTTACGTTCCTTGAGGGGTGTAGTTTCCAGTAGTATGCCATGTGTTTTTTTTTTTTTTTTTTTTTTTTTTTTTGCTGTTCTGGCACCATGGGGGCTTCCTAAATGCAACATGGCCCCGACAAACCATGACAGCAAAATCCCACAGTGTCTCTTTCCCTCTTGCGCCATGTTGTGCGCCCGCAGAGCACTTTATGTTAACATGTGAGGTATTTCCATACTTGAGAGAAATTGGGCTACAATTTGTGGGGGGCTTTTTCTCCTTATACCACTTTTAAAAATGAAAAAAAATGGGTCTACAAGAACATGTTAGTGTAAAAAATTAAGATTTAGATTTGTTTTCCTCCACTTTGCTGCTATTCCTGTGAGACACCTAAAGGGTTACCAAAATTTCTGAATGTCATTTTGGATACTTTGAGGGGTGCAGTTTCTAAAATGGGGTCATTTATGGGGTATTTCTAACAGAAAAGCCCATCAAATCCACTTCAAACTTAACTGGTCCCTGAAAAAATGCATTTTTTGTGAAAATTTTGAAAATTGCTGCTATACTCTGATGTCTTCAAAAAGTAAAAACAAGTCAACTTTATGATGCAAATATAAAGTAGACATATTTTATATGTGAATCAATATATAATTTTTTTGGAATATCCATTTTCCTTACAAGTGGAGAGTTTCAAAGTTAGAAAAATGATAAATTTTCATGAAATTTGGGGATTTTTCACCAAGAAATGATGCAAGTAATGACGAATATTTACCACTATGTTAAAGTAGAATATGTCAAGAAAAAACTATTTTAGAATAAAAGGTAAAAGCATCTCAGAGTTATTAATGCTTAAAGTGACAGTGGTCATATTGCAAAAAAAGGGCTCAGTCCTTAACCCCTTAAGGACTTAGCCCTTTTTCACCTTAAGGACTCGGACGTTTTTTGCAATTCTGACCACTGTCACTTTAAACATTAATAACTCTGGAATGCTTTTAGTTATCATTCTGATTCCGAGATTGTTTTTTTCGTGACATATTCTACTTTAACATAGTGGTAAAAAATTTTGGGAAATTGTATCCTTTCTTGGTGAAAAATCCCCAAATTTCATGAAAAAAAAGAAAATTTAGCATTTTTCTAACTTTGAAGCTCTCTGCTTGTAAGGGAAATGGATATTCAAAATAAAAAAATTTTGGGTTCACATATACAATATGTCTACTTTATGTTTCCATCATAAAATTGATGAGTTTTTACTTTTGGAAGACATCAGAGGGCTTCAGAGTTCAGCAGCAATTTTCAAATTTTTCACAAAATTTTCAAACTCCCTATTTTTCAGGGACCAGTTCAGTTTTGTAGTGGATTTGAAGGGTCTTCATATTAGAAATACCCCACAAATGACCCCATTATAAAAACTGCACCCCCCAAAGTATTCAAAATGACATTCAGTAAGTGTTTTAACCCTTTAGGTGTTTCACAGGAATAGCAGCAAAGTGAAGGAGAAAATTCAAAATCTTCATTTTTTACACTCGCATGTTCTTGTAGACCCAATTTTTGAATTTTTGCAAGGGGTAAAAAGGAGAAATTTTTTACTTGTATTTGAAACCCAATTTCTCTCGAGTAAGGACATACCTCATATGTCTATGTTAATTGTTCAGCGGGCGCAGTAGAGGGCTCAGAAGGGAAGGAGCGACAAATGGTTTTTGGGGGGCATGTCACCCAGGAAGCCCCTATGGTGCCAGGACAGCAAAAAAAAACACATGGCATACAATTTTGGAAACTAGACCCCTCAGGGAACGTAACAAGGGGTAACGTGAACCTTAATACCCCACAGGTGATTCACGACTTTTGCATATGTAAAAAAAAAATTTTTTACCTAAAATGCTTGGTTTCCCAAAAATTTTACATTTTTAAAAAGGGTAAAAGCAGAAAATACCCCCCAAAATTTGTAACACAATTTCTCCCGAGTACGGCGATACCCCATATATGACCCTAAACTGTTGCCTTGAAATACGACAGGGCTCCAAAGTGAGAGCGCCATGCGCATTTGAGGCCTAAATTAGGGATTTGCATAGGGGTGGACATAGGGGTATTCTACGCCAGTGATTCCCAAACAGGGGGCCTCCAGCTGTTGTAAAACTCCCAGCATGCTTGGACAGTCAGTGGCTGTCTGGCAATACTGGGAGTAGTTGTTTTGCAACAGCTGGAGGCTCCGTTTTGGAAACAGTGGCGTACCAGACGTTTTTTATTGGGGAGGGGGGCTGTGTAGGGGTATGTGTATATGTAGTATTATTTACTTTTTATTTTATTGTGTGTTAGTGTAGTGTTTTTAGGGTACAGTCGCACGGTTCACAGTAGTTTCTCGCTGGCAGTTTGAGCTGCGGCAGAAAATTTGCCGCAGCTCAAACTTGCAGCCGGATACTGACTGTAAACCTCCGCCCATGTGAGTGTACCCTGTACGTTCACATTAGGGGGGGGAAATACCTCCAGCTGTTGCAAAACTACAACTCCCAGCATGTACGGTCTATCAGTGCATGCTGGGAGTTGTAGTTTTGCAACAGCTGGAGGCACACTGGTTGTGAAACACCGAGTTTGGTAACAAACTCAGTGTTTTGCAACCAGTGTGCCTTCAGCTGTTGCAAAACTACAACTCCCAGCATGCACTGATAGACCGTACATGCTGGGAGTTGTAGTTATGCAACAGCTGGAGGCATACTACTTTGGCTGGGGATTGTAGTTATGCAACAACTGGAGACACACTGGTTTGCTACTTAACTCAGTGTTTCACAACCAGTGTGCCTTCAGCTGTTGCAAAACTACAACTCTCAGCAGTCACAGACAGCCAACGGGCATGCTGGGAGTTATAGTTATGCAACCAGCAGATGCACCACTACAACTCCCAGCATGCACTTTAGCTGATTGTGCAAGCTGGGAGTTGTAGTTATACAACAGCTGAAGGTACACTTTTCCATAGAAAAAATGTGCCTCCAGCTGTTGCAAAACTATAAGTCCCAGCATGCCCATGCCCTTTTTGCATGCTGGGAGCTGTTGCTAAGCAACAGCAGGAGGCTGTCACTCATCTCCAACTGCTGCTCTGGCACCACAGGTCAGTCCCTCGCCACCGCCACTCCTGGGGCCCCGATCCCAACAGGGATGCAGGGGATCGGGGTCCCCAGCTGCCGGGGTCAACTTCCCACACCCGCTCACGTCCTCCGGAAGAGGGGCGGAGCAGGTGCGGGAGTGACACCCGCAGCAGGTGCCCTGATTGGTCGGCCGGTAAACCGGACGACGAATCAGGGCGATCGTGAGGTGACACCAGTGCCACCTCACCCCTGCTGTCTATGGCTGTTCGGGGCCGTCAGAGACGGCCCCGATCAGCCAGTAATTCCGGGTCACTGGAGACCCGATTGACCCGGAATCCACCGCAGATCGCTGGGCTGAATTGTCATCATGACCCCCCTGGGCGATATGCCGCGATGCCTGCTGAACGATTTCAGCAGGCATCGGGCACTGGCTCCCCTCCAGATGGCTGTGGTAAGCCGGGAAAGCTCATGAGGTTCTCATAAGTCATGAGTCCTTAAGGACTCGGAAATGAAGACGTATGAGAACGTCATGAGTCCTTAAGGGGTTAAGGTGAAAATGGTCTGAGTCCTTAAGGGGTTAAAAAATATAAAATATATCAGTATGTGTCCCTCCAGGCTAGTTCGCTCCAATGTTCTGACAAAAGTAAGTGCTGTGCAGGGAGCGGGCGAGTTCAGAACAACAAAGAGGAGCAAGGAAGGTAAGTATAGGAGTTTATTCTGTATTACTACAGCCACAGTATACATAGCCATAAGAGGTAACCCCTAGAATCCCCCTTTAATTATCAGTTCCAGACCCTCTCAGTATATGTCTAGATTAGTGCTATTTCTCACAGATTCCTATAGAGCCATGGTCCTGGATCATAGGTGACTATGTGTTATCTCATTATGGATATCCAGTAGAAGTTTAATATGAAGACAAAAATCTCGCTTCATCCCCTTATTTACCATAGTAGCTGAACTTAGGGTGGCATCTGCTCACCAAGCTTATAACCATTGTCACATGCTAACCTGGCAATGGCGATAACAATAGCAAAAGGGATGAGGAACACATGGTGCTTTAGCACTTAATGAAAGAAGGATGTATACTGGGGCAGTGAGATGACATCAGGGTAGCCCAGAATACCTCGTAACTATCACATGACCCCAGGTTTTTCAATCCTTACTCGCATTCATGTGTCATACAGCTCCCAGGCCAATAGGGCACAGCTCAGGGGTGGGTTTAAGAGGCTAATAAAGCCCCATATACTGCGCTGCAGCTGCCAATTTAAAGAGAAAGATAGAGAGCAAGGACTACTGATCCCAGAAAGCCTTTACCAAATTCTATAAAGACAAAAGGAAGCTTAGTAAGAAATTAACCATTGGGCTGACCTAAGACAATGACGTCCTGTCACCTGCAGTGCTGTGTCCAGTTGGTGCACTGCAAATCCCAGCCAGCAGTGAACACGCCCATAAAAGCTATCACATCACAAATACCTAGAAAACTGAGCAAAGCATGTGTGCTGACCTGTATTTTACCATAAATACGTATTATAAGTATTGTAAATGCGGCATAGCCATCTAAAGCTCAGATACGTGTATTTTCTGGGTTTAATCAAACATAGAGTATTTCTACCTGGGTTTAGCCCTACCAGGACCAAGAGCGTACAGGTACACCTTTGAGCCCTGGTGCTTAAGAACCAAGGGCGTACATGTACGCCCTTGTCCTGTTAACGGGGTTTAAACCGTTGTCACAAGTGGTGAACAGGTTAAACCCATTGGGTCCCGGTTGCTAAAGTTATAGGGGTCAGAAGATGACAATTTTAAACATACTAATTTTGGTACATGTAGTTAGTATTTATTTAAAGTAGTAAAATAAAACCTACATAAATTGGGTATCCTTGTAACCGTATGGACCTACAGAATAAAGATCAGGTGTTACTTTTACCAAAAAGTGTACTGCGTAGAAAGGAAGCCCCCCAAAAGTTACAAATTAGTTTTTTTCAATTTCACCCCACAAATATATATATATTTTTTGTTTTACAGTAGATTTTGATGCAGTAGAAGCCTATGGGAGAGGGGACGTGGTGGCTGCAACACACCCTCCGATAGTCTTGCTTTGAGAGGGCGGAGCATGACGTCACACAGGTTAGAGCCGTGATGTCACGATACTCCGGCTCCGTGATCGTGATTCATCAGACCCAGAGCGATGTTTTCTCCGGAGACTGATTCTAACGGGGTGCAGCGTGAAAGATCACGGGGGTCCCCAGCGGCGGGACCCCCGCGATCAGGAATCTTATCCCCTATCCTTTGCATAGAGAATAAGATGTCTTAGGGCTGGAGTACCCCTTTTAAAAGGATTTATTACCCATAACGCATCATTTCGCGGTATTCCGCTTCATCAGGCATATTGGGAACAAGGGAGGTCAGTGGTATTTATATGACACCATTAACCCTTACATAGACATACAAAAGTATATAGACAATACAAAAAAGCATATAAATACAAAAATGTTAAAATACATGAAATCCACAGCGTTTCAACATCGATACAGCACAAGAACCGTCACATGCTAACGTGCGTTTTCAATGGTCTCATTTAAACCGCTCGGAAAGAGTGTTTCAAGTGTAAATATCCAAAAAGATTCTCTATTGATCAATTTTTTGAATCTATTAGGTACATAAGAAGGTGTAGTTTTAATGATAAATACATATAAAAGTTTAAGTGATAAATGGCGGGACACGCTGTGTAGCATGTAACGGTTTTTCACACTTGACCTGTGCTTATTGATGCGGGACCGTGCCGTCTGAACGGTGCGGCCCACGTATTGAAGACTGCATACATACTGTCAAAGTTACTAAAAACATTAATAGAATAAAACATTTTTGGGAAATATTGGAAATAAAAGAATAGTTAGCACACCCGATTATAGAGCTACATTTACACCTAGTTTTGTTGCATGGGAAGGTTCCCTTCTTGACGGCACTTCTTGTATCAGTTGTGTTACTCAAACTGTCATTTTTTAACCCCTTAAGGACATAGAATTTTTAAGTTTTTGCACTTTCCTTTTTTCCTCCTTACATTTTAATGATAACCCTTTAAATTTTCCACCTAAAAATCCATATGATGGCTTATTTTTTGTGCCACCAATTCTACTTTGTAATGACGTCAGTCATTTTACCCAAAAATCCACAGCGAAACGGAAAATAAAAATCATTGTGCGACAAAATAAAAAGGAAAAATGACATTTTGTAAATTTTGGGGGCTTCCGTTTCTACGCAGTACATCTTTTGGTAAAAATGACACCTTATCATTATTCTGTAGGTCCATACGATTAAAATGATCCCCTACTTATATAGGTTTGATTTTGTCGTACTTCTGGAAAAAATCATAACTACATGCAGGAAAATGTATACGTTTAAAATTGTCATCTTCTGACCCCTATAACTTTTTTATTTTCGTGTACGGGACAGTATGAGGGCTAATTTTTTGCGCTGTGATCTGAAGTTTTTAATTGTACCATTTTTTTTTATTGATCTGACTTTTTGATCGCTTTTTATTCATTTTTTTCCTGATGTAAAAAAATTACCAAAAGTACGCTGTTTTGTACTTTGGAATTTTTTTTGCGCGTACGCCATCAACACTGCATACACTGATCTCTTATACTGATCATTGTTATCCCATAGGAGACTATAACACTGCACACACTAATCTTTTACATTGATCAATGGTTTCTCATAGGAAACCATTGATCAATGATTCCACCGCTTGACTGCTCATGCCTGGATCTCAGGAACTGTGCAGTCATTTGGCGATTGGACACCAGGAGACAGGTAAGGGGACCCTCTTCGCGTCCTACAGCTATTCGGGATAGACTTGCATAGCGGGGGCGGGGCATGACGTCACACGGGGGCGGAGTCGTGGTCAGCACCCGGTAGTTTGTGAGCTGGCAGCACGGCGTGCAGCTCAAAGAGGTGGGTGCCGAATGCAAGATTGCAGGGGTCCCCAGTGGCGGGATCCCTGCGGTCAGACATCTTATCCCCTATCCGGAGTACCCCTTTAAACAAAAACACATTGGGCCTCATTTACTAAACGTTTCCCGATCTAGTTTAGTCTGCTTTTTTTCTTTGTTTTTAGGCGCAGTATGTCTGAGACATGTCGCAGACATCTTGCGCCATCCTGCACCCTTATTTTGCACCTTGCCCAACTTTTCCGCTACAAAACCCGAAAAAGGGGCGTGATTTTCCATTTTTCCCGAAACCCGACATATTTACTATCCAAGCCCACCAAAACTCGTCGGGTTTATACGTCGAAAAATCGACCAGCTAAAAGCAGGTCAGTTTTACATTACACAGACTGCTCACATGGGGAATTAAAGGGGTACTCCGGCCCCAAGACATCTTATCCCCTATCCAAAGGTCTAAGGAAATGGATACGTTCATTTTGCTGAGGTCTTGTTATAACAGAAAGAAGCGATCTAAATTTTGCAATGGGAAACTGGCAAACTTTTCCTATAGACATGTTTTGACAATCTCCCTCATTGTTCATGCTGCGTAAAAAATGGTGGAAATCGTTTCCCATGCGTTCCTGCAGGACTTGAGTCCTCAACAGGCGTGACAATAATCTTAAAGGGGTACTCCGCTGAAAAACATTATTATTATATTTTTTTTGTAATCAACTGGAGCCAGAAAGTTAAACAGATTTGTAAATTACTTCTATTTAAAAAAAATCTTAATCCTTCCAGTACTTATTAGCTGCTGAATTCTACAGAGGAAATTATTTTCTTGTTGGAACGCAGTGCTCTCTGCTGACATCACAAGCACAGTGCTCGCTGCTGACATCTCTGTCCATTTTAAGAACTGTCCAGAGTAGGAGAAAATCCCCATAGCAAACATATGCTGCTCTGGACAGTTCCTAAAATGGACAGAGGTGTCAGCAGAGAGCACTGTGCTCGTGATGTCAGCAGAGAGTTCTGTGTTCATGATGTCAGCAGAGAGTTCTGTGTTCCAAAAAGAAAAGAATTTCCTCTGTAGTATTTAGCAGCTAATAAGTACTGGAAGGATTAAGATTTTTTAATAGAAGTAATTTACAAATCGGTTTAACTTTCTAGCACCAGTTGATAAAAAAAAAAAAGTTTTCCACCGGAGTACCCCTTTAAAATAGGAGATATGTGAGAACTCCCTTACTCACTCTGCTACACACATCCTACAGCAGTTCGTTGTGAGATAACATGTGATTTACTAAGGCTCTCTCCCCCCCCCTACCCCCCCCCCCCCCCCTCACCTCAGCACTCCCGACTTCATTTCGTTATTTTGGACTTCAGCCAGGCCATTCTGTGCAACAGATAGGGGGATAACGAAACATAACCCAAGACCCTGTTTGAGAAATTACAAAATGAATTGCAGAAGTGATCTGATTATGGTTCCCACCGCCATTTCACTCTACGGCTGCCGGATACGGTTGCGGTGAGCGAAAACCGCCTACTCCCGTATCCCATCCGGATCCTGCACAAACCCCATTAGTTTAAATGATCCGACCCTAGTAAAATGCTGACCCAGTTCAGATCATTTTTGCCCATATACGGTTCTCTAACCGGACCTATAAACGTGGTATACCACGGTTTTATGCCCGTGTGAAAAACGCATACGGGGCAAAAATGAGCCGACTGAAGTCACTGTTTGACTCCGGTCGGATCATTAAAGTAAATGGAGTCATGGGCTGATCCGGCTGGGGTACGGGAGTGCCAGGTTTGCCCCGTATGTAAAAAATGTGGTGTGAATGCAGCCTTACGGGAGTGTGCGTTTTTCGCTCCACACAACTGTATCCGGCAGCCTTACACTACAAACGTAGTGTGAAGCCACTTCAAAGGTACTTCCAGTACTTTTTAGCAGCTGTATGCTACAGAGAAAATTCATTTCTTTTTGAATATTTTTTTTTTTGTCTTGTCCACAGTGCTCTCTGCTGACACCTCTGTCCGTGTCAGGAGCTGTCCAGAGCAGCATAGGTTTGCAATGGGGATTTCCTCCTGCTCTGGACAGTTCCTGATACGGACAGAGGTGTCAGCAGAGAGCACCGTGGACAAGAGAAAAAAGAAATTCAAAAAGAAAAGAATTTCCTCTGTAGCATACAGCTAAAAAGTACAGGAAGGGTAAAGATTTTTTTAATAGAAGTCATTTACAAATCTGTTTAACGTTCTGGCACCAGTTCATATAAAATTTCCATCGGAGTACCCCTTTAATGTCCCAATTAGGTAAATTTTGCCGACATGTTTGTGTTTAAAATAGTTGCTTCAACTTAGATTGTAGCCTTGTGTTAAAAATGATCACACGTCCTAATAGCAAGCAATACGCCTGTACCATTTTCAGCTGCGACCTAGTCTAACTGCGCATGCGCAGACCTAGTAAGTTACGTGCCAGTAAGGGCCAGAGTGCGATCAGACATCTTATCCCCTATCCTTTGGATAGGGGATAAAATGTTTTTGCCCGGAATACACCTTTAAAGGACAACTGCAGCACAATATACACTTATCCCCTATCTACAAGATAGGGGATAAGTGTTTGATCGCGGGGGTCCGACCGCTGGGACCCCCCTCGATCTCCATAACGGGGCACCGCCATTAGCGCTCATAGTGAGCGCTAAGGCGCGTAGCGTCTGCCTCCCCGCCTCTCCCATAGAGATGTATGGAGGGGGCGTGCCGGCCGCAACGTCATACTGCGGCTGGCACGCCCCTTGCACGGGAGAGCCACGGCATAGCACAGGGGGTCTTAGCCGTCAGACCCCCGCGATCAAATACTTATCCCCTATCCTGTGGATAGGGGATAAGTGTTAATTACTCTGAAGATGTCCTTTAAGCCATACAGGGGAGAACATCCTCCCTCACTCTGCTACACGCAGCATAGAGAAGGTCAGTGTGAGATGAGCTATGATTGTCTACTGCTGTGCCCCAAACTCAACCATGGATTTATCTTTATTTAGTCTACGAAATATGGGGGGAGATTTATCAAAACCAGTGCAAAGGAAAAGTTGCCCAGTGTCCCATAGCAACCAATCAGCTCGCTTCTTTCATTTTTAACAAGGCCTCTGCAAAGTGAAAGAAGCGATCTGATTGGTTGCTAAGGGCAACTGGGCAACTTTTCCTTTGCACAGGTTTTGATAAATCTCCCTTATGGTGACTATTTAGGCCAACCTGTCCAGTGGAAAAGTTGGTGAGTTGCCCATAGTAACCAATGAGATCAATGAGCGCAGACAGAACAGACCTGCCGTGGGGGCTGAAGAGGCACCTACTTTTATCAGGTGAGAAGGTAGTTATACTTTACTTTTAGAAAGTAGGGATGTTCCTTATGATATCTACATGTATGGGGAAAGACTCCGCCACAACGCGCAAGGATTCACAGAAGGGTACCTTTCTGTGGATGTGACAAAACTGAGGGGACAGAAATGTATTGATCTTCCACAGAGCCGTCACGCCCCCACCCATAGACTTGCATAGCGGGGGGCGGGCTTTGACATCACACTGGGGCGGAGTTGTGACGTCACGATACTCCGGCCCCGTGGTCGGCACCCGGCAGTTTGTGAGCTCAAAGAGGTGGGTGCCGAATGCAAGATTGCGGGGGTCCCCAGCAGCGGGACCCCCGCGGTCCGGCATTTTATCCTTTTGGATAGGGGATAAGATGTCTTCGGGCCGGAGTACCCCTTTAAAGGGGGTCATTACAGGTGTTTTGACATGTATGGTTTGGACAACATTACTTAGGTCAGGTAATTTGGAATATAGACGTGTTTCTTGACTTTTTGCAAAGCCTGTGTTGCTATTGACAACATCGACTGTCTTTATAAATTTGCCTTTAAAAATAACAAACCTTTGGAATTATTGATCTTAAAGGGGTACGCCGCTGCTCAGCCTTTGGAACAAACTGTTCCGAACTCTGGAGCAGGCAGCTCGTGACATCATAGCCCCGCCCCCTCAATGCAAGTCTATGGGAGGGGGCGTGATGTCTGTCACGCCCCCTCCCATAGACTTGCATTGAGGGGGCGTGGCTATGAGGTAACGAGCTCCCGGGAACAGTTTGCTCCAAATGCTAAGCAGCGGAGTACCCCTTTAAGGCTGTTAGAATACATAAGGGGGAGATGTTTCGATATCTGTCCATAGGCAAAGTTGTTGTGTTTCCCATAGCAACCAATCAGATCACTGCTTTCATTTTTCATAAGCCTTTTCCGAAGAGCAAGAAGTGATCTCATTGGTTGCTATGGGCAACTCACCAACTTTTCCTCTGGACAGGTTGGCCTAAATAGCCACCATATTTTGTAGACTAAAAAAATTAAAGATAAATTCATGGTTGAGTTTGGGGCACAGCAGTAGACAATCATAGCTCATCTCACACTGACCTTCTCTATGTTGTGTGTAGCAGAGGGAGGGAGGATGTTCTCCCCTGTATGGCTTAAAGGGGTATTCCGGGCAAAAACATTTTATCCCCTATCCAAAGGATAGGGTATAAAATGTCTGATCGCTGGGGGCCCACTGCTGGGACCCCCTGCGTTCTCCCTGCAGCACCCGCATTCTATGCAGGTGCTGCATCTCAAGTTTCGGAAACCTCCGGGTTTCCTGGACTGGAAACGTGATGTAATGTCACGCCCCCTCCATTCATGTCTATGGGAGGGAGCGTGATGGCCATCAAGCCCCCTCCCATAGACATGAATGGAGGGGGCGTGGCGTGACGTCACGTCCCCAGTCCCGGAAACCAGGAGGTTTCCAAAACTAGAGACGCAGCCCCGCATAGAATGTGGGTGCTACAGGGAGATCGCAGGGGTCCCAGCAGCGGGACCCTATCTTTTTGATAGGGGATAAAATGTTTTTGCCCGGAATACCCCTTCAAGCTTTTTGGTGGGGTATGAGAGCACTTATCAATTATATTGGTTTGGGGGGGGGGAGGGGGGTGTATTTCATCAGTTTGAACATTGATAAATAAACATGGTATTTTAAAAAATAGACCAGGGCATTTAAAAATTTTTTTGCATTTTTATCAAAATCATTTTCTCGTACCTAATTACAGAAAACCATGAGGAATCATTGTCCTCCAGCAGTGGTGCACCTGATTCACTGATGGAGGAAACAACAATCATTACACCTACTGCGGTATGTTTACAGCTAGTGTATATACTACGACCCCAAGACATCTTATTCCTTATCCGAAGGATAGGGGATAAGATGTCTGATCGCAGGGGGGGTCCCGATGCTGGGGACCCCCACAATCCAGCATGCAGCACGCACCTGTAAGTACTGCCGGAAGTGCTGGAGGCTCTCAGTCTTATGCCTCCCGACCACGGGGATGAAGTATCATGACGTCATGCCCCGTCCCCTCAATGCAAGTCTATGGGAGGGGTCATCACGCCCCCTCCCATAGACTTGCATTGAGGGGGCGGGGCGTGACGTCACAGGCGTCCTCGTGGTTGGGAGGCATAAGACTTGGAGCCTCCAGCGCTTCCGGCAGTACTTACAGGTGGGTGCTGCAGGCTAGATTGTGGGGGTCCCCCGCGTAGCAGATCAGTGTGTGCACTGTAATAGCCACTATAAAAATATATCGTTAATTAAACCGCACGGTCAATGGCGTACGCGCAAAAAAATTTAGCGTATTTAGCGTATTTTGGGTCACTTTTTATATCATAAAAAAATTAAAAAAGCAATCAAAAAGTCCGATCAATACAAAAATGGTACCGATAAAAACTTTAGATCACGGCGCAAAAAATGAGCCCTCATATTGACCCGTTTGCAGAAAAATAAAAAAAGTTATGGGGGTCAGAAGATGACAATTTTAAACCTATAAATTTTCCGGCATGTAGTTATGATTACGACAAAATCAAACCTATATAAGTAGGGAATCATTTTAGCCGTATGGACCTACAGAATAAAGAGAAGGTGTCATTTTTACCGAAATATGCACTGCGTAGAAACGGAAGCCCCCCAAAGTTACAAAAAGTCATTTTTTCTTCAATTTTGTCGCACAATTAATTTTTTTTTCCTGTTTCGCCGTGGATATTTTGATAAAATGACTGATGTCACTGCAAAGTAGAATTGGTGGCGCAAAAAATAAGCCATCATATGGGATTTTAGGTACAAAATTGAAAGAGTTATGATTTTTAGAAGGTGAGGAGGAAAAAATTAAAATGCGAAAAAACGGAAAAACCCTGCGTCCTTAAGGGGTTAATCAAAACTGTCGCCTGAACAGAAGAAAAATGAATATCCTTAGAAAAAGTGTCTTTGATCAGGTGGGAAGGTGACACTACTAAATTCTAATCAACTGTGTAGAATCTTTGAGATAGGAAGGTAATAAAAACAAATCAATATAGTGTGATAAATTACTAATAAGTGACCCCACACCAGAAATAATAGGGCGACCTGGTGGATTAAAGACTTGTGCAATTTTGGTAAATAATAAAAAATCAGTGATCAATCATTTTTAATTAACAAAAAATCTCGTTCCTTTTTGTTCCACAATGATAAATCTAGAGCACTCTTGATTAGTTTTGTGGTGAACCAGGAGAGTTGTAGTGTAGGGGTGTTGCAATGGTAGTACAGGGTCTGGTGGTATTAACCCTTAATTGTCGTGACGCCAGGGTGAGGTTTGCTTAGTATTAAAGGTCCTGCCGCCAACTGTCAGGGATAATAAACGGAATGTCCACAGCAGATTTTAGGAAATAACTGGATAACTTTACTTGAACTTGTATGCAACAGTCTTTACAATTATGTAGTCTCTTTAGAGGTAACCGGGATGCAGGTTCCTCACAGGCTTTGCTGAGACTAGCGGTAATGAGCTTTGTGCAGGCCACTGTGCTACTAATTATAGGATAGTAGTCACACAGGATTTGTAGATAGAGCTTTGTAACTCACGGTTTTAGTGGCTGCTGGTTCTTTCAGGCTTTGGCCTAGATGAATTGAGATTTGTGCTGAAATTGTGTTTGGCTTGAATCCAGAAGATAAGAGAGTGAATTTAATGACTACAGCCCCTTATATATTAAAGGAGTAGTCCAGTAGTGAACAAGTGGTGAACAACTTATCCCCTATCCCCCCCCCCCCCCCCCGCGATCTCCTGTACGGGGCCCTGGCAGCCCGCGCGAAGGGGGCGTGTCGACCCCCGCACGAAGCGGCGGCCGACACGCCCCCTCAATACAACTCTATGGCAGAGCCGGAGCGCTGTCTTCGGCAATCTCCGGCTCTGCCATAGCGATGTATTGAAGGGGCATGTCAGCCGCCGCTTCGTGCGGGGGTCGACACCCGATATCTGGCCGGAGAGCCTGGCCCCCGTACAGAGAGATCGTAGGGGGCCCCACCGGTCGGACCCCCCGCGATCTCAAACTTATCCCCTATCCTTAGGATAGGGGATAAGTTTTTCACCACTGGACTACCCCTTTAAGGAGGCTGGACTAAGCTCATTGGCCAGAAAACCTGTAGGTCCTGAACCCAGTGAACTCTGGGTACACCACATGACCCAGTAAGGTCCTTAAACATCTGTACATTCACACTGTAGATCACATGACCTGGGAAGGTCCTATACATTTATATTACCTATACATTAAATACATATAAACACAATTTATATGAGATGACATGGGGTAAGCCCTGCAGGAGAGCCCTACGGAAATGCCCTTTTCAAAATTGCAACACCGCCCTCCTTGTCAGCGGGGTGGACAATTATTTTAGAATTATTTTGCAAATCTTTAAAGGGGTACTCTGGCCCTAAGACATCTTATAAGATGTCTGACCGCGGGGGTCCCGCTGTTGAGGACCCCCGCAATCTTGCATTCGGCACCCACCTCTCTGAGCTGCACGCCGTGCTGCCAGCTCACAAACTGCTGGGTGCCGCCCCGCCCCCTCCCATAGACTTGCGATGTCACGATACTCAGGCCCCGTGGTCGGCACCCGGCAGTTTGTGAGCTGGCAGCGTGGCGTGCAGCTCAAAGAGGTGGGTGCCGAATGCAAGATTGCGCTGAAGCTCCGTGTGACGTGCCGGGCTAACCGGTACAGGTGTTCGGTCCCTGGGCTGTATTCTTCTTACTTCCGGTTAGCCCGGCACGTCACACGGAGCTTCAGCCTATCACCAGCCGCAGTGATGTCCCGCCTCGGCCAGTGATAGGCTGAAGCTCCGTGTGACGTGCCGGGCTAACCGGAAGTAAGAAGAATACAGCCCGGGGACCGAACACCTGTACCGGAGCTCCGGGGGCTCGTTGGCAGGTAAGATAAAGTGCGTTTTCTTTTATTTTGCAGCCCGGACGGGATAACATGAAAAAAGTGTGCGCCGGAGTACTCCTTTAATTACAGAAGTGTTATTTACCGCATTAAAAACTAGATTAGGTTGTTGTTGGTTTTTTTTTAAGTCTGGACTGGGACCTACTTGTTCTGCGTTTTTTTTCAGCCTCTAAAGTGAATTTTCTTATTACTGATTTCCCTTGGACAGGTTGGAAATATTGGGTGATGCGATAGTAGGTCGCACGCTCTCTTGGATTTGATGAAGTGCTGACAATTACAGGACAGGGGTACAGAAAATGAATAGAATCAGAGCTATTTTCAGTAGTGTTATTAACCATAGTTGGTATAGATACATCATGTTCCGTAAGGATAGAACTACTATTTTCCTCAACAGTAGAAACTTCAGAATAAGATACATCCATACTATTGGGGGTAATCGGAGAGTCCGAGAGGCATGTGCGGCAACAGCCAACAATGTGTCAGCTGAACCAGCAACTCCCGCTCATGTGGACAACATACTGCTCGGATCGGAAGAGACAACAGAAATGACACCAATAATTTCATGACTAATTTTAATTGTGCTGCGAACGATATCAAGCGAATCCATGGAAAATATTACTCCATTTTAAAGGATGACCCTGTATTGGGTGATCATCTCCCAGCTTAGCCTGGGGTTACATTTCGCAGGTCTATGAACCTGCAAAATGTAATTGTCCCCAATAGATAAAAAAATGACAGTATGAGAAAAAAAATTGGGGAACACAACATGTTAGTGAGATCGGCCGGCTGCTGGATCGGGCTGCTTCAAGTTCCTCAAGGACTTCCTTTCCCATCCTCACCTCTGCGGCCGCCATCTTTTCCATCACCAGAACTGTCTCATACTCTGGGAGCATCCACAGTGTTGGTGAGTGACTCTTGTATCTCCATTAGCCATCCTGGGACTTGTAGTCCGCCAACCTCAGCAAGTATTGACCCCGCCTCCTCTGACTCCCGTTCCAGTCCCTGCAATGGGCCCTCACCAACACCTATGTGTTTCCATCTCCCCTCCAGTTGCCTGTCCTACCATGGTGACCCCTGCATCTGCCTGTCTAAGCAACAGAGGGTAGCTGATAGGGGTAAGCTGAATGTTGGGGCACGACCTTTGCTCCTGAAGAGGGTGTCCCCTTGCAGAAGGGGTCCTCTGTCCTCCCCGCTATGGCAACCACAGCATGGGTTATGATCTCTGATTCCGACCTGGACTGCTTTGGGCCCTTCTCCTGTGCTACCTGACTGGGGCCAACTACTTTCCCAAAAGCTTACAAAGGAAGACTTTCGGTCTCTGATCTTGGAGGTAAAGGAGACCTGTAGCGGGGAAATTTCCTTGCTCAGACGTGACCATTACTTTTTTGGTAATGTCCACATGCTCTCCAGTGCCTTCATGGATCCGATCTTCTGGTTGGACCATGGCCTGGTGGTTGTCTCCTCCTTGCTATCCTCTCCCTTAGGAAGGTGCCTGAATGAGTCTTGCCTCAAATTACTGCCTTCCTGGGAATTGATCCAGTCCTGTATCTGCAAGTATTTTACCCCCTATGACGGCACTGTTACTTCCCTGCCTACCATCTGGGAAGCCCATAATGTGGTGGTCTGGGGCCACTGTATCACTCTGGCCTCCCCATTGAAGTCGCTCTTGTCCGGGCCTGGGAGCTTAAGTTGGAGATAGGGACACAGGAGGTGGCTATGATCCCTGCCCTTTCTCTTTCACCGCTGAGGAAGCTGGTAGCGGCTGGGACTCGCCTGGGATACTTCACTCTCCGGAAGGTGGAGCAACTACCGCTCTATTCTAAACAGCAGTGTTACGAAACGGGTAACAAGGCCCACACCTTGCTTGCAGTCTCTGGGAGCGCATTGTCTCCCTCTGCATTGAAAGATACCTCAGGATGTCTTAGTTATCATTTAAATTACTACTCTAAATTATATTCCCTCCCATCTGACCCGGCTGAGCGTGGTGCGGCTTTACAATCCTTCCTCTCCGACTGTTCTCTCTGTGGCAGATCGGGAGTCTAATAATTTTAATTCCATTCCACTTGGGATGTTCGCTTCTATCTGTACTTCCTATAAGGAAACCTAATACAAATTATTCATGGCGGTTATCATACCCCTGAACTACTCCATAAATCGAATCCTGACATCTCCCTGCAATGCTGGTGTTGAAGGGTGGAGTGTGGTCCACCTACCATATTTTTTGGTTCTGTCCCTTGATTACTGGGTTTTGGTCTGAGATTGATCGCCTGCTCTTGGACACTTCTGCAACCTCTGTACTCCTGAATCCCCCAGTCTCTCTCTTGCATCTCTACCTCTCCCCCCTTCCAGGGCAAGAAACAAATCACACGTCCCCTACATATTTTCCTGGCTGCTAAGGCACCAATAATGAAATTTTGGAAGCAAACTGCTCCTCCGTCAATGCACGACCTCCAGGCCCGTATACAGGAGATCCGATCCCTGGAATCACTCACAGCCTCCCAGAACAATACAGGTGCAGCATTCTCTGACATCTGGGACCCATGGGACCGCTTCTTTGATGGAGATCCCCCCTGACCTGTACTCCCTCTTTCCTCCCCTCTCTGTTGTGTTTTGTCTATTTTTTGTATTTTGTGTCGTTCACTTTGTGTTACTTGACCTTAGTTGCCTCGCCAGGTTCGATGTGCTAGGATCATACTATTAGTGGGAAGTACCGCCCTTCTGTTGAGTTTTCTAATGTTATGACCCAATTCCCCACAGTCGTGACTGTGTAGTTCCTCAGGTTTTGCTATGATGCTATTACTCTTTTTCATAATTTTGTACTCGCTTATATTTATACGAAATTCTTAAATAAAAACACAGTAAACAAAAAAAATAAACATGCGCACTATATGATGCCAACATAAGATAGACAATGTATATGTGAATCAATATATAATTTATTTGTCATGTTCATTTTTCTTACAAGCAGAGAATAGCAAATTTAAAAAAATGCTAATGTTTAAAGTTTTTCATGAAATTTGGGATTTTTTCACAAAGAAATGATGCAAGTATCAACAAAAATGTACCAACTTATCGACCAACCGATAAATTGATTATAAATATAGTTGATTATTTTCATTATCGATTAGTTGCCGATTAATCGATTAGTGGTTTCAGCCCTATTTGTCAGTAGAACTTTTCCACATGTGAGTTCTTTGATGTTCAATAAGATCTGATTTCTGAGTACATTTCCCACATTCTGAACATGAATATGGCTTCTCTCATGTGTGAATGCTCTGATGATGTTTTATAAGAGCTGATTTCTGAGTAAAACCTTTCCCACACTCTGAACATGAATATGGTTTCTCTCCTGTGTGAATTTTTTTATGTTTAATAAGATTTGATTTGTCAGTAAAACTTTTTTCACATTCGGAACATGAAAATGGCTTCTCCCCAGTGTGAGTTCTTTGATGTCTAATAAGATCTGTTTTATAAATAAAACATTTTTCACATTTTGAACATGAAAATTGTTTCTCTCCTGTGTGAGTTCTTTGATGATTAATTAATTTTAATTTCTGAATATAACATTTCCCACATTCTACACATGAAAATGGCTTCTCCTCCCCTGTGTGAGTTCTTTGATGTATAATAAGTTGTGATTTATAAGTAAAACATTTCTCACATTTTGAACATGAAAATGGTTTCTCTCCTGTGTGAGTTCTTTGATGTTGAATTAAATCAAATTTCTTAATATAACATTTCCCACATTCTACACATGAAAATGGCTTCTCTCCTGTGTGATTTTTGTTATGTTTAACAAGATATGATTTTTCAGAAAAATGTTTGCCACATTGGGAACATGAAAATGGCTTCTCCCCTGTGTGTGTTCTTTGATGTCTAATAATATCCGATTCCTGAGTAAAACATTTTCCACATTCTGAACATGAAAATGGCTTCTTTCCTGTGTGAGTTCTTTGATGTCTAATAAGATCTGATTTATGAGCAAAACATTTTCTACATTCTGGACATGAATACTGCTTCTCTCCTGTGTGAGTTCTTTGATGTCTGAGAAGATTTGCTTTAACAGTAAAACATTTCTCACATTCTGAACATAAAAATGGCTTCTCCCCTGTGTGAGTTCTTTGATGTTGAACAAGATATGGTTTCCGAGCAAAACATTTCTCACATTCTGAACATGAAAATGGCTTCTCTCCTGTGTGAATTCTTTGATGTATTACAAACCCTGATTTCTGAGTAAAACATTTCCCACATTCTGAGCATAAATATGGTTTCTTTCTTGTATGATCTCTTTGATGTCCAACGCCCCTTCTGTAACATTTATTTTGCTCATTAGTCTGTGATGAATGAGAAGACTCTCCTGTGTGAGTTCTTTGATGTTGAACAAAATTTGATTTGTCAGAGAAACTTTTTCCACATTCGGAACATGAAAACGGCTTCTCCCCTGTGTGAATTCTTTGATGCGTAATAAGATGTGATTTGTAAATAAAATATTTCCCACATTCTAAACATAAGAATGGCTTTTTCTTATTTTGCTTAACATCCTGTGATGACTGAGAAGACAGGACCTGTATATAAGGATGAGATGACAGATCTTGGCTGTGAAGGGCTGAGGGTGTATCTGGGATAATGGAATGTTCTTCATATGTATCTTGTGTGATATCATCATCTGCTTTATAATCTGAAGATATAAGATTCTCCTCTGATCTCCTGGTACAAGAATCTGCAGAGAATAACACAGATTTTATTTGAGTATTAACCCCTTACCAACCAGCATTTTAGTTTTTTCCTTATCTTTCTCTAATAGACATAACATTTTATTTTTCCATCTATAGATTCGTATTATGTTTTTTCTTTGCGGATTCAATTTTACTTCGTAACAATAAAATTCATATTAATATAAAATAAACCAGAAAACAAAACAAAAACTGCTGTAAATCGGCACATTAACCCCTTAAGGACGAAGTTTATTTTGACCTTAAGGAGCAGGACAGTTTTCATTTTTGCACTTTCGTTTTTTTTCTCCTCTCCTTCTAAAAATCATAACGTTTTCAATTTTGCACCTACAGACCCATATAAAGGCTTGTTTTTTGCATCACCAATTGTACTTTGTAATGACATCAATCATTTATATTATCATTCATAACAAATCCTACAGAAAAAAAAATAAAAAAATCTTTGCGGGGGCAAAATTGAAAAAAATAAGACATTTTGTAACTTTTGGCGCCTTCCAATTCAACACAGTTGCCTTTTTTTTCGGTAAAATTATCTTCATTCTGTAGGTCTATACAATTACAAGGATACCCAACTTATATAGGTTATTTTTTGTTTTGATTCTTCTAAAAAAAATATGACTATTTGTACGAAAATTAGCATGTTGAAAATGGTCATTTTCTGACCCCTATAACTTTTTTATTTTTCCGTATACGGGGTGGTATGAGGGTCTTTTTTAAGCCGTAAGCTGTAGTTTTTATCAGTACCATTTTTGTTTTGATGGAATTTTTTGATCGCTTTTTATACATTTTTTGGGGGGTATACAAAGTGACCAAAAATTAGCAATTTTGGACTTTGGTATTTTTTTACGTGTACGCCATTGACTGTGGTTTAACTAACCTTATATTTTAATAGTTTGGACATTTACACACACGGCTATACCACATATGTTCATTTTTTTATTACATTATTTTGTTTTAAAAAAAAAATGGAAAAATGGGGGTGGATTCAAACTTTTACTAGGAAGGGGTTGATTCACTTTTATTTTATTTTAATCCCCATAGGGGCTATACCATGTGATCTTCTGATTGCATATACTGTTTAATGCTATGCCATAGCATAGCATTGATCAGTGTTAACTGTGCTCTGCTGCTCCAGCCTGCTGAAGCATCCTGAAGCAGCAAAACTACAATTGGATTGCACCCACTCAGTTGATCGGGACCTGAGATTTCGCCGTGGATGTCCCGATCAGCTCCACTGAGCAACTGGCACTGTTAACCCTGCATATTAAACACCTCTATCAACTTTGATCGCGCCCAAAAGGGTTAAAGGGGTATTCCGCTGCTAGACATGGGGGGGTCCCCAGTGGCCGGACCACCGCGATCTCTGCAGCGGTTCCCAGTCATCCTGTGCAAGGAGCGAACTCCGTGCAGTCCTAGATGACTGGCAAACCCCACTGCCATGCCCCCTCCAGTCATGCCTATGGGAGGAGGCATGACGGCTGTGTATCAGCCGTGGCGTGACGTCACGATCACGAAAGCCCCAGGCCAGGAGATCACGGGGGGCCTCTGCAGCCGGATCCCCCGCGATCAGACATGTTATCCTCTTGCTATCCTTTGAATATGGGATAACATATATAGGGGTGGAGTACTCCTGTAAATGCTGGGCATTGGCCCGATCGGCGGTGCCCGGCCTTAATTGTGGGTCCTGGCTGCCTATAGCAACCGGGGCCCACTGGGTTTAAAGCGTTCTCCACTCGTGAGAATGGTTCAACCCCTTAACGACAATGGACGTAAATGTACGTCATGGTGACCTGGTACTTAGCGCACCATGACGTACATTTACGCGCCGCCATGATCTCGAGCACCGGAGCAGTGCTTGCGTCATGCCCGGCAGGTCCCGGCTGCAATCAGCAGCCAGGGACCCACCGGTAATGGCGGACATCCACGATCGCGCGGATGTCCACCATTAACCCCTCAGATGCCGTGATCAATACAGATCACGGCATCTGCAGCATTGCGGTACTTTGAATGGATGATCGGATCGCCCGCAGCACTGCCGCGGGCATCCGATCATCCAGCATGGCGGCTGGAGGTCCCCACACCTTGCTCCAGCCGTCTCCCGGGGTCTTCTGCTCTGGTCTGAGATCGTACAATTATAGAAAAGCATATAACATGGGGATCATTTTAATCATATTGACCCACAGAATAAAGAAAACTTCATTTTTACCGGAAAGTGTACAGCGTGAAAACAAAACCTTCCAAAATTTGCTAAATTGCGGTTTTCTTTTCAATTTTCCCACATAAATAATATTTGTTTGGTTGCGCCGTACATTTTATGGTAAAATAAGTGATGTCATTACAAAGTACAATTGGTGATGCAAAAAACAAGTCCTCATATGGGTCTGTGGATGGAAATATAAAAGAGTTATGATTATTAGAAGGCGAGGAGGAAAAAACGAAAATGCAAAAATAAAATTGGCCTGGTCCTTAAAGGGGTACTCCGCCCCTAGCATCTTATCCCCTATCCAAAGGATAGGGGATAAGATGTCAGATCGCCACGGTCCCGCTATTGGGGACCCCCGGGATTGCCGCTGCGACACTGTGCGTAATGACGGGCGATACAGGGGATGGAGCAGCGTGACGTCATGGCTCCGCCCCCTCGTGACATCACGGCCCGTCCCCTTAATGCAAGTCTATGGCAGGGGGCGTGACGACCGCCACGCCCCCTCCCATAGACTAGTATTGAGGGGGTGGGGCGTGACGTCATGAGGGGCGGAGCCATGACGTAACGATGCTCCGGCCCCTGTATTGCCCGTCATTACGTGCAGAGCGAACTCGCTCTGTGCAGTAATGATAGCGCAGTGCCGCAGCGGCAATCCTGGGGGTCCCCAGCAGCGGGACCGTGGCTATCTGAAATCTTATCCCCTATCCTTTGGATAGGGGATAAGATGTTAAGGGGCGGAGTACCCCTTTAAGGCAAAAATGGACCTGGTCCTTAAGGGGTTAAACCCCAGTAAAGAGACTGGTCCTTAAAGGGTACTCCGGTGGTATACTTTTTTTTAATCGCGGCATCCCGAATAGTTGTAGCACAGGAGGAGGTCTCTTACCTTCCTTCCTGCAGTCCAATCGCCGAATGAATGCTTCAAGCCTGAGATCCAGGCTTGAGCAATCAATCGCCGAAAACACTGATTGATCTATTCCTATGGAGATGCATCAATCAGTGGTAAAGATCAGTACATACAATGTTATAGCCCCCCCTATAGGAGCTATAATACTGCATAAGAAAAGTGTAAAAAAAATCATTAAGCCTTTCAATGATCCCTTCCCCTAATAAAAGTTTGACTCCCCCGGCATTTCCAAGAATAAAAAAAAAACAGTGTAAATAAAAATAAACATATGTGGTATCGCCGTGTGCGGAAATGTCCGAATTATAAAAATATACCACTTTTTAAAACGCACGTTCAATGGCGTACGCGCAAAAAAATTCCAAAGTCCAAAATAGCGTATTTTTGGTCACTTTTTATATCATGAAAAGATTAATAAAAAGCGATCAATAAGTCCGATCAATGCAATAATGGAACCAACAAAAACTTCAGATCATGGCGCAAAAAATGAGCCCTCATAGCATCCTGAACAAGGAAAAATAAAAAAGTTATAGGGCTCAGAAAATGACAATTTTTAACGTATACATTTTCCTGCATGTAGTTATGATTTTTTTTCAGTAGTAATACAAAATCAAACCTATATAAGTAGGGTATTATTTTAACCATATGGACCTAGAGAATAAATAAAAAGGTGTCATTTTTAACGAAAAATGTAGTACGTAGAAACGGAAGCCCCCAAAAGTTACAAAATGTCATTTTTTTTCCAATTTTGTCGCTCAATTATTATTTTTTTCCGTTTCGCCGTAGATTTTTGGGTACAATGACTGATGTTATTACAAAGTAGAATTGGTGGTGCAAAAAATAAGCCATAATACAGATTTTTTGGTGCAAAATTGAAAGAGTTATGATTCTTTAAAGGTAAGAAGGAAAAAAAGAAAGTGCAAAAAACGAAAAACGCCTGATCCTTAAAGGGTTAAGTACATGGATGCAAGGGCATACCTGTACCACCCTTTGTCCTGAACAGGTTAAAGGGGTCTTTTTCTGCAATATCTTGCCCAAAATGTTACATATAGGAACAATCTTATGATCTCAGGAGTGTATAACCTGATCCACATCCGTGAAGGTGATGAGTGGAGGAAGGCTTTCAACACCTGTGATGGTCACTACGAGTACCTGGTTATTCCTTTCGGCTTGTTCCTTTGACCTGTGTAGTGGTTTATCTGGATGATATTCTCATCTACTCCCCCGACTTGTCCACTCACCGAAAGCAAGTGCGCCTTGTCTTAAGACGATTATAGGAGAATGGACTGTACGTTAAGATGGAAAAGTGTGTCTTTGAGCAGTCCTCATTACCCTTCTTGGGATACATTGTCTCCTGTTCTGGCCGCAAATGGACCCCGACAAGGTATTAGCCGTCCTGAACTGGCCTCGTCCACGGGGGTTCCATGCCTTTCAAAGGTTCTGGGGTTTGCCAATTTCTATAGACAGTTCACCCCAAACGTCTCTTTCCTCACAGCTCCTATTTCTGCTCTGATGAAGAAAGGGAAGGATGTGAAGAAGTGGACCCCTGAAGCAGAGTCAGATTTCTAGCATCTCAAGGACTGCTTTGCTGCCTCTCTAGTTCTTCAATCATCCAGATACCTCCAAACAGTTCTTTCTTGAAGTTGACGCTTTATCTATTGGAGCAGGTGCCATCCTGTTGCAGAAGAACTCTAAAGGGAGGTTATCTCATGTATTCATCTGCGGACAGGAACAATACCAAGAGAGCTGCTTCCTCTCAATTTGGCCTTGGAGGAATGGAGATACCTCCTGGAGGGGGTTCTGAATCCAGTGGTGATATACACTGACCATAAGAACCTAACGTATCTACAGTCTGCACAGCGACTAAATCCTCGTCAGGCCCCATGGGCCCTTTTCTTTGCCAGGTTTAATATTCTCCTGCATTTCTGCCCAGAGAGATAAGAATGTGAAGGCAGACGCACTCTCCCGTTCCTTTGCCCCTTCGTCCCGTCACTACTGGTGGCCTACCATGTCTAAGGATGTCCGAGAGTTTGTGTCGGCCTGCACCTCCTGTGCTTGTAATAAAGCCTCCTGAACCAAGCCTGCTGGGTTGTTACTGCCTTTACCCATTCCTCAAGTTCTGTGGCAGGACACAGTGATGGACATTACGGATCTTCCTTCCTCTACTGGCTGTTCTGTAATCTGGGTAGTGGCAGACAGATTTTCAAAAATGGCACATTTTGTTTCCCCTTCCTGGACGGCCTTCTGCTAGTTGATTGGTCTGTCTGTTTATGGAACACGTCCTACATCCTCATTGTCTACCTCTGCACACTGTATCTTTTTGCGGAGTACAGTTCACTTCCAGATTCTTGCGAGCTCTCTGTGGGCTACTTGAAGTCAAGTTGGATTTCGCCTCTGGTCTCCATTTTCAGTCAAATGGTTAAGTTGAGCGAGAAAAACAGATCTTGGAGAACTACTTCCGTCACTTTGTCTCTGCACAGCATGATGACTGGGTCCGGCTTCTGCCTTTAGTGGAATTCTCCTATAACAGCCATTCCGGAGAATCTACAGGCTCTTCTCCATTCTTTATAATGTACGGACTTCATCTCCATGATCTGGAGGTCGACAAAGGATTCTCTCTCTCAGGCGGTTTCCCATATGAGGAGGAGTGTTGACACTAGGGGAAGACTGCCTCATCAGTCCTCTCCCGTTGACAATGTCTAGCTTTCTCTCAGAACATCCGCATGAAGGTGCCCTGTAAGAAGTTTGCCTCCCAGTTTCTGGGCCTCTTTGAGATCCTGGAACGAATCAATCCCATCTCCTACAAGCTCTGGCTTTCTCCTACTCTCCGGGTACCCAACTCCTTCCATGTGTGTCTTCTGAAACCGCTGGTCCTGAACTCATACTCCAGACCTTACTACTTCTGGTCCTGCAGGTGAAGAGTCTGAATATGAAGTGAAGAATATCCTCGACTTCAAGGTGGTTGGTGGTAAGAGGTATTTCCTTGTGGACTGAAAGAATTGCGGCCCTTAAGAACGTTCCGGGAAGCCTGCAGAGAATATACCTGTCCCGAATCTTCTCAAGAGGTTCCCCCAATGCATCACGACCAAGAAGAGGGGGGGCATTCTGCTGCCTACCTTGACAGAACTTCCAGGATGGCTCCTCCTCCAAGCTGCAGGCTCCGGACTGTTCCCTCTGCAATGTCTCAGGCAGCAACAGTGTCTGGTGCATCCAGTGGGAGCCGCCCGGGGCCTATGATTCATCTCCCCTTCCAATCCCTGATCTGCATCACCTATTTAAGGTCTCTCTTCCCTCCTTTCCTTTCATGAGCAATATTGTAGTTTATTGCAATCGAAGTTAACATAGCAATATAGTTTGTAAGGTTGAAAAAAGACAAGATTCCATCAAGTTCAACCTAAGACCCTACTGTGTTGACCCAGAGGAAGGAAAAAAAACAATGAGGCTGATGCCAATTACCCTGGGACAGAGGAAAAATTCCTTCCCGACTCCAATATGGCATCAGAATAAATCCCTGGATCAATGTCCTATCCCCATAAATCTAATATCCATAACCTGTAATGTTATTACTCTCTAGAAAAACATCCAGGACCCACTTGAACTTCTTTATTGAGTCATACATAACAACATCATGTGGCAGAGAGTTCCATAGTCTCACTGCTCTTACAGTAAAGAATCTCTGTGATGATGGTGAAACCTTCTTTCCTCAAGATGTAGAGGATGCCCACTTGTCATGGTTACCGGCCTAGGTATAAAAAAGATCACTAGAAAGATCTCTGTACTGTCCATTCATATATTTGTACATTGTGATCAGATCGCCCCTAAGACGTCTTTTCCCTAAACTAAATAACCCCAAGAGATAACCTGTCTTGGTTCTGTAATCCCCCATACCATTATACATTATTTGTCGCCCTACTCTGCACCCTCTCCAGTTCAGCCATGTCCTTCTTATATACAGGGGCCCAGAATTGGACACAATACTCCATATGTGGTCTGACTAATGATTTATACAAAGATAACTATGTCCTTGTCCTGAGCCTCTCCATACATCACATGACTTTGTTAGCCTTGGCAGAAGCTGCCTGACACTGATTACTGAAGTATAGTTTACTGTCCACCAGTACCCCCAAGTCCTTTTCGGTCGAAATTTTACCTAATGTCTTATTATTTGGCACATAATTGTATGTTTTGTTTTTACGGCCCAAGTGCATAACCTTACATTTTTCCACATGAAACTTCATTTGCCACGTCTGTACCCAAGCCTCCAGCTTCCCCAGATCCCTCTCTAATGTTGGCCCTGATTTTTATTATTGTAAACCCGACATGTTTTGTCGGGATGTTCTCCAGAAATTCTGCCTGCGCCAGAATTGAAAAAACACAAGACCAACTCTCCATTTTACTGAAAATGGGTTCCTGGAGGCTTCACATTTGATTCTTCTTAAAGGAGTACTCTGCTGCTAGACATCTTATCCCCTATCCAAATGATAGGGTATAAGATGTCTGATCGCAGGGGGGTTCTGCTGGGGCCCCCCGTGATCATCGGCGACATCCGGCATTCTAAACAAAGGGCAGGTTCCTGCAGCAGTGGTAGTGACGTGTCGGCTGATACTCCCCCTCCCATATACAAGAATAGAGGGGGTGTGACGTGACATCATGAGGGGGCGTGACATGACGTCACAATTACAGCCTCCAGCTTTGAGCGTTTTGAACAAAATGATCAGAACACTGGAGCATCGGAGTGCCCCTTTAAATCTTTGGATGCCAATCTGAGCAAGGAGGTCTGTCCCTCCGAAACGCGTAATTGGTTTTAACATTTAATAAACATAGTGCCCTGCAGCACTTTAACCATACTTCAGCATCTGGCTTGAATTCATGGGAACCAAGAACAGTGCCCGCAAAAGGTTTTTTTTCCCACATTATCCCCTTAAAATCTTTGGCAGATAATTTGTGTCTTTATTTCTCAACACGTTTCTTACGACCCTGATGACTATTTGCTATCCATTATGCATTTGGGTTTTTACAACCTGAAATTGGAAAATATGTATAAAAATGATGATATGGTCAAAATATTCCCCTGCCTAATAATAAACACTGTGTATATGCACACTCACACTATTTACACACTCACACTATATGCACACTCACACTTACCTTCTAGCCCCTCCCCCCAGCACCCCTGCTAGTTATTAGTATATGTAATACACATCCTGGCTTGGTGCTGAGCACAGTCATAGTGAAATACTTTACAGCATCAAACCAAGATGGCGGACATCACCTCATCTTCAGGAATGTCCCACTGGGATGGTGGAGACATATGCAGCAGTCCTTCCATCCAGCAGGTATATTTCATGTCCATATCCCAACTATATTCTACATCCATATTATAAATGCACAATGTGTGTTATCTCCTATAACTGGGTCACATGATCATCCATATTTAGTTAATTATTTGGCTGAATTGAATGGGAGAAAATACAGAAGAAAAGAGACAGGACAGAGAGATGAAAGAACTCTACACAAAATTATTACAGCTGATGACTGAGTAGAATCTGTGAAACTTCTCTGGATTTAGTGGTTACTACTCACCTGGGCAGTTACCTGTAGGAATGTCCTCCTTATACTGCTCATCACTGCTCACATCTGTCTCTTCTTCTTCCATTATGTCTGTAGGATTAATATAGATCAGATCTTTCCCTGTAGGAATGTCCTCCTTATACTGCTCATCACTGCTCACATCTGTCTCATCTTCTTCCTTTATGTCTGTAGGATTAATATAGATCAGATCTTTCCCTGTAGGAATGTCCTCCTTATACTGCTCATCACTGCTCACATCTGTCTCTTCATCTTCCTTTGTGTCTGTAGGAGTAATATAGATCAGATCTTTCCCTGTAGCAATGTCCTCCATATACTGCTCCTCAAGAGGACAGGGACACCTCTCTGGTGCTGTTCTTTTACTGGATCTGACTGTAGAGAACACAAAAAGAGGCTAAATTAATTATTTACATACAAATAATGAGAGGACGTGTGTATATAGTCATGTCTATTACCTGGTGATGTGAGGGGCTGCTGATCCTCCATCATGACCTGATCCTTGTACTGATCCTTGTGTCCTTCTACATACTCCCACTCCTCCATGGAGAAATAGACCGCCACGTCCTGACACCTTATAGGAACCTGACACACAATGATACAGTCATCACCCCGACCCCTCCAGTGGTGTTACTGTATAATGTCCCAGCATTCCCAACAGTGTCACCTCTCCAGTCATCACCAGACCCCTCCATTACTGTATAATGTCCCAGCAGTGTCACCTCTCCAGTCATCACCAGACCCCTCCATTACTGTATAATGTCCCAGCAGTGTCACCTCTCCAGTCATCACCAGACTCCTCCATTACTGTATAACGTCCTAGCAGTGTCACCTCTCCAGTCATCACCAGACCCCTCCATTACTGTATAATGTCCCAGCATTCCCAGCAGTGTCACCTCTCCAGTCATCACCAGACCCCTCCATTACTGTATAATGTCCCAGCAGTGTCACCTCTCCAGTCATCACCAGACCCCTCCATTACTGTATAATGTCCCAGCATTCCCAGCAGTGTCACCTCTCCAGTCATCACCAGACCCCTCCATTACTGTATAATGTCCCAGCAGTGTCACCTCTCCAGTCATCACCAGACCCCTCCATTACTGTATAATGTCCCAGCAGTGTCACCTCTCCAGTCATCACCAGACCCCTCCATTACTGTATAATGTCCCAGCAGTGTCACCTCTCCAGTCATCACCAGACTCCTCCATTACTGTATAACGTCCTAGCAGTGTCACCTCTCCAGTCATCATCAGACCCCTCCATTACTGTATAATGTCCCAGCAGTGTCACCTCTCCAGTCATTACAAGACTCCTCTATTACTGTATAATGTCCCAGCAGTGTCACCTCTCCAGTCATCACCAGACCCCTCCATTACTGTATAATGTCCCAGCATTCCCAGCAGGGTCACCTCTCCAGTCATCACCAGACCCCTCCATTACTGTATAATGTCCCAGCAGTGTCACCTCTCCAGTCATCACCAGACCCCTCCATTACTGTATAATGTCCCAGCAGTGTCACCTCTCCAGTCATCACCAGACCCCTCCATTACTGTATAATGTCCCAGCAGTGTCACCTCTCCAGTCATCACCAGACCCCTCCATTACTGTATAATGTCCCAGCAGTGTCACCTCTCCAGCCATCACCAGACCCCTCCATTACTGTATAATGTCCCAGCAGTGTCACCTCTCCAGCCATCACCAGACCCCTCCATTACTGTATAATGTCCCAGCATTCCCAGCAGTGTCACCTCTCCAGTCATCACCAGACCCCTCCATTACTGTATAATGTCCCAGCAGTGTCACCTCTCCAGTCATCACCAGACCCCTCCATTACTGTATAATGTCCCAGCAGTGTCACCTCTCCAGTCATCACCAGACCCCTCCATTACTGTATAATGTCCCAGCAGTGTCACCTCTCCAGTCATCACCAGACCCCTCCATTACTGTATAATGTCCCAGCAGTGTCACCTCTCCAGTCATCACCAGACCCCTCCATTACTGTATAATGTCCCAGCAGGGTCACCTCTCCAGTCATCACCAGACCCCTCCATTACTGTATAATGTCCCAGCAGTGTCACCTCTCCAGTCATCACCAGATCCCTCCATTACTGTATAATGTCCCAGCATTCCCAGCAGTGTCACCTCTCCAGTCATCACCAGACCCCTCCATTACTGTATAATGTCCCAGCAGGGTCACCTCTCCAGTCAGCAGCTCCATCATCTTGTTGATGAGTTCTCGGATCTTCTGTTCATCCATTTCCTCATGTATCAGGGAGTGAGGTGGGGGCCCCGGGATTGGGCTCCGGGTTCTTCCCCATCCTTCACACACAGGGGCCCCACAGCACCCACTAGAGGACTTCTTCACTACTGTGTAATCCTGTGTATGGAGAAACACATTAATATCACTACATACATTCCCAGAATCCCTCACCTCTCCAGTCATATCCATCTGTTATTACATAGATAAGAATGAGGTCATGTGACATCACTCCCAGAATCCCTCACCTCTCCAGTCATATCCATCTGTTATTACATAGATAAGAATGAGGTCATGTGACATCACTCCCAGAATCCCTCACCTCTCCAGTCATATCCATCTGTTATTACAGAGATAAGAATGAGGTCATGTGACATCACTCCCAGAATCCCTCACCTCTCCAGTCATATCCATCTGTTATTACAGAGATAAGAATGAGGTCATGTGACATCACTCCCAGAATCCCTCACCTCTCCAGTAAGCCGGAAGAGTATCTGTAGGGTGAGGTCTATTATCCTGTCGGCCATCTTGTTCCTGTCTCTCTCCATGGTTGATGGGTCATCCAGGGGAATTCTCTTATATAGAAGATATCAGCAGAGGATCCTGGATTGGAGAAACCTGAAGGGAAGAAGAGGAGACGATGAGAAATGGCGGCTGCTAATAGAAACAACAACAGAGAAAGAGACAAATACACAGAAAGTTCTGGATCTTGTGATCTTCTTCCTTAAGTCATAAAACCTTGTGGACCTGAATGGGTTAATAGTAATGTCCCCTCCCCCAGCGCTCCTGATGTCACCACAACTGTATATACCTCCACCTGCTCCTGGACCTGTAATGATGTCACCATCATGTGATCAGTCACATGGAGGAGGAGGAGTCACATGATCAGGGGCTGCTGCTCTAGGCTCATCTGCTCAGTGTATGCAGGACTCTGCTGTGCTGGTTGTGATCGCTGCTGGATGAGCTGAAGTTATGTGTATGCAGCAGAGCTGTGTGTGTGTGATGTGCGTGGTGCAGAGCTGTGTATGTGTGTGTTATATATGTCTGCAGCAGAGCTGTGTGTAATGTGCATGTAGCTGAGCTGTATGTGTACACAGTAGAGCTGTATATGTGTAATGTGCATGTAGCTGAGCTGTATGTGTACACAGTAGAGCTGTATATGTGTAATGTGCATGTAGCTGAGCTGTATGTGTACACAGTAGCGCTGTATATGTGTAATGTACATGTAGCTGAGCTGTATGTGTACACAGTAGAGTTGTATATGTGTAATGTACATGTAGCTGAGCTGTATGTGTACACAGTAGAGCTGTATATGTGTAATGTACATGTAGCTGAGCTGTATGTGTACACAGTAGAGTTGTATATGTGTAATGTACATGTAGCTGAGCTGTATGTGTACACAGTAGAGCTGTATATGTGTAATGTACATGTAGCTGAGCTGTATGTGTACACAGTAGAGCTGTATATGTGTAATGTACATGTAGGTGAGCTGTATGTGTACACAGTAGAGCTGTATATGTGTAATGTGCATGTAGCTGAGCTGTATGTGTACACAGTAGAGCTGTATATGTGTAATGTGCATGTAGCTGAGCTGTATGTGTACACAGTAGAGCTGTAAGTGTAATGTGCATGTAGCTGAGCTGTATGTGTACACAGTAGAGCTGTATATGTGTAATGTACATGTAGCTGAGCTGTATGTGTACACAGTAGAGCTGTATATGTGTAATGTACATGTAGCTGAGCTGTATGTGTACACAGTAGAGCTGTATATGTGTAATGTGCATGTAGCTGAGCTGTATGTGTACACAGTAGAGCTGTATATGTGTAATGTACATGTAGCTGAGCTGTATGTGTACACAGTAGAGCTGTATATCTGTAATGTGCATGTAGCTGAGCTGTGGGATCTGTAGTTTTTATAGGTACCATTGTACTTTGATACCGCTTTTTATTTCTTTTGACATATATGATGTGACTACAATTTTTATAATCTTTAGTGATCTTTGACAGTGACCAATGGGCCCCACTTTTAATTTTGCCACACTTAACCTAATACTGGCCCTGCTTATCGTATTTGCCCTCACAATAGAAGCTGCAGAGGGACAGATGCAGTGAGACTTCCCTTGTAGGTGTTCTGTCAGCACATTTGTTAGCTGGACTTGGGATGATTTTTTAGTGAAGCAGGGACTGGCACGCTGATTGTAACATCCAGAGGCGGCTCTTCCATTAGGCCACTTAGGCCACCTCCTAAGGCAAGGTCTCGCTCTGACCCTCACCCCTGCAATTATTAGCTCTTTTGCCACTTAAAAAAACTTGCAGGGCGCAGGCACATATACCTTGTCCTTGTTCCCCAGGCTGCTCACTAGCCGCCAGTGGCGAGAAAACTGGGAGGTTATCAACACCCCCCCCCCCTTTCGACCATGCACCCCCAATAGGGGATAAGATGTCTGATCGTGGGGGTCCCGCAGCTGGGACCTCCACGATCTCTGTGCAGCACCTGGTCAGAGGTGCAGAATTGTGCCCCGTGCATTTTTACATTGGCCCCTCCCCTAAGCTGTTCGGAGTTTCTGAGGGAGGTGCAGTACTGCGTCCTGCCCATCCCTGCCTTCTCCTCCCCTCGCTGTATGTTTGGAACTCTCCAAATAGCTGAGGGTACAGCATAAAAAGGCACGGGGCGCAGTTCTGCACCTCACACCGGCATTTGTTTAGAACGCTGGGGGCAGGGGTCATGACGTCACAGCCACACCCCTCGTGACGCCATGTCCCCTCAATGCCAGTCTATGGGAGGGGGCGTGGTGGCCATTTCTTCTGGTGCAGTAGAAGTGTGGTTCATGCTTTTTAGGTACGGGGGGGGGGGGTGTTCTCCCACCATTTTGATATTTATGAGACTAGACATGTGCAATCCGTTTCATTATGAACTCGTTTTCGTACCAATGTTATTGTTTATTGAATATTCGGAGCAAGCCAATAACCGGAAAAAATTGTCGATCCATTCTAAGACGATAGTCCAGATTAAATGTTTACAAATCCAAATAAGGACTACGTTCGAATTTCTTCATCTTTCGTTAATATTTGATTGGTCTTTCGGAAGGCAAAATGTGAACACGGACTAAGATTGACAAAACAGAATACAATCTGAACACGGGTCTAAACAAGGAACAATAAAGGACAATAAAGGAACAATAAATATATGCAATAAAAGAATACTAAAACCCGACAAGGTACTAAAATCCAGATATCAATAACCTAGACAGGACAGATAACCAGGGTCAAACTCAGGACATGTGCACAGACAGACAAAGGTGCATAAAGAAACATAGTTAGAGTAACAGGGGAAGTTACCAGCCCAGAGCAGCACCTGAAGAGACCTTATATATATTGTAACGCTTCACATGGTGTGAACCCTCTGTGTCTGAGTTCTTTTAACCTATCCTGATGGTTGAACGGCCTCGTTTGACAGCTGGCTTTAGCAGATCAGGAAATTGGAAGTAGAGATCACCACAGAGGAGCTGGCTGACACCAGATGGCGCTGGAGAGCACCAGGTCTGGGAACCTGAAACAGCAAGATGTAGTAGAGCTGTAAGTGTTCAGGTGTTGGAGGAGTAGCAGCTCCAAACAGCAATAGAATGGTCAGGCTGTCCGAATCAATCCAGGAGAGGCAAAACAGGAACAGAGGATAAAGCAGGAATTAGCAGCGGGAACCACAGAACTTGCCAACATAGGCAAAGGAGCAGGAGGATGAAGGCTGTACACAATGTAGAAAGGAGAAGACCCCGTAGACTCTCCAGTATGGAGAATTCTGCCCAAGGCAAAAGATGAAACCAGTCATCATTCTATGCAGAGACGTAATGTATGATGTAATGATTCTTCAGGATCTGATTCACACGTTCCACTTGCCCATTGGTCTGTGGATGATATGCAGAAGAGAAATCCAGTTTGACTTCAAGTAGTCCACAAAGGGCACGCCAGAAATGGGAGGTGAATTGTACTACACGGTCAGAGACAATATGCAGGTGTAGGCCATGCAAATGGAATATGTGCTCCACAAATAGATGAGCCAGATGACTTGCAGATGGTAGTCCAGGAAGTGGGATGAAATGTGCCATCTTGGAAAACCTGTCGACCACCACCCAGATAGTAGAACAGCCAGCAGAGAGCAGAAGATCAGTAAAAAAAAAAGTCCATAGCGATGTGTTGCCAAGGAACTTCAGGAATGGGCAGAGGCTGAAGTAGACCAGCTGGTTTGGTTCTGGAAGCCTTGTTGCGGGCACAGCACGAACATCTTTAGGGAGAATGGGCCACCAGTAATGACGACTCACAAGGTCAAGAGTCTTGCGCGTCCCATGATGACTGGCATGCTTGAAAGAATGTCCCCAAAACATCTTTCTCTTGGCTGATGGGACAAAGATTTTTCCAGGAGGAATATCTCTTTACTTGGACAGAAGCCACCGACACCAACCGTGCAGGATCCATGATGTGTTGAGGTTCCTCACACTGGTTTGTGGAATCAAAAGAATGGGAAAGGGCATCCACCTTCACGTTTTTGTCTGCAGGCTTAAAATGCAGAAGGAAGTTAAATCTGGCAAAGAAGAGTGCCCACCGGGCCTGTCAAGGATTCAGAGGCTGTGCAGACTGTAGATAAGTAAGATTTTTGTGGTCAGTATAGATTACCACCGGATACAGCGCCCCTTCTAGAATATATCGCCATTCTTCTAAGGCCATCTTGACAGCGAATGGCTCTCTATCGCCAATGGTATAGTTTCTCTCTGCGGAAGAGAAAAGTTTTTTAGAGAAAAAACCCCAAGTGATAACTTTTCCTTTAGGATCTTTCTGCAACAGAACTGCTTCAGCACCAACAGAAGAAGTATCCACTTCAAGGAAGAATTGTTTGGAAGTGTCAGGATGATAAAGAACAGGTGAAGCAGCAAAACAGTATTTTAGTTGCAAGAAGGCAGATTCGGCCTCAGAGGTCCAATTTTTAGCATCCACTCCCTTCTTAGTCAGTGTAGAAATAGGAGCAGTGAGAGAAGAGAAGTTGGGGATGAACTGCCTGTAGAAGTTGGCGAAACCGAAGAATCTTTGGATTGCACGGAGACCCTGAGGATGAGACCAATTCAGGACAGAAGAAACTTTGTCTGGATCCATCTGAAAACCAGATATATCCCAGGAAGGGCAAAGAATACTGTTCAAAGATACATTTCTCAAATATAGCATACAGTCCATTCTCCCTCACTCGCTGTAGAACTTGACACACCTGTTTTCTGTGAGAGGACAAGTCAGGGGAGTAGATTAAGATGTCATCCAGGTACACTACTACGCAGGAATACAGCAGATCTCTGAAGATATCATTTACAAATTCCTGGAAGACTGCAGGTGCATTACAGAGGCCGAAGGGCATGACCAAGTATTCATAATGGCTATCACGAGTGTTGAAAGCCGTCTTCCACTCATCTCCTTCACAAATTCGGATGTTTATATATGCCCCTCGCAGATAAAACTTGGTAAAGATCCAGGCGCCACGAATGCGGTCAAAGAGTTCAGAGATTAGTGGCAGAGGATATTTATTCTTTACAGTAATCTTATTTAGTCCACAATAGTCTATGCATGGTCGCAGAGAGCCATCTTTCTTTGCAACGAGGAAGAAGATGGCTCCCGCCAGAGAAGTGGACTTTTGGATAAAGCCCCTCTCAAGGTTTTCTTTAACATATTCAGACATAGACTGAGTCTCGGGTAAAGACAGTGGGTAGACTCTTCCTTGTGGGGGAGAAGTCCCAGGGAGTAAGCCAATCGGGCAATCATAAGGTCAATGAGGTGGGTCTGGGTGAACCTCAGACAGGCAGGTAGCATGGCATTGAGGTCCCCAATGAAGGATACTCCCAGTGTTCCAATCCAGGACAGGAGCATGCTGACAAAGCCAGGGCAGTCAGAGAAGTACAGAATCAATGGAGTCAGGCAGAACGTAGAAGAGGATCTCCTCAGAGTGAAGCACCCCAACTTGCAACTTGATTGGAGTAGTCACATACTGAATAGGTTTAGGTAGAGGAAGAAGAGTGGTAGGTATTCGTCTGAAGAGTGGTAGGTATCTGGTACTAAGACACTAGAGCTTGACTCACGAAATTCCCTGCAGTGCCAGAATCCAGGAAAGCAGATACAGGAACACTGGACTTCCCAAAGGACAGGACCACTGGAACCAGAAGTTTGGGAGAGTTGTCACTTTTCACTCCGTTTCACTCCGCTGCTAGACAACTTCTAAACAAATGCCGGGTTCCTGCGGCGGTGGTCGTGGCGTCAGGGCCACGCTCCTCGTGATGTCACGCCACGCCCCCTCCGTTCATGTCTAGAGGTGGCGTGCCATGATGTTACAAGGGGCGTGCCCTTGACGTCGCGATCACGGCCTCCGGCTCTGAGCGTTCTGAACAAATTGTTCAGAACGATGGAGAACTGGAGTACCCCTTTAAACGCTGCTCAGTGTTTGGAACAAACCCCTTAAGGAGTGAGCGTTTTTCCATTTTTGCCCTTTCGTTTTTTCCTCCTTACCTTTAAAAAATCATAACGCTTTCAATTTTGCACCTAAAAATCCATATGATGGCTTATTTTTTGCGCCACAAATTCTACTTTGTAATGACATCAGTCATTTTTCCCAAAAGTCTACGGCGAAACAGGAAAAAAATCATTGTGCGACAAAATTGAAGAAAAAACGCCATTTTGTAACTTTTGAGGGCTTCCGTTTCTACACAGTACATTTTTGAGTAAAAATGACACCTTATCATTATTCTGTAGGTCCATATGATTAAAATGATCCCCTACTTATATAGGTTGGATTTTGTCGTACTTCTGGAAAAAATCATATCTACATGCAGGAAAATGTATATGTTTAAAATTGTCATATTCTGACCCCTATAACTTTTTTTATTTTTCTGCATACGGGCCGGTATGAGGGCTCATTTTTTGCGCCGTGATCTGAAGTTTTTAGTGGTATCATTTTTGTATTGATCGGACTTTTTGATCGCTTTTTATAAATGTTTTCATGATATAAAAAGTGACCAAAAATAAGCTGTTTTGGACTTTGGAATTTTTTTGCGCATACGCCATTGGCTGTGCTGTTTAATTAACAATATATTTTTATAATTCGGACATTTCCGCACCCGGCGATACCACATATGTTTATTTTTATTTACACAGTTTTGTTTTCTTTAAATGGGAAAAGGGGGGTTATTCAAACTTTTATTAGGGAAGGGGTTAAATGACCTTTGTTCACTTTTTTTTAACACCTTTTTTTTTGCAATGTTATAGGTCCCATAGGAGACTACAACACTGCACACACTGATCTTTTACATTGATCATTGTTATCCCATAGGAGACTATAACACTGCACACACTGATCTCTTACACTGATCATTGTTATCCCATAGGGGACTATAACACTGCACACACTGATCTTTTACACTGATCAATGGTTTCTCATAGGAAACCATTGATCAATGATTCTGCCGCTTGACTGCTCATGCCTGGATCTCAGGCACCAAGCTGTCATTCGGCGATCGGACAACAGGAGGAAGGTAAGGGGACCCTCCTGCTGTCTTACAGCTGTTCGGGATGCTGCGATATCACCGCAGCGATCCCGAACAGCCCTCTGAGCTAACCAGCAAAGTTTAACTTTCACTTTAGACGCGGCGTTCAACTTTGAATGCCGCTTCTAAAGGGTTAATAGCGCGCGGCACCGCATTATAGAACAGGAGCGGACTCAGGGCGTACAGGCACGCCCTCAGTCTTTAAGGGGTTAATGTAATCTCCCAAAGAGAGTATGATTTTATATCCGACAGGAGGCCTCGCATTATATTGCATTTCCTTCTTTACTGACATGCTTAGCAGCCAAAAATAGTAAAAAGTTTTTTCACACATTAAAAGAAAAACTTTAGCTAAATAGATATGTAGGTACAGTGACCCCCGACCTACGATGACCCCGACATACGATCATTTCAACATATGATGGCCTCTCAGAGGCCACCGCATGTTGAAGGCAGCATCAACATACGATGCTTTTGTATGTCGGGGCCATCGCATAAACAGCTATCCTGCAGCGCAGACTGCTTCAACTGCCACCGGATAGCCGTTTACGGTGCCCCGTGTGCTCCGCTGAAGATCACCTACCTGTCTTCGGGGCTCCGGCGCGTCCTCTTCAGGATCCCCTGCATCGTCGGCGCTCTCCATCGTCATCACGTCGCTGTGCACGCCCTCCCGTCATCCAATAGGAGCGGCGTGCATAGCGGCGTGATGGCGGCGATGGAGAGCGAGTATGCCGGGGAAGCAGAGGCCTTGCCGGAGCGTCGGGGACGCGGCGAAAGCGATGGAAGGCGACATCCCGGGCAGCGGTGACGGTCCGGAGCGGCAGGGACATGTGAGTATAACCTCCAATACCAGTGGTCTTCAACCTGCAGACCCCCAGATGTTGCAAAACTACAACTCCCAGCATGCCCGGACGAGGTCCGCAGGTTGTAGACCACTGTCCTATACTTTACATTGCACGGATCCCTCAACATTCCATGTATAGTGACTACCAAACTTGCTGGCATAACAACTAGCCAATGAGAGAGGAGTCCAGGTAGTAAAAGGTGTAGAGTAACAGTAATAATCCTCTTTCTTTGCTGCTGCTTCGCAACTTAAGATGAGTATTTGATGCTCTGTTAATTTTACCTCATATTGTTTATTGTCTGAAATATAATCAGTTTTTATCAATATTGTCAGTGTTGTCATATATACACTTATAGTTTCCCTCTTCTATGCTTATTGCTTCTTATCTCCATATATTCCTCATTTCTTCATTTTTTACCTTTATCTTAATTCCCCTTATCTAAGATGAACTTATTTATATATTCTTCCGATTATACCCTTATCCTTTCTATCTAATCTTATTATTACCTCCGGTATTTTTCCTCCTGAGCTCCGTCTCGCGCTGCTGCGCCGACATTCCTGTGATGCAGCAAACATTTCCCCCTCCTCTCCCGTGTCACGTGACTTAGTTGGTCATCAACGAAGCCGTTCCCGCCCTTCTCCTCTCACTCGCTCTGAGCTCCGTCAGCCAAGCTGCGTATTAGCTATCGGTCCTCTTTTTCCTGACTAAAAACTCCTTTTACACGGTATTCTACTGCCCCCTTGTGTCCTTTTTAGGACACAGCAGTATATATACTAGAATTTATTTATTCTTCATTTCTCTAAATATTATTTTTACCTCATAACTCCCTCTCATATTAAGGGAAGCCCTTAAAGGGGTAGTCCAGTGGTGAAAAACTTATCCCCTATCCTAAGGATAGGGGATAAGTTTCAGATAGCAGGGGGGTTCGACAGCTGGGGCCCCCGTGATCTCTCTGTACAGGGGCCAGGCTCGCTGGCCAGATAGCGGGTGTCGACCACCGCACGAAGTGGCGGCCAACATGCCCCCTCAATACAACTCTATGGCAGAGCCGGAGATTGCCGAAGGCAGCGCTTCGGCTCTGCCATAGAGTTGTATTGAGGGGGCGTGTCAGCCACTGCTTCGTGCGGTGGTCAACACGCCCCCTTCCCGCAGGCTGTCGGGGCCCTGTACAGGAGATCCCGCGGGGCCCCAGCGGTCGGACCCCCCGCGATCTGAAACGTATCCCCTATCCTTAGATAAGTTTTTCACCACTGGATATCTTCTTTAATATTTAATTGTTATTTTACCAGCTATTTCTTATCATATATATTAATATTTACTTTATATTAATTATTTAATTATATTATTACTATTTACAATATTTACATAAATAAAGCTATATATTCATTTATTTAAAGCTATACCACCAACTATATACAAAATGTCCATTGAGCAGACTATACCCCTCAGATACCAATTTTATTACTGCTGATCAAATCCAAGATCTGGTTGATCAATCTGTGACCAGATCAGTTAAATCAGCAGTATCATCTGCTATGCTCTCCATGCAGGAGACAATTGCCAAATCAGTTGCTCAAACTATAACGCAATTTTCTTCTCAGCAGGCACAAACAGTGCATAGATCCCACAGTCACTCTAAAAAGAGGCCATATAATAGAGACGACCCTTTTAACCCCTTAAGGACCGGGGGTTTTTCCGTTTTTGCATTTTCGTTTTTTGCTCCTTGCCTTTAAAGAATCATAACTCTTTCAATTTTGCACTTAAAAATCCATATGATGGCTTATTTTTTGCGCCACCAATTCTACTTTGTAATGACATCAGTAATTTTGCCCAAAAATCTACGGTGAAACGGAAAAAAAATCATTGTGCATCAAAATTGAAAAAAAAATGCAATTTTGTAACTTTTGGGGGCTTCCGTTTCTACGTAGTAGATTTTTCGGTAAAAATGACACCTTATCTTTATTCTGTAGGTCCATACGATTATAATGATCCCCTACTTATATAGGTTTGATTTTGTCGGACTTCTGGAAAAAATCATAACTACATGCAGGAAAATTAATTTGTTTAAAATTGTCATCTTCTGACCCCTGTAACTTTTTATTTTTCCGTGTATGGGGCGGTATGAGGGCTTATTTTTTGCGCCGTGATCTGAAGTTTTTAACGGTACCATTTTTGCATTGATAGGATTTATTGATCGCTTTTTATTCATTTTCAAATGATATAAAAAGTGACCAAAAATGCACTATTTTGGACTTTGGAATTTTTTGCGCGCACGCCATTGACCGAGCAGTTTAATTAATGATATATTTTTATAATTCGGCCATTTCCGCACGCGGTGATACCATATATGTTTATTTTTATTTACACTGTTTTTTTTTTTTTATTGGAAAAGGGGGGTGATTCAAACTTTTAATAGGGGAGGAGTTAAATGATCTTTATTCACTTTTTTTTTCACTTTTTTTTTTGCAGTGTTATAGCTCCCATAGGGACCTATAACACTGCACACACTGATCTTCATCATTGATCACTGGTTTCTCATAGGAAACCAGTGATCGACGATTCTGCCGCATGACTGCTCATGCCTGGATCTCTGAGCACTGAGCAGTCATTCGGCGATCGGACAGCGAGGAGGCAGGTAGGGGCCCTTCTGCTGTCCTGTAAGCTGTTCGGGATGCCGCGATTTCGCCGCGGCTATCCCGAACAGCCCACTGAGCTAGCCGGCAACTTTTGCTTTCGCTTTTAGGGCTAAAGGGTTAATAGCGCGCGGCGCCGCGATCGGCGCTGCGCGCTATTAGAGGCAGGTCCCGGCTTCACTATGATGCCGGGCCCGCCGTGATATGATGCGGGGTTACTGTGTAACCCCGCGTTATATCAGGAGAGCAGGACCAAGGACGTACCGGTACGTCCTTGGTCCTTAAGGGGTTAATGAATAGTCTTCAGATGACTCTGATGCTTCAGAAATAGATGACCCTTCCTATAACCCTATGAAATCGGAAGGAAGTGATACTAATTTTGGAGAAACCAATGCTTCTGACTCCGCTGTCCTTGACACTCTAGGGATGCCTTTCGTTGACCCATCCCATATAAAGCACCCCAGGTCGGGTGAATGGGCCCCAAATCCTGAAGTTGAGAGGTTTATTTCTCATTGGATTAAAGGAGTAGTCCAGTGGTGACCCAGTGGTGAACAACTTATCCCCTATCCTAAGGATAGGGGATAAGTTTGAGATCGCGGGGGTCCGACCGCTGGGGCCCCCTGCGATCTCCTGTAGGGAGCCCTGACAGCCCGCGGGAAGGGGGCGTGTCGACCTCCGCACGAAGTGGCGGCCGACACGCCCCCTCAATACAACTCTATGGCAGGGCCGAAGTGCTGCCTTTGGCAATCTCGGACTCTGCCATAGAGATGTATTGAGGGGGCGTGTCGGCTACCGCTTCGTGCAGAGGTCGACACCCGCTATCTGGCCGGAGAGCCTGGCCCCCGTACAGAGAGATCGCAGGGGGCCCCAGCGGTCGGACCCCCCGCGATCTCAAACTTATCCCCTATCCTTGGGATAGGGGATAAGTTTTTCACCACTGGACTACCCCTTTAAGAAAGGCATAGATAGGAAGGCCAGAAATAAATTATGGGCGGAATGCTTAAGGCCTAAACTCTCAATGCCGCCCAAACACCAGAAGTAGACCCTATTCTTCTGAAATACATTCAAAAGTCCGGCAAAACCCCCCAAAAAGGGTATCAACCGCAGTTTCAAAGCCTGCCAGGACAAATTTGTAGACCTCCTAGGTCCATTATCAAAAATCCTAGATATGACTGAAGAAGCCAACTCTTAAAATACACCAATTGATGTTCCTACCCTTAGAGGGTGGGCTCACAGAGCCATGTGCCTATTTGGCAACGTTAACCAAGCCTTTAATACAGAAAGACGTTGATCGATTCTAATGAAACTCGACCCTCAGCTTACCCATTTGGCAGCTTCTGAACTATCAACCCCAACTGAAAGGTTTTTTTTGGAGAGTTTCACAAAAGAAATCTCTAAATATGTTGGCCTATTTTCTAGCCTAGATAAGGCACAAACATCTCTAAAAAAAAAAAAAAGGTCTTCTCTAATAAGATTTTTGGACGGGCTGGGAAAAGTCGGGGCTGTATTCCAAGCCGGGCCCCACAATACAGAAACCAGTATAGAGGCCCCCAACAACAACAGGACTGATATATATCTATGTCCCTCCACAACCACCTTTCTTCCCATACCGGGGATGCCCTTGGAGGGCAAGACGTCAGAGAGGTGCACCAAGATCCAGTCCAACAGGTAAGTCAACTCAATTTTTTCCACCCTCCAGTTGGAGGAAGACTCCTTCATTTTTCCCTGAATTGGGAAGTAATATCTTCCGATCACTGGATTCTCTCTACAATAAAGGGTTATCAAATAGAATTTATGTTCAACCCTATACAAACTTACCTTCCCCATCCAATACAATTTTCAAAGGAAGACCAATCCTTAGTAAACTCAGAAATAGAAGACCTTTACTTAAAGAATGCCATAATTCAAGTACCTCTGAATTCTCCGGGTTTTATCAGCAACCTATTCTTGGTAAAAAAAAAAAAAAAAAAAAAAGATGGCGGTCACAGACTGGTCATAAAGTTAAGAATTCTGAACAACTTTGTTTATTATCGCCTTTTCAAGATGGAAGGAATCCATCTCCTCAGGGATCTTCTACAACAGGAAGATTGCTTGATAAAAATTGACTTCAAGGATGCTTACCTCACGGTTCCCATCCATGCATCCTCATAATCTTTTCTCCAATTCTTTTGGAACAACAAAAAATGACAATTCACTTGCCTTCCTTTCAGCCTCTCCTGAGCCCCATGGTGTTTCACGAAATTGATGAAACCTGTGGTGGCTCTTCTTGGCTTTCGAGGTGTTCGTTTAATAATCTACTTAGACGACATACTCATTATGGCTTCCTCAAGTCTTCAAGCTTATCTACATATGGATTGGACACTATCCCTCTTAACCGATCTCTGTTTCCTTATCAACTATGACAAACCTATTCTAATTCCCTTCCAAGAACTGGAATTCTTGGGATTTCTGATTAATACTCATTCAGCTCTTCTGAAGCTACCTTCGAAGAAGTTGAAAACTATTTGTAAAGAGATTCGATTCCTTCTCAACAAGTAGCAGATATCTCTTCTTTCTATAGCTTGAGTCGTAGGCCTCCTTTCAGCCTCCATTCAGGCCATTTTTCCAGCCCCTTTACATTATAGGGCTTTCCAACGTCTGAGGATTCAACACCTTCGAGAAGGTCTAGGATATTCAGACAAGATCGTTCTTTCTCTGGAAGCCAAAGGAGAATTTCTTTGGTGGCTCCTACATATTCAAGAATGGAATGGAAAGACGATTTTTTCATCCCGTCCTCATGTTATTCTGGAATCAGATGCCAGTCTTTCCGCATGGGAAGCTCGCTTCCGCTCCCTCTCTACTGGGGGCAAATGGTCCCCTTCGGAATCATTGCGCCACATCAACTCTCTAAAGAGCTTTGCGAGAGACGTGTCACAATGTTGCATTCTCCTTCGCAACATTTCTGCAGTCAAATATATAAATTGCCTACGAGGAACCAAATCAGAACCTCTTGCAAACTTGATGAAAGATCTTTGGCATTTCTGCCTAGACAGAGACATTATTTTAAAAGCAGAATACCTTCCTGGTTTATCCAACATTGTAGCAGATTGGAATTCTTGCTATCTTGCAGATTCCAGCGATTGAAAACTAGATCCTCCTAATTTTCCAACAAATCGATCTCCTCTGGGGTCCCCTTCATCTGGGCTTATTCGCTTCTCGACTTAATATCGTCAACTCCCTCTATTTTTTAGTTGGCGACCAGATCCAGAAGCCGAGGGAGTGGACGCTCTTCTACAATCTTGGCCTCTTCAGACTCTGTATGTGTTCCCTTCTTTTTAAATCTCATTCCCAGAGTCTTACTTCAAGTTATTCTACAGAAATCAACCATTGTTCTCATCACCCCTTGGTGGCCAACCCAATCTTGGTTTCCCCAAGTACTCAGCATGGTCATAGACTTTCCGAGAACCATTCCTCATTCTTCGTATCTTCTTCTGGACTCATTGAACAATCCTCACCCTCTTATTGTCTCCCTTCAACTTCCTCTGGTTGCATGGCTAATTTCGGGTCAGTCACATTTGACTCGGAATTTTCTTCATCAACTAGAGCTATCCTCTCTGAGGCCTGGGCTCCAGGTACAGGACTGCTTACCGATCAGCCTGGAAACTTTGGGTTGATTGGTGCACACAATGGAATTTGGATCCCGTTCTTGCATCTATCCCACACATCCTTTCTCTCTCTTTTTCTTTTGATTCTGGTAAAGCTTTCCGTACTTTTAACCTCTACCATTCCGCTATCTGTTTTTATCATGATCCTATTAATTCCATCCCAATCGGCAAACATTTGTTTGCAAACTCCTTAAAATAAATTTGTTTTAAACGCACACCTTTACCCTTTAACTGAATCTCTTAGACTTTCCTCTTTTTTTCAATTACTTATTTCTTACTGTAAGCCTCATTTACCCATTTCTTCCGCCACTCTGGCTAGATGGATCAGACAAGTTATGTCATTGGCCTTTATATACACTTCAGCTTTTGGTGCTCAGTCTACTAGAGGTGATCTCTATCAGATCTTCTTAAAGCTGCTGATTGGTCTTCTGAATCAACCTTTAAGACCTTTTATTTTAGACTTGAAACTCATGTTTCTATGGCCCTTTTATAATTATATAACTGTATTATTATTATTGTTTTCCATATGTTTGATATTATTTGTCTCCTTATGACATTGTTAGCTTTAAACTTGCAATATAATGCGAGGTTTCCTGTCTGATATAAAATTGGCGATTTTCCCTAAGAAACCATTCAAACTTTTCATGCACATTGCCCTGGCCGCCAAAGCCCTAATTGCTAAATGTTAGAAACTAACCTTTCCTCCCTCTGAGTTGGATCTTCTGGCACATATCCGAGAGATTTGTTCCTTGGAATATCTTACGGCCTTGTTGAATAACACTATTCCCTCCTTTCTCTCGGTATGGGAACCTTGGGATCGTTTTTCTGACCGACAACCACCTTGACCTGTCGGGCTTGTCTCCCCCCTCTGTTTCTTTTCCTCTTTCTCCTGACCTGTGTCTTATCTCTAGTTTGGTGTTTGTCTATTTGGTCCCTCTGTGTTTTCCTCTCCCCCTCCCCTATTAATGTTTGTGCTGCCCTCTGGGCTCGGCAGATTATTGTTTTCACATACAGGAATGTGCCTTATGTTGATTGTCTAGCTATAGAATTGTCTTTTAGTTTGTTGTTTCGCCATAGTGGCTTGTAGCTAGCCTTCTGTTTATACCATCCTGTATCCTTGTGGGCAATGCCCGTATATCTATTTGTGTATACGTTTCCTTTGATTTATATGTTTGAAAAATTTCAATAAAACTTTACAGTTAAAAAAAAAAATTTGGAGATTTTCTTACCCTTGCTGATGGAAAATATAGATGTTATGAAAGAGAGGAGGCGAACATTATCCCTCCCTTTTACCCATCCCTCATTTTATTGTTCTTATTCTCTTTTTCAGCATGCTAATTTCCCTGAGATGTTATTCATCTACATTATTTGCATCCAGATCTGAATGCTTCATATTCTTTGATGACCGATACTGTTCTTCATTCATCTTCAGTTTGATGGAATTTCTCCTCATCGTTGATACCAGTTCTCTTCAGCTTCTTTTCTAACCTATTAGTGAAGATTCTTCAGAAATCCGGATTGTCAGCGGATTGACTTTTTTTTCCCATTATTTATATTATTTATCCTCATCTGGTTATTCTACACAAAGAAAGAAGATTATTACTGTTACTCTATACCTTTTACTACCTGGACTCCTCTCTCATTGGCTAATTGTTATGCCAGCATGTTTGGTTGTCACTATACCTACATATCTATGTACCTAAAGTTTTTCTTTTAATGTGTGGAAAAAACGTTTTACTATTTTTGGCTGCTAAGCATGTCAGTAATGAAGGAAAGGCAATATATTGCTCGCCTCCTGTCTTTCATAAAATCTATATTTTCCGTCAGCAAGGGTAGGAAAATCTCCAATTACACACTAGTTACTGACCCTATAGTACCAATTTTTTATTTGCTGCCCAAAGTTCACAAGGGCCGATGCGACCTATCATGGCGGGAATCAGCTCCTTGACACCTATGCGAATGGGTCCATTCTATTCTACAGCCTTTAGTCCAGTTGTGTCCCAGCCACATCAAAGACACACAACATTTACTGTCTATTATAGATAGGTCACAGTGGAGGAGTTCTTTTTCATGGCTTACATTAAATATTTAAGCCTTGTACTCTTCCCTTCCACAATTGTTATCTATTCAGGCCATTTCTGACGACATGACCTCTTTTTCCACATATAGCTCTGACCTACAATCATTCAATACAGATGCCCTACTATTGTGACACGGGGTGGTGTTGGTGGAAATACCTGATCACTTTGTGACGCTAGGGCACCGTTACCCTATACACTATTTAAAACAGCTTCTCCTGGGCCAGACACGGGGTGGTAAATGAACACATCGACGTCAGGTTACGGATAACTGTCTTTACTGAGCTGGTTCAGATGGTAATACACGTACAGCTGCTTTTGATGTGAGAGTGCAGGGTAACCCCTTGGGAGCCATGTTGCTGGCTGAGACTTGTGGTGCTTACAAAAAAAATTGATTTATACTGACTTGTGAGACGGAAGATTTAATCCTGGTAGCTAGGGTCCTGTCAAGGTACTGAAGACTGTTCCGCTGAGGCATGAATTTCCTCCTTGCGAGTAATTCTTGCAGGATGACCAGTTGAGAGATTAGATTTGAAGTCGGCCTCTCCTCAGAGCACACGACACACAGCACACCTGAGCTAAGCTGTTGCTCAGGAGCCACCAAACTAGAAGACTGACTAACTCCTCCCTTGCACCTCACTATACAAGACAGACTTTAGGGTTCTCAATGCCATGCAGGGTCTCATGGATAGCACTCTTAAAGGCACAGCAACATATAAAATACATAACAGAATGAATTTAAGAAAATATATTATTTTAAATTACAATACACATGATTATTTTAACAATAGAACTTTAGTGGGCCCAACACCTTGTGCTGCCAGGCTGCCCGACAATCCAAAGCCACGGGACAGCCACTGGTGCTGACTATTTTTACATGCAATGCACAGGTGCCTCAATGGGGGCTAAATCCTCCCCCTCAGTAGCAAATTTTTTTGTATTCTGGTGGGAGCTGCAATACATTTTTTGGGTGGATAATTCGTTTGGTGACGGTATTGTATGGGATGGCAGATATGTAGATGATATTATTATAAGTCTTCCTCTGAATCTGAAGCTGTTTCTTTCCTTAAAGGGTACTCCACTGGCCAGCGTTCGGAACTAAATGTTCTGAACACTGTTTTCGCACTGCGGGGGTCAGCCACCCCCCCTCAATGCAAGTCAATGGGAGGGGGCATGGCAGCCGCCTCGCCCCCTCCCAGAGATTTGCATTGAGGGGGCGTGGCTGACCCCCGCAGTGCGAAAACAGCATTCGGAACATTTAGTTCCGAACGCTGGCCAGTGGAGTACCCCTTTAAAGGGTTACTGCTCTAACCAGCGTCCGGAACATTGAGTTTCGAACGCTGTGTGCGGGATTCCGTGTTTACGCCCGCCCCTTTGTGACGTCACACCCCGTCATGTGATGTCCCGTCCTGCCCCTTCAATACAAGTCTATGGGAGGGGGCATGATGGCTGTCGCACCCCCTTCCCATAGACTTTCATTGAGGGGGCGGGCGTGAACACACAGCCCACACACAGAGTTCAGAACTCAAAGTTCCAGACGCTGGAGAGCGGAGTAACCCTTTAATTATGTTAATAACAACTTCCACAATCTTTTTTTCACCCATTCATGGCATTCTACCGATACTCCTTTTTGGATGTGTTTCTCCGTATTGAGACGTCCGCATAAAGGAAGCCCAGTTCGGGCGATACCATTCTAGGAGCCGTGCCACCCTAAACATACTGGGGGAGATTTATCAAAACCTGCCCAGACGAAAAGTTGCTGAGTTGCCCATAGCAACCAATCAGATTGCTTCTTTCACTTTTAAAAAGGCCTCCGAAAAATGAAAGGAGCAATCTGATTGGTTGCTATGGGCAACTGGTCAACTTTCCTTCTGCATAGGTTTTGATAAATCTCCCCTTAATATTGCAAAATTGTAGAAGAGCAAAAACATCATAAAAAAAATACTTAAAGGGGGTACTCTGCCCCTAGACATCTTATCCCCTATCCAAAGGATAGGGGATAAGATGTCTGATGGCAGGAGTCCCGCCGCTGTGGACCCCCGCGATCTCCCTGCTGCACCCGGCGTTCGTTTAGAGCCTTGGGTGCAGCGCCGGAGGCTTGTGATGTCACGGCCACACCCCCTCAATGCAAGTCTATGGGAGGGGCGTGACAGATGTCACGCCCCCTCCCATAGACTTGCATTGAAGGGGCGTGGCCGTGATGTCACGAGCCTCCGCCCCCCCATCGCCAGTCATCCGATGTATATAGGTTTACACAGTGAGACTGAGTGAATAGTAAGTTTACTTAAAGGAGATACCTAATGCCATTAAAACGTATCCTTGCAGGGGGTCCAACCGCTGGGACCCACCACGATCTCCTGGACGGGGCCCTGCTCTCCCGCCATGCCTCCTCCATATATCTCTATCGGAGAGCCATTTGGCTATCTGGCCCTCTCCCATAAAGATATATAGAGGGGGAATGGCAGCCACCTCTTTGTGCAGGGTTGTGACGTGCTGCTCCTGGGAAGAGCTGGGGCCCCGTACAGGAGATCGCGGGGGGTCCAACGGCTGGGAATAACACTTATCCCTAGGAGTTTTTTGGGATAAGACTTCTGCTTTAAAGAGTTATTCCAGGTTTTCAAAAAATGAATATGTTACTGGAGGGACTAATAAATATAAACCTGACCTACCTGGTTCCCCTCAGCAATTTTTTGTACCTACTGCTTGTCTCATCTCATCAAGACCTACCTGCTCAGACTATCAGGCTGGGTTCACACCACGTTTTTGCAATACAGTTCCCGTATACATTTTCAATGTGAAAACCGCATTGGAACCGCATTGAAATCCGTATGCACTGACTCTCCATACAAAACCGTATGCCAAACGATGCATCCGGCTGTGTCCGTTTTGCATCTAATATGGTTTTGTCAGTTTTTTCCTAGTACCCAAAAGCATAGCCTACAAAGTTTTTTGGTCTGGGTGAAAAAACGTATTGAAACCGTAAAAAAAACATGGGATTCAATGGGAACCGTACAGAACCGTACGTGTGTAGGGTTCCATTCGGTTTGCACTTTGCCCATGTGCATTACACACCGAAAGTTTTTTTTCTTGGAATGTCAATCAAACAAGTGAAACTGAAAAGTTAACAATGTATACCTTTTTTTTTAATTAAAAATACGGATGCAACCGGACATCATTTTTCAAAACGTATATGGGTTAAAAATTGTACACACGTTTTGATAAAGTTTAGTCCGGTTTTGAAGAATTCGTTTTTCATCAAAAACCTGAAACGGTAACTGTATTGCAAAAACGTGGTGTGAACCCAGCCTAACACCGGCCAAGATGGGACAACGCTGTGGACAGTGATCAGTTGTGCTCTGACACATTGGGGGAGATTTATCAAACTGTTTAGACCACTTTAGATGCATTGGGATTGGGATCCCATGGGACTCAATCCAAAATCTGCAGATGCGGGTGTTCAGGAGGCTGCTGCTGGCGGGCGCGGGTGCTCAGGAGGCTGCTGCGGGCAGGCAGTCAGGCGATATGCCTGCGGGTTCTGTAAATCCCGCAAAATCCTGCAGCAGCCTCAGTGACTCAGCGGCAGCCCCAACTCCTCCCAACTGTTTCCTCCCCCGCCGATGCCGTAGTGCCGCCATTCCATCCCCCGCTCAGCCTGCCCTTGACTCTGGAGGATACGCAATTGCCGCCGCCACCCGGGCCCTTATGGTAGGTAAAGTGAGTGTGTGCTGTGCCGCGGCTCCGGCGCTTGGCTAACCTCCAATGGCCTCCATCTGTGTCTGCAGTCTGCTCTGCTATACACATGGTGGTATGTGCAGAGTAGACTGCAGACAGAGCATTGCACCCTAGTGTCTTCTACAGACCTTAGGGTGCAATGCTCTTCAGTCTGCACAAACCCTCCCATGTGTATAACAGTGTGTGTGTACATTCCTGGGGTATGTGCAGAGCATTACACCCTAGTCTGTACTACAGAAAAGGGTGCAATGCTCTGCACATACCTCCCTGTATAGGAATGTACATACACACACACATACACACACACACTGCTGTACACAATCCGATTCCTTCTTTAATTTTTTTTAACATTTTGTTGAGACCTGCAAAAAGTTTAAAAAGCAATCTGATTGGCTGCTCTGTTCACTGCACCCCTCCTCCTCTACACATGTTGTCATTATTCTCCCCCTATTAATTCCACGACACTATGCTGCTGAATAATGACTGTGCCTAAGGCTATGTTCTCACGACGGAATGTCGTACAGTGCGTGCTTGGGCCTCCTCACAGGAATGCGCTGTCTCATAGACAGTTAGGAATTCCGTGAGGCTTCCGCACAAAGATTGACCGCGTTCATTCTGTGTGGACACGGACAAAGGAATTTCTGTTCTAGAAAGATCTGGCATGGAAATTCCACCATGTGCACTGAGCAGCAGAATCACATTGAATTAAACAGGACTCTGCTGCTGCGGAATCTCCATCGTAATTTCCTATCAGGAATTCGGAATTGAATTTCCATGGCGTGAACCGAGCCTACGATTCTCTCCGATTACCACATGGATGATCTTCCTTTTGAACTTAGACTAACAGAGTTGAGGGCTAACTTAGAATGCTTTAAAAAAATTATAAAAAATGATAAACATTAAAGAATAGATAGAGAAATGGTTTAACCTCTTAAGGACATAGGACGTCCTGTTGTATTTTCGGTCTCTGCCGCGTGCCGGGCAGAGATCGGAACGGGATGCCTGCTGAAATGCTTCAGCAGGCATCCAGGGTAAACGCCGAGGGGGGCCATGTAGGCCCCCCATGTTGGCGATCGCCGCAAATCGCAAGGGAAATCGCCCCTGCGATCTGCGGCGATACCGGGCTGATCGGGTCTCTGGGACCCGACCGCCCGGTAATTTTGCATGATCCCGGCTGTCACAGACATCCAGGACCATGCTGAAGTATCGGAGCGAGGTGGCAAGCCGGCCACCTCCTCCTATCCCCTGCGATCCGTCGGTTAGTTAACCGACCAATCGCAGGGGGGGGGGGGGTGGTTACTTCCTCCCGTCCTGCCTGGCCCCTGGAAGTCCAGAGAGGACGGGAGGAAGACCGGAGGACGCGGCGGGGGACGGGGGAGTGCTGGGCACCGGCGCCGGTACTTACCTCGTTCCTGAAGACCCGTATCCCGGCGATGAAGACGGCGGCGACAGGTGAGTTGATCTTCAGCCGCGGTCGGGCCCTTTACAGCAATGCACGTCGCCGTAAAGCGACATGCATTGCTGTATTGGGACCCTGTATACTACAACTCCCAGCATGCCCAGACAGCCCTTGGCATCTGGGCATGCTGGGAGTTGCAGTTTTGCAACATCTGGAGCTCCACAGTTTGGAGACCACTGTGCTCTTCCAGATGATGCAAAACTACACATCCTCAGCATGCCCTTACTGTCCAGGAATGCTGGGAGTTGTAGTTCTGTAACATCTGGCCCTTCAGATGTTGCAGAACTACAACTCCCAGCATACCTGGACAGTTTTGGCATACTGGGAGTTGTAGTTTTGCAACATCTGGAAGGGCATAGATTGGGAACAACTGTATTAGTGGTCTGCAAACTGTAGTCCTCCAGATGTTGCAAAACTACAACTCCAAGCATGCTGGGAGTTGTAGTTCGGCAACATCTGGCTCTAAAGATGTTGCCGAACTACTACTTCCAGCATGCCTGAGAATGTTTGGGAGTTGTGGTTTTGCAACAACTGGAGGCACACTGGTTGGAAAACATTGTCTGTTTCCTAACTCAGCGTTTCCCAACCCGTGTGCCTCCAGCTGTTGCAAAACTATAACTACCAGCATGCACTGATAAACTGTGCATGCTGGGAGTTGTAGTTTTGCAACAGCTGGAGGTCCCCCCCCTGTGAATGTATAGGGTACATTCACATGGGCAGGGGGCTTACAGTGAGTATCAGGCTGCAGCTCAAACTCGCAGCGGGAAACTTGCTGTAATCCCCTGCCCATGTGACTCTACCCTAAAAACACTACACTACACTAACACAAAATAAAAAGTAAAAAACACTACATATACACAAATCCCTACACAGGCCCCCTCCCCTCCCAATAAAAATGAAAAACGTCTGGTACGCCACTGTTTCCAAAATGGAGCCTCCAGCTGTTGCAAAACAACAACTCCCAGTATTGCCGGACAGCCATTGACTGTCCAAGCATGCTGGGAGTTTTGCAACAGCTGGAGGCACCCTGTTTGGGAATCACTGGCGTAGAATACCCCTATGTCCACCCCTATGCAAATCCCTAATTCAGGCCTCAAATGCGCATGGCGCTCTCACTTTGGAGCCCTGTCGTATTTCAAGGCAACAGTTTAGGGTCACATATGGGGTATCGCCGTACTCGGGAGAAATTGTGTTACAAATTTTGGGGGGCTTTTTCTCCTTTAACCCCTTATGAAAAGGTGAAGTTGGGGTCTACACCAGCATGTTAGTGTAAAAAAATAAATTTTTTACACTAACATGCTGGTGTTGCCCTATACTGTTCATTTTGACAAGAGGTAAAAGGGAAAAAAGCCCCCCAAAATTTGTAATGCAACTTCTCCCGACTACGGAGATACCCCATATGTGGGCGCAAAGTGCTCTGGGGGCGCACAACAAGGCCCAGAAGGGAGAGTGCGCCATGTACATTTGAGGTGATTTGCACAGGGGTGGCTGATTGTTACAGCCGTTTTGACAAACGCAAAAAAATAAATAAAAAAAAACACATGTGACCCCATTTTGGAAACTTCACCCCTCACGGAATGTAATGAGGGGTGCAGTGAGAATTTACACTCCACAGGTGTCTGACGGATCTTTGGAACAGTGGGCTGTGCAAATTAAACATTTTGTACAGCCCACTGTTCCAAAGATCTGACAGACACCAGTGGGGGGTAAATGCTCACTGTACACCTTGTTACGTTCCTCAAGGGGTCTAGTTTCCAAAATGGTATGCCATGTGGGGGTTATTTTGCTGTCCTGGCACCATAGGGGCTTCCTAAATGCAACATGCCCCCCCGAGCAAAATTTCATACTCAGAAGAGATGGGGTTACAAATTTTGGGGGGTATTTTCTGCTATTAACCCTTGCAAAAATGTGAAATTTGGGGGGAAACACACATTTTAGTGAAAAAATATATATTTTTTTACATATGCAAAAGTCGTGAAACACCTGTGGGATATTAAGGTTCACTTTACCCCTTGTTACGTTCCCCAAGGGGTCTAGTTTCCAAAATGGTATGCCATGTGGGGATTTTTTGCTGTTCTGGTACCATAGGGGCTTCCTAAATGCAACATGCTCCCCAAAAACCATTTCAGAAAAACATACTCTCCAAAATCCCCTTGTCACTCCTTCGCTTCTGAGCCCTCTACTGCGCCCGCCGAACACTTTACATAGACATATGAGGTATGTGCTTACTCGAGAGAAATTGGGCTACAAACATAAGTATAAATTTTCTCCTTTTACCCCTTGTAAAAATTCAAAAACTGGGTCTACAAGAACATGCGAGTGTAAAAAATGAAGATTGTGAATTTTCTCCTTCACTTTGCTGCTTTTCCTGTGAAACACCTAAAGGGTTAAAACGCTGACTGAATGTCATTTTGAATACTTTGGGGGGGGGGGGGGTGTAGTTTTTATAATGGGGTCATTTGTGGGGTATTTCTAATATGAAGATCCTTCAAATCCTCTTCAAAACTGAACTGGTCCCTGAAAAATAGTGAGTTTGAAAATTTTGTGAAAAATTGGAAAATTGCTGCTGAACTTTGAAGCCCTCTGGTGTCTTCCAAAAGTAAAAACTCGTCACTTTTATGATGCAAACATATAGTAGACATATTGGCCCAGATTTATCAAACTGTTTGGGGGAAAAAGTGGAGGGATTTTTCCCCAGCAACCAATCACAGCTCAGCTAACGAGCTCTGGTAAAGTGAAAGCTGAGCTGTGATTGGTTGCTGTGGGGAAATCACTCCACCTTTTCCCTAACACAGTTTGATAAATCTGGGCCATTGTTTTTGTGAATACATTTTTTTTTATTTGGAATATCCATTTTCCTTACAAGCAGAGAGCTTCAAAGTTAGAAAAATGCAAAATTTTCAATTTTTTCATAAAATTTTGGAATTTTTCACTAAGAAACGATGCAAGTATCGACAAAATTTTACCAATAACATAAAGTAGAATATATCACGAAAAAACAATCTCGGAATCAGAATGATAGGTAAAAGCATCCCAGAGTTATTAATGTTTAAAGTGACAGTGGTCAGATGTTCAAAAAACGCTCCGGTCCTAAGGTGTAAAATGGCCTGGTCCTTAAGGGGTTAAAGGAGTAGTCCAGTGCTGAAAAATGTATCCCCATTACTAAGTATAGAGGATAAGTTTCAGATCACAGGGGGTCCGACCGCTGGGGCCCCCCACGATCTCCTGTATGGGGCCCGGCTCGTTGGCCAGAAAGCGCGTGTTGACCACGGCACGAAGCAGCGGCCGCCACGCCTCCTCAATACAGCAATATGGCAGAGCCAGAGATTGCCGAAGGCAGGGCTCTCCCATAGCGCTGTATTGAAGGGGTGCGTCGGCCCCGCTTCGTGTCATGGTCAACACGCGCTCTCTGGCCAACGAGTAGCAGCCCCCACATATAGTAGAAGTAGCTGCCCCCTTTAGATTGCAGCAGCCCCATTTAGGCAGTAGTAGCAGTATCTATGATACGCACAAATCATACATACATCCATCATACCACATTATACCAACATACACACGCACATCATAAATACCACATCGTACCTACATCCATATACACTTCATACATGCATACACACATACGTACATCATACATATGCACATCATACAAACACACACATCATACATACCACATCGTACCTACACCCATATACACTTCATACATGCATACACACATACGTACATCATACATATGCACATCATACATACACACACATCATACATACCACATCGTACCTACACCCATATACACTTCATACATGCATACACACATACGTACATCATACATATGCACATCATACATACACATGCACATCATACATACCACATCGTACCTACATCCACATACACTTCATACATGCATACACACATACGTACATCATACATATGCACATCATACATACACACGCACATCATACATACCACATCGTACCTACATCCATATACACTTCATACATGCATACACACATACGTACATCATACATATGCACATCATACATACACACACATCATACATACCACATCGTACCTACATCCATATACACTTCATACATGCATACACACATATACGTACATCATACATATGCACATCATACATACACAGGCACATCATACATACCACATCGTACCTACATCCACATACACTTCATACATGCATACGCACATCATACATATGCACATCAAACATACAAAAATGGGGGGGGGGAGCTTGTCAGTGGAGCTTAGGACCTGGGGCGGGGGGCTTTGTTAGTGGAGCATGGCTGCCTGTTGAGGACTGGGGGGGGGGGGGGTTCTGGTCAGGGGCAGTGTCAGGTGTCATCAGTGGAGTGGAGCGCGGCTGGGAGGGGTGTCAGGTGTCATCATTGGAGTGTGGCAGTCTGATGAGGGGGGGGGGTGCGGTGGATGTTGATTTGGATGCTGTCAGAACAGTGCTTCATGCTGCGCTTATCCTACAAGATGAGGAGCACATGGGGGTGGGTGGGTGATGTATACAGAGCGCTATCATGGCTGAGCTCTCTGATCAAGTTTTTTTGTGGCAGTCACAACTTCACCTCCCGACAGGCCGCTCTAGGCAGCTGCCTACTTTGCCTATAGGCAGTGGCAGCCCTGCCAGTAGAAGTTCCCCATGGATTATGCCTGTTGGGTCTTCTCCATGAGGAGCAGTGAATATCACAACCATATACAGTGACCCCTCCAGATCTGAGAAATGTGTCAATGGCCGCAAGAACCGACCAATCAGAATGGGCATTCACTGGTAAAACCCCTGTATTACTGAAACATATGCACTGACTGGCTGTCTGGTAGTGCCCCCTACAGTACAGGGTGATGCTACATGTTCTGTAATACTCTTTACCTGTGCCAGGATTAGCTGCTTCTTTGGACACCAGGTGAGGGCGGCTCCATGTGACTTTTTTAGGACATTGTGTACTGTACAGGACCCTGAAGAAGCTCCTCTACATAAACAGTGATTACAGATCCCAGCAGATCTGTATTTGGACACTTCCAATAGGGGACAAAACATTTCCAATAGAGGAGCCACTGTCACAGGGGTACAGCCAATACCATATAAGGGGCCAAGGCCCCCGCTGCACCCCCCTGCAGCAGCCCCAGCACAGAAGCAGAAGACCATTGTTTAAACAGCGGTCTCCTGCTTTTGTACATTGGCCGGTCACATCATTCACCCCCCTCTGATCTCCTCATGCCACTTTATTCCCCCCTGTGCCAAATAATGTCCTCTTGATCCGCCCTGTGCCATTTCTTTCTCTCCTTTACTCCCCCTGTGCTATTTCATTTTAGTGTTACTCGCCAATATTCACAATTCGAATTTTAATCGCAAATATCGTAATTACGAATATTCGTTTTTTTTCCACATATACGAAAATGTATGCGCATATGCAAAATTTATGCGCATATTCGCGAATATTGAGGCCTCCCTTATTTAAAGGTATAGGGAACTGTGACTGGTGCATTAACCATTGTGGTCTATGGCGATCTTACAGCATGTAAAACAGTAAGCTAAGCAGGACTGTCTCGGCAGCACAGTGGATGGGAGACCACCACGGGTTTGTGTCCCGGGATGGGACAGAGTTTTAGAGTGTTGTGGTTTAACTTTACTTTCCTGGAAACGCTGCAGAGTTGCCCAAAGCAACCAATCAGATTGCTTCTTTCATTTTTTCACTAGGCCTCTCCAAACTGAAAGAAGTGATCTGATTGGTTGCTATGGGAAACTCAGAAACTTTTCCTGGAAAAGTTTCTGAGTTGCCCACAGCAACCAGATTGCTTCCTTCATTTTTCAGAGGCCTTTTCAAAAATGAAGGAAGCAATCTGATTGGTTGCTATGGGCAACTGAACAACTCTTCCTCTACACTGGTTTTGATGAATCTCTCCCATAGAGGGAGATGTATCAAAACCTGTCCGGAGGGGGAGGATGAATTGGCACAGGTGAGATAAAGAGGATTAATGGCACAGGGAGTGGTAAAGAGGGGGAGATGAATTTGCACCGAGGGTAATAAAGGGGGAATGAAATAGATCTGGGAGATTCTACTGTAATATTTCTATCATGTTTTATAGGTAATTACACTCGAGTACAGTAAAGTATTCGGTCATTTAGAAAGATTTTAGAGCCTATTTTTCCCAATAGCGGACACTTTTTTCTCCCCGTGAGTGTCCGCTATTGAGAGATTCTACTGTATCACTCTTTTCCTACCATGTAAACTATAGTGATGACATCGCTGGATCGGTGACTACGTTCTAAAAGAAAACTTTTATTAACAATTGGGAACAAGTTTGGAGATGCAGTATATGATATATGTATAAATGTCAGATATCCTATGTACATGGTTAATATATAGAAGTGTTATCTGCATCATTTATTGCTATGAATTGTCTTCTCTCCTGTGTGAATTCATAGATGTCTGATAAGTGTTTATTTTTGGGTAAAACATTTCTTACATTCTGAACATTAAAATGACTTCGGTCCTGTATGAATTTTTTGATGTTGAACAAGGCTTGATTGCTGAGTAAAACATTTCCCACATTCTGAACATGAAAATGGTTTTTCCCCTGTGTGAGTTCTTAGATGTTTAACAAGATTTGTTTTCTGAGTAAAACACTTCTTACATTCTACACATGAAAATGGCTTCTCTCCTGTGTGAGTTCGTTCATGTTTAACAAGACTTGATTTCCGAGTAAAACATTTCCCACATTCTACACATGAAAATGGCTTCTCCCCTGTGTGAGTTCGTTCATGTTTAACAAGACTTGATTGCTGAGTAAAACATTTCCCACATTCTGAACATTGAAATGGCTTCTCCCCTGTGTGACTTAATTGATGTTTAACAAGATGCGATTTCAGAGTAAAACTTTTCCCACATTCTGAACATAAAAATGGCCTCTCTCCTGTGTGAGTTCGTTCATGTTTAACAAGATGTGATTTCTGAGTAAAACTCCTATCACATTCTGAACATGGAAATGGCTTTTCTCCTGTGTGAGTTTTTTCATGTTGAACAAGATTTGATTTGTCGCTAAAACTTTTTTCACATTCTGAACATGAAAATGGCTTCTCTCCTGTGTGAGTTCTTTGATGTTTAATAAGATCTGGATTGTGAGTAAAACATTTCCCACATTCTTCACAAGAAAATGGCTTCTCGCCTGTGTGAGTTCTTTGATGTTTAATAAGATCTGATTTATGAGTTAAACATTTCCCACATTCTGAACATAAAAATGGCTTTTCTCCAGCATGAGTTTTTTCATGTTGAACAAGATTTGATTTGTCAGCAAAACTTTTTCCACATTCTGAACATGAAAATGGCTTCTCCCCTGTGTGAGTTCTTTGATGTTTTACAAGATGCGATTTCTGAATAAAATATTTCCCACATTCTACACATGAAAATGATTTCTCTCCTGTGTGAGTTCGTTTATGTTTAACCAGATGTAATTTATGAGTAAAACATTTCCCACATTCTGCACACAAAAATTGCTTCTCTAATGTGTGAGTTCTTTCATGCTGAACAAGATTTGATTTGTCATTAAAACTTTTCCCACATTCTGAACATGGAAATGGCTTCTCTCCTGTGTGAACTCTTTGATGTTTAATAAAATTTGATTTCTGAGTGAAACATTTCCCACATATTGAACATGAAAATGGCTTCACTCCTGTGTGAGTTCTTTGATGTGTTACAAGAGTTGATTTCAGAGTAAAACATTTCTTACATTCTGAACATGAAAATGGCTTTTTCTTATTTCGCCTTACAGCCTGTGATGAATCTTTAGGTCGGACCTGTATAACAGGATGAGATGACAGATCTTGGCTGTGAGGGGCTGAGGGTGTATCTGGGATAATGGAATGCTCTTCATATGTATCTTGTGTGATATCATCATCTGCTTTATAATCTGAAGATATAAAATCCTCCTCTGATCTCCTGGTACAAGAATCTGTCAAGAATAAAACACATTATTTTTGAGTATTAACCCCTTACTGACCAGCATTGTAGTCTTTTCCTCCTCTCCATCTAAGAGCCTTAAAGTGTTACTGTCATTACTAAGACATTTTAAAAGAATGCTTAAATCAGTGTAGTAATGTGCCCTAAGACCTGTATGCATAATAATATGCTTGTAATATGTAAAATACCTTTTGATCTATGTATATCTGTGATCAGTCTTCTGAATTCCTCTCAGAGGCTGGGAGCGTTTCCCCTTGAGAAAGATGAGCTCCTCTTCTCCCCCCCTCCCCTGTCATGAGGTCTGCACAAACATTTTTACTTTTGCAAAGCATATTGGCTGAATGCATGCTCTATATAACTGTAATGCAGCCATGGGGGCGTGGTTTGGATGCCGAGCTAAGCGGTCACATGCTCCGGAGTTCCCGCCACTCGGCACTGATTACCCTGTGATTATCCTGACTGAACGGCTGCTACTTACCTCTTGTGGCTCTCTGGTAGTGGGGGATGGCTTCGGGAGCCTGCTGGTGCGTGGTGGTGACTAGAGAGGTGGTCTGATAGTGTGTTCTCCTGCGGGGGACGGCGGACTCTGTGCCGGATGGTCTCCTGGTGCTGCCTTCTCCTGAGGTGCCGGTCCTGTGGCCTCTTCTTGGTCCTCTGGTCATCTGCTCCTGCTGGTCCCTGGCCTGGGCTGTTAGCTTGGGAGGTGAAGAGGGGGAGCCGCCATTACAGGCTTCGTGACCAAGGCCTCCCCCGTCGCCTGGGTTGCTCCCGTGTTCCTCGGTGTCGGCCTGGTGGTGTGTCCTGGCTGCTCCCGGCTGACTCTGTGGCTGCTGGGCTCATTGGAATAACAGAGGCTCTCCATCTGTCTGCCTACTGCCCTACCATAAAGGGTGCCCAATTGCCTTCTATAGGGCTGGACGGTCTTCTCACCCTGCTGTGTCTGCTGCTGTTGGGCCATCTCCTCACTGTCTCCTGAGCATCTCTGCCTAGCCGGGCTTCAAGGGGCTCTCACTGACTGTTCCTGCACACTTCCACTGGCTGAGGGCTAGTCGTCCTGCTGCCTCTATCCCATACATCAAGGGTAGTGACGGTGTGATAGTGGTGGATCCTCAGAGGATCAACTCTGTTTTTAGGGACTTTTACTCGTCTTTATATGCTGCCCCATCTTTGCCCTATCAGGGTGAAATTCTGTTCTTCTTACATGACCTATCCCTTTCCAAACTTAGTCATGCTCAAGCGGAGGCATTGGATGCTCATTTAACGATTGAAGAGGTGGAGCAGACTCTACGTGACCTTCCTCATGGGAAGACCCCTGGTTTAATTTAAATAATTTTTATTGGATTTTTTTTGAGAAATTTGGAAGACTGCTGGTTTGGACGGGATGATAGGAGATTGGTACAGGATGGGTGAGAAGCGCTCGAAGCTAGAAGCTGCAGTGGGGGAGGGCTTTCCTACTGGAGTGGTAGTTAGTCTGGATGTTTACAAAGCCCTTGACTCTGTGTTGTGGCCCTATCTATGGGAGGTTCTGGGTATGTTTGGGTTCGGTTCCCGATTTTGCACTTGGATCCGCTTGCTCTATGATGGCCCTATGGCCCTAATTCGCACTAACTTAGATGTTTCTCCTCCCTTTCTCCTCGGCCGTGGGACGAGGCATGGGTGCCTGCCTTCTCCCTTCCTTTATGCGATGGCAATGGAGCCTTTAGAGGCTGCTAATCGTTGGGACCCTGCTATCTGTAGTATTCCCAGGGGTTCCATTGTTGAGAAGGATAACACCCTTGTGTATTTGGCGGATGCCGAGGACTCGCTTTTGTCCCTTGCCTCTCAGTTGGTGTATGCAGCGTGGTGGATCAACGTGGATCTGTCCAACTCAGCGACTGCCTTGGCTGGAGCGATTATGGGTTTGTATGAGGCTCTTCCTAACACTCATTACAGATACCACTCTCGCTCTTCCCCTTCAATCTGTTGCTAAAGTATGGTCCGTGGTGTCGAGTAGCTTTCCACAGCCTCTGGTATCTCCTAGGGCACCCTTGTGGGAGTACGTACATTTGTATCACCTGCATGGGTTACAGGATGCCAGATTCTGGGGTTCTCATGGTGTTAAGTTTGTGATTCACTTGCATTCATCCCCCCTTCTCACTCCATCACTTTTTCAGTATTAAGTAAAGATAAGGCTTATCATATGCACATAGTTAATAGTGGTTGGGAAAACTAAAAGGTACCTGTGACCCCCATTGGGTGGTTTTTAGTTAAGTAACTTTGAGGCCTCAGAGCAGTGAGTGCGGATTATTATCAGTAACCAAATACTGACAGGAAGGAGCGGAACTCTACTGGATCTGACTGCAGGGAACACATAGAGAGACTGAATTCATTCTTTACATACAAATAATGAGAGGACGTGTGTATATAGTCATGTCTATTACCTGGTGATGTGAGGGGCTGCTGATCCTCCATCATGACCTGATCCTTGTACTGATCCTTGTGTCCTTCTACATACTCCCACTCCTCCATGGAGAAATAGACCGCCACGTCCTGACACCTTATAGGAACCTGACACATAATGATACAGTCATCACCCCGACCCCTCCAGTGGTGTTACTGTATAATGTCCCAGCATTCCCAGCAGTGTCACCTCTCCAGTCATCACCAGACCCCTCCATTACTGTATAATGTCCCAGCATTCCCAGCAGTGTCACCTCTCCAGTCATCACCAGACCCCTCCATTACTGTATAATGTCCCAGCATTCCCAGCAGTGTCACCTCTCCAGTCATCACCAGACCCCTCCATTACTGTATAATGTCCCAGCAGTGTCACCTCTCCAGTCATCACCAGACCCCTCTATTACTGTATAATGTCCCAGCAGTGTCACCTCTCCAGTCATCACCAGACCCCTCCATTACTGTATAATGTCCCAGCAGTGTCACCTCTCCAGTCATCACCAGACCCCTCCATTACTGTATAATGTCCCAGCAGTGTCACCTCTCCAGTCATCACCAGACCCCTCCATTACTGTATAATGTCCCAGCATTCCCAGCAGTGTCACCTCTCCAGTCATCACCAGACCCCTCCATTACTGTATAATGTCCCAGCAGTGTCACCTCTCCAGTCATCACCAGACCCCTCCATTACTGTATAATGTCCCAGCAGTGTCACCTCTCCAGTCATCACCAGACCCCTCCATTACTGTATAATGTCCCAGCAGTGTCACCTCTCTAGTCATCACCAGACCCCTCCATTACTGTATAATGTCCCAGCAGGGTCACCTCTCCAGTCATCACCAGACCCCTCCATTACTGTATAATGTCCCAGCAGGGTCACCTCTCCAGTCATCACCAGACCCCTCCATTACTGTATAATGTCCCAGCAGGGTCACCTCTCCAGTCATCACCAGACCCCTCCATTACTGTATAATGTCCCAGCAGTGTCACCTCTCCAGTCATCACCAGACCCCTCCATTACTGTATAATGTTCCAGCAGTGTCACCTCTCCAGTCATCACCAGACCCCTCCATTACTGTATAATGTCCCAGCATTCCCAGCAGTGTCACCTCTCCAGTCATCACCAGACCCCTCCATTACTGTATAATGTCCCAGCAGTGTCACCTCTCCAGTCATCACCAGACCCCTCCATTACTGTATAATGTCCCAGCATTCCCAGTAGTGTCACCTCTCCAGTCATCACCAGACCCCTCCATTACTGCATAATGTCCCAGCAGTGTCACCTCTCCAGTCATCACCAGACCCCTCCATTACTGTATAATGTCCCAGCAGTGTCACCTCTCCAGTCATCACCAGACCCCTCCATTACTGTATAATGTCCCAGCATTCCCAGCAGTGTCACCTCTCCAGTCATCACCAGACCCCTCCATTACTGCATAATGTCCCAGCAGTGTCACCTCTCCAGTCATCACCAGACCCCTCCATTACTGTATAATGTCCCAGTAGTGTCACCTCTCCAGTCATCACCAGACCCCTCCATTACTGTATAATGTCCCAACAGTGTCACCTCTCCAGTCATCACCAGACCCCTCCATTACTGTATAATGTCCCAGCAGCGTCACCTCTCCAGTCATCACCAGACCCCTCCATTACTGTATAATGTCCCAGCAGTGTCACCTCTCCAGTCATCACCAGACCCCTCCATTACTGTATAATGTCCCAGCATTCCCAGCAGTGTCACCTCTCCAGTCATCACCAGACCCCTCCATTACTTTATAATGTCCCAGCAGTGTCACCTCTCCAGTCATCACCAGACCCCTCCATTACTGTATAATGTCCCAGCATTCCCAGCAGTGTCACCTCTCCAATCATCACCAGACCCCTCCATTACTGTATAATGTCCCAGCAGTGTCACCTCTCCAGTCATCACCAGACCCCTCCATTACTGTATAATGTCCCAGCAGTGTCACCTCTCCAGTCATCACCAGACCCCTCCATTACTGTATAATGTCCCAGCAGTGTCACCTCTCCAGTCATCACCAGACCCCTCCATTACTGTATAATGTCCCAGCATTCCCAGCAGTTTCACCTCTCCAGTCATCACCAGACCCCTCCATTACTGTATAATGTCCCAGCAGTGTCACCTCTCCAGTCATCACCAGACCCCTCCATTACTGTATAATGTCCCAGCATTCCCAGCAGTGTCACCTCTCCAGTCATCACCAGACCCCTCCATTACTGTATAATGTCCCAGCAGTGTCACCTCTCCAGTCATCACCAGACCCCTCCATTACTGTATAATGTCCCAGCAGTGTCATCTCTCCAGTCATCACCAGACCCCTCCATTACTGTATAATGTCCCAGCATTCCCAGCAGTGTCACCTCTCCAGTCATCACCAGACCCCTCCATTACTGTATAATGTCCCAGCATTCCCAGCAGTGTCACCTCTCCAGTCGTCACCAGACCCCTCCATTACTGTATAATGTCCCAGCAGTGTCACCTCTCCAGTCATCACCAGACCCCTCCATTACTGTATAATGTCCCAGCAGTGTCACCTCTCCAGTCATCACCAGACCCCTCCATTACTGTATAATGTCCCAGCATTCCCAGCAGTGTCACCTCTCCAGTCATCACCAGACCCCTCCATTACTGTATAATGTCCCAGCAGGGTCACCTCTCCAGTCATCACCAGACTCCTCCATTACTGTATAATGTCCCAGCATTCCCAGAAGTCACCTCTCCAGTCATCACCAGACCCCTCCATTACTGTATAATGTCCCAGCAGTGTCACCTCTCCAGTCATCACCAGACCCCTCCATTACTGTATAATGTCCCAGCATTGTCACCTCTCCAGTCATCACCAGACTCCTCCATTACTGTATAATGTCCCAGCAGTGTCACCTCTCCAGTCATCACCAGACCCCTCCATTACTGTATAATGTCCCAGCAGTGTCACTTCTCCAGTCATCACCAGACCCTCCATTACTGTATAATGTCCCAGCATTCCCAGCAGTGTCACCTCTCCAGTCATCACCAGACCCCTCCATTACTGTATAATGTCCCAGCAGTGTTACCTCTCCAGTCATCACCAGACCCCTCCATTACTGTATAATGTCCCAGCAGTGTCACCTCTCCAGTCATCACCAGACCCCTCCATTACTGTATAATGTCCCAGCAGTGTCACCTCTCCAGTCATCACCAGACCCCTCCATTACTGTATAATGTCCCAGCAGTGTCACCTCTCCAGTCATCACCAGACCCCTCCATTACTGTATAATGTCCCAGCATTCCCAGCAGTGTCACCTCTCCAGTCATCACCAGACCCCTCCATTACTGTATAATGTCCCAGCAGTGTCACCTCTCCAGTCATCACCAGACCCCTCCATTACTGTATAATGTCCCAGCAGTGTCACCTCTCCAGTCATCACCAGACCCCTCCATTACTGTATAATGTCCCAGCAGTGTCACCTCTCCAGTCATCACCAGACCCCTCCATTACTGTATAATGTCCCAGCAGTGTCACCTCTCCAGTCATCACCAGACCCCTCCATTACTGTATAATGTCCCAGCAGTGTCACCTCTCCAGTCATCACCAGACCCCTCCATTACTGTATAATGTCCCAGCAGCGTCACCTCTCCAGTCATCACCAGACCCCTCCATTACTGTATAATGTCCCAGCAGTGTCACCTCTCCAGTCATCACCAGACCCCTCCATTACTGTATAATGTCCCAGCAGGGTCACCTCTCCAGTCATCACCAGACCCCTCCATTACTGTATAATGTCCCAGCATTCCCAGCAGTGTCACCTCTCCAGTCATCACCAGACCCCTCCATTACTGTATAATGTCCCAGCATTCCCAGCAGTGTCACCTCTCCAGTCATCACCAGACCCCTCCATTACTTTATAATGTCCCAGCAGTGTCACCTCTCCAGTCATCACCAGACCCCTCCATTACTGTATAATGTCCCAGCAGTGTCACCTCTCCAGTCATCACCAGACCCCTCCATTACTGTATAATGTCCCAGCAGTGTCACCTCTCCAGTCATCACCAGACCCCTCCATTACTGTATAATGTCCCAGCAGTGTCACCTCTCCAGTCATCACCAGACCCCTCCATTACTGTATAATGTCCCAGCAGTGTCACCTCTCCAGTCATCACCAGACCCCTCCATTACTGTATAATGTCCCAGCAGTGTCACCTCTCCAGTCATCACCAGACCCCTCCATTACTGTATAATGTCCCAGCAGTGTCACCTCTCCAGTCATCACCAGACCCCTCCATTACTGTATAATGTCCCAGCAGTCACCTCTCCAGTCATCACCAGACCCCTCCATTACTGTATAATGTCCCAGCATTCCCAGCAGTGTCACCTCTCCAGTCATCACCAGACCCCTCCATTACTGTATAATGTCCCAGCAGTCACCTCTCCAGTCATCACCAGACCCCTCCATTACTGTATAATGTCCCAGCAGTGTCACCTCTCCAGTCATCACCAGACCCCTCCATTACTGTATAATGTCCCAGCATTCCCAGCAGTGTCACCTCTCCAGTCATCACCAGACCCCTCCATTACTGTATAATGTCCCAGCAGGGTCACCTCTCCAGTCATCACCAGACCCCTCCATTACTGTATAATGTCCCAGCAGTGTCACCTCTCCAGTCATCACCAGACCCCTCCATTACTGTATAATGTCCCAGCATTCCATGCAGTGTCACCTCTCCAGTCAGCAGCTCCATCATCTTGTTGATGAGTTCTCGGATCTTCTGTTCATCCATTTCCTCATGTATCAGGGAGTGAGGTGGGGGCCCCGGGATTGGGCTCAGGGTTCTTCCCCATCCTTCACACACAGGGGCCCGACAGCGCCCACTAGAGGACTTCTTCACTACTGTGTAATCCTGTGTATGGAGAGACACATTAATATGACTACATACATTCCCAGAATCCCTCACTTCTCCAGTCATATCCATCTGTTATTACATAGATAAGAATGAGGTCATGTGACATCACTCCCAGAATCCCTCACCTCTCCAGTCATATCCATCTGTTATTACATAGATAAGAATGAGGTCATGTGACATCACTCCCAGAATCCCTCACCTCTCCAGTCATATCCATCTGTTATTCCATAGATAAGAATGAGGTCATGTGACATCACTCCCAGAATCCCTCACCTCTCCAGTCATATCCATCTGTTATTACATAGATAAGAATGAGGTCATGTGACATCACTCCCAGAATCCCTCACCTCTCCAGTCATATCCATCTGTTATTACATAGATAAGAATGAGGTCATGTGACATCACTCCCAGAATCCCTCACCTCTCCAGTCATATCCATCTGTTATTCCATAGATAAGAATGAGGTCATGTGACATCACTCCCAGAATCCCTCACCTCTCCAGTCATATCCATCTGTTATTACATAGATAAGAATGAGGTCATGTGACATCACTCCCAGAATCCCTCACCTCTCCAGTCATATCCATCTGTTATTCCATAGATAAGAATGAGGTCATGTGACATCACTCCCAGAATCCCTCACCTCTCCAGTCATATCCATCTGTTATTACATAGATAAGAATGAGGTCATGTGACATCACTCCCAGAATCCCTCACCTCTCCAGTCATATCCATCTGTTATTACATAGATAAGAATGAGGTCATGTGACATCACTCACAGAATCCCTCACCTCTCCAGTCATATCCATCTATTACATAGATAAGAATGAGGTCATGTGACATCACTCCCAGAATCCCTCACCTCTCCAGTCATATCCATCTGTTATTACATAGATAAGAATGAGGTCATGTGACATCACTCCCAGAATCCCTCACCTCTCCAGTCATATCCATCTGTTATTCCATAGATAAGAATGAGGTCATGTGACATCACTCCCAGAATCCCTCACCTCTCCAGTAAGCCGGAAGAGTATCTGTAGGGTGAGGTTTATGATCCTGTCGGCCATCTTGTTCCTGTCTCTCTCCATGGTTGATGGGTCATCCAGGAGAATTCTCTTATATAGAAGATATCAGCAGAGGATCCTGGATTGGAGAAACCTGAAGGGAAGAAGAGGAGACGATGAGAAATGGCGGCTGCTAATAGAAACAACAACAGAGTAAGAGACAAATACACAGAAAGTTCTGGATCTTGTGATCAATGAGAAAAACCCATAAGAAGTGATGAGGCCGAGATATCATCTATGGAGCCTCCTCATCTGACCCGAATATACAAACTACGTGGGAGATTTATCAAAACCTGCCCATAGCAACCAATCAGATCACTTCTTTAATTTTTAACAAGGCCTCTGCAAAGTGAAAGCAATCTTGTTGGTTGCTATGGGCAAATTTACATCTGGACAAGTTTTGATAAATCTCCCCCATTATACATATAAACACACCTACCTGTATCTGTAGAGGAGCCGTGTACAGGACCTGCGATGATGTCACCGTCATGTGATCAGTCACATGGAGGAGGAGGAGTCACATGATCAGGGGCTGCTGCTCTAGGCTCATCTGCTCAGTGTATGCAGGACTCTGCTGTGCTGGTTGTGATCGCTGCTGGATGAGCTGAAGTTATGTGTATGCAGCAGAGCTGTGTGTGTGTGATGTGCGTGGTGCAGAGCTGTGTATGTGTGTGTTATATATGTCTGCAGCAGAGCTGTGTGTAATGTACATGTAGCTGAGCTGTATGTGTACACAGTAGAGCTGTATATGTGTAATGTGCATGTAGCTGAGCTGTATGTGTACACAGTAGAGCTGTATATGTGTAATGTACATGTAGCTGAGCTGTATGTGTACACAGTAGAGCTGTATATGTGTAATGTACATGTAGCTGAGCTGTATGTGTACACAGTAGAGCTGTATATGTGTAATGTACATGTAGCTGAGCTGTATGTGTACACAGTAGAGCTGTATATGTGTAATGTACATGTAGCTGAGCTGTATGTGTACACAGTAGAGCTATATATGTGTAATGTACATGTAGCTGAGCTGTATGTGTACACAGTAGAGCTGTATATGTGTAATGTACATGTAGCTGAGCTGTATGTGTACACAGTAGAGCTGTATATGTGTAATGTACATGTAGCTGAGCTGTATGTGTACACAGTAGAGCTGTATATGTGTGATGTGCATGTAGCTGAGCTGTATGTGTACACAGTAGAGCTGTATATGTGTAATGTACATGTAGCTGAGCTGTATGTGTACACAGTAGAGCTGTATATGTGTAATGTACATGTAGCTGAGCTGTATGTGTACACAGTAGAGCTGTATATGTGTAATGTGCATGTAGCTGAGCTGTATGTGTACACAGTAGAGCTGTATATGTGTAATGTACATGTAGCTGAGCTGTATGTGTACACAGTAGAGCTGTATATGTGTTATGTACATGTAGCTGAGCTGTATGTGTACACAGTAGAGCTGTATATGTGTAATGTACATGTAGCTGAGCTGTATGTGTACACAGTAGAGCTGTATATGTGTAGTGTACATGTAGCTGAGCTGTATGTGTACACAGTAGAGCTGTATATGTGTAATGTACATGTAGCTGAGCTGTATGTGTACACAGTAGAGCTGTATATGTGTAATGTGCATGTAGCTGAGCTGTATGTGTACACAGTAGAGCTGTATATATGTAATGTACATGTAGCTGAGCTGTATGTGTACACAGTAGACCTGTATATGTGTAATGTACATGTAGCTGAGCTGTATGTGTACACAGTAGAGCTGTATATGTGTAATGTACATGTAGCTGAGCTGTATGTGTACACAGTAGAGCTGTATATGTGTAATGTGCATGTAGCTAAACTGTATGTGTACACAGTAGAGCTGTATATGTGTAATGTACATGTAGCTGAGCTGTATGTGTACACAGTAGAGCTGTATATGTGTAGTGTACATGTAGCTGAGCTGTATGTGTACACAGTAGAGCTGTATATGTGTAATGTACATGTAGCTGAGCTGTATGTGTACACAGTAGAGCTGTATATGTGTAATGTGCATGTAGCTGAGCTGTATGTGTACACAGTAGAGCTGTATATATGTAATGTACATGTAGCTGAGCTGTATGTGTACACAGTAGACCTGTATATGTGTAATGTACATGTAGCTGAGCTGTATGTGTACACAGTAGAGCTGTATATGTGTAATGTACATGTAGCTGAGCTGTATGTGTACACAGTAGAGCTGTATATGTGTAATGTGCATGTAGCTAAACTGTATGTGTACACAGTAGAGCTGTATATGTGTAATGTACATGTAGCTGAGCTGTATGTGTACACAGTAGAGCTGTGTGTAATGTACATGTTGCTGAGCTGTATGTGTACACAGTAGAGCTGTATATGTGTAATGTACATGTTGCTGAGCTGTATGTGTACACAGTAGAGCTGTATATGTGTAGTGTACATGTAGCTGAGCTGTATGTGTACACAGTAGAGCTGTATATGTGTAATGTACATGTTGCTGAGCTGTATGTGTACACAGTAGAGCTGTATATGTGTAGTGTACATGTAGCTGAGCTGTATGTGTACACAGTAGAGCTGTATATGTGTAATGTACATGTAGCTGAGCTGTATGTGTACACAGTAGAGCTGTATATGTGTAATGTACATGTAGCTGAGCTGTATGTGTACACAGTAGAGCTGTATATGTGTAATGTACATGTAGCTGAGCTGTATGTGTACACAGTAGAGCTGTATATGTGTAATGTGCATGTAGCTGAGCTGTATGTGTACACAGTAGAGCTGTATATGTGTAATGTGCATGTAGCTGAGCTGTATGTGTACACAGTAGAGCTGTATATGTGTAATGTGCATGTAGCTGAGCTGTATGTGTACACAGTATAGCTGTATATGTGTAATGTGCATGTAGCTGAGCTGTATGTGTACACAGTAGAGCTGTATATGTGTAATGTACATGTAGCTGAGCTGTATGTGTACACAGTAGAGCTGTATATGTGTAATGTGCATGTAGCTGAGCTGTATGTGTACACAGTATAGCTGTATATGTGTAATGTGCATGTTGCTGAGCTGTATGTGTACACAGTAGAGCTGTATATGTGTAATGTGCATGTAGCTGAGCTGTATGTGTACACAGTAGAGCTGTATATGTGTAATGTACATGTAGCTGAGCTGTATGTGTACACAGTAGAGCTGTATATGTGTAATGTGCATGTAGCTGAGCTGTATGTGTACACAGTAGAGCTGTATATGTGTAATGTACATGTAGCAGAGCTGTATGTGTACACAGTAGAGCTGTATATGTGTAATGTGCATGTAGCTGAGCTGTATGTGTACACAGTAGAGCTGTATATGTGTAATGTGCATGTAGCTGAGCTGTATGTGTACACAGTAGAGCTGTATATGTGTAATGTGCATGTAGCTGAGCTGTATGTGTACACAGTAGAGCTGTATATGTGTAATGTACATGTAGCTGAGCTGTATGTGTACACAGTAGAGCTGTATATGTGTAATGTACATGTAGCTGAGCTGTATGTGTACACAATAGAGCTGTATATGTGTAATGTACATGTAGCTGAGCTGTATGTGTACACAATAGAGCTGTATATGTGTAATGTACATGTAGCTGAGCTGTATGTGTACACAGTAGAGCTGTATAAGTGTAATGTACATGTAGCTGAGCTGTATGTGTACACAGTAGAGCTGTATATGTGTAATGTGCATGTAGCTGAGCTGTATGTGTACACAATAGAGCTGTATATGTGTAATGTGCATGTAGCTGAGCTGTATGTGTACACAGTAGAGCTGTATATGTGTAATGTACATGTAGCTGAGCTGTATGTGTACACAGTAGAGCTGTATATGTGTAATGTACATGTAGCTGAGCTGTATGTGTACACAGTAGAGCTGTATATGTGTAATGTGCATGTAGCTGAGCTGTATGTGTACACAATAGAGCTGTATATGTGTAATGTACATGTAGCAGAGCTGTATGTGTACACAGTAGAGCTGTATATGTGTAATGTGCATGTAGCTGAGCTGTATGTGTACACAATAGAGCTGTATATGTGTAATGTACATGTAGCTGAGCTGTATGTGTACACAATAGAGCTGTATATGTGTAATGTACATGTAGCTGAGCTGTATGTGTACACAATAGAGCTGTATATGTGTAATGTACATGTAGCTGAGCTGTATGTGTACACAGTAGAGCTGTATATGTGTAATGTACATGTAGCTGAGCTGTATGTGTACACAATAGAGCTGTATATGTGTAATGTACATGTAGCTGAGCTGTATGTGTACACAGTAGAGCTGTATAAGTGTAATGTACATGTAGCTGAGCTGTATGTGTACACAGTAGAGCTGTATATGTGTAATGTGCATGTAGCTGAGCTGTATGTGTACACAGTAGAGCTGTATATGTGTAATGTACATGTAGCTGAGCTGTATGTGTACACAGTAGAGCTGTATATGTGTAATGTACATGTAGCTGAGCTGTATGTGTACACAGTAGAGCTGTATATGTGTAATGTACATGTAGCTGAGCTGTATGTGTACACAGTAGAGCTGTATATGTGTAATGTACATGTAGCTGAGCTGTATGTGTACACAGTAGTGCTGTATATGTGTAATGTACATGTAGCTAAGCTGTATGTGTACACAGTAGAGCTGTATATGTGTAATGTACATGTAGCTGAGCTGTATGTGTACACAGTAGAGCTGTATGTGTGTAATGTACATGTAGCTGAGCTGTATGTGTACACAGTAGAGCTGTGTGTAATGTACATGTAGCTGAGCTGTATGTGTACACAGTAGAGCTGTATATGTGTAATGTGCATGTAGCTGAGCTGTATGTGTACACAGTAGAGCTGTATATGTGTAATGTGCATGTTTTAAACTTTCTCAATATCATACGGTCCTGTGTATGATTTTTACTTAGGCCAGTAATTCATAATTTGCGCCAAACGATCTTTGGCGCAATTGTGCACCTATACATTTTTTTTCTGGCGCAATTCACCGCCAAGAAATTTTATACATGAAAAATACACATAGCAATGTCAGAAAATGTAAAGGCATCAAAATACATAAGTATTTTTTTTTTTGTGAAAGCAGGGACGCCTCCAGGGCTGCTCAATACTATCCTGCGACATAGTTGTCCCTGAGGGACCTTCACCCTCTGTTGAGCCAGCATTGAACATGGCCACACAGGTTCAGCACTAAAGTAACCAAAAACAAAAAATACACTCGTTAAAAATAAAATCCATTTCACATGGTGGGTATAAACCCCACAAAAGAAAATAACTCATGTCGCTTGCTGATATACTGCAGGAGGGACTCCGAAATGGCTGCTCTACAGGGTAACATACATGTCCTCTGTGGTGGTAAGTTCTGTGTAAAAGGCGCTGGGAACGGCTGATTTCAACATTTGAGCCAAAATTACTGACAACGTGCGCCAAATGATAAATTTGGTGTAATTCCACAAAAACCTAAGTGACAAAAAAAAAGGGTAAAAAGGCAAAATTTATAAATACCCCCCTATGACCAGGAGCAGAGCAAAAAGAACAATGCCCAGCTAAAATGACAACCTATTACTCACCATTACAGCAACGAGCAGGAGCAAATCGGGCAAGGTCTCTACTGTGCGCGAGGAGTCGCCTGCGGTCGTCAAATCTGGGCGGGCAGCGGTGACGTCAGCGGGAAGTGCTGGATGCGCCCCGAGTACAGGACGTGCAGCATCTGGGGCAAAGAAGGAGCAGGGCATCCTTGTGAGAGAATGGGGAATCCCCAGAGAAGGAGCAGGACATCCTTGTGAGAGAAGGGGGAATCCCCAGAGAAGGAGCAGGGTGTCCTTGTGAGAGAAGGGGGAATCCCCAGAGAAGGAGCAGGGTGTCCTTGTGAGAGAAGGGGGAATCCCCAGAGAAGGAGCAGGACGTCCTTGTGAGAGAAGGGGGAATCCCCAGAGAAGGAGCAGGGTGTCCTTGTGAGAGAAGGGGGAATCCCCAGAGAAGGAGCAGGGTGTCCTTGTGAGAGAAGGGGGAATCCCCAGAGAAGGAGCAGGACGTCCTTGTGAGAGAAGGGGGAATCCCCAGAGAAGGAGCAGGACGTCCTTGTGAGAGAAGGGGGAATCCCCAGAGAAGGAGCAGGACGTCCTTGTGAGAGAAGGGGGAATCCCCAGAGAAGGAGCAGGGTGTCCTTGTGAGAGAAGGGGGAATCCCCAGAGAAGGAGCAGGACGTCCTTGTGAGAGAAGGGGGAATCCCCAGAGAAGGAGCAGGACGTCCTTGTGAGAGAAGGGGGAATCCCCAGAGAAGGAGCAGGGTGTCCTTGTGAGAGAAGGGGGAATCCCCAGAGGACCAGTGGGGATAAGTGGCTTGACAGGGACCAGTAGAACTGCAAAATGGAGCGGCTCAGCAGCGGTGGGCAGAACGAGCCGAGGCACATGGAATCGGACACGGAGGGGACCCTGATGCGGGTGATGGCGGCTCTCGACATTCACCCTGCAGTATTGAGGCCAGCCTGCTGGAGGAACCAGGGAATGTTGGGGATTTGTTGCACAGTCAGTCGTTGGGACATAATGTGGTTAAAAAGGGTAATGGATCAGAGGAAGAAACTATAAAGCGTTATAAAGCTACAGAGCGTGATTTGCATAACCCCCTGCAACAGCTACTTATAGCCAAGTATTGGGGGACAATGTAACCACGTTTTAATCCTGTCAACTTCCCCGCATTAAAAGAAAGAAATGGAAGGTGTCCCTATCTGCCCCTATTGCATTTAGCCCAGCCACTCGGCCATCCGATAAATTGAAAGTCCTGTTTCAGACTCCATCCCCACCACACTCACTGGAAAGTTTGTTTTTAAAATCCTTACAGAGGGATATAAATATGGTGGATAAACCAGCAGAAATGGCTCCTTTTACAGAACTTTCTATGAGATAGTTGTTGGCGGAGTTACATCAGTTGTAAAAAAATGCCGTCGATAGCATCAGGCCCGTCGTTACAGGACAGGCAAAACAAGCAATTGCTTGGGGCCCCGAGCAGAGCTGGTGCTTGTTGTGCCAGGCAGTCTTCCTGCAACTATCCCGGTTCGGCAGCTCGCCCCCTGTCGGTCGGCCGGGCCAGCAGTGCAAGAGCCTGGAGCTGGAGTCAGAGACTAAAGCCGCTCGGCCTCCGGCTCCTATTTTGTGCCCGGCTCACCATTAGTTGCCGGGAACTCAGGATGTCCCCGCCCCTAGTTAAGTGCCGACAGCTACTTGCGTCGGCCTCGTATTGACATTCGCTCACCTTACGCTCCCAAAATTCAAGAACCGGAGTTACTACGTCCTGACGCCGGCCCTAGGTATTCTGAGAGCGTGACGTGCGCGAACATCATTACCACGCGCTACGTGTAGTTGTGCAAGCCCTTATCTGGGAAAGGTTCTGCCCTGAATTCCCAGCAACTGCAGCAGCAGAGGTACCAGCCGGGGGGGGGTCTAATCTAGGGGTACTGCCTGCCTACTGGGGGAGGGGGTTAATCTGGGGGTACTACCTTCCTACTGGGGAGGAGGGGGTTAATCTGGGGGTACTACCTGCCTACTGGGGGGGGGAGGGGGTCAATCTGGGGATACTACCTGCCTATTGGGGGGGGTCAATCTGGGGGTACTACCTGCCTACTGGGGGAGGGGGTTAATCTGGGGGTACTACCTTCCTACTGGGGAAAGTCAATCTGGGGGTACTACCTGCCTTGTGGGGGAGGGGGTTAATCTGGGGGTACTACCTTCCTACTGGGGAAAGTCAATCTGGGGGTACTACCTGCCTACTGGGGGGAGGGGGTTAATCTGGGGGTACTACCTTCCTACTGGGGAGGAGGGGTTAATCTGGGGGTACTACCTGCCTACTGGGGTGAGTGGGTTAATCTGGGGGTACTACCTTCCTACTGGGGGGAGGGGGTTAATCTGGGGGTACTTCCTGCCTACTGGGGAGAAGGGGTTAATCTGGGGGTATTACCTGCCTACTGGTGGGAGGGGGTTAATCTGGGGGTACTACCTGCCTACTGGCGGGGGGAGGGGGTCAATCTGTGGGTACTACCTGCCTACTGGGGGGAGGGGGTTAATCATGGGGTACTAGGGGTGAATTTAAACTTTATGGCTATGCTGTGGTTCCTGTAGGCTTTGCGTGCATAAGGTGGGGAGGGGGGCCTCCATGTCTATTTTGCTTGGGCCTCCAAATTCCTTCAAATGGCCCTGGATAGTATCCACATAGAGATACAACAACTGGCGACCCGCACCTCACAGGTCAAGCAAAAACTTGAAGTTATTGTGGCACAGAATGCAGTTGATAACAGAGTAGGCGACCTGAGGGAAGAATTAAAGTTATCGAAGGCCAAGGTGACAAGTATGGAGGACAGGTCACGTAGGAACAACCTCAGGGGGGGTCCCAGAAGAGATAAAGAATGATCAGTTGAACTGTTATCGGACAGAATTTTTCTCCCTCAATTGATAGGGTCCACAGGTTGCCAAAACCTAAAACTCTACCACTGTCAATACCCACAGATGTAATATCGCGGGTCCATTTTTTTTCTACATAAAAGAGAAAATTCTGTCGGCGAGTAGAAGTTACTCATTTATCAGACAAATTTAAAAACATATCCGCAACTAAACAAGGCTGAAGATGGCACTTTTGTGGTCTAGGACCTAGAATAATATGATAGGTAACTGCCTATGGGGCGCTGATCTCTGTGATCTGTCACTGCGGGAGACCAGGGTCCTTATGCCTGCAAGTCCGGGGGTGATGGGAACCAGAAAGCCCACAGTCAAATTCAAAGTATACACACAGAAGAAAACCGGTACCCGCACTCACCGCAAGGCTGCTGTGACTCGACTCCTTCGGCTTCGACGGACCATCCGGAGTGTGGCTTGTTGCAGAGCGCTCAGAGGCAACTGGCGCCCTGATTGCGCTTCTTCCGGCCTCGATCTGGTGTATGGCTTGTTAAAGTTTCGCCCTGATTGCGCTTCTTCCGGCCTCGATCTGGTGTATGGCTTGTTAAAGTTTCGCCCTGATTGCGCTTCTTCCGGCCACGATCTGGTGTGTGGCTTGTTGCAGAGCGCTCAGACGCAACTGCCAGCAAAGTTTCGCCCTTATTGCTCTTCTTCCGGCCACGATCTGGTGTGTGGCTTGTTGCAGAGCGCTCAGAGGGGACTGCTAGCAAAATTTTGCACTCATTGCGCTTCTTCTGGCTCCGATCTAGTGTGTAGCTTATTGCAGAGCGCTCAGAGGCGACTGCTGGCAAAGTTTTGCGCTGATTGCGCTTCTGCCGGCCTCGATCCAGTGTGTGGCTTGTTGTAGAGGGCTCAGAGGCGACTGCTGGCAAAGTTTTGCGCTAATTGTGCTTCTTCTGGCCTCGATCCGGTGTGTGGCTTGTTGCAGAGCGCTCAGAGGCGACTGGCGGCAAAGTTTCGCCCTGATTGGCCTTCTTCCGGCCACGATCTGGTGTATGGCTTGTTGCAGAGCGCTCAGACGAGACTGCCAGCAAAGTTTCGCCCTTATTGCTCTTCTTCCGGCCTCGACCCGGTGTATGGCTTGTTGCAGAGCGCTCAGAGGCGACTGGCGGCAAAGTTTCGCGCTGATTGCGCTTCTTCCGGCCTTGATCCAGTGTGTGGCTTGTTGCAGAGCACTCAGAGGCGACTGCTAGCAAAATTTTGCACTCATTGCGCTTCTTCTGGCTCCGATCTAGTGTGTAGGTTATTGCAGAGGGCTCAGAGGCGACTGCTGGCAAAGTTTTGCGCTAATTGTGCTTCTTTCGGCCTCGATCCGGTGTGTGGCTTGTTGCAGAGCGCTCAGAGGCGACTGCTGGCAAAGTTTCGTGCTGATTGCGCTTCTTCCGGCCTCGAGCACAAAACTTTGCCGGCAGTCGCCTCTAAGTGCTCTGCAACAAGCCACACAGAGACGGGAGAGATTTTCTATGGGGATTTGCTTCTACTCTGGACAGTTCCTAAATTGGACAGAGGTGTCAGCAGAGAGCACTGTGGTCAGACAGAAAGGAAATTCAAAAAGAAAAGAACTTCCTGTGGAGCATATAACAGCTGGAAGGATTAAATACTGGGAGGATTAAGATCTTTAAATAGAAGTAATTTACAAATCTGTTTAACTTACTGGCACCAGTTGATTTAGAAAAAAGTTTTCCAGGGGAGTACCACTTTAAAGATGATATACCCCCTTTGCGTACCACACTGGCGACTAAATATACAAATACTTCAACACACAGACTATTGCCATTCAACAAAACAAAAAATAGTGCAATATTTTAAGGATAATCATACAAAGGAGGTATCGGACACAACATTATGGTGCACACAAAGCAACTATAAGGGGACATTTAAGAACTGTGCAGAGTAGGAGAAAATCCCCATAGCAAATATATGCTGCTCTGGACAGTTCCTAAAATGCACAGAGGTGTCAGCAGAGAGCACTGTGCTCGTGATGTCAGCAGAGAGCTCTGTGTTCCAAAAATTTCCTATGTAGTATTCAGCAGCTAATAAGTACTTGAAGGATTAAGATTTTTTAATAGAAGTCATTTGCAAATCTGTTTAGCTTTCTGGCACCAGTTCATAAAAAAAATAATAGTAATAATAATTCCACCGGAGTACCCCTTTAACCCCTTGGGGACGGAGGGTTTTCCAGTTTTTGCACTTTAGTTTTTTTCTCTTTACCTTTTAAAAATCATACCCCTTTCAATTTTGCACCTAAAAATCCATATGATGGGTTATTTTTTTGCGCCACCAATTCTACTTTGCAGTGACATCAGTCATTTTACCCAAAAATCTAATGCGAAACCGGAAAAAAATCATTGTGCGACAAAATTGAAGAAAAAACGCCATTTTGTAACTTTTGGGGTCTTCCGTTTCTACGCAGTGCATATTTCGGTAAAAATGACACCTTATCATTATTCTGTAGGTCCATACGGTTAAAATGATCCCCTACTTATATAGGTTTGATTTTGTCGTTCTTCCGGAAAAAATCATAACTACATGAACAAAAATTTATATGTTTAAAATTGTCATCTTCTGACCCCTATAACTTTTTTATTTTTGTACCGTGATCTGAAGTTTTTAGCGTTACCATTTATGTATTGATCTGATTTTTTGATCACTTTTTATTCATTTTTTCATGATATAAAAAGTAACCAAAAATACGCTATTTTAGACTTTATAATTTTTTTGCGCGTACGCCGTTGACCGTGCGGTTTAATTAACGGTATATTTTTATAATTCGGACATTTCCACACACGACTATACCACATATGTTTATTTTTTTTTATTTACACAGTTTTTTTTAATTGGGAAAAAGGGGGTGATTCAAACTTTTATTAGGGAAGGGGTTAAAAGATCTTTATTTTTTTCACTTTTTTTTTTTGCAAAGTTATAGCTCCCATAGGAAACTATAACACTGCGCACACTGATCTCTTATACTGATCATTGTTATCCCATAGGGGACTATAACACTGCACACACTGATCTCTTATACTGATCATTGTTATCCCATAGGGGACTATAACACTGCACACACTGATCTCTTATACTGATCATTGTTATCCCATAGGAGACTATAACACTGCACACACTGATCTTTTACATTGGTCATTGTTATCCCATAGGAGACTATAACACTGCACACACTGATCTTTTACATTGGTCATTGTTATCCCATAGGAGACTATATCCCTGCACACACTGATCTTTTACATTGGTCATTGTTATCCCATAGGAGGCTATAACACTGCACACACTGATCTCTTATACTGATCATTATTATCCCATAGGAGACTATAACACTGCACACACTGATCTCTTATACTGATCATTATTATCCCATAGGGGAATATAACACTGCACACATTGATCTCTTATACTCATCATTGTTATCCCATAGGGAACTATAACACTGCACACACTGATCTTTTATATTGATCAATGGTTTCTCATAGGAATCCATTGATTGATGATTCTGCTGCTTGACTGCTCATGCCTGGATCTCAGGCACTGAGCAGTAATTCGGCGATCGGACAGCATGGAGAAAGGTTGGGACCCTCCTGCTTTCTTTACAGCTGTTCGGGATGCCGCAATTTCATCGCGGCGATCCCGAACAGCCCCCTGAGCTAACAGTCAGTGCTTTACTTTCACTTTAGACACGGCGTTCAACTTTAAACGCCGCGTCTAAAGGGTCGATAGCGAGCGGCACCGTGTTTACTGCCGCTCACTATTAGCCACGGGTCCCGGCTGTTGTTAGAGGACGGGCCTGACCCGCTATGATGGCGTGGCCCCACGTTATAGAAAGGGAGTGGGCTGAGGGCATATAGGTACGCCCTCCGTCCCCAATGAGTTAAACTATTATCTCCCCACAATAAAGGCAACAAAGTGTTTTTGGGTATCTTCTAGTGTAACACACAAACTCTTGCCCCAACCATTTAAAGATCTTTCGATTGACATAATCCAGTATCATATCCCTAATGCAAATTACAATAGCTGGAGGAACAAAGGAATACATACAGTCATGGCCGTAAATGTTGGCACCCCTGAAATTTTTCAAGAAAATTAAGTATTTCTCACAGAAAAGGATTGCAGTAACACATGTTTTGCTATACACACGTTTATTCCCTTTGTGTGTATTGTAACTAAACCAAAATATGGAGGGAAAAAAGTTAATTGGACATAATGTCACCAAACTCCAAAACTGGTCTGGGCAAAATTATTGGCACCCTTTCAAAATTGTGGAAAAATAAGATTGTTTCAAGCATGTGATGTTCCTTTATACTCACCTGGAGCAAGTAACAGGTGTGGGCAATATAAAAATCACACCTGAAAGCAGATAAAAAGGAGAGATGTTCACTTAGTCTTTGCATTGTGTGTCTGTGTGTGCCACACTAAGCATGGACAACAGAAAGAGGAGAAGAGAACTGTCTGAGGACTTGAGAACCAGAATTGTGGAAAAATATCAACAATCTCAAGGTTACAAGTCCATATCCAGAGATCTAGATTCCTGGACGTCCTACGGCAGCACAGAATGGGTTAAGTTCGTCCTCCCGAACTTGTCAGAAGAGGTAATTAGCATAAAAAAAATAAACAAATTAGCATAATTAGCCTAATTAACAACCCCTCCCACCAGGTATAAATGGACAAACCCACACACAGACAACAGAGTTTTTATTCTTCTGTACTCAGAAGGGGTATTTTAGGTTGGAGGGAGTTATTATGTCCCTCCTTATTTTATATACTCTATTTTTTCGTTATTTGCAGTTTTTTTTACTCTGAAGGTAGGCAGAGATGCTGTGAAGCCCTCTGCCTTGCTTAATACATTGGGGTAGCTGTGAAGGCCCCAACGATTGTGGACCGGGGTGCTGTGAAGTTCCTCTTTTTTTTCACAGACGTGTCTCTGGAGCCTGTCAGGTACTGTGAAGTACCTTGATTATCCTATCCTAGTACTTACCCTATCTTGTCGGTGGATGCGCTCCCATCGAGGCGCCAGGTACAGGGCGCTCGGAGGTCCGCGATCCAGTCAGCGTCCCACGTGCACTGAATTCTATGCGCGGAAACCGGAAGTGAGCTGTGCGCAGAGAGGGGCAGGCTGGACGACGGCGTTCCCGTCATGTACTGCTTATAGCACGCTCCTTGGTCATCCCCACTGCCGCAGACACTGTGCTTAGGGCAGCGGGGCTCTGGAGATTTAAAGTAAGCATCTCTTTTTATGAGTATTACATGGATTATGCATATAGTAGTTGTGATTTAGCATGCTGTGAAGCTGCAGTTATTACCAAGGTTACTGTGAAGTGCCTTCCCATATTATTACTATTACTACTATCTTAGGTATTCATGCTGTTGTCTGGTCAGAAATATTCAGTATTGCAGTACTATTTGACCTCCTTTTTCCTACAGATGTTGGACGCAGCACAGAAGGGCAAAAGATCCAAGAAGTCAAAGCACAGGCTGTGTGAATTGTGCTCCCAGCCTATGGCGGATGATGCACAAGGAGATGTCTGCGGTAGATGTTCACAACAGCACCCAGTGGAAGATGATACATTTGGGGATGAGGCCTCTTCTTTCTTTGAGTGGTTTAAAAAACGCATATCCACTATACTGCCGGAAGAGGTGGAAAGGCGCAAGATACAGCACAGAGCAGTATCTCCTTCTGACTCAGAGGCATCTGAATCACGGTCCTCTGTAGAGTCACAAGACTCTCCGGAAGACTACTACATCTTCCACAAAGATGACATGCATTCCCTGATAAAGTCAGTGAAACATGTATTAGAGACGGATCGTTCCACCGAAGGCAAATTCCCCAGGGAAAGTCTTTATTACTTCCCAGTCTCTAAGGATAGAGTGTTACCCTCTCATCCTGCAGTTGGCAAGTGGCTCAGAGCCAACTGGGATAAGCCGGAGAAAAGAGTGGATGTTGGATCCCGTTTCAAGTCTGTATACAAGCTGTCATCCGAGGCTACCACCTCTTGGTTTAACCCGCCTAAGGTGGATCTACCGGTAGCCAAGTTAGTCAAGAAGTCGTACTTTCCTTCCGAGGTAACTTCCGTTCTAGCCAATCCCATGGATAGAAAAGCTTTTTCTACTGCAGCAGCAGTATCCAAAGTGGCGATGGCCTCTGTTCCGGTGGCCAGAGCACTCTGAATATGGATAAGTCAATTATCCAGAGATCTTAATGATGGAGTCCCTAGAGATGACATCATCAAGAAGATTCCTGTCATGAAATCTGCTGCGGAATTCCTGTGCGACGCTCCACTGGACACACTGCGTCTTTCAGCCCAGAATATGGCAGAATCGAACTCAATAAGGAGAGCACTTTGGATCAAGCAATGGGGGCAAGGGAGATGTAGCAGCTAAGAATAACCTCTGCTCCTTACCTTTTTCCCCAGAATCTCTCTTTGGGCCAAGCCTGAAGGGTATACTCAAAGATATGAATGACGAGAATGATGCCTTCCCAAGAACATCCAAAAAGGAAGCATCCAAAAGCCGTCCAAAATGGAGGAGATCTCCTAAGTTCCAGAAGAGGAACTTTCAGTCAGGCCAATATTATAGACCTAGTTTTGGTAGGCAGAAGAGAGGTAGAAACTCCAGCTCTGCCTCTAAGAGCAAGCCGCCAGAGAAAAAGAAGGACTTATGACGCCACCTTAGCGTCCCCCAAGGTTGGAGGAAGGTTAGAAGAATTTTTTCAGGTTTGGACATGGACAACAGAAGACAAGTGGGTTCTTTCAGTGATCCAGAAAGGCTACAAGCTCGAGTTTCTTTACCCTCCTCCGGGAAAGTTTTTTCTCAACACAAAGCAGGACCAGAATGTGATTTCTCTAGTCAGGAATTTTCTGGAGAAGAATGCAGTAGAGTGGGTACCACACCAAGAACAATTCACCAGGATTTACTCGAGAATTTTTGCAGTACCAAAATCCAGCGGGAAGTGGAGATTAGTTATAGATCTCACTTACCTGAAAAGGTTCATGATCAAGAAACACTTCAAGATGGAGACTATCAGGTCTGTGCTTCCTTTGGTGAACCAAGGGGACTTCATGGCGACTCTGGATTTATCAGACGCCTATCTGCATGTTCCCATCCACCCAGCATGCAGGAAGTTTCTCAGGTTCGCATTAATGATAGAAGACACGACATGGCATCTACAGTTCAAGTGTCTTCCCTTCGGTCTGAGTTCAGCACCGAGGGTGTTTACGAAGCTAGTCGTGGTTCTTTCGGCTGCATTACGCCTGCAAGGAATCACTGTAGTACCATACCTAGACGACTGGTGGGTGAGAGCAGGGTCCAGCCTAGATTTGTCCCATCACATGAAGAAAACGATTCATTTTCTCCAAGAGCATGGTTTCTTAGTCAACCTAGAAAAATCTCAGTTGATTCCATCACAACGGATTGTTTTTTTAGGGTTCGTAATAGATTTCCTAGAAATGAAGATCTCCATTCCCCTTACATCAACAATAGATGCGGTCCCCTGGGCAAAGGCCCATATTCGCGGTCTACAGACGAGGGTTCTCTCATGCTGGAACAGATCAAGGACAGACTTGGAAAGCTGTGTCTGGATTCCTACAAATCTCCGCAAGGAACTTTGTTGGTGCCTCATGCGTAGCAGGTTCTCTCAGGGAAGGTCTTTACTACCATCGCAGCAAGTGGTCATCACGACCGAGGCTTCAGCTCGTGGATGGGGAGCCTGCATTGGCCAGCGCTGGACCCAAGGGCTTTGGTCCCAGGAAGAAGAGGCCTCTGTCCTCAAACATGAAGGAGCTGCGAACGGTGCGTCTGGCCCTGCTTCATTTCACCCCTCTCTTGCTTCACCGGGATGTCCTAGTCAGATCAGACAATCTGCGCACAGTTTTCTATCTGAACAAGCAGGGGGGAACCAGGTGTCAATCCTTGATGTCCGAGTGTGCCAAGATCTTCAGATGGGCGGAATTCAGCATCAAGAGTCTTGTGGCAGTTCACCTGCAAGGTATCTTGAATGTCAAGGCGGATCTTCTCAGTCGGAAATCCCTTCACCTAGGCGAATGGGAATTGAGCATGGAGATCTTCAAACAAGTGATAAAACGGTTCAGTACCCCGGAAATAGATGTATTCACAACGAGAAGGAATACCAAGCTGCAGAAGTTCTGCTCTCTTTCTTATCTGGACCACCCATATCATGTGGACGGCCTGTCACTGTCCTGAGAGGGGAAGTTTCTTTATCTGTTTCCACCTCCTGCTCTAATCCAGAGGACTCTACTGAAGCGCAAGAAGGAGAACCCTCGGGCGATCCTGATCCTCCCTTATTGGCCCAGGAGGGCTTGGTTCTCCCTAGCAGTGGAAATATCTCACAATCGGTTCTGGCATCTGCCCAAGACAGAGGATCTTCTAACCCAGCAAGGGATTTACCATCAGGAGTTCAACTCCCTGCATCTGACTGCTTGGAAGGTGAACTGAACCTGCTGAGGTCCAAAGGTCTATCTAGTGATGTCTTATCTACCTTGGATAAATCAAGCAAGACGAGAACGAGAAAGTGTTACTCCAGGGTATGGAGTCTCTTCAAGTCTAAATTTACTAGCAATGATCCTTCAGTCATCGATATTCTGAACTTTCTACAGCTAGGTCTCAATATGGGTCTCAAACAGTCCACTCTGAAAGTTCAATGTGCTGCTATAAATTTCTTTCTAGCAGGAAGATTTACAGGACACCCGCTGGTCAAAAGGGGTCAAAAATATTTGCCCGAAAGTCAGCAAGCCTATACCATCTTGGGATCTTTCCAGAGTCTTGAGGTGCCTCACATCAGACCCTTTTGAACCTATTCAGTCCATTGACATAAAATTTCTCACATGGAAAACTTGCTTCTTAGTGGCTATCGCTTCAGCGCGCAGAGTCAGTGAGATACAGGCACTATCTTGCCGTGAGCCATATCTTAAGAGATCTTGGGGATGCCTTAGTCTTTCGTACTCTTCCCGGATTTATCCCTAAAGTTCATTCTGTCCATAACCTTCAACAGGAAATTGTACTACCGGCTCTGGCTGAACATCAAATCAAGAGATCTCGAAGCTAGATGTCAGATGTGCAGTTTTGGAATATATTGACAAGACAGCATCATTCAGGTATTCAGAACACTTGTTTGTACAGTTCGGAGCCAAATCTAAAGGCTCTAAGGCAGCCAAATCCATTATTGCCAACTGGATTAAGAAGACTATCATTTTTTCCTTTCAAAAAGAAGGCCTGGAACCCCCAAGGGATCTAAAAGCCCATTCTACTAGGGCGACTTCGGCATCTTGGGCTGAAGCTTCTCAAGTATCTCTTCAAGAGATCTGTAGAGCGGCTACATGGGCAACGCCAACCACATTCATTCAAAACTACCGTATGGACGTCTCCAGTAGCTCAGCCCTAGGCAAGGCAGTGTTGGAAGAAGCGTTTAAGAAGTAATGCCCTCCCTTTATTATTTTCTGCTACTTAGGTCCCATTCTGTGCTGCCGTAGGACATCCAGGAATGAATTAAATTTTGCTTACCTGAAAATTTCAATTCCTGGAGTCCGTAGGCAGCACAGGGATCCCACCCTGATGAAATGTTGCTATACAACTACTCTGTGGTCTGTGTGTGGGTTTGTCCATTTATACCTGGTGGGAGAGGTTGTTAATTAGGCTAATTATGCTATTTTTTTTATGCTAATTACCTCTTCTGACAAGTTCGGGAGGACGAACTTAACCCATTCTGTGCTGCCTACGGACTCCAGGAATTGAAATTTTCAGGTAAGCAAAATTTAAGTCATTTGCCTTTGTCCACAGTGCGCAACATTATCAAGAAGTTTGCAACCCATGGCACTGTAGATAATCTCCCTGGGCATGGATGGAAAAGAAAAATTGAAGAAAGGTGTCAACGCAAGATAGTCCGGATGGTGGATAAGCAGCCCCAAAAAAGTTCCAAAGATATTCAAGCTGCCTGCAGGCTCAGGGAGCTTCAGTGTCAGCGCAAACTATCCGTCGACATCTAAATGAAATGAAACGCTATTGCAGGAGACCCAGGAGGACCCCACTGCTGACCCCACAGAGACATAAAAAAGACTACATTTTGCCAAAATGAACTTGAGTAACCAAAATCCTTCTGGGAAAACATCTTGTGGACAGATGAGACCAAGATAGAGCTTTTTGGTAAAGCACATCATTCTACTGTTTACCGAAAACGGAATGAGGCCTACAAAGAAAAGAACACAGTACCTACATTGAAATATGGTGGAGATCAATTATGTTTTAGGGTTGTTTTGCTGCCTCTGGCACTGGGGGCCTTGAATGTGTACAAGGTAGGGATCGACCGATTATCGGTATGGCCGATATTATCGGCCGATAATCACGATTTTGGGCATTATCGGTATCGGCAATTACTTTGCCGATAAGCCGATAATACCCCACCGCACCGCGACCGCCCCCCCGCACCGCGACCGACCCCCGTAGTGCTGGGCGGTATACCGGTATGGATTTTTGCCCATACCGCTATACCGGTCGGGCCCCTCCCCCACCCTCCGAGTCAATAAAAAAAAATTAAACTTACCCGTAATGGGGGTGGTCCGGGCCATCCATCCTGTAGTGTCCGGCGCCATTCCGGGTGGAGGGTGCACCGGTCCGGGCTGTCCTTCTCCGGGGGTCCTCTTCTCCACTCCGGGCAGGCTCCGGCCTAGTACGCTGCATAGACGCCGCGACGTCGGGTGTGTCGCTGCGCACGGGCGTCACTGCGCACGGGCGCATATGCAGTGTACTAGGCCGGAGCCTGCCCGGAGTGGAGAAGATGACCGCCGGGGAAGAAGGACAGCCCGGATCGGTTCACCCTCCACCCGTAATGCCGCCGGACACTACAGGAAAGGAGGATGGATGGCCCGGACCACCCTGACAGGTAGGGGGAGAGAAGCGGGTGGTGGTGGCGGTGGCGGCCTATGGCACCGCAAAAGCCACTGCAGTGCATCGATTTAAAGCGCCCGCTTTAAATCAATGCACTGCAGCGGTGTCGAGGGGGGATAAATAGCCGATAACTTATACCGGAATATCGGTATAAGTTATCGGCTATTGGCCCTAACCTCCACCGATTATCAGTATCGGCCCTAAAAAAACGATATCGGTCGATCCCTAGTACAAGGAATCATGAAATCTGTGGATTTTGGGTCTCACTGTACAGCCCAGTGTCAGAAAGCTGGGTTTGTGTTGAGATCTTGGGTCTTCCAGCAGGACAATGACCCCAAACATATGTCAAAAAGCCCCCAGAAATGGACGGCAACAAAGCGCTGGAGAGTTCTGAAGTGGCAGCAATGAGTCCAGATCTAAATCCCATTGATCACCTGTGGAGAGATCTTATAATTACTGTTTGGAAAAGGCGCCTTCCAATAAGAGAGACCTGGAGCAGTTTGTAAAGGAAGAGTGGTCCAACATTCCGGCTGAGAGGTGTAAGAAGTTTATTGATGGTTATAGGAAGAGTGGTCCAACATTCCGGCTGAGAGGTGTAAGAAGCTTATTGATGGTTATAGGAAGCCACTGATTTCAGTTATTTTTTCCAAAGGGTGTGCAACCAAATATTAGGTTAAGGGTGCCAATAATTTTGTCCAGTCCATTTTTGGAGTTTGGTGACATTATGTCCAATTTGCTTTTTTTCCCTGGTTTAGTTCCAATACACACAAAGGGAATAAACGTGTGTAGAGCAAAACATGTGTTACTGCAATCCTTTCCTGTGAGAAATACCTCATTTTCTAGAAAAATTTCAGGGGTGCCAACATTTAGGGCCATGACTGTAAATATTCTGATACAGTGATCCCTCAACATATGATGGTAATTCGTTCCAAATGAACCATCGTTACTTGAATCCATCTTATGTTGAGGGATCCGTGCAATAGTAATATAGAATGTTATACTCCCGTGTTCCCGCCGCTCAGGACAGTCACCGCTGCCCTGGATCGTCGCTCTCCATCACAGTCATCACGACGCTGCGCACGCCGCTCCTATTGGATGATGGGATGGCATGCACGGCGACGTGATGAAGACGAAGGAGAGCGACGGCCATGCAGCTGACCCTGAGGAGGAAGGTCCGGAGCAGCGGGGACAGGTGAGTGACACTCACCAGGGCACCTTAAACGGCTATCCGGTGGCAGCTGAAACAGTCTGCACTGCCGGATAGCCGTTTATGCGATGGCCCCGACATACAAAAGCATCGAATGTTGATGCTGCCTTCAACATGCGATGGCCTCTCAAAGACCATCATATGTTGAAATGATTGTAGGTCGGGGGGGGGGGGGGGGTCACTGTATTTCTGATGTAGCTGGTCTTCTATCTAGTTCAAAAATATAATATTCCACAGAAGTTCTTTAAATATTTACAGTTACAGCATTTAATTGACTCAAGCTAAAGAATTTAATCAAACACCATTTAGTGTAAACACTTTTTTTAAACTCCTCTTTTAAAAAATTGATTTCACAAACATATACGAAGCATCTGCACTGGACTTGCAGAAATGACCTATATGTCAGAAATGGGAAAGAAAATTGGGGCAGTCCTTTTCTATTAAGCATTGGGGGGGGGGGGGGGGGCATTTATTTTATCTATTAGAACATCTAACTGTATTTCCAATTTAGAAATCAATAGGAAACGACTTTATTGGTGGTACCAGACCCCGTTCCTTTTATTCAAGATGTACCCTGGTAGGTCCGAAATTTGTTGGAGCTGTAATAGGGGGACGGGTACCTTTATGCATTGATGGTGGGAGTGTGACTTAATAAGTACCTTATGGGAGCAAATAAAAACAATGCTATGTAACATAACGGGTACATCATTTCCCTGGGGCCCGGAGATAGCCCTTCTAAACAACTGGTGCCAGAAAGTTAAACAGATTTGTAAATTACTTTGATTAAACAATCTTAATCCTTCCAGTACTTATCAGCTGCTGTTATGATCCACAGGAAGTTCATTTCTTTTTGAATTTCCTTTCTCTCTGACCACAGTGCTCTCTGCTGACACCTCTGTCCATTTTAGGAACTGTCCAGAGCAGGAGAGGTTTGCTATGGGGTTTTTCTCCTGCTCTGGGTAGTTCCTAAAATGGAAAGAGGCGTCAGCAGAGAGCACTGTGGTCAGACAGAAAAGAAATCCAAAAAGAAAAGAACTTCCTGTGGATCATAACAGCAGCTGATAAGTACTGGAAGGATTCAGGTTTTTTAATAGAAGTAATTCACAAATCTGTTTAACTTTCTAGCACCAGTTGATTAAAAAAAATTAAATAATATATATTTTATGTTTTTCAGTGGAGGACCCCTTTAACTGCTTAACCCCTTAAGGACCAAGCCCATTTTAATCTTAAAGGACAACTGTAGTGCAAGACTTTTATATATTGCTGTGCCTGGGCTGCAAAAATAAACAAAATAAACTTTACCATACCTTCCTACGTGCCCCCCGTCGGTCCGGTACCAGCCTCACGGTCCAGTGGTGCGAACCTCAATCAACTTCCTGGGGACAGAGACGTCACAGAGCCGTCGGCGTATCACCGGCCACAGCAAAGTCCCGCCCGGTGATACGCCGACTGCTCTGTGACGTCTCTGTCCCCAGGAAGTTGAATGAGGTTCGCACCACTGGACCGTGAGGCCGGTACCGGACCAACAGGGGCACGTAGGAAGGTATGTTAAAGTTTATTTTGTTTATTTTTGTAGCCAGGGCACAGCAATATATAAAAGTCTTGCACTAAAATTGTCCTTTAAGGACCAGGCCAATTTTATTTTTGCGTTTTTGTTTTTTCCTCCTCGCCTTCTAAAATCCATAACTCTTTTATATTTCCATCTACAGACCCATATAAGGGCTTGTTTTTTGTGTGACCAATTGTACTTTGTAATGAAACCTCTCATTTTACCATAAAATGTACGGCGAACCCAAAAAATTATTTTTTTTTTAGGAAATTTAAATGAAAACCACAATTTTGCACATTTTGGAGGGTTTTGTTTTCACACTATACACTTTACCATAAAAATGACGTGTTCTTTATTCTGTGGGTCAATACGATTAAATTGATCCCCATGGCTAGATACTTTTATATTTTTGTACCGCTTAAAAAAAATCTAAAAAACTTTTTTTTTACAAAATCAGTAATCTAAAATCGCCCCATTTTTGACCACCTATAACCTTTTGAATAAAATGGGACCAAAAAAAAGCAGCATTTTTGGAATCTTTTACCTTTACGCCGTTCACCGTACGAGATCATTAACATTATAATTTGATAGTTTGGACATTTCCAAACGCGACCAAATATGTTTATAGAAAAAAAAATGTAACACTTTTTGGGGTACAATGGGAAAAACTGACAATCATCATTTTTATTGGGGGAGGGGATTTTTCCCTTTTTTTTATTTTTAAATGGTTCTACTTTTTTTTTTTTAATGTCCCCATAGGGGACTATTTATAGCAATCATTTGATTGCTAGTACTGTTCAGTGCTATGTATAGGACATAGCACTGATCAGTATTATCGGTCATCTTCTGCTCTGGTCTGCTCGATCTCAGAACAGGAGATGCCGGGAGAGGGCCGGAGCCAGGTGAGGGGACCTCCGGCCGCCATTACAGATGATCGTATCCCCGCTGAGCGTGCTTCACAGATCGGGAGCCAGCCACAAGATGTAAATATACGTCTGTGGTCGTTAAGGGGTTAAATATAATTTGGAACAGGGTGTACGTATACATTAAGGTAAAATATTCTAGTACCTGGTTGAGTATTTTTTTTTGAATACTCACATTGAAAAAGTATAAGTTTATTGCTCTTTCATGTGACTCAAACTGCAATAGTCATAGTATTTGTACTATTTGACAAGTTGTAAGGTTACTTTTGCATTGTGAGTTACTTGGTGTGTAAGAAGATTTGCTTTTCGAGTAAAACATTTGCCACATTCCAAACATGAAAATGGCTTCTCCCCTGTGTGAGTTCTCTGATGTTTAACAAGATCCGATTTCCAAGTAAAGCATTTTCCACATTCTGAACACGAATATGGCTTCTCCCCTGTGTGAGTTCTCTGATGTGCAACAAGATGTGATTTTTTAGTACAACATTTTCCACATTCTGAACATGAAAATGACTTCTCCCCTTTGTGAGTTTTCTGATGTGTATTAAGATCCGATTTCCAAGTAAAGCATTTTCCACATTCTGAACACGGAAATGGCTTCTCTATTTTGTGAGTTTTTCGATGCATAGCAAGACTTGACTTCTGAGTAAAACATTTCCCACATTCTGAACATGAAAAAGGCTTTTCCCCTGTGTGAGTTCTCTGATGTTCAACAAGATGTGATTTTTGAGTAAAACATTTGCCACATTCTGAACATGAAAATGGCCTCTCCCCTGTGTGAGTTTTCTGATGTTTAACAAGATCCGATTTCCAAGCAAAGCATTTTCCACATTCTGAACACGAATATGGCTTCTCCCCTGTGTGAGTTCTCTGATGTGCAACAAGATGTGATTTTTTAGTACAACATCTGCCACATTCTGCACATGAAAATGGCTTTTCCCCTTTGTGAGTTTGTTGATGTTTAACAAGATCTGATTGCTGAGTAAAACATTTCCCACATTCTGAACATAAAAATGGCTTCTCTCCGGTGTGAGTTCTTTTATGTACAACAAGACCTGATTTAAAAGTAAAACATTTCCCACATTCTGAGCATGAATACAGTTTCTTTCCTGTATGAGCTTGTTGATGTCCATCATTTCTTCTGTGACCTTTATTTTGCTGAACATCCTGTGATGACTGAGAAGACAGGACCTGTATATAAGGATGAGATGAGAGATCTTGGCTGTGAAGGGCTGAGGGTGTATCTGGGATAATGGAATGTTCTTCATATGTATCTTGTGTGATATCATCATCTGCTTTATAATCTGAAGATAGAAGATTCTCCTCTGATCTCCTGGTACAAGAATCTGCAGAGAATAACACAGATTGTATTAATAACTGCGCCCATATTTATAGTCTTTTTAGTAGAACATTATAAGTGCAGCATGTGACATCATGGAACCTTCTCCCCGTCCTCCCGATACAGTTAATGCAGACATAATATAGGTTCCCTATTATCTAGTCAGCAGTACAATGATGGGGTAACTAGCAGGATCTTAGAATAATTTTAACGAAAATAAATAATGAACTAAGGAATTAAAGGGGTACTCCACCCACAGACATCTTATCCCCTATCAAAAGGGCATAAGATGTCCGATAGCAGTCTCTAAGTTTTTCTCTGAGTTTTTCCGTGTTTACTATTTTGTTTGTGGTCTAAAATTTTGTTCTTGAAATTAATCTTTTATTTATGTTTTTCATGTATTTCCTGCTGCAGATCGGAAGTGGGCGGAGCTTATGTCCCCTTCAGGGTCATATTTAAAGGAATACTGTAGTGGAAGGTAAGTTATCCCCTATCTGAAGGATAGGGAGTAAGTTATAGATCGCAGGGGAACCAACCACTGGGAGCCCCCGCGATCTCCAGTACGGGGCCCCAGCAGTTCGCAAAAAGGGGGCGTGTCCGTGCCTGTCTGACACGAAGGCTGACACGCCCCCCCCCCATGTATCCCATAGAGATACATGGGGGAGGGCGTGTCAGCCACCGTGTCATGCGGGGATGGAACACTCCCTTCCTACGGCAGAGCCGGGGCCCCATACATGAGATGACGGGGGCCCCAGCGGTTGGACCCCCCATGATCTACAGTGGGGCAATGAAGTATTTAGTCAGCCACCAATTGTGCAGGTTCTCCCACTTAAAAAGATGAGAGGCGCCTGTAATTGTCATCATAGGTTATAACCTCAACTATGAGGGACATAATGAGGATAAAGAATACAGGAAATCACATTGTAGGATTTCTAATGAATTAATTGGTAAATTCCTCGGTAAAATAAGTATCTGGTCACCTACAAACCAGCAAGATTTCTGGCTCACAGACCTGTAACTTCTCCTTTAACCACTTAGGGACCCAGGGCGTTTGGAACAAAATGTTCAGAATGCTTAGATCCGGCGGCAGGAGCCGGTGACGTCATAGCCCCGCCCCCTCAATGCAAGTCCATGGGAGGGGGCGTGACGGCTGTCACGCCCCCTCCCATAGACTTGCATTGAGGGGACGTGACAGTCATGAGGGGCGGGGCTATGATGTCACGAGCTCCCGGCGTTGGCTCTAAGCGTTCAAAACATTTTGTTCCAAATGCTGAGTACCCCTTTAAGTAGCTTGCTCGTAGATCCAACATACTGCATCCGGCATTGTGTCCAAGATGCCAAGTGAATTATACTCTGTATTACAGTTCATGCGGCTTCTTATAGGGGACGGTAAATTGGTAATATACCGTGTGAATTGGTCCGATTTGTCCATAAACCTACAAGTAATACATCTTGTATGTCCACATCCTACATTACCAATGGATTTCACTCTACATACTGGGTGAGAGTCCTGATCCTAAAGTCGGTCCTCTCCTAGGGACTATGTTCACACCCGGTGCCGTAACTTCCCTCAATGCCGCATCCACCTCTAGTACTGGTAAATACTTGGAAATTATGTTTTATAGCTGCAAATTGCGCACTATATGCTGTAATGAATTGTTTTCTATTAGGATTGTTTGACTGTGCGCACAGTAGCCGGCACAACTGCACGGCTCCCCGGCACAGCGGGTTTGCGCAGGAGACGAGCGTGGACGCAGCAACTCAAACAGTGATGTTTTTTCCACAGGTCTAATGGAAGAACTAATAAGCCTCACTACATACAGAGGTATGTGTTTTTTTTTTATTTCAGGGTCTTCAGACTGGACCATATGAGGCATTCCCTGCTCACTGTATATACTTATGCCAGGCACAACCCAAGTCGCTACTGTATCAGCGACTGGGACATTATTTTGATTTCTTTTTGCTCTAATAACTGAGTATTGATCTCTATATGCTAAATCAAATCTGTTGAGTCACTGTCTCCTCTTATGCCCCTGAGGAAGACATTTGACTGTTGTCGGAAACGTGTCGGGCTACATTTTGGAAACGTGCAGATTGAGATAGTGACTATATACGCTAGCATTTAGATATTGCAATTGCATAACTATTGACTTTAACAGGAGTCCATTTATTGCGTCTTTTTGGAGGGCCAACCATTTGCCCATGTATTCACCCACTTAATAATATATGTCTTTTAGTGATTAACTAGTAAAAGTTATGTTTTATGTCACTCCCCATCATTTGCCATATTGATATAGACTGGGAGCACTGCATATCTGGGTTTTAGATACCCGACCTACCTTATATTATTTTCTATTTCTGTCTCTCACTGACTTTTTGTATAGCACTGTCTCAGTTCTTTTTAGTGTATCCCCTCTCCTCTAATCTATTAACCCCTTAAGGACCGGAGGTTTTTCCGTTTTTGCATTTTCGTTTTTTGCTCCTTGCCTTTAAAAAATCATAACTCTTTCAAATTTACACCTAAAAATCCATATAATGGCTTATTTTTTGCGCCACCAATTCTACTTTGTAATGACGTCAGTCATTTTGCCCAAAAATCTATGGTGAAGCGGGAAAAAAAATCATTGTGCGACAAAATTGAAAAAAAAATGCTGTTTTGTAACTTTTGGGGGCTTCCGTTTCTACGTAGTACATTTTTCGGTAAAAATGACACCTGATATGTATTCTGTAGGTCCATACGATTAAAATGATACCCTACTTATATAGGTTTGATTTTGTCGGACTTCTGGAAAAAATCATAACTACATGCAGGAAAATTAATACGTTTAAAATTGTCACCTTCTGACCCCTATAACTTTTTTATTTTTCCGTGTATGGGGCGGTATGAGCGCTCATTTTTTGCGCCATGATCTGAAGTTTTTAACGGTACCATTTTTGCATTGATAGGACTTATTGATCACTTTTTATTCATTTTTAAATGATATAAAAAGTGACCAAAAATGCACTATTTTGGACTTTGGAATTTTTTTGCGCGCACGCCATTGACCGAGCGGTTTAATTAATGATATATTTTTATAATTCGGACATTTCCGCACGCGGTGATACCACATATGTTTATTTTTATTTTTATTTACACTGTGTTTTTTTTTTATTGGAAAAGGGGGGTGATTCAAACTTTTAATAGGGGAGGAGTTAAATGATCTTTATTCACTTTTTTTTTTCACTTTTTTTTTGCAGTGTTATAGGTCCCATAGGGACCTATAACACTGCATACACTGATCTCTTATACTGATCATTGTTATCCCATAGGGACCTATAACACTGCACACACTGATCTCTTATACTGATCATTGTTATCCCATAGGGACCTATAACACTGCACACACTGATCTCTTATACTGATCATTGTTATCCCATAGGGAACTATAACACTGCACACACTGATCTCTTATACTGATCATTGTTATCCCATAGGGACCTATAACACTGCACACACTGATCATTGTTATCCCATAGGGACCTATAACACTGCACACACTGATCTTCTATGTTGATCACTGGTTTCTCATAAGAAACCAGTGATCAACGATTCTGCCGGATGACTGCTCATTCCTGGATCTCAGGCACTGAGCAGTCATTCGGCGATCGGACAGCGAGGAGGCAGGAAGGGGCCCTCCCGCTGTCCTGTCAGCTGTTCGGGATGCCGCGATTAGCCGCGGCTATCCCGAACAGCCCGACTGAGCTAGCCGGGAACTTTCACTTTCACTTTTAGCCGCGCGGCTCAGCTTTGAGCGCGCGGCTAAAGGGTTAATAGCGCGCGGCGCCGCGATCGGCGCTGCGTGCTATTAGAGGCGGGTCCCGGCTTCACTATGACGCCGGGCCGCCATGATATGACGCGGGGTTACTGTGTAACCCCGCGTTATATCAGAAGAGCAGGACCAAGGACGTACCGGTACGTCCTTGGTCCTTAAGGGGTTAAAGGGGTACTCCGGTAGAATTTTTTTTCTTTTAAATAAACTGGTGCCAGAAAGTTGAACAGATTTGTAAATTACTTCTGTTAAAAAATCTTAATCCTTCCAGTACTTATTAGCTGCTGAATACTACAGAGGAAATTCTTTTCTTTTTGGAACACAGAGCTCTCTGCTGACATCATGAGCACAGTGCTCTCTGCTGACACCTCTGGCCATTTTAGGAACTTTCCAGAGCAGCATATGTTTGCTATGGGGATTTTCTCCTACTCTGGACAGTTCCTAAAATGGACAGAGATGTCAGCAGAGAGCACTGCGGCCATGATGTCAGCAGAGAGCACTGTTCTCCAAAAAGAAAAGAATTTCCTCTGTAGAATTCAGCAGCTAATAAGTACTGGAAGGATTAAGATTTACAGATCTAAAAAAAGAGAATCTCAGCTCCCCTGGGGCGTGCACGGCTACCTCCAGACATGTGCAGAAAAACGTAGAAAAAACGCCAGCACGGCTGAATGAAAATCCTCCAAACTTTATTCATGAATCTTTATTAAAAACCTTCACGGTGGCAGAAAGACATGGGCATATACAAAAGTAGAAAAAATTGCACATAGAAAAACGGTCCCAGACAATGGCTGACGCGTTTCAGGTTGCTACACCCTTACTCATAGCTTGCCAATCCTCAAATGAGACTGCCTTATATACTACAAGGCTGCCCTTCCCATCAGGAAGGGGAGGGACATCTTATGTCAGCGTGCAATCTAACACAAGTAAAAGAATATATACCGTATATACCCGAGTATAAGCCGAGGCCCCTAATTTCAACCCAAAATCCCAGGAAAAGTTATTGACTCGAGTATAAGCCTAGGGTGGGAAATACATCATCCCCCCATGTCATCATCCAGACTCCCGTCATAAATATCCTCATCATCATCACCCTGTCATCATCCAGACCCTCATCATCCCCCCTTCATTATCCCCTTGTCATCATCCCACACCCCCCCTTCATCATCCCCTTGTCATCATCCCACACACCCCCTTCATCATCTCCTTGTCATCATCCACCCCAGTGGTCTTCAACCTGCGGACCTCCAGAGGTTTCAAAACTACAACTCCCAGCAAGCCCGGGCAGCCATCGGCTGTCCGGGCTTGCTGGGAGTTGTAGTTTTGAAACCTCTGGAGGTCCGCAGGTTGAAGACCACTGCGGCCTTCGACATCATCCAGCCCCCTCTCACCCCCCTTTAGTTCTGTACAGTACTTGCCTCCGCTCGGCGCTGGTCCGGTGCTGCAGGACTGTCCGGAGAGGAGGTGGTCCGGTGGGATAGTGGTTCCGGGCTGTTATCTTCACCAGGGGCGCCTCTTCTCCGTGCTTCGGGCCCAGAATAGAGGCGTTGCCTTGACGATGACGCAGAAGTACGTTGGTAATGAACGTACCTCTGCGTCGTCGTCAAGGCAATGTGACTATTCTGGGGCCGGGCCTGAAACGCTTAGAAGAGGCCTCCCCGGTGAAGATAGCAGCCCGGAACCACTATCCCACCGGACCACCTCCTCTCCGGACAGTCCTGCAGCACCGGACCAGCGCCGAGCGGAGGTGAGTACTGTACAGAACTAAAGGGGGGTGAGAGGGGGCTGGATGATGTCGAAGGCCGCAGTGGTCTTCAACCTGCGGACCTCCAGAGGTTTCAAAACTACAACTCCCAGCAAGCCCGGACAGCCGATGGCTGCCGGGGCTTGCTGGGAGTTGTAGTTTTGAAACCTCTGGAGGTCCACAGGTTGAAGACCACTGCGGGTGGGGAGTTCACTCGAGTATAAGCCGAGGGGGGTGTTTTCAGCACGAAAAATTGTGCTGAAAAACTCGGCTTATTCTCGAGTATATACGGTATATTTATTTTTAAAACACACATAAAACACAATAGGACTATATTACAGCTAAGGAAAACGAAACAACCGATTCACTTATATATTAGTAATGTAGTATCAAATCCGTCTTATTATTTAAGCCATGTGGATGAGTACAATTCAACAGATAGAGCCACATGATCTCTCTGTTGTGGAGAATTCGTATAGGGTCAACCCCTCTTTTACCTTTTTTGATTTTTTTCAATGCCGCAAAAACGCAATGATGATGATGACGTGTCAGAATTATGTTTTAATAGGAAATGCTTTGAGACATTAGACATGCGTGACATAGGCGTAAAAGGACCTGCGGCATGTCTGATGTGCTCCTGCATTCTCTTTTTTAACCCCTTAAGGACGCAGCCCTTTTTCACCTTAAGGACTGAGCCCTTTTTCGCAATTCTGACCACCGTCACTTTACGAATTAATAACGCGAAAATGCTTTTACCGAATATTCTGATTCTGAGATTGTTTTTTCGTGACATATTCTACTTTATTTTGGTGGTAAATTTTCGGCGTTACTTGCATCCTTTTTTGGTGAAAAATCCCCAAATTTCATGAAAATTTTGAAAATTTTGCATTTTTCTAACTTTGAAGCTCTCTAATAGTAAGGAAAATGGATATTCCAAATAAATTTTATTTTTCTTCACAGATACAATATGTCCACTTTATGTTGGCATCATAAAATGGACAAATTTTTGCTTTTTGAAAAAATTAGAGGGCTTCAAAGTAGAGCAGCAATTTTCAAAAATGTCATGAAAATTGCTAAATCTGAAGGGACAGATGTTACAGAACTACAACTCCCAGCATGCCTGGGCAGTCTAGGCATGCTGAGAGTTGTAGTTTGGCAACATCTGGAGGGCTACTGTTTGGGCACCACTGTAACAGTGGTCTCCAAACTGTGACCCTCCAGATGTTGCAAAACTACAACTCCCAGCATGCCCAGACAGCCTTTGGCTGTCTGGGCATGCTGGGAGTTGCAGTTTGGCCCCCCTAGTGGTTCCCGCAGTAAAGATCGATTTACTTTCACTTTCAATTACCCCCCCCCCCCCCCCCCCCACTGTCGATTCCCTACCTGATCAGGATCCTGCAGGCTCCAGCGAAGATCCCAGGTCCCCAGGCATCTTCTCCTGCAGGTACGGCCTCCATCTTCTTCCCAGAGCCCCTCGACATCCAGGGGCGGGCAGAATGGGGGTTGCCATGGCAACCCCCTGTCCTGCGCTGCCATTGGTCAGAACTCCGTTCTGACTAATGCCAGGGGATAGGAGTAGATCGCAGCTTTGCGACCTCACTCCTATCCTTTAGGCTGATCGGGGCTGTTGCTGACAACTCCGATCAGCCCTATTTTCCGGGTGATCGGGTCACCAGAGACCCGATCAGTCAGGAATTGGAGAAAATCGCATGTCTGAATTGACATGCGATTTTTTCCGATCGCCGACATGGGGGGGGGGGGGGGTCTCAGGACCCCCCTGGGCGATGTGCCAGGGTGCCTGCTGAATGATTTCAGCAGGCATCCGGCTCCGGTCCCCAACCGGCTAGCGGTGGGGACCGGATTTCCCACTGGAGTATGGATACGCCCTCGGTCCTTAAGGACTCGGAATGCAGGGCGTATCCATACGCCCTGTGTCCTGAAGAGGTTAAGGTGTGTTTGGTGCTACCTACATAATCCATTTTGCAAATTGTACAGGTAACTCTGTATACTACAAGGGTACTATCGCAATTAATGAAATCACGAATAGTGGGGACCTTCTATTTTATTACCTTTAGTTGCATGGGGGCACACCACACACTTCGCGTAACCGCACCTGTGGAAACCTTTGAGCGTTAGCCAGGTTGACTGCTCCTCTTCTACACACACAATACTCGGAACAAGTAGGTTTGATAGAGTAGGAGCGCGTCGTGCAGAAAAACGAACACCCGGTTTAATGATCTCCCCTACTACTGGATCTGCTGCCAGTAAAGGTAGATGTTTACTCACAATATTTTTTATCTCATTGAACTCCAAACTGTATGTGGAAACAAACGTCACTTGATCATCAGTATTGGAACGTTTTTTTTACCTGTTAGCAGCATATTACGATCCATTTGATCCACCCGAGTCCAGGAAGGGCAGCCTTGTAGTATATAAGGCAGTCTCATTTGAGGATTGGCAAGCTATGAGTAAGGGTGTAGAAACCTGAAACGCGTCAGCCATTGTCTGGGACCGTTTTTCTATGTGCAATTTTTTCTACTTTTGTATATGCCCATGTCTTTCTGCCACCGTGAAGGTTTTTAATGAAGATTCATGAATAAAGTTTGGAGGATTTTCATTCAGCCGTGCTGGCGTTTTTTCTACGTTTTTCTAATTTACAAATCTGTTTAACTTTCTGGCACCAGTTGATTTAAAAAAAAAAAAAAAAAAATGTTTTTCTACTGGAATACCCCTTTAATTAGAGATCAGAGGAGAGGGGGTACACTAAAAAGAACTGAGACAGTGCTATACAAAAAGTCAGTGAGAGACAGAAATACCCTAATAAGAGGACAGAAGAGTCTAAAAAACAAGTCAAACAATCCTAATAGAAAACAATTCATTACAGCATATAGTGCGCAATTTGCAGCTATAAAACACATCATTTCCAAGTATTTACCAGTACTAGAGGTGGATGCGGCATAGTCCCTAGGATCAGGACTCTCGCCCAGTATGTACAGGAGCAAAAGAGGCTCCGGACAGGAAAATGTAGAGTGAAATCCATTGGTAATGTAGGATGTGGACATACAAGATGTATTACTTGTAGGTTTATGGACAAATCGGATCAATTCACACGGTATATTACCAATTTACCGTCCCCTATAAGAAGCTGCATGAACTGTAATACAGAGTATAGATCACTTGGCATCTTGGACACAATGCCGGATGCAGTATGTTGGATCTACGACTTAAAGGGGTACTCCGCTGCTCAACGTTTGGAACAAACTGTTCCGAACACTGGAGCCGGCATCGGGAGCTTGTGACGTCATAGCCCCGCCTCCTCGTGGGGGCGTGACGGCTGTCAGCAGCTGGGACCTGCTGCGCATTACCCGAGTATCGCTCCGTCCGATGTTCGCAGCGATGTACAGGATGTAAATGTACGTCCTGATGCGTTAAAGCCTACCCGTCAGATCACTCAAAAAAACTAAAACTGTTATATGTTGCTCAGTATCTCATCCTGATCATGTACATGTACTTTGTAGGTGTCTGTGACCTACATGTCTCTCAGAATTAGCTTTATTTCTGAAATACCTTAATTTTGTCCACCAGAAGCAGGGGGGCGGGTACTCACTGTGATAACCACTCCCCCTCATCAGTCCAGTGCTTCCCAACCAGGGTGCCTCCAGCTGTTGCAAAACTACAGCTCCCAGCATGCCCACACATCATTTGGCTGTGCAGGCATGCTGGGAGTTTTAGTTTTGCAACAGCTGGAGGATATGATTGTAGTCCCCCTGTATTACACACACACACACACACAGATATACACACACACATATATATATATATATATATATATACACATATACACAGTGACCCCCCGACCTACGATGGCCCCAACATATGATCAAATCGACATACAATGCTTTTTTATGTCGGGGCCATCGCATTAAGTGCTATCCGGCAGCGCCAAATGCTTAAGCTGCTGCCGGATAGCAGCTTAATGTTCCCCGTGTGGTGCCGTAAGTATTACTTACCCCTCCACGATGCTCCGGGGTGCCCTCCGGGTCCAGCGCTGGTCTTCCGGCATCTTCACGGCCGTCTCCGATGACGTCAATACGCTGCTGCGCACGTCATCCAATAGGAATGGTGTACGCAGCGGCGTAATGATGTCGCCACGCAGGCCCAGTAAGGCCTTGCGGAAGAAAGCAGAGGAGCGGAGAAGACAGCGGAGGACCAGAGAAGACAGCGGAGGACCAGAGAAGACAGCGGAGGACCGGAGAAGACAGCGGAGGACCGGAGAAGACAGCGGAGGACCAGAGAAGACAGCGGAGGACCAGAGAAGACAGCGGAGGACCAGAGAAGACAGCGGAGGACCGGAGAAGACAGCAGAGGACCGGAGAAGACAGCAGAGGACCAGAGAAGACAGCGGAGGACCAGAGAAGACAGCGGAGGACCGGAGAAGACAGCGGAGGACCGGAGAAGACAGCGGAGGACCAGAGAAGACAGCGGAGGACCAGAGAAGACAGCGGAGGACCAGAGAAGACAGCGGAGGACCAGAGAAGACAGCGGAGGACCGGAGAAGACAGCAGAGGACCGGAGAAGACAGCAGAGGACCGGAGAAGACAGCGGAGGACCAGAGAAGACAGCGGAGGACCAGAGAAGACAGAGGAGGACCAGAGAAGACAGCGGAGGACCGGAGAAGACAGCAGAGGACCGGAGAAGACAGCAGAGGACCGGAGAAGACAGCGGAGGACCAGAGAAGACAGCGGAGGACCAGAGAAGACAGCGGAGGACCGGAGAAGACAGCAGAGGACCGGAGAAGACAGCAGAGGACCGGAGAAGACAGCAGAGGACCGGAGAAGACAGCTGAGGACCAGAGAAGACAGCGGAGGACCAGAGAAGACAGCGGAGGACCGAAGAAGACAGCAGAGGACCGGAGAAGACAGCAGAGGACCGGAGAAGACAGCGGAGGACCAGAGAAGACAGCGGAGGACCAGAGAAGACAGCGGAGGACCGGAGAAGACAGCAGAGGACCGGAGAAGACGGCGGAGGACCGGAGAAGACAGCGGAGGAACGGAGAAGACAGCGGAGGACCGGAGAAGACAGAAGAGGACCGGATGAAGACAGCGGAGAGCCCAGCGGAGGCCCGGGGACACCATCGAGAGCGGCGGGGACACCATCTCGAGCGGCGGGGACAGGTGAGTACAGCTTCCTATACTTTGAGTGAGCCATTACATCCCTGTTCACACTGGTGTGGTGCTGTGCGGTGTCCGTTGCTGCCGTGGTGCTGTGTCTGCGGGGGGGTGCGGCCCATAGACTGGTTTGAGTGGCATTGAGGCTGCTCTGCCAGTGGGTCGTTCCCCCCTGTGGGCACTGGTGTCGCGGCAGTGGTGGTCGCCGCCCGGTGCTGCGCCATTTTATGCTAGGGACGTTAGGGACCCACTCTGGATAGGTGGCCTTGACGTGGCGAGTGGGCTTGTACTTTTTGATCAAAATGTATAGTAACAACCTGTCAGTTTTTGATATTATGCTGAGAAGCAATCAGATCATTATACAAGATTGTAGATGTGCACCATGTCTGTTTTTCTACCCGAATTCATTTCCTATACTTTACATTGCACGGATCCCTCAACATACGATGGATTCGACAAACGATGGCTCGTTTGGAACGAATTACCATCGTATGTTGAGGGACCACTGTATATGTGAGGGACCACTGTATATGTGAGGGACCACTGTATATGTGAACACTGGCTTCATATATTCTTACACATACACATTAGATATACACATATATATATATATATATATATATATATATATATATATATATCCACACATACATACATACTGCAATGCAATGTGTTTCCTGCCCCTCCCCTTCTCTTCACATGAGTCTGCAGTGTGTACAGCCCCTCCCCCCTCCAAAACGTCCAGGAAGAAGCAGTGTTCACAGAAGGACTGAATGCATTCCAGAAGGCAGGGGGGCAGTTGTTTGACTGGCTTTTTCTGTATATAAATCCTATATACACACTGGAACACCAATTTTATACATAAATCGTAAACTTTATTGAGAACATCATTTAATAAAAACAATTAAAAGGGACAGTATAGCCAGACAAAAAAGGAGTTGGTAAGGCAGGTAGTATTTTGTTGGTTAGTATAAATGCAAAAGTGCAAAATATGACATAGTTATTCTTAACTACAGAGTAGGGCCACCAGTATAACAATAATTATAAGTTACACATAACAGTCATGTAAAAGATTGCACCAAAAAACAAAGCTAACCTAAATAAGGAGGTCACTGCATACATAGCCTCCAGCGAGTGGTCAGGAGAAAGGGGAAAGGCAAGTAATGGTGTGCAATTAGAGCACAGAGTATCAGCATTACCATAAGGCTTCCCCACTAACAAAGCACAGGCTGAGAGACATAGACAGTGTACCTACCTACACAACACCAGTACCCCAACGTCGTTTCGCCGTTTGGCGAAGCCAAACGGCGAAACGACGTTGGGGTACTGGTGTTTTGTAGGTAGGTACACTGTCTATGTCTCTCAGCCTGTGCTTTGTTAGTGGGGAAGCCTTATGGTAATGCTGATACTCTGTGCTCTAATTGCACACCATTACTTGCCTTTCCCCTTTCTCCTGACCACTCGCTGGAGGCTATGTATGCAGTGACCTCCTTATTTAGGTTAGCTTTGTTTTTTGGTGCAATCTTTTACATGACTGTTATGTGTAACTTATAATTATTGTTATACTGGTGGCCCTACTCTGTAGTTAAGAATAACTATGTCATATTTTGCACTTTTGCATTTATACTAACCAACAAAATACTACCTGCCTTACCAACTCCTTTTTTGTCTGGCTATACTGTCCCTTTTAATTGTTTTTATTAAATGATGTTCTCAATAAAGTTTACTATTTATGTATAAAATTGGTGTTCCAGTGTGTATATAGGATTTATTGTTAGTCATCAACACACTCGACTTTAAATATATTGGTATTATTTTGCCCTTTCTTTGGATTTATTATGGCTTTTTCTGTATGAAATAATGAATAATTTTCTAATGAAAGCAATTACAAAACCTATTGGTTATACATGCTTCACAACATATCAAAAGTTTTTATATCTGGCAGTGCCCATTTAAGTACCAACTCACCAGGACATACATTTACGACCTGCGTCAAGGAGTATTTTAACATGTTGTGTATACTAAGAAACCACTCTATGACTAAGCGCATTACTGCGCGAAACGCGTCAGAGGTTTCGTCGTGATTGTTCTATCCTGTGATCCTAAATAAAGCTTAAATAATCTGCACCTGAACACCTAGTGCTGGACATTCGTTTTTTGCTTGGATTTTGGTGTGAAGCCGGGACAGTGCCGGCGGGTCCACTGCGCAGGTGTGTTCAGAGGGCTGGAGTAGAGCTGTGTTATTCCAAACATTGACACATACCTATATAACTGATAAATATATACAGTGCCCATATAGTGGTCACTTATCAATACTACACTTGACTCTTCAGGGTAAAATCTGTCTGTAGACCTGATATAAGTGATTACAGTGCAGTTATTACTGCCCCACATGGTAATAGTGTCCTCCTTACTGCCCCACATGGTAATAGTGTCCTCCTTACTGCCCCACATGGTAAGTGTCCTCCTTACTGCCCCACATGGTAATAGTGTCCTCCTTACTGCCCCACATGGTAAGTGTCCTCCTTACTGCCCCACATGGTAATAGTGTCCTCCTTACTGCCCCACATGGTAATAGTGTCCTCCTTACTGCCCCACATGGTAAGTGTCCTCCTTACTGCCCCACATGGTAAGTGTCCTCCTTACTGCCCCACATGGTAATAGTGTCCTCCTTACTGCCCCACATGGTAATAGTGTCCTCCTTACTGCCCCACATGGTAATAGTGTCCTCCTTACTGCCCCACATGGTAATAGTGTCCTCCTTACTGCCCCACATGGTAATAGTGTCTTCCTTACTGCCCCACATGGTAATAGTGCCCTCCTTACTGCCCCACATGGTAATAGTGCCCTCCTTACTGCCCCACATGGTAATAGTGCCCTCCTTACTGCCCCACATGGTAATAGTGCCCTCCTTACTGCCCCACATGGTAATAGTGTCCTCCTTACTGCCCCACATGGTAATAGTGTCCTCCTTACTGCCCCACATGGTAATAGTGTCCTCCTTACTGCCCCACATGGTAATAGTGTCCTCCTTACTGCCCCACATGGTAATAGTGTCCTCCTTACTGCCCCACATGGTAATAGTGTCCTTCTTACTGCCCCACATGGTAATAGTGTCCTCCTTACTGCCCCACATGGTAATAGTGTCCTCCTTACTGCCCCACATGGTTATAGTGTCCTCCTTACTGCCCCACATGGTTATAGTGTCCTCCTTACTGCCCCACATGGTTATAGTGTCCTCCTTACTGCCCCACATGGTTATAGTGTCCTCCTTACTGCCCCACATGGTAATAGTGTCCTCCTTACTACCCCACATGGTAATAGTGTCTTCTTTACTGCCCCACATGGTAATAGTGTCTTCCTTAGTGCCCCACATGGTAATAGTGACCTCCATACTGCCCCACATGGTAATGGTATCCTCCATATAGCCCCACACAAAATGACTCTCCTTATTTCCTTCCACAGTAGCAGTGCCTCCTGTGCCCTTAAACGGTAACTGTGTCCTCTTCATACTACCCAAAGGAATAGCATGCCCATACTTAAGACATGACTATTCTCTGCATTCAGTAGTTACTACTCACCTGGGTGTTCACCTGTAGAAATGTCCTCCTCATACTGCTCATCACCGCTCACATCTGTCTCTTCTTCCTTTATGTCTGTAGCATTAATATAGATAAGATCTATCCCTGTAGGAATGTCCTCCTCATACTGCTCATCACCGCTCATATCGGTCTCTTCTTCTTCCTTTATGTCTGTAGCATTAATATAGATCAGATCTTTCCCTGTAGTAATGTCCTCCTTATACGGCTCATCAAGAGGACGGGGACACTTCTCTGGTGCTGTTCTCCTGGATCTGACTGTAGGGAACACATACAGAGACTGAATTCATTCTTTACATACAAATAATGAGAGGACGTGTGTATATAGTCATGTCTATTACCTGGTGATGTGAGGGGCTGCTGATCCTCCATCATGACCTGATCCTTGTACTGATCCTTGTGTCCTTCTACATACTCCCACTCCTCCATGGAGAAATAGACCGCCACGTCCTGACACCTTATAGGAACCTGACACATAATGATACAGTCATCACCCCGACCCCTCCAGTGGTGTTACTGTATAATGTCCCAGCATTCCCAGCAGTGTCACCTCTCCAGTCATCACCAGACCCCTCCATTACTGTATAATGTCCCAGCATTCCCAGCAGTGTCACCTCTCCAGTCATCACCAGACCCCTCCATTACTGTATAATGTCCCAGCAGTGTCACCTCTCCAGTCATCACCAGACCCCTCCATTACTGTATAATGTCCCAGCATTCCCAGCAGTGTCACCTCTCCAGTCATCACCAGACCCCTCCATTACTGTATAATGTCCCAGCAGTGTCACCTCTCCAGTCATCACCAGACCCCTCCATTACTGTATAATGTCCCAGCAGTGTCACCTCTCCAGTCATCACCAGACCCCTCCATTACTGTATAATGTCCCAGCAGTGTCACCTCTCCAGTTATCACCAGACCCCTCCATTACTGTATAATGTCCCAGCAGTGTCACCTCTCCAGTCATCACCAGACCCCTCCATTACTGTATAATGTCCCAGCATTCCTAGCAGTGTCACCTCTCCAGTCATCACCAGACCCCTCCATTACTGTATAATGTACCAGCAGTGTCACCTCTCCAGTCATCACCAGACCCCTCCATTACTGTATAATGTCCCAGCAGTGTCACCTCTCCAGTCATCACCAGACCCCTCCATTACTGTATAATGTCCCAGCAGTGTCACCTCTCCAGTCATCACCAGACACCTCCATTACTGTATAATGTCCCAGCAGTGTCACCTCTCCAGTCATCACCAGACCCCTCCATTACTGTAAAATGTCCCAGCAGTGTCACCTCTCCAGTCATCACCAGACCCCTCCATTACTGTATAATGTTCCAGCATTCCCAGCAGTGTCACCTCTCCAGTCATCACCAGACCCCTCCATTACTGTATAATGTCCCAGCATTCCCAGCAGTGTCACCTCTCCAGTCATCACCAGACCCCTCCATTACTGTATAATGTCCCAGCATTCCCAGCAGTGTCACCTCTCCAGTCATCACCAGACCCCTCCATTACTGTATAATATCCCAGCATTCCCAGCAGTGTCACCTCTCCAGTCATCACCAGACCCCTCCATTACTGTATAATGTCCCAGCATTCCCAGCAGTGTCACCTCTCCAGTCATCACCAGACCCCTCCATTACTGTATAATGTCCCAGCAGTGTCACCTCTCCAGTCATCACCAGACCCCTCCATTACTGTATAATGTCCCTGCAGTGTCACCTCTCCAGTCATCACCAGACCCCTCCATTACTGTATAATGTCCCAGCAGTGTCACCTCTCCATTCATCACCAGACCCCTCCATTACTGTATAATGTCCCAGCAGTGTCACCTCTCCAGTCATCACCAGACCCCTCCATTACTGTATAATGTCCCAGCATTCCCAGCAGTGTCACCTCTCCAGTCATCACCAGACCCCTCCATTACTGTATAATGTCCCAGCATTCCCAGCAGTGTCACCTCTCCAGTCATCACCAGACCCCTCCATTACTGTATAATGTCCCAGCAGTGTCACCTCTCCAGTCATCACCAGACCCCTCCATTACTGTATAATGTCCCAGCAGTGTCACCTCTCCAGTCATCACCAGACCCCTCCATTACTGTATAATGTCCCAGCATTCCCAGCAGTGTCACCTCTCCAGTCATCACCAGACCCCTCCATTACTGTATAATGTCCTAGCAGTGTCACCTCTCCAGTCATCACCAGACCCCTCCATTACTGTATAATGTCCCAGCAGTGTCACCTCTCCAGTCATCACCAGACCCCTCCATTACTGTATAATGTCCCAGTAGTGTCACCTCTCCAGTCATCACCAGACCCCTCCATTACTGTATAATGTCCCAGCATTCCCAGTAGGGTCACCTCTCCAGTCAGCAGCTCCATCATCTTATTGATGAGTTCTCGGATATTCTGTTCATTCATTTCCTCATGGATCAGTGGACAGCGCCCACTAGAAGACTTCTTCACTACTGTGTAATCCTGTGTATGGAGAGACACATTAATATCACTACATACATTCCCAGAATCCCTCACCTCTCCAATCATATCCATCTGTTATTACATAGATAAGAATGAGGTCATGTGACATCACTCCCAGAATCCCTCACCTCTCCAGTCTTATCCATCTGTTATTACATAGATAAGAATGAGGTCATGTGACATCACTCCCAGAATCCCTCACCTCTCCAGTCATATCCATCTGTTATTATATAGATAAGAATGAGGTCATGTGACATCACTCCCAGAATCCCTCACCTCTCCAGTCATATCCATCTGTTATTACAGAGATAAGAATGAGGTCATGAGGAATCACTCCCAGAATCCCTCACCTCTCCAGTCATATCCATCTGTTATTACATAGATGAGAATGAGGTCATGTGACATCACTCCCAGAATCCCTCACCTCTCCAGTAAGCCGGAAGAGTATCTGTAGGGTGAGGTTTATGATCCTGTCGGCCATCTTGTTCCTGTCTCTCTCCATGGTTGATGGGTCATCCAGGAGAATTATCTTATATAGAAGATATCAGCAGAGGATCCTGGATTGGAGAAACCTGAAGGGAAGAAGAGGAGACGATGAGAAATGGCGGCTGCTAATAGAAACAACAACAGACGGAGAAAGAGACAAATACACAGAAAGTTCTGGATCTTGTGATCTTCTTCCTTAAGTCATAAAACCTTGAGGACCTGAAGGGGTTAATAGTAATGTCCCCTCCCCCAGCGCTCCTGATGTCACCACAGCCGTATATACCTCCACCCGCAGACTGTACAGGAGCCGTGTGCTTACAGGACCTGCGATGATGTCACCGTCATGTGATCAGTCACATGGAGGAGGAGGAGTCACATGATCAGGGGCTGCTGCTCTAGGCTCATCTGCTCAGTGTATGCAGGACTCTGCTGTGCTGGTTGTGATCGCTGCTGGATGAGCTGAAGTTATGTGTATGCAGCAGAGCTGTGTGTGTGTGATGTGCGTGGTGCAGAGCTGTGTATGTGTGTGTTATATATGTCTGCAGCAGAGCTGTGTGTAATGTGCATGTAGCTGAGCTGTATGTGTACACAGTAGAGCTGTATATGTGTAATGTACATGTAGCTGAGCTGTATGTGTACACAGTAGAGCTGTATATGTGTAATGTACATGTAGCTGAGCTGTATGTGTACACAGTAGTGCTGTATATGTGTAATGTGCATGTAGCTGAGCTGTATGTGTACACAGTAGAGCTGTATATGTGTAATGTGCATGTAGCTGAGCTGTATGTGTACACAGTAGAGCTGTATATGTGTAATGTACATGTAGCTGAGCTGTATGTGTACACAGTAGAGCTGTATATGTGTAATGTACATGTAGCTGAGCTGTATGTGTACACAGTAGAGCTGTATATGTGTAATGTACATGTAGCTGAGCTGTATGTGTACACAGTAGAGCTGTATATGTGTAATGTACATGTAGCTGAGCTGTATGTGTACACAGTAGAGCTGTATATGTGTAATGTACATGTAGCTGAGCTGTATGTGTACACAGTAGAGCTGTATATGTGTAATGTGCATGTAGCTGAGCTGTATGTGTACACAGTAGTGCTGTATATGTGTAATGTACATGTAGCTGTGCTGTATGTGTACAGTAGAGCTGTATATGTGTAATGTACATGTAGCTGAGCTGTATGTGTACACAGTAGAGCTGTATATGTGTAATGTACATGTAGCTGAGCTGTATGTGTACACAGTAGAGCTGTATATGTGTAATGTACATGTAGCTGAGCTGTATGTGTACACAGTAGAGCTGTATATGTGTAATGTGCATGTAGCTGAGCTGTATGTGTACACAGTAGTGCTGTATATGTGTAATGTACATGTAGCTGTGCTGTATGTGTACAGTAGAGCTGTATATGTGTAATGTACATGTAGCTGAGCTGTATGTGTACACAGTAGAGCTGTATATGTGTAATGTACATGTAGCTGAGCTGTATGTGTACACAGTAGAGCTGTATATGTGTAATGTACATGTAGCTGAGCTGTATGTGTACACAGTAGAGCTGTATATGTGTAATGTACATGTAGCTGAGCTGTATGTGTACACAGTAGTGCTGTATATGTGTAATGTACATGTAGCTGAGCTGTATGTGTACACAGTAGAGCTGTATATGTGTAATGTACATGTAGCTGAGCTGTATGTGTACACAGTAGTGCTGTATATGTGTAATGTACATGTAGCTGAGCTGTATGTGTACACAGTAGAGCTGTATATGTGTAATGTGCATGTAGCTGAGCTGTATGTGTACACAGTAGTGCTGTATATGTGTAATGTACATGTAGCTGAGCTGTATGTGTACACAGTAGAGCTGTATATGTGTAATGTGCATGTAGCTGAGCTGTATGTGTACACAGTAGAGCTGTATATGTGTAATGTGCATGTAGCTGAGCTGTATGTGTACACAGTAGAGCTGTATATGTGTAATGTGCATGTAGCTGAGCTGTATGTGTACACAGTAGAGCTGTATATGTGTAATGTGCATGTAGCTGAGCTGTATGTGTACACAGTAGAGCTGTATATGTGTAATGTGCATGTAGCTGAGCTGTATGTGTACACAGTAGAGCTGTATATGTGTAATGTGCATGTAGCTGAGCTGTATGTGTACACAGTAGAGCTGTATGTGTAATGTGCATGTAGCTGAGCTGTATGTGTACACAGTTGAGCTGTATATGTGTAATGTACATGTAGCTGAGCTGTATATGTGTAATGTACATGTGGCTGAGCTGTATATGTGTAATGTGCATGTAGCTGAGCTGTATGTGTACACAGTAGTGCTGTATATGTGTAATGTACATGTAGCTGAGCTGTATGTGTACACAGTAGAGCTGTATATGTGTAATGTACATGTAGCTGAGCTGTATGTGTACACAGTAGAGCTGTATATGTGTAATGTACATGTAGCTGAGCTGTATGTGTACACAGTAGTGCTGTATATGTGTAATGTACATGTAGCTGAGCTGTAGGTGTACACAGTAGAGCTGTATGTGTGTAATGTACATGTAGCTGAGCTGTATGTGTACACAGTAGAGCTGTATATGTGTAATTTACATGTAGCTGAGCTGTATGTGTGTAATGTACATGTAGCTGAGCTGTATGTGTACACAGTAGAGCTGTATATGTGTAATTTACATGTAGTTGAGCTGTATGTGTACACAGTAGTGCTGTATATGTGTAATGTACATGTAGCTGAGCTGTATGTGTACACAGTAGTGCTGTATATGTGTAATGTACATGTAGCTGAGCTGTATGTGTACACAGTAGAGCTGTATATGTGTAATGTACATGTAGCTGAGCTGTATGTGTACACAGTAGAGCTGTATATGTGTAATGTGCATGTAGCTGTGCTGTATGTGTACACAGTAGAGCTGTATATGTGTAATGTGCATGTAGCTGAGCTGTATGTGTACACAGTAGAGCTGTATATGTGTAATGTGCATGTAGCTGAGCTGTATGTGTACACAGTAGAGCTGTATATGTGTAATGTGCATGTAGCTGAGCTGTATGTGCACACAGTAGAGCTGTATATGTGTAATGTGCATGTAGCTGAGCTGTATGTGTACACAGTAGAGCTGTATATGTGTAATGTACATGTAGCTGAGCTGTATGTGTACACAGTAGAGCTGTATATGTGTAATGTGCATGTAGCTGAGCTGTATGTGTACACAGTAGAGCTGTATATGTGTAATGTACATGTAGCTGAGCTGTATGTGTACACAGTAGAGCTGTATATGTGTAATGTACATGTAGCTGAGCTGTATGTGTACACAGTAGAGCTGTGTATGTGTAATGTACATGTAGCTGAGCTGTATGTGTACACAGTAGAGCTGTATATGTGTAATGTACATGTAGCTGAGCTGTATGTGTACACAGTAGAGCTGTATATGTGTAATGTGCATGTAGCTGAGCTGTATGTGTACACAGTAGAGCTGTATATGTGTAATGTGCATGTAGCTGAGCTGTATGTGTACACAGTAGAGCTGTATATGTGTAATGTGCATGTAGCTGAGCTGTATGTGTACACAGTAGAGCTGTATATGTGTAATGTGCATGTAGCTGAGCTGTATGTGTACACAGTAGAGCTGTATGTGTAATGTGCATGTAGCTGAGCTGTATGTGTACACAGTAGAGCTGTATATGTGTAATGTACATGTAGCTGAGCTGTATATGTGTAATGTACATGTGGCTGAGCTGTATATGTGTAATGTGCATGTAGCTGAGCTGTATGTGTACACAGTAGAGCTGTATATGTGTAATGTACATGTAGCTGAGCTGTATGTGTACACAGTAGAGCTGTATATGTGTAATGTACATGTAGCTGAGCTGTATGTGTACACAGTAGTGCTGTATATGTGTAATGTACATGTAGCTGAGCTGTAGGTGTACACAGTAGAGCTGTATGTGTGTAATGTACATGTAGCTGAGCTGTATATGTGTAATTTACATGTAGCTGAGCTGTATGTGTACACAGTAGAGCTGTATATGTGTAATGTACATGTAGCTGAGCTGTATGTGTGTAATGTACATGTAGCTGAGCTGTATGTGTACACAGTAGAGCTGTATATGTGTAATGTGCATGTAGCTGAGCTGTATGTGTACACAGTAGAGCTGTATATGTGTAATGTGCATGTAGCTGAGCTGTATGTGTACACAGTAGAGCTGTATATATGTAATGTGCATGTAGCTGAGCTGTATGTGTGTAATGTACATGTAGCTGAGCTGTATGTGTACACAGTAGAGTTGTATGTGTGTAATGTACATGTAGCTGAGCTGTATGTGTACACAGTAGAGCTGTATGTGTGTAATGTACATGTAGCTGAGCTGTATGTGTACACAGTAGAGCTGTATATGTGTAATGTGCATGTAGCTGAGCTGTATGTGTACACAGTAATGCTGTATATGTGTAATGTACATGTAGCTGAGCTGTATGTGTACACAGTAGAGCTGTGTATGTGTAATGTACATGTAGCTGAGCTGTATGTGTACACAGTAGAGCTGTATATGTGTAATGTACATGTAGCTGAGCTGTATGTGTACACAGTAGAGCTGTATATGTGTAATGTGCATGTAGCTGAGCTGTATGTGTACACAGTAGAGCTGTATATGTGTAATGTGCATGTAGCTGAGCTGTATGTGTACACAGTAGAGCTGTATATGTGTAATGTGCATGTAGCTGAGCTGTATGTGTACACAGTAGAGCTGTATATGTGTAATGGACATGTAGCTGAGCTGTATGTGTACACAGTAGAGCTGTATATGTGTAATGGACATGTAGCTGAGCTGTATGTGTACACAGTAGAGCTGTATATGTGTAATGTACATGTAGCTGAGCTGTATGTGTACACAGTAGAGCTGTATATGTGTAATGTGCATGTAGCTGAGCTGTATGTGTACACAGTAGAGCTGTATATGTGTAATGTACATGTAGCTGAGCTGTATATGTGTAATGTACATGTGGCTAAGCTGTATATGTGTAATGTGCATGTAGCTGAGCTGTATGTGTACACAGTAGAGCTGTATATGTGTAATGTACATGTAGCTGAGCTGTATGTGTACACAGTAGAGCTGTATATGTGTAATGTACATGTAGCTGAGCTGTATGTGTACACAGTAGTGCTGTATATGTGTAATGTACATGTAGCTGAGCTGTAGGTGTACACAGTAGAGCTGTATGTGTGTAATGTACATGTAGCTGAGCTGTATGTGTACACAGTAGAGCTGTATATGTGTAATTTACATGTAGCTGAGCTGTATGTGTACACAGTAGAGCTGTATATGTGTAATGTACATGTAGCTGAGCTGTATGTGTACACAGTAGAGCTGTATATGTGTAATGTACATGTAGTTGAGCTGTATGTGTACACAGTAGTGCTGTATATGTGTAATGTACATGTAGCTGAGCTGTATGTGTACACAGTAGTGCTGTATATGTGTAATGTACATGTAGCTGAGCTGTATGTGTACACAGTAGAGCTGTATATGTGTAATGTACATGTAGCTGAGCTGTATGTGTACACAGTAGAGCTGTATATGTGTAATGTGCATGTAGCTGAGCTGTATGTGTACACAGTAGAGCTGTATATGTGTAATGTGCATGTAGCTGAGCTGTATGTGTACACAGTAGAGCTGTATATGTGTAATGTACATGTAGCTGAGCTGTATGTGTACACAGTAGAGCTGTATATGTGTAATGTACATGTAGCGGAGCTGTATGTGTACACAGTAGAGCTGTGTATGTGTAATGTACATGTAGCTGAGCTGTATGTGTACACAGTAGAGCTGTATATGTGTAATGTACATGTAGCTGAGCTGTATGTGTACACAGTAGAGCTGTATATGTGTAATGTGCATGTAGCTGAGCTGTATGTGTACACAGTAGAGCTGTATATGTGTAATGTGCATGTAGCTGAGCTGTATGTGTACACAGTAGAGCTGTATATGTGTAATGTGCATGTAGCTGAGCTGTATGTGTACACAGTAGAGCTGTATATGTGTAATGTGCATGTAGCTGAGCTGTATGTGTACACAGTAGAGCTGTATGTGTAATGTGCATGTAGCTGAGCTGTATGTGTACACAGTAGAGCTGTATATGTGTAATGTACATGTAGCTGAGCTGTATATGTGTAATGTACATGTGGCTGAGCTGTATATGTGTAATGTGCATGTAGCTGAGCTGTATGTGTACACAGTAGAGCTGTATATGTGTAATGTACATGTAGCTGAGCTGTATGTGTACACAGTAGAGCTGTATATGTGTAATGTACATGTAGCTGAGCTGTATGTGTACACAGTAGTGCTGTATATGTGTAATGTACATGTAGCTGAGCTGTAGGTGTACACAGTAGAGCTGTATGTGTGTAATGTACATGTAGCTGAGCTGTATATGTGTAATTTACATGTAGCTGAGCTGTATGTGTACACAGTAGAGCTGTATATGTGTAATGTACATGTAGCTGAGCTGTATGTGTGTAATGTACATGTAGCTGAGCTGTATGTGTACACAGTAGAGCTGTATATGTGTAATGTGCATGTAGCTGAGCTGTATGTGTACACAGTAGAGCTGTATATGTGTAATGTGCATGTAGCTGAGCTGTATGTGTACACAGTAGAGCTGTATATATGTAATGTGCATGTAGCTGAGCTGTATGTGTGTAATGTACATGTAGCTGAGCTGTATGTGTACACAGTAGAGTTGTATGTGTGTAATGTACATGTAGCTGAGCTGTATGTGTACACAGTAGAGCTGTATGTGTGTAATGTACATGTAGCTGAGCTGTATGTGTACACAGTAGAGCTGTATATGTGTAATGTGCATGTAGCTGAGCTGTATGTGTACACAGTAATGCTGTATATGTGTAATGTACATGTAGCTGAGCTGTATGTGTACACAGTAGAGCTGTATATGTGTAATGTGCATGTAGCTGAGCTGTATGTGTACACAGTAATGCTGTATATGTGTAATGTACATGTAGCTGAGCTGTATGTGTACACAGTAGAGCTGTATATGTGTAATGTACATGTAGCTGAGCTGTATGTGTACACAGTAGTGCTGTATATGTGTAATGTACATGTAGCTGAGCTGTATGTGTACACAGTAGAGCTGTATGTGTGTAATGTACATGTAGCTGAGCTGTATGTGTACACAGTAGAGCTGTATGTGTGTAATGTGCATGTAGCTGAGCTGTATGTGTACACAGTAGAGCTGTATGTGTGTAATGTGCATGTAGCTGAGCTGTATGTGTACACAGTAGAGCTGTATGTGTGTAATGTGCATGTAGCTGAGTTGTATATGTGTACACAGTAGCAGACACAGACATAAAAAGGGGGATTGAGCCCCTGCCCTTTTTCTACACCTGCCCTCTTAGTGCCCTATTGACAGACATATTATTGCATTTTTCATAATTTGACCAAAATGCGGTAGATTGCAATAATGTGAATGTTGTCCTATAGCTGTTTGAGTCCAAAGAGCAGCACAAACACTGTTACAGGACCTTTTGTGATGACATCATAAGTTCCTGGAAGGTCCTGCATAAATGCACAGAGAAGGTGGAGGAGGTAACAGGTAAAGTATGGGGAGTATATAAGGGGTAGTGTGTGGAGGCTTTTGGTTTGCTTTTATTTTTTGAGCCGAGGTCCGTGCTCTCAATTCACCCAAGTGCAAGTAAATTCACACAAAAAAACGTGCACGAGGATGTGGTCCATCGCAAGACCTTCTCCAAGAGGATAGAGGCTCCAGCAAACCAAATCCTTCGCTCCGGACCATAAGGTAAAATGTCCCCTTTCGCCGAAGCTACTCAGGGACCAAAAAGTGCTTCCAGCAAACAACCAGGTTGTTACCAAGGAATCAATAAAACCGGTTCGGTAGTCATGTCGAAGCAGGAATGCCAGGGGGTATGGAAGGGAGGTGAGGAACCTAATGACCACACACACCTCCCCTAGACCGGCAGGGGGGGTCCCAGAAGGGCACCGCACCCTGACCAATCCTGTGACGCAGAAAAAGAACACAAACGTGAGCACAGTGACAAAAACATATAAAATAATTAAGTGGATGTGTGCAGTGTGATACTGCCCGGACATCCGACCGGATCTATACAAATTCCTCTGCAGATCAACAGCCAGAAGACCGGAACGCTAGAGGTGAGTGCTCAAAAGAGTGAAGTGTGTGTTGTGCGCCATCAGTCAAGTGGGGGCGCTATTCCCCACCCTGGCACCCTGGGGTCACCACTCCCAGGGCACTTCTGCACCTTGGCTCTTACCCTACCCGAACCTTAGGGCGAGATTTAGAGAGTGCAGGTCACTTCAGGGCCGATTGCTTTTAGGTCTGTATCCCAAGATTAAAGGAGTACTCCGGTGAACACTTTTTTCATGTTATCCCGTCCGGGCTGCAAAATAAAAGAAAACACACTTTCTCTTACCTGCCAACGAGCCCCCGGAGCTCCGGTACAGGTGTTCGGTCCCCGGGCTGTATTCTTCTTACTTCCTGTTAGGCCGGCACGTCACATGGAGCTTCAGCCTATCACTGGCCGCAGCAGCAGGCATCCCGGCACATTGCCCAGGGGGGTCCTGAGACCCCAACACCCGGCGCCCCACTCCCCCCCCCCCCCCCCCCCCCCATGTCGGCGATCACAGAAAATTGCATGTCAGTTGAGACATGCGATTTTCTGCTATTCCGTGATTTGAAATTTGGGGATTTTTCACCAAAAAAGGATGCAAGTAACGCCGAAAATTTACCACCAAAATATATGTCACGAAAAAACAAACTCAGAATCAGAATATTCGGTAAAAGCGTTTTCGAGTTATTAATTCGTAAAGCGACCGTTGTCAGAATTGCGAAAAAGGGCTCAGTCCTTAAGATGAAAAAGGGCTGCGTCCTTAAGGGGTTAAAGATACAGCCCATTTTGGCCTTGTGAACACATCCAATGGGATGTTCAGCCACTGGGCCCCCGCAATCTCCATGCAGCACCCGTATTCTATGCCGGGCTGCTGCTCCAGTCTCGGAAACGTGACATCCCACCACGCCCCCTCCATTCATGTCTATAGGAGGGGGCGTGACTACCGTCACGCCCCCTCCCATAGACATGAATGGAGGGGGTGTGGCGTGACGTCACATCTTCAATTTAATTCTACCATAAAATGTATGGCCTAGCAACAAAAATATTATTTTACAACTTTTAGGTAAAAATGACATGTTCTCTGCGACTCAATACGATTATAATGGTCGCCATGGTTACACGCTTTACTATTATTATGCTTTTAAGGACACTCCCTTTTTAGACACAATAGGGGAGATTGAAAAAAACCTGTCCAGAGTAAAGGTTGCCCAGTTGCCCATAGCAACCAATCAGATCGCTTCTTTCATTTTTAACAAGGCCTCTGCAAAATGAAAGAAGCGATCTGATTGGTTGCTATGGGCAACTGGGCAACCTTTACTCTGGACAGGTTTTGATAAATCTCCCCCAATAATTAGGTTTAAAAATCACCCTATTTTGACTCCCTATAGCTTTCTTATTTTCCCATATGTGGAGCTATATTAGGGCTTTTTTATTTATATATATATATATATATATATATATATATATATATATTATATATATAAACTTTATTAACAGGAAAAGACATACGTAACAGAAGAAAGTGTGCTTACCCATCAGATGTGGAATAAATTGTAGCTCAACAGGAGCCCAAAAACAAACAAAAAATATAAATTTAAGGAACAATGGCCGAACTTGTGGGTGGAATAATTTCATACCATCATGAACATATAGGACAGTGGTCTTCAACCTGCGGACCTCCAGATGTTGCAAAACTACAACTCCCAGCATGCCTGGACAGCCAACCTGCAGACCTCCAGATGTTGCAAAACTACAACTCCCAGCATGCCTGGACAGCCAACCTGCGGACCTCCAGATGTTGCAAAACTACAACTCCCAGCATGCCTGGACAGCCAACCTGCGGACCTCCAGATGTTGCAAAACTACAACTCCCAGCATGCCTGGACAGCCAACCTGCGGACCTCCAGATGTTGCAAAACTACAACTCCCAGCATGCCTGGACAGCCAACCTGCGGACCTCCAGATGTTGCAAAACTACAACTCCCAGCATGCCTGGACAGCCAACCTGCGGACCTCCAGATGTTGCAAAACTACAACTCCCAGCATGCCTGGACAGCAGGGAGGCATGCTGGGAGTTGTAGTTTTGCAACATCTGGAGGTCTGCAGGTTGGAGACCACTGATATAGGATCACAATATACCAGTACAGTGTAGCCAATATAGGAATAGTATGTTTTCGACAATGTCACCCTCAGTGTTATACCCGCAGTGAAAGGGGTATTCTGTCCACTCCCCCTCCATTCATGTCTATGACGTTTATGTACTGTATTTTTCGCCGTATAAGACGCACTTTTTCTTCCCCCCACTTTTTTTGGGGGTAAAGTTGGTGCGTCTTATATGGCGAATACACACCTATTGTGTCGGTCCCTGCGGCCATCAACGGCCGGGACCCGCTGTTAATACAGGACATCACCGATCGCGGTGATGCCCTGTATTAACCCTTCAGACGTGCCGATCAAAGCTGACCGCCGCGCCTGAAGCCAAAGTGACACTAACCCGGCTGCTCAGTCGGGCTGTTCGGGACCGTCGCGGTGAAATCGCGACAGCGACATCCAGGGCAGCGGTGACGAGCGGTGACGGTCTGGAGCGGCGGGGACACGTGAGTATTACCTCCTATACCAGTGGTCTTCAACCAGCGGACCTCCAGATGTTGCAAAACTACAACTCCCAGCATGCTGTCCGGGCTTGCTGGGAGTTGTAGTTTTGCAACATCTGGAGGTCCTCGGGTTGAAGATCACTGTTGGGTACAGAATCTTTTTTTTCTAGATTTTGTGTACACATACAGCTCAACTACATGTACATTACACATATACAGCTCTACTGTGTACACATACAGCTCAGCTACATGCACATTACACATATACAGCTCTACTGTGTACACATACAGCTCAGCTACATGTACATTACACACATACAGCTCTACTGTGTACACATACAGCTCAGCTACATGCACATTACACATATACAGCTCTACTGTGTACACATACAGCTCAGAAACCTCAGGACCTTTTGTGATGACATCATAAGTTCCTGGAAGGTCCTGCATAAATGCACAGAGAAGGTGGAGGAGGTAACAGGTAAAGTATGGGGAGTATATAAGGGGTAGTGTGTGGAGGCTTTTGGTTTGCTTTTATTTTTTGAGCCGAGGTCCGTGCTCTCAATTCACCCAAGTGCAAGTAAATTCACACAAAAAAACGTGCACGAGGATGTGGTCCATCGCAAGACCTTCTCCAAGAGGATAGAGGCTCCAGCAAACCAAATCCTTCGCTCCGGACCATAAGGTAAAATGTCCCCTTTCGCCGAAGCTACTCAGGGACCAAAAAGTGCTTCCAGCAAACAACCAGGTTGTTACCAAGGAATCAATAAAACCGGTTCGGTAGTCATGTCGAAGCAGGAATGCCAGGGGGTATGGAAGGGAGGTGAGGAACCTAATGACCACACACACCTCCCCTAGACCGGCAGGGGGGGTCCCAGAAGGGCACCGCACCCTGACCAATCCTGTGACGCAGAAAAAGAACACAAACGTGAGCACAGTGACAAAAACATATAAAATAATTAAGTGGATGTGTGCAGTGTGATACTGCCCGGACATCCGACCGGATCTATACAAATTCCTCTGCAGATCAACAGCCAGAAGACCGGAACGCTAGAGGTGAGTGCTCAAAAGAGTGAAGTGTGTGTTGTGCGCCATCAGTCAAGTGGGGGCGCTATTCCTCACCCTGGCACCCTGGGGTCACCACTCCCAGGGCACTTCTGCACCTTGGCTCTTACCCTACCCGAACCTTAGGGCGAGATTTAGAGAGTGCAGGTCACTTCAGGGCCGATTGCTTTTAGGTCTGTATCCCAAGATTAAAGGAGTACTCCGGTGAACACTTTTTTCATGTTATCCCGTCCGGGCTGCAAAATAAAAGAAAACACACTTTCTCTTACCTGCCAACGAGCCCCCGGAGCTCCGGTACAGGTGTTCGGTCCCCGGGCTGTATTCTTCTTACTTCCTGTTAGGCCGGCACGTCACATGGAGCTTCAGCCTATCACTGGCCGCAGCAGCAGGCATCCCAGCACATTGCCCAGGGGGGTCCTGAGACCCCAACACCCGGCGCCCCACTCCCCCCCCCCCCCCCCCCCCCATGTCGGCGATCACAGAAAATTGCATGTCAGTTGAGACATGCGATTTTCTGCTATTCCGTGATTTGAAATTTGGGGATTTTTCACCAAAAAAGGATGCAAGTAACGCCGAAAATTTACCACCAAAATATATGTCACGAAAAAACAAACTCAGAATCAGAATATTCGGTAAAAGCGTTTTCGAGTTATTAATTCGTAAAGCGACCGTTGTCAGAATTGCGAAAAAGGGCTCAGTCCTTAAGATGAAAAAGGGCTGCGTCCTTAAGGGGTTAAAGATACAGCCCATTTTGGCCTTGTGAACACATCCAATGGGATGTTCAGCCACTGGGCCCCCGCAATCTCCATGCAGCACCCGTATTCTATGCCGGGCTGCTGCTCCAGTCTCGGAAACGTGACATCCCACCACGCCCCCTCCATTCATGTCTATAGGAGGGGGCGTGACTACCGTCACGCCCCCTCCCATAGACATGAATGGAGGGGGTGTGGCGTGACGTCACATCTTCAATTTAATTCTACCATAAAATGTATGGCCTAGCAACAAAAATATTATTTTACAACTTTTAGGTAAAAATGACATGTTCTCTGCGACTCAATACGATTATAATGGTCGCCATGGTTACACGCTTTACTATTATTATGCTTTTAAGGACACTCCCTTTTTAGACACAATAGGGGAGATTGAAAAAAACCTGTCCAGAGTAAAGGTTGCCCAGTTGCCCATAGCAACCAATCAGATCGCTTCTTTCATTTTTAACAAGGCCTCTGCAAAATGAAAGAAGCGATCTGATTGGTTGCTATGGGCAACTGGGCAACCTTTACTCTGGACAGGTTTTGATAAATCTCCCCCAATAATTAGGTTTAAAAATCACCCTATTTTGACTCCCTATAGCTTTCTTATTTTCCCATATGTGGAGCTATATTAGGGCTTTTTTATTTATATATATATATATATATATATATATATATATATATTATATATATAAACTTTATTAACAGGAAAAGACATACGTAACAGAAGAAAGTGTGCTTACCCATCAGATGTGGAATAAATTGTAGCTCAACAGGAGCCCAAAAACAAACAAAAAATATAAATTTAAGGAACAATGGCCGAACTTGTGGGTGGAATAATTTCATACCATCATGAACATATAGGACAGTGGTCTTCAACCTGCGGACCTCCAGATGTTGCAAAACTACAACTCCCAGCATGCCTGGACAGCCAACCTGCAGACCTCCAGATGTTGCAAAACTATAACTCCCAGCATGCCTGGACAGCCAACCTGCGGACCTCCAGATGTTGCAAAACTACAACTCCCAGCATGCCTGGACAGCCAACCTGCGGACCTCCAGATGTTGCAAAACTACAACTCCCAGCATGCCTGGACAGCCAACCTGCGGACCTCCAGATGTTGCAAAACTACAACTCCCAGCATGCCTGGACAGCCAACCTGCGGACCTCCAGATGTTGCAAAACTACAACTCCCAGCATGCCTGGACAGCCAACCTGCGGACCTCCAGATGTTGCAAAACTACAACTCCCAGCATGCCTGGACAGCAGGGAGGCATGCTGGGAGTTGTAGTTTTGCAACATCTGGAGGTCTGCAGGTTGGAGACCACTGATATAGGATCACAATATACCAGTACAGTGTAGCCAATATAGGAATAGTATGTTTTCGACAATGTCACCCTCAGTGTTATACCCGCAGTGAAAGGGGTATTCTGTCCACTCCCCCTCCATTCATGTCTATGACGTTTATGTACTGTATTTTTTGCCGTATAAGACGCACTTTTTCTTCCCCCCACTTTTTTGGGGGGTAAAGTTGGTGCGTCTTATATGGCGAATACACACCTATTGTGTCGGTCCCTGCGGCCATCAACGGCCGGGACCCGCTGTTAATACAGGACATCACCGATCGCGGTGATGCCCTGTATTAACCCTTCAGACGTGCCGATCAAAGCTGACCGCCGCGCCTGAAGCCAAAGTGACACTAACCCGGCTGCTCAGTCGGGCTGTTCGGGACCGTCGCGGTGAAATCGCGACAGCGACATCCAGGGCAGCGGTGACGAGCGGTGACGGTCTGGAGCGGCGGGGACACGTGAGTATTACCTCCTATACCAGTGGTCTTCAACCAGCGGACCTCCAGATGTTGCAAAACTACAACTCCCAGCATGCTGTCCGGGCTTGCTGGGAGTTGTAGTTTTGCAACATCTGGAGGTCCTCGGGTTGAAGATCACTGTTGGGTACAGAATCTTTTTTTTCTAGATTTTGCACCTTTAAAATTGGGTGCGTCTTATACGCCGGTGCGTCCTATAGGGCGAAAAATACGGTAATTCTTTGTGTGTGAAAATTAATCAAATATTTTAAATTTTTCAAAAAAATAATTCATTTTTTCTGTTGTAAGTTTGTGTATTGGAAGTTTTTCTAGCTACAGTGTACAGTGGTCCCTCAAGTTACAATATTAATTGGTTCCAAGACGACCATTGTATGTTGAGACCATTGTATGTTGAGTCCATAACTCTATGGAAACCTGGTAATTGGTTCTGAAGCCCCAAAATGTCATCCAAAAATAGGAAAAAGTGAGGATTAAAGAAAAATAAGCAGATAAATAAATAATATAGATAAAGTAAGTCCTTACATATAAAAGTAAGAAAGATCTGCTGGGAGCTGTAATCACTGTCTATGTAGAGGACAGGAGCTTCTTCAGGGTCCTGTACAGTACACAGTGTCCTAAAAAAGTCACATGGAGCCGCCCTCACCTGGTGTCCAAAGGAGCAGCTAACCCTGGTACAGGTAAAGAGTACAGAACATGTAATACCTCCCTGTACTGTAGGGGGCGCTACCAGACACCAGTCAGTGCATGCACTTCAGTAATACAGGTAAAGAGTACAGAACATGTAATACCTCCCTGTACTGTAGGGGGCGCTACCAGACACCAGTCAGTGCATACACTTCAGTAATACAGGTAAAGAGTACAGAACATGTAATACCTCCCTGTACTGTAGGGGGAGCTACCAGACACCAGTCCCTATTGGGACAACTCGACTGTCCCATGCGGCCTTGTAATGCTGCGGCATCTGCCTACGTAGAGACATAGGGGGAGATTTATAAAAACCTGTGCAGAGGAGCAACATAGCACATAGGTTGCCCATAGCAACCAATCAGATCGCTTCTTTCATGTCTCAGAGGCCTTTTCGAAAATGAAAGAAGCGATCTGATTGGTTGCTATGGGCAACTCAGTAACTTTTCCTCTGCACAGGTTTTGATGAATCTCCCCCATAGTTCCTATACTGGGACCCTGTACACAGATGACTATGTTTGCAGAGAGAGCACAGTGCTACGTTTTCTGCATCAGGTAAGCTAGAAAAGAATTTCCACTGGACAGGTACAGCACCACCTGTCTGTGCCACCTGACAACTGTGCCACCCGAGTGCACCACCTGACAACTGTGCCACCTGAGTGCACCACCTGACAACTGTGCCACCTGAGTGCACCACCTGACAACTGTGCCACCTGAGTGCACCACCTGACAACTGTGCCACCTGAGTGCACCACCTGACAACTGTGCCACCTGAGTGCACCACCTGACAACTGTGCCACCTGACGACTGTGCCACCTGAGTGCACCACCTGACAACTGTGCCACCTGGTGGTGCACTCAATTGGCACAGTCGTCAGGTGGCGCAGTCGTCAGGTGGTGCACTCAGGTGGCACAGTTATCAGGTGGTCGCTAAGGTGTCAGGTGGCACAGTCATCAGGTGGCACAGTTGTCAGGTGGTGCAGTCAGGTGGCACAGTTGTCAGGTGGCACAGTTGTCAGGTGGCACAGTTGTCAGGTGGTGCAATCAGATGGCACAGTTGTCAGGTGGTGCAGCCAGGTGGCACAGTTGTTAGGTGGTGCAGTCAGGTGGCACAGTTGTCAGGTGGCACTTTCGTCAGGTGGCGCAGTTGTCAGGTGGTGCAGCCAGGTGGCACAGTTGTTAGGTGGTGCAGTCAGTGGCACAGTTGTCAGGTGGTGCAGTCATGTGGCACAGTTGTCAGGTGGTGCAGTCAGGTGGCGGCGCAGTTGTCAGGTGGTGCACTCAGGTGGCACAGTTGTCAGGTGGTGCACTCAGGTGGTGCAGTTGTCAGGTGGTGCACTGTGGTGGCGCAGTTGTCAGGTGGTGCTCTCAGGTAGTACAGTTGTCAGGTGGTGCACTCAGGTGGCACAGTTGTCAGGTGGCACAGTTGTCAGGTGGTGCAGTCAGGTGGCACAGTTGTCAGGTGGTGCAGTTGTCAGGTGGTGCACTCAGGTGGTGCAGTTGTCAGGTGGTGCACTCAGGTGGTGCACTCAGGTGGCACACTCAGTTGGCACAGTTGTCAGGTGGTGCACTCAGGTAGTACAGTTGTCAGGTGGTGCACTCAGGTGGCACAGTCGTCAGGTGGCACAGTTGTCAGGTGGTGCACTCAAGTGGCACAGTTATCAGGTGGTCGCTCAGGTGTCAGGTGGCACAGTCATCAGGTGGCGCAATTGTCAGGTGGCGCAGTTGTCAGGTGGCGCAGTTGTCAGGTGGCGCAGTTGTCAGGTGGCGCAGTTGTCAGGTGGCGCAGTTGTCAGGTGGCGCAGTTGTCAGGTGGCGCAGTTGTCAGGTGGCGCAGTCGTTAGGTGGCGCAGTCGTCAGGTGGCGCAGTCGTCAGGTGGCGCAGTCGTCAGGTGGCACAGTCGTCAGGTGGCACAGTCGTCAGGTGGCACAGTTGTCAGGTGGTGCAGTCAGATGGCACAGTTGTCAGGTAGTGCAGTCAGGTAGAGCAGTCAGGTAGAGCAGTCGTCAGGTGGTGCACTCAGGTGGCACAGTTGTCAGGTGGTGAACTCAGGTGACACAGTTGTCAGTTGGTGAACTCAGGTGACACAGTCGTCAGGTGGCGCAGTCGTCAGGTAGTGCAGTCAGGTGGCACAGTTGTTAGGTGGTGCAGTCAGGTGGTGCAGTCAGGTGGCACAGTTGTCAGGTGGCGCAGTTGTCAGGTGGTGCACTCAGGTGGCGCAGTCGTCAGGTGGCGCAGTCGTCAGGTGGTGCAGTCAGGTGGCACAGTTGTCAGGCGGCACAGTTGTCAGGTGGCAAAGTTGTCAGGTGGCACAGTTGTCAGGTGGTGCAGCCAGGTGGCACAGTTGTTAGGTGGTGCAGTCAGTGGCACAGTTGTCAGGTGGTGCAGTCAGGTGGCGCAGTTGTCAGGTGGCACAGTTGTCAGGTGGCGCAGTTGTCAGGTGGCGCAGTTGTCAGGTGGTGCAGTCAGGTGGCGCAGTTGTCAGGTGGTGCAGTCAGGTGGCACAGTTGTCAGGTGGCACAGTTGTCAGGTGGTGCAGTCAGGTGGCACAGTTGTCAGGTGGTGCAGTCAGGTGGCACAGTTGTCAGGTGGTGCAGCCAGGTGGCACAGTTGTTAGGTGGTGCAGTCAGTGGCACAGTTGTCAGGTAGAGCAGTCGTCAGGTGGTGCACTCAGATGGCACAGTTGTCAGGTGGCACAGTTGTCAGGTGGTGCAGCCAGGTGGCACAGTTGTTAGGTGGTGCAGTCAGTGGCACAGTTGTCAGGTAGAGCAGTCGTCAGGTGGTGCACTCAGATGGCACAGTTGTCCGGTGGCACAGTTGTCAGGTGGTGCAGCCAGGTGGCACAGTTGTTAGGTGGTGCAGTCAGTGGCACAGTTGTCAGGTGGTGCAGTCAGGTGGCACAGTTGTCAGGTGGTGCACTCAGGTGGCACAGTTGTCAGGTGGTGCAGTCAGGTGGCACAGGTGGCACAGTTGTCAGGTGGTGCAGTTGTCAGGTGGTGCACTCAGGTGGTGCAGTTGTCAGGTGGTGCACTCAGGTGGTGCACTCAGGTGGCACACTCAGTTGGCACAGTTGGCAGGTGGTGCACTCAGGTAGTACAGTTGTCAGGTGGTGCACTCAGGTGGCACAGTCGTCAGGTGGCACAGTTGTCAGGTGGTGCACTCAAGTGGCACAGTTATCAGGTGGTCGCTCAGGTGTCAGGTGGCGCAGTTGTCAGGTGGCGCAGTTGTCAGGTGGCGCAGTTGTCAGGTGGCGCAGTTGTCAGGTGGCGCAGTTGTCAGGTGGCGCAGTCGTCAGGTGGCGCAGTCGTCAGGTGGCGCAGTCGTCAGGTGGCACAGTCGTCAGGTGGCACAGTCGTCAGGTGGTGCACTCAAGTGGCACAGTTATCAGGTGGTCGCTCAGGTGTCAGGTGGCACAGTCATCAGGTGGCGCAGTTGTCAGGTGGCGCAGTTGTCAGGTGGCGCAGTTGTCAGGTGGCGCAGTCGTCAGGTGGCGCAGTCGTCAGGTGGCGCAGTCGTCAGGTGGCGCAGTCGTCAGGTGGCGCAGTCGTCAGGTGGCGCAGTCGTCAGGTGGCACAGTCGTCAGGTGGCACAGTCGTCAGGTGGCACAGTCGTCAGGTGGTGCAGTCAGATGGCACAGTTGTCAGGTAGTGCAGTCAGGTAGAGCAGTCGTCAGGTGGTGCACTCAGGTGGCACAGTTGTCAGGTGGTGAACTCAGGTGACACAGTTGTCAGTTGGTGAACTCAGGTGACACAGTCGTCAGGTGGCGCAGTCGTCAGGTAGTGCAGTCAGGTGGCGCAGTTGTTAGGTGGTGCAGTCAGGTGGCACAGTTGTTAGGTGGTGCAGTCAGGTGGCACAGTTGTCAGGTGGCGCAGTTGTCAGGTGGTGCACTCAGGTGGCGCAGTCGTCAGGTGGCGCAGTCGTCAGGTGGCGCAGTCGTCAGGTGGTGCAGTCAGGTGGCACAGTTGTCAGGCGGCACAGTTGTCAGGTGGTGCAGTCAGGTGGCAAAGTTGTCAGGTGGCACAGTTGTCAGGTGGTGCAGCCAGGTGGCACAGTTGTTAGGTGGTGCAGTCAGTGGCACAGTTGTCAGGTGGCTCAGTTGTCAGGTGGTGCAGTCAGGTGGCACAGTAGTCAGGTGGCGCAGTAGTCAGGTGGCGCAGTTGTCAGGTGGTGCAGTCAGGTGGCGCAGTTGTCAGGTGGTGCAGTCAGGTGGCACAGTTGTCAGGTGGCACAGTTGTCAGGTGGTGCAGTCAGGTGGCACAGTTGTTAGGTGGTGCAGTCAGTGGCACAGTTGTCAGGTAGAGCAGTCGTCAGGTGGTGCACTCAGATGGCACAGTTGTCCGGTGGCACAGTTGTCAGGTGGTGCAGCCAGGTGGCACAGTTGTTAGGTGGTGCAGTCAGTGGCACAGTTGTCAGGTGGTGCAGTCAGGTGGCACAGTTGTCAGGTGGTGCACTCAGGTGGCACAGTTTTCAGGTGGCACAGACAGGTGGTGCTGTACCTGTCCAGTGGAAATTCTTTTCTACCTTACCTGATGCATAAAACGTAGCACTGTGCTCTCTCTGCAAACATAAAGTCATCTGTGTACAGGGTCCCAGTATAGGAACTATGGGGGAGATTCATCAAAACCTGTGCAGAGGAAAAGTTACTGAGTTGCCCATAGCAACCAATCAGATCGCTTCTTTCATTTTCGAAAAGGCCTCTGAGACATGAAAGAAGCGATCTGATTGGTTGCTATGGGCAACCTATGTGCTATGTTGCTCCTCTGCACAGGTTTTTATCATTCTCCCCCTATGTCTCTACGTAGGCAGATGCCGCAGCATCACAAGGCCGCATGGGACAGTCGAGTTGTCCCAATATGTAAGGAAAACCTTGCCCCTGCTGCTCCTCGGGATCCCTCCCAGCGGTCTAGGCCTCATCCACAGGCAGCGTATTCTCTGTCTCGTCCTCATCAGTGCCGTCTGCTCCTCCTCTATCCAGTCAGTTTGGAGAATCTATTGGAGAATCTATGTCCTCCAGACAACAGTTTTTACCAGGTCCCTCTGTTGTAGTGCACCTTAATTTGCACCCAACCAAGTTTTTGGTGGTGCAGGCACTCCACAGCCTTAAAGGGGTACTCCGCCCCTAGACATCTTATTGGATGACTGGCGATGCTGGGCGGAGGCTCGTGACGTCATGGCCATGTCCCTTCAATGCAACTCTATGGGAGGGTGCGTGACGGTCACCCCCCACATAGACTTGCATTGGGGGTGGAGCGCGGCCGTGATGTCAAAAGCCTCCAATGCTGCACCCGATGCTCTAAATGAACCCTGGGAGCAGCAGGGAGATTGCGGGGGTCCTCAGTGGTGGGACCCCCGCAATCAGACATCTTATCCCCTATCCAAGATGTCTAGGGGCAGAGTACCCCTTTAAGCCGACGAATGTGGTATGCCCAGCCAGGTGGTGCATACCTAGTCATCCCTGCATTGGCACAGTCATGTGTTGGTGTGCAGAACAGTACATGCCACAGTAGTAAACTTCAGGAATCAAAGCACAGGCCTTTTTTCTTTCTAAGATCTCTTTCCGGTTGTCTCCAGGTTGGGTGCGGTTCTGCAGCTCAGTCCAATTGAAGTGAAAGGAGCAAAGTTGTAATACCACACCCAAAGTGGAGACCAGGAGGGCGCTGTCTTTGAAAGAAAAAATGCCTGTTTTTTTTATTTCTGGAATACCCCTTTAAGGTCTATTCACACGTACAGTATTCTGCACAGGATTGGAAGCTGTGTTCAGTCATTCAGTTTACATTGGAATCTGCAGCAGAAAATCCTGCACATTAAATCTGCGCAGAACACTATACGTGTGAATAGACAACTGCGGCATTAAGACATTTATCCACAGGATAGGGGATAAGTGTTTGATCGTGGGGGTCCGACCGCTGGGACCCCCCGCGATCTCCTGAATGGGGCCCCTGCATCAGCGCTCAGTGAGATGGCCTAATGCGCGTAGCGTCGACCTAGACATAGTACGTCCCCTCCCCATACAGTTCTATGAGAGGCAGGGAGGCACGAATGCTGCCTCCCCGCCTCTTCCATAGAACTACATGGATGAAGGCGTGCCGGCTGCAACCTCACGCTGTGGCCGGCATGCCTCCTGCATGGGAGAGCTGCGGCCGAGCCGTGGCCCCATGCAGAAGATCGCGAGGGGGCCCAGCGAACGAGATTGTATGCCAGCAAGGTAGAAAAACTCACGTTCCTTAAAATGGATCAGTGTGGAGATTAATTCCTGAGGAACGTGCTCTCAATCACCCAAAGTGCAAGAAAAAGTGCAAACGTGTTACACTAAAAAAAAAAAATGCACAAAGAATTTGGTCTATCGCAAGCCCTTCCCCAAAAGGAGAGAGGCCCCCAATAAATCTTACTCTTCCCCTCCGGGCCAGAGGGCACCTGCGAGGTTCCAGGTTCAATGTCCCTTTTTTGCCATAGCTACTAAGGGACCACTCCTGGCATCCCCCTTGGCGTTTTCCAAGGTAACTGCCCATAGAGCAAACGGTCAGTACCCTGCGGGAACCTAATGGCCACATACCTCCCCATGACCAATAGGAGGGACACTTAGAAGGTATACCGCACCCTGACAAATCCTGTGAGCACACAACACGCAAAATGTAGGGAGGTCATACGGGCACGTGGAGGCCACACCACACTACTGAGCCTCATTTTGACTTGTTTTAACCCCTTAGGGATGGAGGGTTTTCCAGTTTTTGCACTTTTGTTTTTTCCTCCTCACCTTTTAAAAATCCTAACCCTTTCAATTTTGCATCTAAAAATCCATATGAGGGCTTATTTTTTGCGCCACCAATTCTACTTTGTAATGACGTCAGTCATTTTACCCAAAAATCTACGGCAAAATAGAAAAAAAATAATTGTGGGACAAAATTGAAGAAAAAAATGCAATTTTGTAACTTTTGGGGGCTTCCGTTTCTACGCAGTATATTTTTTGGTAAAAATGACATCTTCTCTTTATTCTGTAGGTCCATACGATTAAAATGATCCCCTACTTATATAGGTTTGATTTTGTCGGACTTCTTGGGTTTAATTAATGATATATTTTTATAATTCAGACATTTCCGCACACGGTGATACCACATATGTTTATTTTTATTTACAGTTTTTTTCATTGGGAAAAGGGGGGTGATTCAAACTTTTATTAGGGAAGGGGTTAAATGATCTTTATTCACTTTTTTTTGCATAGGAGACTACAACATTGCACACACTGATCTTTTATACTGATCATTGTTATCCCATAGGAGACTATAACACTGCACACACTGATCTTTTACATTGATCACTGGTTTCTCATAGGAAACCATTGATCAATAATTCTGCCGCTTGACTACTCATGCCTGGATCTCAGGCACTGAGCAGTCATTCGGCAATCGGACAGCGAGGAGGAAGGTAGGGACCCTCCTGCTGTCCTACAGCTGTTCGGGATTTCGCCACGGAGATCCCGAACAGCTCCCTGAGCTAACCGGCACTGCTTTACTTTCATAGCACGCTATTAACCCTTTAGACGCGGCGTTCAAAGTTGATCAATGCCGCGCGCTATTAGCCACGGGTCCCGGCCAGGCCCGACCCGCTATGATGCGGGGCCACGGTGTGGCCCCGCGTTATAGACAGGGAGTGGGCTGAGGGCGTATCGGTACGCCCTCCGTCCCCAAGGAGTTGAGGACATTACATCAAAGTTGGATCAGCCTGTAGTGCGGTTTTCCACTGTGATTTTGGGTTGATAAATTTGATTTCCATTGATAATTTTTGTGTGATTTTGTTGTCACCACATTCAATGTAAAGACGAAAGTATTTCATACGATTGATTCATTCATTCAGATCTAGGATGTGTTATCTTAGTGTTCCCTTTATTTTTCCGAGCAGTGAGTGTGTGTGTGTATATATATATATATATATATATATATATATATATATATATATCGCAACCTGTGTGAATTTTTAGATGTCTGATGAGTGTTAATTTCAGAGTAAGACATTTCCCACATTCTGAACATAAAAATGGCTTTTCACCTGTGTGAGGTCTTTGTTTAACAAAATCTCATTTCCAAGTAACACATTTTCCAGATTGCAAACATGAAAATGGCTTCTTCCCTGTATGAATTTTTTGATGTTGAAGAAGACTTGATTTGTCAGTAAAGCATTTACCACATTCTGAACATGAAAATGGCTTATCTCCTGTGTGACTTCTTCGATGTTTACCAAGATTAGATTTTTGAGCAAAACATTTCCCACATTCTATACATGAAAATGGCTTCTCTCCTGTGTGAATTCGTTCATGTTTAACAAGATCTGATTTCTGAGTAAAACAACTCCCACATTCTGAACATGTAAATGGCTTCTCTCCTGTGTGAGTTTTTTTATGTTGAGCAAGATTTGATTTGTCAGTAAAACTTTTCCCACATTCTGAACATGAATATGGCTTTTCTCCTGTGTGAGTTCTTTTATGTTTAATAAGATCCGATTTATGAGTAAAACATTTCCCGCATTCTGCACATAAAAAAGGCTTCTCTCCTGTGTGAGTTCTTTGATGTGTAACAAGATTTGATTTGTGCGTAAAATATTTCCCACATTGTGAACATGTAAATAGCTTCTCCCCTGTGTGATTTCTTTGATGTTTAACAAGACTAGACCTCTGAGTAAAACATTTCGTACATAGTGAACATGAAAATGGCTTCTCCTTATTTTGCTGAACATCCTGTGATGACTGAGAAGACAGGACCTGTATATAAGGATGAGATGACAGATCTTGGCTGTGAAGGGCTGAGGGTGTATCTGGGATAATGGAATGTTCTTCATATGTATCTTGTGTGATATCATCATCTGCTTTATAATCTGAAGATATAAGATTCTCCTCTGATCTTCTGGTACAGTCATCTGCCAAGAAAAAAACATTTTATTTTGGAGTATGAACCTTATTACAAGCCATAACTTTAGATTTTTACATCTACATAGCCATATTAGGGCCTGTTTTGCGGGTCCAATTGTATGATCACAACAATGCCCAATTTGTGTAGTTTTATAGCAGTAGTGCAGTGAAACAGAACTTATCCCCTATCCAAAGGATAGGGGATAAGTTCTAGATTGCTTGGGATCCAAGCGCTGGGACCCCCCGCATTCTCCTGAACAGGGCCGTGCCCGTCTGCCGGAAGTGAAGCGGCTATTCTGACCCCCGCAGGAAGCTGCGGCCGACCCGCCCCCTCCATGTATCTCCAGCCGACTCCTGGGTCCCCGTTCAGGAAAGGGTTTGATAGGGCATAAGTTATGTTTAACTACAGGACTCCTTTAATTATGTTTTACAAAAAAATAGCTTGGACAAATGTGGTATTGCTACGCGCCACGCGATAGTGTCTAGCAGCTCCAGACCACTGCACCACTGAACTGCACTTACTACGGCTGTTTGATTGGGGCTGTTGACTTTGACGGCAACATCTGAATGGTTAATGGCAACATTGGTGATCGCTCCGAGCAGCCCTCCCCATACTGTGAATTCTGACCATGGCTTGTGACCCAACCTTATTTTGCTTTCTGATTGTGTACTGCGCAGCTTTCTTGCTTTTGACTTGGCCTGTCTGAGATCTCTGTATCTGTTCATTCATTCCCTGAGTTTGTTTATTGCTCCTTGTTTTGTCCTGACCTGCTCCCTGACCTCTGTGCTGTGTTTGTTTTTCTATTGTTTGTGACTTTGCTTCTCCCAGCACTTTACTTGGGTAAGGACTGGCAATGCTATTAAGCAGGTGGGCACCCCAATAGGCAGGGATAGAGGTTTGGGCGAGTTCAGGACTACACTTATCTTTGCTCGATGTGATAGTCTGTAATTTTAATATTTTTTTCATAAGTGAAAGACATCATGCTGGAATACCCATCCGTGACCCATTTTCAAAGCCTTTGTTCTTACCAAAGATTTGACGGTACATGGCCCCATCTATTGTCTCTTTGATACGCTGTTTTCCTGTCCCTTTGGCATAAAAACTTCCGTAAAGCATAATGTTTCCACCTCCATGTGGGGATGATGTTCTTGGGGTCATAGGCAGCATTCCTCCTCCTCAAACACAGTGAACTGAATTGATGCCAAAAAGCTCGATTTTGGTCTCGTGTGACTACGACACTTTTTCACCCAGTTCTCCTATGAATCATTGGTACGCTTACGTTGAGCCTGTACATCTTGAGCTTTCTTGAGCTGGGGCACCTTGTGGGCGCTGAAGGATTATTTTCTTGGTGACTATGGTCCCAGCTGCCTTGAGATCATTGACAGGAACCTCCCGTGTAGTTCTGGGCTCATTTTCATTTAGGATTCTTAGGAGAATATATTTATTTGGGATGTTCCGATACCAATGTTTTAAGACAGATTATGAGCCGATACCAATTACCGATACTTTTTTCTATGTCATGTGACAGAGGTTTTTTTTAATGGGAAAAAAGGGTGTTTTTTTTCATATAAAATGTTTTTATTTTATTTCAAAGGTGGTGGTGGGGGGTGATTCAAAGTTTTATTAGGGAAGTGGTTAATTTATTAATGCCTATCATGGCTAGTTGCAGTAAAGAAGCGACGATTGGACGGCACGGAGCACGGTAAGAGACCTCCGTCCGTCCTCACAGCTGATCGGGACACCGCGACTTAACCATGGTGGTCCCGATCAGCATCCCTGAGCTAACCAGAAGTTAACTTCAGGACTTTTAAACACCGCAATCAACTTTGATCGCGGTGTCTAAAAGGTTAATGCCTGACATCACCGCTGTTCATCGATCGGTGATGTTAGGCATTAGCCACAGGTTCCGGCTATGACACGCTCTTCTGGGCGCGCTGCATAGTTCGGCACCTCCGTGATACCTGCCGGAAGGGGTCCCGCAGGCAAGTATCGGGATTAGGTATCGGGGACATTTGCACGAGTACAAGAACTCGCGCAAATGTCCAGTATCGGTCCTGATACCAGTATTGGTATCGGGACATCCCTAATATTTTTGTGCACAATTATAGGGCAACTAAATGGTAAAATTGTCCCATCTCAGGGCTCATTCACATCACGTTTTGGGGATATGGCAGCCGGGGATCTGAATGAGCCAGTCAGTCAGCTAGTGACCCCGGCCAGCTCATTTTTGGTTCGTATCTGGTTTTGACATAAAATTGTGGTTGTAACAAACAGGACTCATAGGGACCCTCCAGGGATGGCGGGACATTGCATAAAAATTGAGAATGTCCTGCAGAATCCGGGATAGTTGAGACATATGCAGAACTCCATCCATCCAGTAGATTTATTTTATGTCCATATCCCAAATATGTAACACAAACTTCAGGAGTGTCTGAAAACGAAAAAAGTAGTCCTGCACGGGATTCACAATAAAAAGGCCTCTCTCCTGTATTAAATGATGTTAAAAATGCATATCCAGCAATGAAAAATAAGTGTGGACAACAGCGTACTTTAGGGTTAATTTTTTCCTGTCTTTGGCTTAAAGGGGTACTCCACCCCTAGACATCTTATACCCTATCCAAAGGATCACGGGGGTCCTGCCGCTGGGAACCCCGGCGATATCTGCTGCAGCACTGCAGTCATTCGGTGTACGAAGCAAACTTCGCTTCTTGCCTGATGACAAGCAATGCGGCGCTGACGTCATGGCCACACCCACCTCATGACATCACGCCCTCCCCCTCAATGCAAGTCTATGGGAGGGGGTGTGATGTCCGCCATGCCCCTCCCATAGACTTGCATTTAGGGGGCGTGACGTCACGAGTCTCCGATGCCGCAGTCGGCATTCTACGCAGCGAGATCGCAGTGGGATCCTTTGGATAGGGGATTGGATGTCTAGGGGCAGAGTACCCCTTTAAGTATCATTTGTTGCAGTGACATCCGGCACTATCTGTGTGCTTGGACCTAGAGCTTATTATATCTAGTCTCAGCACTTCTCAGGTGCACATTAATACCTGGCTAGACTGCTCAGTCTTTGCTTGTGTTCAGTTCTTTTGCACTGGCTCTTATTCTGCTCCTACCTTGTTCTTTTATATGTATTCTGACCTCAGCTTGTTACATGTTTATTCTTTGCTTAGTGATTTTGTACCTTTGCTGCTATATATTTTCGACCTGGCTTGTTAGACTAATCTGACTGTTTATGTATCCTGTGTTATGTATTTTGTTCTGTGACTGTTAACCCTTTGTGTACTGACCTGTTTCCACAAAATAACTGCAACCGATAAGTAGAATCTGTAACTGAATTCAATCTTTACAAATAATGAGAGGACGTGTGTATATAGTAATGTATATTACCTGCTGATGTGATGGGCTGCTGATCCTCCATCATCACCTGATCCTTGTACTGATCCTTGTGTCCTTCTACATACTCCCACTCCTCCATGGAGAAATACACCGCCACGTCCTGACACCTTATAGGAACCTGACACACAATGATAGTTATCACCCCGACCCCTCCAGTGGTGTTACTGTATAATGTCCCAGCAGTGTCACCTCTCCAGTCATCACCAGACCCCTCCATTACTGTATAATGTCCCAGCATTCCCAGCAGTGTCACCTCTCCAGTCATCACCAGACCCCTCCATTACTGTATAATGTCCCAGCAGTGTCACCTCTCCAGTCATCACCAGACCCCTCCATTACTGTATAATCTCCCAGCATTCCCAGCAGTGTCACCTCTCCAGTCATCACCAGACCCCTCCATTACTATATAATGTCCCAGCATTCCCAGCAGTGTCACCTCTCCAGTCATCACCAGACCCCCCCCCCCCATTACTGTATAATGTCCCAGCAGTGTCACCTCTCCAGTCATCACCAGACCCCTCCATTACTGTATAATGTCCCAGCAGTGTCACCTCTCCAGTCATCACCAGACCCCTCCATTACTGAATAATCTCCCAGCATTCCCAGCAGTGTCACCTCTCCAGTCATCACCAGACCCCTCCATTACTGTATAATGTCCCAGCAGTGTCACCTCTCCAGACATCACCAGACCCCTCCATTACTGTATAATGTCCCAGCATTCCCAGCAGTGTCACCTCTCCAGTCATCACCAGACCCCTCCATTACTGTATAATGTCCCAGCAGTGTCACCTCTCCAGTCATCACCAGACCCCTCCATTACTGTATAATGTCCCAGCAGTGTCACCTCTCCAGTCATCACCAGACCCCTCCATTACTGTATAATGTTCCAGCAGTGTCACCTCTCCAGTCATCACCAGACCCCTCCATTACTGTATAATGTCCCAGCAGTGTCACCTCTCCAGTCATCACCAGACCCCTCCATTACTGTATAATGTCCCAGCAGTGTCACCTCTCCAGTCATCATCAGACCCCTCCATTACTGTATAATGTCCCAGCATTCCCAGCAGTGTCACCTCTCCAGTCATCACTAGACCCCTCCATTACTGTATAATGTTCCAGCAGTGTCACCTCTCCAGTCATCACCAGACCCCTCCATTACTGTATAATGTCCCAGCATTCCTAGCAGTGTCACCTCTCCAGTTATCACCAGACCCCTCCATTACTGTATAATGTCCCAGCAGTGTCACCTCTCCAGTCATCACCAGACCCCTCCATTACTGTATAATGTCCCAGCATTCCCAGCAGTGTCACCTCTCCAGTCATCACCAGACCCCTCCATTACTGTATAATGTCCCAGCAGTGTCACCTCTCCAGTCGTCACCAGACCCCTCCATTACTATATAATGTCCCAGCATTCCCAGCAGTGTCACCTCTCCAGTCATCACCAGACCCCTCCATTACTGTATAATGTCCCAGCAGTGTCACCTCTCCAGTCATCACCAGACCCCTCCATTACTGTATAATGTCCCAGCAGTGTCACCTCTCCAGTCATCACCAGACCCCTCCATTACTGTATAATGCCCCAGCAGTGTCACCTCTCCAGTCATCACCAGACCCCTCCATTACTGTATAATGTCCCAGCAGTGTCACCTCTCCAGTCATCACCAGACCCCTCCATTACTGTATAATGTCCCAGCAGGGTCACCTCTCCAGTCATCACCAGACCCCTCCATTACTGTATAATGTCCCAGCAGTGTCACCTCTCCAGTCATCACCAGACCCCTCCATTACTGTATAATGTCCCAGCAGGGTCACCTCTCCAGTCAGCAGTTCCATCATCTTGTTGATGAGTTCTAGGATCTTCTGTTCATCCATTTCCTCATGTATCAGGGAGTGAGGTGGGGGCCCTGGGATTGGGCTCAGGGTTCTTCCCCATCCTTCACACACAGGGGCCCGACAGCGCCCACTAGAGGACTTCTTCACTACTGTGTAATCCTGTGTATGGAGAGACACATTATTATCACTACATACATTCCCAGAATCCCTCACCTCTCCAGTCATATCCATCTGTTATTACATAGATAAGAATGAGGTCATGTGACATCACTCCCAGAATCCCTCACCTCTCCAGTCATATCCATCTGTTATTCCATAGATAAGAATGAGGTCATGTGACATCACTCCCAGAATCCATCACCTCTCCAGTCATATCCATCTGTTATTACATAGATAAGAATGAGGTCATGTGACATCATTTCCAGAATCCCTCACCTCTTCAGTCATATCTGTTATTACATAGATAAGAATGAGGTCATGTGACATCACTCCCAGAATCCCTCACCTCTCCAGTCATATCCATCTGTTATTCCATAGATAAGAATGAGGTCATGTGACATCACTCCCAGAATCCCTCACCTCTCCAGTCATATCCATCTGTTATTCCATAGATAAGAATGAGGTCATGTGACATCACTCCCAGAATCCCTCACCTCTCCAGTCATATCCATCTGTTATTACATAGATAAGAATGAGGTCATGTGACATCACTCCCAGAATCCATCACCTCTCCAGTCATATCCATCTGTTATTCCATAGATAAGAATGAGGTCATGTGACATCACTTCCAGAATCCCTCACCTCTCCAGTCATATCCATCTGTTATTACATAGATAAGAATGAGGTCATGTGACATCACTCCCAGAATCCCTCACCTCTCCAGTCATATCCATCTCTTATTACATAGATATGAATGAGGTCATGTGACATCACTCCCAGAATCCCTCACCTCTCCAGTCATATCCATCTGTTATTACAGAGATAAGAATGAGGTCATGTGACATCACTCCCAGAATCCCTCACCTCTCCAGTCATATCCATCTGTTATTACATAGATAAGAATGAGGTCATGTGACATCACTCCCAGAATCCCTCACCTCTCCAGTCATATCCATCTGTTATTACATAGATAAGAATGAGGTCATGTGACATCACTGCCAGAATCCCTCACCTCTCCAGTCATATCCATCTGTTATTACATAGATAAGAATGAGGTCATGTGACATCACTCCCAGAATCCCTCACCTCTCCAGTCATATCCATCTGTTATTACATAGATAAGAATGAGGTCATGTGACATCACTCCCATAATCCCTCACCTCTCCACTCATATCCATCTGCTATTACATAGATAAGAATGGGGTCATGTGACATCACTCCCAGAATCCCTCACCTCTCCAGTCATATCCATCTGTTATTACATAGATAAGAATGAGGTCATGTGACATCACTCCCAGAATCCCTCACCTCCCCAGTCATATCTATCTGTTATTACATAGATAATAATGAGGTCATATGACATCACTCCCAGAATCCCTCACCTCTCCAGTCATATCCATCTGTTATTACATAGATAAGAATGAGGTCATGTGACATCACTCCCAGAATCCCTCACCTCTCCAGTCATATCCATCTGTTATTACATAGATAAGAATGAGGTCATGTGACATCACTCCCAGAATCCCTCACCTCTCCAGTAAGCCGGAAGAGTATCTGTAGGGTGAGGTTTATGATCCTGTCGGCCATCTTGTTCCTGTCTCTCTCCATGGTTGATGGGTCATCCAGGAGAATTCTCTTATATAGAAGATATCAGCAGAGGATCCTGGATTGGAGAAACCTGAAGGGAAGAAGAGGAGACGATGATAAACCGCACCAGATTCTATGGAGAAATAAAATCCATTTCCTGAAGATAATCTGGGGAAACATCTGAGGAGACATTATAGTCACAATCATGGAGGCTGTAAACCTAGTCAGGGGATCCATCATAGTCTGGGGCGGAGTCATGGGGGATGGGTAGAATATGGAGACAGGAATCCACCGTCCATGTTATCCAGGTAATACCAGAAGCCATGAGTGGTGAGAAGAGGGAAATGGTGGACAAAGGGGGAGATACATCAAAACCTGTGCAGAGCAAAAGCTGTCCAGTTGCCCATAGCAACCAATCAGATCACTTCTTTTATTTGGCAGAGGTCTTGTTAAAAATGAAAGAAGCGATCTGATTGGTTGCTATGGGCAACTGGGTAACTTTTCCTCTGCACAGGTATAGATGAATCTTCTCCAAAGTGTCTGAGGACTCTTCATCATCCAGTAGATGTGACCTGTCATGGTCAGAGGTCACTGTTAAGGTCACACACCTTCTCTTACCATCCTACAAGTTTAGGTCACATATTCGGTAAGAACTCCTGGGACACATAGAATGATATAAAAAACTTGGTAAAATGGTGGACACCATGATAGAAACCCAACTGAGCCCAGGTCCAGGTTCACACTGGTGTCAGAACATCTGACAGTGAAAAATATACAATGTCAGCAGAAATTATCACCAAGTCCTGCTAAATATGGGACATGAGAAGGAAAGACGGACCTCATTGGGGATGTCTCAGGATCCGGCGTTGTCTCTTGTGATAATATCCACCCCGATCTTTTTACTTGCCCCAGAGTCTGCGACAGAGAAAAGTGAACTGGCCCTAAAGTCATTCGGGTCCTTGAAGTGAACATGGGGTTACAGTATATAATATGGGGCACAGTGTATTACTTTATATATGGGGCACAGTGTATTACTTCATATATGGGGTTACAGTATATAATTCATATATGGGGCACAGTGTATTACTTCATATATGGGGTTACAGTATATAATTCATATATGGGGCACAGTGTATTACTTCATATATGGGGCACAGTGTATTACTTCATATATAGGGCACAGTGTATTACTTCATATATGGGACACAGTGTATTACTTCATATATGGGGCACAGTGTATTACTTCATATATGGGGCAGTGTATTACTTCATATATGGGGTTACAGTATATAATATGGGGCACAGTGTATTACTTCATATATAGGGCACAGTGTATTACTTCATATATGGGGTTACAGTATATAATATGGGGCACAGTGTATTACTTCATATATAGGGCACAGTGTATTATTTCATATATGGGGTTACAGTATATAATATGGGGCACAGTGTATTACTTCATATATGGGGTTACAGTATATAATTCATATGAATATTACTTTATATATGAGGCATATCGAGTTATTGATATAAAGGGCACAGGATATAAACCATATATGGAGAGACAGGGTATTATTTCATATATATGGGTACACTATATTATGGTAGTATTGTATTTACATGGTGCAGTGCATGGTAATCCTATACACTATGTGACGCAGGTGGCTTTAGGGGGCACAGTGTGTGGCAGGTACATATATATATATTGCACTAATCATAGATTGGGTTAAAAACTGATGTTTAGGAAATATTACCTGTAGGTCATATGATCGAGCTGGGTTATATATTCCTTCTGTGTGTAGATATTAATATATGTACACACATACATTCTTCTGTCTTACAGGACCTGCGATGATGTCACCGTCATGTGATCAGTCACATGGAGGAGGAGGAGTCACATGATCAGGGGCTGCTGCTCTAGGCTCATCTGCTCAGTGTATGCAGGACTCTGCTGTGCTGGTTGTGATCGCTGCTGGATGAGCTGAAGTTATGTGTATGCAGCAGAGCTGTGTGTGTGTGATGTGCGTGGTGCAGAGCTGTGTATGTGTGTGTTATATATGTCTGCAGCAGAGCTGTGTGTAATGTGCATGTAGCTGAGCTGTATGTGTACACAGTAGAGCTGTATATGTGTAATGTGCATGTAGCTGAGCTGTATGTGTACACAGTAGAGCTGTATATGTGTAATGTACATGTAGCTGAGCTGTATGTGTACACAGTAGAGCTGTATATGTGTAATGTACATGTAGCTGAGCTGTATGTGTACACAGTAGAGCTGTATATGTGTAATGTACATGTAGCTGAGCTGTATGTGTACACAGTAGAGCTGTATATGTGTAATGTGCATGTAGCTGAGCTGTATGTGTACACAGTAGAGCTGTATATGTGTAATGTGCATGTAGCTGAGCTGTATGTGTGCACAGTAGAGCTGTATATGTGTAATGTACATGTAGCTGAGCTGTATGTGTACACAGTAGAGCTGTATATGTGTAATGTACATGTAGCTGAGCTGTATGTGTACACAGTAGAGCTGTATATGTGTAATGTGCATGTAGCTGAGCTGTATGTGTACACAGTAGAGCTGTATATGTGTAATGTACATGTAGCTGAGCTGTATGTGTGCACAGCAGAGCTGTATATGTGTAATCTGCATGTAGCAGAGCTGTATAAGTGTAATGTGTATGTAGCTATGCTGTATAAGTGTACATAGTATAGCTGTATATGTGTAATGTGTTCTTCAGGTGGGCCGGAGTATATTTGAAAAATATTGTGACAAAAGTGGTTATATGCTCGCCAAAGCATTAAAACCTTAAATCTCGGTTGTCCTGGCTCAGATGTCTTCCACTCAAATTTCTCCATTCTTTATTACCTCCCACCCATTCTGACTTCTGTCCCTCCCCTTGTCCCTCCCTCCTCCTTACCGCAACTCCCTGAGGACTTCATTGATGCGTTGGAATCTCTATTTACACCAGAAGAAATATCTCTTGATTAAAGGGGTACGCCAGTGAAAAACAAATGTTTTTGCCTGGAAGTTAAACAGATTTGTAAATTACTTCTACATAAGAATCTTAATCCTTCCAGTACTAACAGTCAGTGGCGTCTCTAGGGGGGGGGGCCCGTGCCGACCCAATTTAAAATAAATAGTGATGCCCTGATACATTGATGGCTCCGCCCCCAGCACAGGAGAGGACGGACCGAGAGCTGACAGGCATCCGGAACACAGCCGCTTCATGTGAGGTGAGTGATGTCCCGTGTCCTCCCTCTCTCCCCCCTGATCAGCAGTATATCCTGGGGCTAGATCATGTGTATAGTAGCAGTCCAGTGGGGTCACTTTCCCTCCTTCAGTGTCCACAGGTCACATTATCACAACAATTTTTGGGGAAAATCGCGGTAAAACAGCGCAATTTTTGCTGTGATTTTTCCATAAATTGTTCAGGTGATGTGACCTGTTGGTGACCTGTGGACACTGGAGGAGGGAAAGTGACCTCTCTGGAAGGACAACACGTGAACATACTGCTAGTTTATCATTAACCCCTTAAGGGTACATTCACATGTACAGGATCTGCTGCATATTTTTGCTGCATATTTTGTGCAGCTGATTTTGCAACCCATTAGCTTCAATAGGTAGCAAAATCAGCAGCAGAAAATATACAGCAGATCCTGTACGTGTGAACGTACCCTAAGGGCTCATTCCGGGGTGGATCCACAGTGTATTTTAATGGACCCTACAGTGCTGCCTCCATCTGTGCCTGATCATAACGGCAATCCTCCTCTACGAGCAGACACACTTTGCTGTATATACTCGCACACATCATGGCCGCTCCTCCTGCTTCCTGAGCTAGGCTGAGAGCAGCCGCGATGTGTGTGAGTATACACATTAAAGTGTGTCTGCTCGTAGCGGAGGATAGCCGTTATGATCAGGCACAGATGGAGGCAGCACTGTAGGGTCCATTGTCGGGGGATCCGCAGCGTAAAATATGCTGGGGATCCATCCGTGTAAATGAGCCCTAAGGACACAAGACGTATGTGTACGCACAGTGTCCGCTCCCACTGTGTTGTATAAATCATTAGCTAGAACCCTCGGCTAATGCCAGACATCACCAATCAGGCTGATGTCCGACATTAACACTTTAGATGCCGCTATCAAAGTTGATGGTAGTGTCCAAAAGTTTTAACGCCTTAAGGACCGAGCGTTTTTCTGTTTTTTTACTTTTTGTTTTTTCCTCCTCACCTTTTAAAAATCATAACCCTTTTAATTTTGCACCTAAAAATCCATATAATGGCTTATTTTTTGCGCCACCAATTCTACTTTGTAATGACATCAGTCATTTTACCCAAAAATCTACGGCGAAACGGAAAAAAATATATATGTGTGTATGTATGTATATATACATACACGCACACGCGTTTTTAAATTGCCCCCCCCCCCCACTTTTGTCACTGGCCCCCCATGTGCCCCCCCCCATGTGCCCCCCCTAAATATGAATGCTGGAGACGCCATTGCTAACAGCTGCTGTATGCTCCACAGGAAGCTGTGTATTTCTTTCCAGTCTGAGCACAGTGCTCTCTGCTGCCACCTCTGTCCATGTCAGGAACTGTCCAGAGCAGGATAGGTTTACTATGGGGATTTGCTTGTACTCTGGACAATTCCTGACATGGACTGAGGTGTCAGCAGAGAGCACTGTGGTCAGACTGCAGTCATCCAACCAAACCAGGTGGGGTTTGTGGGATTTGATTGATAATCTGTTTTCCCTTTGTCTCCTCAGCAGCATAATATGGGGTGCCTCACGTCTCTGTGCGCTCACAAAACCTAGGGAATTTTTAATCAGTAAATTAAATAATTAGGGTCCCCTCCCCCCGAGCCCCTATAACGGGCTTACCTGCGAATGCCCGCAGAGTAAATTAAAAAGAAAAAAACCTAACCTAAAAAAAAAGGGCTGCTGAGGCGACTAAGGGAAACCTATTATAAATCAAGTCATATCTTCCCTAGCGTCCCTGCGCAGCACAATATGGGGATTTAGCAAGAAGAGAAAAACCCATAGGGAGGGTCTCAACGCTTAATAGAATTAATTACCAAGTTATCAAAACTGGGTTGGGCTGAAAGCCTGGTCTCCATCCTATAATAACGGGAAAAAGTCATTGTAGTAGGCCAAGTGGCAGATAAGGAAATCTGTTCAATAGGGACCAAGCATTTCTCGGCCAAAGAGGATCCTACTTCTCTGGTAGCATTGGCTTTGGTGAAACCCGGGGGTCTATTCCCTCCAAAACATAACAAAAGTTTATATAGTCACAAATCCATCTTAGGATGGAAGGCTTAGAGTCTTTCTTGCCTCCTCGTCCTTCCTGAAGGTAGATGTTCTATCCAGGTAAGTCCTAAGACCACAAACATCCAGATACCTGAGTAGCTGATCCTCATTCTCAGGAAGAGCAGGCAGAGCAATGACCTGGTTTGTATTAAGAAAGGAGGCACATTTTGGTAAGAAGGTGGGAAAAAACCTCAAAAGGACCATGTCCTCGAGGAAAACCGTTTAAGGCTCTTTGGCCAAAAGAGCCTGCAGCTCACCCACTCTCTTGGCTGAAGTAATAGCCAAAAGAAAAGCAGTCTTTAAGGAGAGAAGCTTCATATTGATCTCTTGAATGGGTTCAAAAGGGTGATCCAAAAGCCTCTTTAAAACTAAGGGTAAATCCCAGTGCGAAACAGAACTCAAAATCCTAGGTCTCAGACGAGATACCGCTCTAACAAAAGCTTTGAAATCAGGATTAGAAAAAGTCTTCCTTTGAGAACTGCAGAAAGTGCTGAGATTTGTACTTTTAAAGTACTTGACGACAGACCCTTATCAAACCCATCTTGAAGAAATTCAAAAATTTCAGGGTTGGCATAGGATCTATTGGTAGCCTCACTCCATGAGTGGGCAAGTGTGTCTAAAACCCTTTCTAAATAGCCCCTGGCTACTAAAAGGGTACGATCAACCTCCATACCGTCAGATTGTATAACCTGAGGCTGAGACAGACCTGTGTCCCTTTTGACACTAGATTCTGTCTGAGAGGAAGAGTCCAATATGTCCCTCGAATCATCGTTATGAGTTGGGCAAATCAGGATCTCTTGGGGCAGAATGGCATTATTTCTATTACTGAGACCTGATCCTGTTTGATCTTCCTCAACACGCTCGGGATCATGGGCACAGGAGGAAAAACATAATCTAGACTGAAGGTCCAATGGATAGTCATGGCATCTACTGCAAAAGGATTGTCCATGGGGTACAGAGAACCAAACCTCTTGAGTTTTGCGTGGCTTCTTGTGGCCATCAGGTCCACCTCCGGAGTGCCCCACATCCTGGTCAGGTGTTGAAAAACTAGAGGATCCAGCAACCATTCCCGCAGAATGACCAGGTTTTTAGACAGTCTGCTACTACATTCTGAGTTCCCTTTATGTGAACAGCGGATATCCTTGATACTCAGTTCTCTGCCCATTACATGATCTTGCCTACCTCCTTGAGTTGAGGTTTCGATCTGGTACCCAATGCATCTTTGGTAAGTATGATCCAATCGCACGCCATCTTGCAGGCGTGTCCACTAAGCTAGGGAGCGCCGGACTGACGAGGACAAGGTCATCCTGGTGTCCAGACTGGAAAGATATCTGTTCCAATGGCTGATAATTTCCATCTGTAGAGGTCTCAGGTGCCATAAAGCCCATGGAACAGTCTCTGTTGTAGATGACATCAGTCCTAAGACCTTCATTAAAGTTCTTATAGAGACCTGGCGAAGTTATCTGAATTATGTTGATGATGTAACCAAGAAAGGATCCTGTGGTGGATGGGGAAAGATGAGATTTCTCCAAATTGACTATCCAGCCTAGACTGTTTAGTAGCCCGAGAGTTATCTCTATATGACTTTTTAATATGTCTTCTGGCTTTAATAGCGTAAGATTGCCATCATGGCGGAAACAACCTTTGTAAAAACGAAGGGGGCTGTTGATATTCCGAATGGCAGAACCCGGAACTGAAGGTGCAAGAGGGTTCACTGAACCCAAACTGCAATCCTTAGATTTTTCAGAAAGACTGGATGAATGGAGATATGAAAATAAGCATCCTTCAGATCCAAGGATACTAAATGATCTCCTCTGTTAAGAACCGTCTTCACTGTACGGATAGTCTCCATCGGGAATTTTTTCTAGATACCTGAGATCTATTATAAACCTGAACTTGCCTAATGGCTTGGGAACTAGAAAAACGGGAGAATAAACCCCCCTCCCCTTCCTACTTTGGAAGGGGGAACTGGTTCTACTGCCCTTAAGGCAAGACAATCCAGAATAGACTCCTCCAGTATCTCTCTCCTTGGAGAACTCAACTGAGGAGAAACCAAAACTCTCTCTCCAGGGCACTGGTGGAGAGGAGGCAAGTACCCGTTTGAAATTCTAGAAAGAACCCACTGGTCCTTTATGAACTCTTCCCAAGATGAAAGAAAAAAATGGAGACGTCCCCCTACAGGAAGACTCGACCCATCAAAAATCAGATTTTTTTTTTGTAGAATTCTTCCTCTGACCTCTGAATCTTCTACCACGGCCTGACTGGTGAGTATTTATGCCTGAATGCCTAAAGTACAGGCTTAGGCTGGGGCAAAGACTTGCCCTTACGGTCCGAAAGACCCTCCATAATTTAGTCCAGTTGAGAACCGAAAAGACTATTTGGAGGTATTATCTCCCCCCCAGGGACAGATCCATAAGGCTCTACGGGAGGTCATAGGAAGAGCCATAGCTCTGGAGGCGAAACTAACCTGCTGAAGAGCAGCATCCACTAAAAAATCTATAGCGAAATTAACCTTCTTAAAACTGTGAAGGATCTCATCACGCTTAGCTCCTGAATCAAATATCATCCTGGGCTTGGGAGAGCAATCTCTTCAAAGCTTTACTAACATCATGGGTAGCAGCAGCCACTATACTAGATCCAGAGGCCGTAGAGTACACTCTTTTGAGAGTAATTTCAATTCTTCGATCTATCGGTTCTTTTAAATTAGAGCCTCCTCGGCAGGCAGAATAGTCTTCTTGGATAACTTGGATACTGCAAAATCCACCCTCGGTGGCTCTACCCAGGAGGAGGCATCCTCTTCCGGTACAGGATAGAGAGTACAAAACCTCTTGGCGAGCACATGAGCCTTTTCTGGATTCTTGAACTCCCTATTCATAAGAGCCTTTTTGGCGTCATCCAAAGAAAAAAACTCTAGGTCCCCTAGAGGTAGAAGGGGCCTCTTCATTCCCTGACAGACCTTCAGTCTGAACAAGCTTAGTTAGCTTTTGAATTCTCTCTATGGGAAAGAGAGTATGGGAAGAAAGCATTTCCTCCTTAGAATCGGTTGAAGGGTAAGCCTTATCAACTACTGTAAACTCCTCGCCTAAGGGCAAGAAAGAATCCTTCCTAGGTCTCTTGGACCTCGATTGATAAGAAGACATCTTGTCCTAGAGCTTCTTAATAGATTCCTGAACCCACATGACGACATCCCTGATGTGGCTCATCAGTATCTATGGGGTTCGGTCGACAAAGGTAACAGTCGGCATAGTCATCCAGGATAGGATTGTCACATCTATGGAAGGTAAAATGCATGTGTTTAGAAGTGGCTTTACCACCTCCAGTATTGCCAACAGGTTCCATAAGGAATCTGAAAAAAAGGAGAGAAAATAATTCAATTTAGCAAGAAGAAAAAACACAATACAATCCTTTCTGTAAAAGGAAAAAAAGTCCCTACACAAACAATACAGAATAGTTCAAAAAGCAGAGTAGGCTAAAGTGCAAGGACTCTCAGCACTGGAGCAAGAAAACACACGTCTTGCTAGCAAGAGGGGGAGTAAGAGAATGGCCAGGGTTTAAATAAGCCAATTGGCGCCAAAAACCTGTAAGCCACATGCCTCCTGAAAAAGAAAAATTCTTAAAAAGGAGCAAAAGAAAACTAAAAGTTAAAGAAAAGAAGACCATAAGGTCTAGGATATATAATCAGAAAGAAATATTTAGAAATTCCAAACAGAAAAGGAATTATATGCAAAAAACAAGACCAGAAGTGACAACTTATGCACTTCCGGTCACGCCTCCCTACGCAGCGAGTGCAGGCGCTAAACATACCTGACACAGCAAAACCATGCGAGCAGAGAAAACAGAACACATAGCATCCAGAGCTGTGGACACACACAGGACAAAAAAAGACTCTGTGGGCATTCGCAGGTAAGCCCGTTATATGGGCTAAGGGGGAGGGTACCCTTATTATTTAATTTACTGATTAAAAATTCCCTACGTCCCGTGGGTGCACAGGGGCATGAGACACCCCCAAATTGTGCTTCTGAAGGACACTAGGGAATGGTTTGTTCCAATAAGATCACTCTGATGATTCTCTCCCTAGATGCCGGCACAAACCTTACAACACCTGTCGGCACAAACCTTACAACACCTGTCCTGTACTGCACCAATCCCCACCTGAAAATAAATGTCTCCTCGTCCGGACCTTTCCCTATACATACCGCTGCCTGTTATCTCCACTTCTCTATGTCCTGGTGATGGACACTTCTTGGCCCCTATTAGAGCAGGCCCTGATATCCGCGGTGTGGTTATTGGTGGTCAGGGGTATAAATGCCTATTGTCTATATTACCAATCCACTAGTTTCCCTGCCCTCTCCGATGGTTCGTCTCTCAAGATTTGGTACGAGGTCCAACTTTAAAATAAAACTCCAGAAATCAGAGGCATTGAATGGTTCATTACAGGGAATGGACTCCCCTGGAGCCTCCTTTTCCTATACTTGGCCTTCACATAGCATCACATGCTGTTCCATCTGACCTCTCTCAATTATTCCTTCTAAATTTCTCCCCCCTTGCTCATGTGGTTCCATACCGATCTTCGTTCACTAATGCCACAACTATTGTATTCGTTGCAAACTCTTCCCATCTTCCCATCCATATACCGTGTAATGTTCGTTTATCTGTATTTTGTGTATTTCTGCTTTTAGTCCTGTTCATAAATTAGGTTTGTGTCTGAACAGTTTTTTTGTGATAATTCTTCCTGGGTTGGGAAGAGTTAACCCTTTATCCCCCCACCCCCAGTGCTATACAGTGGGGCAAACATGTATTAAGTCAGCCACCAATTGTGCAGGTTCTTCCACTTAAAAAGATGAGAGGCCTGTAATTTTCGTCATAGGTATACCTCAACTATGAGAGACATAATGAGAAAAAAAATCCATTAAATTATATTGTCTGCTTTTTAAAGAATTTATTTGCAAATTATGATGGGAAAATAAGTATTTGGTCACCTACAAACAAGCAAGATTTCTGACTCTCACAGACCTGTAACTTCTTCTTTAAGAGTCTCCTCTGTCCTCCCCTTGTTACCTGTATTAACCCCTTAAGGACATAGTTTTTTCCATTTTTGCACTTTCCTTTTTTCCTCCTTAAAGGAGTAGTCCAGTGGTGACTCAGTGGTGAACAACTTATCCCCTATCCTAAGGATAGGGGATAAGTTGCAGATCGCGGGGGGTCCAACCGCTGGGCCCCCCAGCGATCTCCTGTACGGAGCCCCGACAGCCCACGGGAAGGGGGCGTGTCGACCTCCGCACGAAGCGGCGGCCGACACGCCCCCTCAATACAGCTCTATGGCAGAGCCGAAGCGCTGCCTTCGGCAATCTCCGGCTCTGCCATTGGGATGTATTGAGGGGGCGTGTCGGCTGCCGTTTCGTGCGGGGGTCGACACCCGCTATCTGGCCGGAGAGTCGGGGGCCTGTACAGAGAGATCGCAGGGGGCCCCAGCGGTCGGACCCCCCGCGATCTCAAACTTATCCCCTATCCTTAGGATAGGGGATAAGTTTTTCACCACTGGACTACCCCTTTAACTTTTAAAAATCATAACCCTTTCAATTTTGAACCTAAAAATCCATATGATAGCTTATATTTTGCGCCACCAATTCTACTTTGTAATCATATCAGTCATTTTTGTTGGGCCCAGGACTGGGGTGGGCTTTTTTGGGGCCCAGGCCTGGGGTGGGCTTTTTTGGGGCACAGGCCTGGGGTGGGCTGGGAAGAGGGGGGTTAATGCATTGGGAAGAGGGGGGTTAATGCTGCCACGGGTTGAGGGGTTAACGCTACCACTGCCATGGGGTGAGGGGTAACTTAACCCCTCACCCCATGGCAGCGGCAGCATTAATGCTGCCGCGGGGTGAGGGGTTAACGCCCCGCTGTCAAGTGAGTATTGTACTTTACATACTCACCAGCTCCTCGCGTGGCGTCTTCCTCTCCCGGTGGCGCTCCTCGACTGAGGTGCAGGCCGGCGACGTCACTGTCATGTGACGTTACATTGTCACATGACAGTGAGGATCCGCACGGCCCCGGAAGAAGAGACTTCGCTCCGATGGCACCAGGGCAGGTAAGTAAACCGACGACGCCGTGACGGCGGCTCACGGGCTCAGATCATTCCGGGACACTGCATTGTCCCGGAATGAGGGTGACCGGGACCAAGGACAGACTCGCAGAGCCGCGGCAATGGAGTAAAAGAGCCGCGGGTTGCCGACCCCTGGCCTAGGATAAAATCCTGTTCTGAGCCTTGTCCTAATCCGTCTATCTAGGAGTGAGTGAGTCTTGTGCCAGTACACGTTTTTGCTTGTTTTTAGGACTATTTGGCTTTGGTATTGATGTCCCTCCATGATTGGAGTGGAGTGTCTAGTGTGTTCCTTGTTCTGAGTCCAGTGTGAACAGTGCTTTTGATTTCCTGACCCGTTTTATGTTAGTATTTATATCCTGCCTGGTTTATCTGTTTTTTTTATTATTGTACTAGCTGAGTACCCGGCGTTGCCCGGTTTTTCCTTCCTAATCCTTGTTGTGGAGGAAAATCAACAGAGGAAGCTTTTGACTTCATATCCCGTCCTCATATATTGTTGTCATATCCCGACCCCATATCCCGACCTCCTATCCCATCCTCCTATTCCGACCTCCTATCCCGTCCTCATATCTTGACCTCCTATTCCCACCTCCTATCCCGTCCTCCTTTCCCGTCCTCGTATCCCGTCCTCCTATCTCGACCTCCTATCCCGACCTCATATCTTGACCTCCTATCCGGTCCTCCTATTTTGACCTTCTATTCCGTCCTCCCATCCCGTCCTCCTATCTCGACCTCTCATCACGTCCTCATATCACGACCTGTAATATGTTTACCAGGTATTGAAATATCTCCAGCCGTACGGATATTATGTGAGAACACACATTTCTCATTGATTTGCATGGAACTTTAAACAAAAACCCTGACACTCACAAATGGGGGTAGTTAAGGGTTAAATAAACTATCCTATATTCCAAGTGGACATATAAGTAACATGTGACCGAGTATTATCAAAATATCTCCAGCTGTTTGGAAGTTATGCAGTAACATATATTTCCCATTGACTTGTATGGGACTTTAAACATAAACCCCGCCCCTGGAAAATGGGGGTGAGTAAGGGTTAAATCACCTATCCTATGTTTGTTGTTGACATATAAGTAACATGTGTGCCAGTTTCATGTTAATATCTTTAGCCGTTTGGAAGTTTTTGTGGAACATACATACACACATACATACACATACACACACGTTGAATTTTATATATATATATATTTTTATATATATATATATATATATATATATATATAGATTTCCGTCATATTCCTTTCTTGTTTCCTGACTTTGTACAGTTCCTTTTTGTTTTGTTGACTTTGATGCCAATGCACTTTAGCGCAGGAAGGGACCGGCTCCTAGTTGTCATTCACCACTAGGGTGTCTGGGCAAGTAAGCAGGGAGAGTGGTTTCTAGAGACAGCTTTAGGGCTCACTTTATGACATACCGTCTGTATTCTGGCAGAAGATGCAGCGCTGCTTCGGGAAGTTTGTCTGGTTCTCCGGTCGCCCTAGAAGTAATAGGCTCACTTTATTTAGACACAAAGTCTCCAGTGGAGCTGGATTGCCAACTGTATCACCTTACTTTTGTCCATGCCCGTGTTCTTGATAACGCCAAAATGAAACTGTGGGTTCATCTGGTGCAGGATCTCTGCCCTCAGCCTTTGTCCACTTTCCCATGATCTTTCCATACTTCACGCCCCCTCCCATAGACTTGAATTGAGGGGGCATGGTCATGACGTCACAAGTGGGGCATGACCATGACACCACGAGCCTCCGCCCCGCATCTCCAGAAGTTCGCTCCATACACCGGATGTCTGGAATGCCCCAGCTGAGATCGCGGGGATCCCCGGCAGCGGGACCCCCACTATCTTATCCCCTATCCTTTGGATAGGATATGAGATGTCTACCGGTGGAGTACCCCTTTAAGGGGTTAACAGCATATAACAGTGTCAGCAGTTTGGAATGTGAATTGTAGCTGGCAAATTCCCTTTCACATCTTAAGAATAAAGAAATATAGGCTGACATAGCAGTTTTATTTTAAATACATATAAACATATAAATAAACAATTATTGAGAATTGGTAACAGTTATTGAGAAATCAATACCTGATTGGCTGAGCCACCATGATGGTCTCTACCCTGTGAATGGAGCCATCTGCTTCCTGTCCTATTTACAGCGTATTGCCGCTACAAGCAGGCAAAGCTGCAGGCATATATAAGAGTCCATCGTCTGATCCGTTCCGTGTGAACCTACCCTTAATGTGAAATATTCTATGCACGTGGTTGATACATCGATGTCTTATCTGGATTCTATTTGGTTTTTAGATGACATTCATGCGACTTTACTTTTTACAAACTATTTTCTAGTCAATAAAACGGGTTAAAAACAGGAAAACGGCTTCTCTTCAGTGTGAATTCTTTGATGTTCTATGAGATGTGATATCACAGTAAAACATTTCCCACATTCCGAACATGAAAATGGATTCTCCACTGTGTGTATTCTCTGGTGTCTAATAAGAGTTGATTTCAATGTAAAACATTTCCCACATTCTGAACAAGAATACGGCTTCTCTCCTGTGTGAGTCTTTTGATGTACAACAAGATGTGATTGGACGCTGTAACATTTTCCACATTCAGTACAGGAATACGGCTTCTCCCCTGTGTGAATTCTCATATGTTTAACAAGATCTGATTTCTGAGAACAACATTTCCCACATTCTGGACATGAAAAAGGCTTCTCCCCTGTGTGAGTTATCTGATGTCTTATAAGATGTGATTTCTGAGAAAAATATTTTCCACATTCTGAACATAAAAATGGCTTCTCCCCTCGGTGAGCTCTTTCATGCTCAATAAGATGAGTTATCACAGGGAAACATTTTCCACATTCTGAACATGAAAATGGATTCTCTCCTGTGTGACTTCTCTGATGTTTAACAAGATTTGATTTTACTGTAAAACATTTTCCACATTCTGAACATGAAAATGGCTTCTCCCCTGTGTGAGTTTTTTGATGCTCAACAAGATGCGATTTAACGCTAAAATGTTTCCCACATTCTAAACATGAATATGGCTTCTCCCCTGTGTGAGTTCTTTGATGTTTAACAAGATCTGATTTCTGAGAGCAACATTTCCCACATTCTGAACATGAAAATGGCTTCTCTCCTGTGTGAATTATCTGGTGCCTCAAAAGATATGATTTTTGGGTAAAACATTTCCCACAATCTAAACATGAAAATGGCTTCTCTCCTGTGTGAATTCTTTGATGTCTGGCAAGATTCGATTTGTCATTAAAACATTTCCCACATTCTGAACATGGATATGTCTTTTCCCCTGTCTGCGCATTTTGATATTCAACACCACTTTTCTTAACATCCTGTGATGAATGAGAAGACGGGACCTGTATATAAAGATGAGATGACAGATCTTGGCTGTGAAGGGCTGAGGGTGTATCTGGGATAATGGAATGTTCTTCATATGTATCTTGTGTGATATCATCATCTGCTTTATAATCTGAAGATATAAGATTCTCCCCTGATCTCCTGGTACAAGAATCTGCCAAGAAACAGAACAAAAATTTGGAAGATTTAGAGCTCCTACTTCATTATGAAGAACCGACCGGAGGGCGAGAGCATCTGCAGGACCCATTAATGATATTAATGATTGATACAAGACGTATACAGTTGTTGCAACTCTTGCAGCTTCTTTCCCTACTCTTTCATCTCCATAACGATGTGAGCGTAAAATGGATATATCCTTTATGGTGCCCTTTTGGGTGTATGGAGAGGACTCAGGACTCGCTGATAGCCGGTATGGAGTTAACTCCGATGATGGCTATTAACTGTTTAAATGTCGCTGTCAAATCAGACTGCAGCATTTTATTAGTGTTCGGCAGGTGTCATTGGTGGTGTAGTGGCTGGATCGGCTCCCCACTATGGAATTGCACCCCCTACCATGGACATGAAAGGAGGGGGCATGGAGTGACGTAACGAGGGCGGTGGCGTGACGTCTCCGCCGCAGAAACCCACCGTTCTAAACATACTGTTTAGAATGCTGGGTGCTACACAGAGATGGGGGAGGGGGGTGTTTGTTGGTCCCAGCAGTGACCCCCGCCTAATGGGAGTTCCGCAGCTGGCAACCCCCCCCCCCCCCCCCACAATCTCCGTGCAGCACCCGGCATTCTAAACTGTGTTTGGAGCAACATGTGATGTCACACCACGCCCCCTCCATTCATGTCTATGGGAGGGGGCGTGACGATAATCAGTCTGTGGCATAGTACCCCTTTAACCCCTTAAGGACTCAGGGTTTTTCCGTTTTTGCACTTTCGTTTTTTCCTCCTTACCTTTTAAAAATCATAACCCTTTCAATTTTCCACCTAAAAATCCATATTATGGCTTATTTTTTGCGTCGCCAATTCTACTTTGCAGTGACATTAGTCATTTTACCCAAAAATGCACGGCGAAACGGAAAAAAAAATCATTGTGCGACAAAATCGGAAAAAAAACGCCATTTTGTAACTTTTGGGGGCTTTCGTTTCTACGCAGTGCATATTTCGGTAAAAATTACACCTTATCATTATTCTGTAGGTCCATACAGTTAAAATGATCCCCTACTTATATAGGTTTGATTTTGTCGCACTTCTGGAAAAAATCATAACTACATGCAGGAAAATTTATACGTTTAAAAATGTCCTCTTCTGACCCCTATAACTTTTTTATTTTTCCACGTACAGGGCGGTATGAGGACTCATTTTTTGCGCCGTGATCTGAAGTTTTTATCGGTATGATTTTTGTTTTGATCGGACTTTTTGATCACTTTTTATTCATTTTTTAATGATATAAAAAGTGACCAAAATACGCTTTTTTGGACTTTGGAATTTTTTTGCGCGTACGCCATTGACCGTACGGCTTAATTAATGATATATTTTTATAGTTCGGACATTTACGCACGCGGCGATACCACATATGTTTATTTTTTATTTTTTTTACACTGTTTTATTTTTTTTATGGGAAAAGGGGGGTGATTCAAACTTTTATTAGGGAAGGGGTTAAATGACCTTTATTAACACTTTTTTTTTACATTTTTTTTTGCAGTGTTATAGGTCCCATAGGGACCTATAACACTGCACACACTGATCTCTAATGCTGATCACTGGCGTGCATTAACACGCCTGTGATCAGCATTATCGGCGCTTGACTGCTCCTGCCTGGATCTCAGGCACGGAGCAGTCATTCGTCGATCGGACACCGGGGAGGCAGGTAAGAGCCCTCCCGGTGTCCGATCAGCTGTTCGGGACGCCGCGATTTCACCGTGGCGGTCCCGAACAGCCCGACTGAGCAGCCGGGTCACTTTCACTTTCACTTTAGAAGCGGCGGTCAGCTTTGACCGCCGCTTCTAAAGGGTTAATACCGCACACCGCTTCATATCGCGGGAGCCGGCGCAGGACGTAAATATACGTCCTGCGTCGTTAAGGGGTTAATGTCGTATAGTCGAGCCCATCCTGCATTATTGAAGGACAAAACCACTATAAAGAAGCCCAAGGAGGATATTAGGCTCATGGACACAGAAAAGAGATGACATCAAACAGTTAGTATGAGATCGCATAGAGAGGTTTGTGGATTAGTGAGATTGTTTTAGTAAAGTGGATTAGTGTGTTTTTAAGTGAGGACCGTTATATATCAGCCTATGTCCAAAGAAAATGTTTTACTCTTCCCGATACAGGACAGTGCGCTCAGTGTTTGGCATTTAATTTACCGGAACCAAAAATATATATTGTTCTGTGTCAAGCAATTGCTGATACAGTGCCAACATATGACAACCTGCGTATAAAGGAAAATTTAACTCTTTTTCTTGCTCATAACATGGTTCATGGTCAGTTTTTGGCATTTAATTTAGGACCATAAAAAATTGTACTGTTCTGTGTCGAGTGCCATCAAAATTCGACCTTTTATAAAAATGTAATTCCTCTTGCTGATAGTATAATGCCCTTGGATTTTGTGTCATCCAGAAATTGCATTGTTACATCATCAAACATAGTGCAAATATACTTCGGCCTTTGTCCAAATTTCAGGTTTTATTAAAATGATCTTGAAATTTTCTTTATATTATGCCATTATATTCCACGGCTATTGTAAAAAGTTATATACATTTTCTATGTATATGAACAACTGGAGGCATCTGCCCCATAAAAGGAATAATTTGTGGGCAAATGTTTTAAAAAGCATTAACAATCTGTGACTCGTTTCTGCATTTAGTGGTTACTACTCACCTGGGTGGTTACCTGTAGGGATGTCCTCCTTATACTGCTCATCACCGCTCACATCTGTTTCGTCTTTTACTATTATGTCTATAGCATTAATATTATTCAGATCTTCACCCTGATGTGGGAGAAATATTTTAAAAATGAATCAGACAGTAGGAGAAGTCATGTAGGATCTTATAAATGGAGGAGATGAGGAGTCATGGAGGGTGAGGGGACTGACCACATGAGCTTCACAGCCCTTCTACAGATCATAGGGAATATCTCCATCTACCTGATCATCCTGTGGAAGAAGAGGACGGGGACACCTCTCTGGTGCTGTTCTCTTACAGGATCTGACTGTAGGGAACACATACAGAGACTGAATTCATTCTTTACATACAAATAATGAGAGGACGTGTGTATATAGTCATGTCTATTACCTGGTGATGTGAGGGGCTGCTGATCCTCCATCATCACCTGATCCTTGTACTGATCCTTGTGTCCTTCTACATACTCCCACTCCTCCATGGAGAAATAGACCGCCACGTCCTGACACCTTATAGGAACCTGACACATAATGATACAGTCATCACCCCGACCCCTCCAGTGGTGTTACTGTATAATGTCCCAGCATTCCCAGCAGTGTCACCTCTCCAGTCATCACCAGACCCCTCCATTACTGTATAATGTCCCAGCATTCCCAGCAGTGTCACCTCTCCAGTCATCACCAGACCCCTCCATTACTGTATAATGTCCCAGCATTCCCAGCAGTGTCACCTCTCCAGTCATCACCAGACCCCTCCATTACTGTATAAAGTCCCGGCAGTGTCACCTCTCCAGTCATCACCAGACCCCTCCATTACTGTATAATGTCCCAGCAGTGTCACCTCTCCAGCCATCACCAGACCCCTCCATTACTGTATAATGTCCCAGCATTCCCAGCAGTGTCACCTCTCCAGTCATCACCAGACCCCTCCATTACTGTATAATGTCCCAGCATTCCCAGCAGTGTCACCTCTCCAGTCATCACCAGACCCCTCCATTACTGTATAATGTCCCAGCAGTGTCACCTCTCCAGTCATCACCAGACCCCTCCATTACTGTATAATGTCCCAGCAGTGTCACCTCTCCAGTCATCACCAGACCCCTCCATTACTGTATAATGTCCCAGCAGTGTCACCTCTCCAGTCATCACCAGACCCCTCCATTACTGTATAATGTCCCAGCAGTGTCACCTCTCCAGTCATCATCAGACCCCTCCATTACTGTATAGTGTCCCAGCAGTGTCACCTCTCCAGTCATCACCAGACCCCTCCATTACTGTATAATGTCCCAGCAGTGTCACCTCTCCAGTCATCACCAGACCCCTCTATTACTGTATAATGTTCCAGCATTCCCAGCAGTGTCACCTCTCCAGTCATCACCAGACCCCTCCATTACTGTATAATGTCCCAGCAGTGTCACCTCTCCAGTCATCACCAGACCCCTCCATTACTGTATAATGTCCCAGCAGTGTCACCTCTCCAGTCATCACCAGACCCCTCCATTACTGTATAATGTCCCAGCATTGCCAGCAGTGTCACCTCTCCAGTCATCACCAGACCCCTCCATTACTGTATAATGTCCCAGCAGTGTCACCTCTCCAGTCATCACCAGACCCCTCCATTACTGTATAATGTCCCAGCAGTGTCACCTCTCCAGTCATCACCAGACTCCTCCATTACTGTATAATGTCCCAGCAGGGTCACCTCTCCAGTCAGCAGCTCCATCATCTTGTTGATCAGTTCTAGGATCTTCTGTTCATCCATTTCCTCATGTATCAGGGGGTGAGATGGGGGCCCCGGGATTGGTCTCAGGGTTCTTCCCCATCCTTCACACACAGGGGCCCGACAGCGCCCACTAGAGGACTTCTTTACTACTGTGTAAACCTGTGTATGGAGAGACACATTAATATCACTACATACATTCCCAGAATCCCTCACTTCTCCAGTCATATCCATCTGTTATTCCATAGATAAGAATGAAGTCATGTGAGATCACTCCCAGAATCCCTCACCTCTCCAGTCATGTCCATCTCTTATTACATACATAAGAATGAGGTCATGTGACATCACTCCCAGAATCCCTCACCTCTCCAGTCATATCCATCTGTTATTACATAGATAAGAATGAGGTCATGTGACATCACTCCCAGAATCCCTCACCTCTCCAGTCATATCCATCTGTTATTACATAGCTAAGAATGGGGTCATGTGACATCACTCCCAGAATCCCTCACCTCTCCAGTCATATCCATCTGTTATTACATAGATAAGAATGAGGTCATGTGACATCACTCCCAGAATCCCTCACCTCTCCAGTCATATCCATCTGTTATTACATAGCTAAGAATGGGGTCATGTGACATCACTCCCAGAATCCCTCACCTCTCCAGTCATATCCATCTGTTATTACATAGCTAAGAATGGGGTCATGTGACATCACTCCCAGAATCCCTCACCTCTCCAGTCATATCCATCTGTTATTACATAGATAAGAATGAGGTCATGTGACATCACTCCCAGAATCCCTCACCTCTCCAGTAAGCAGGAAGAGTATCTGTAGGGTGAGGTTTATGATCCTGTCGGCCATCTTGTTCCTTTCTCTCTCCATGGTTGATGGGTCATCCAGGAGAATTCTCTTATAAAGAAGATATCAGCAGAGGATCCTGGATTGGAGAAACCTGAAGGGAAGAAGAGGAGACGATATAAAACCCACAAAATTACATGTAAAAAAAATAAATATATTGGAAAGAATGGGAAACACCTGAAGATTTGTTACAGTATATATTATGTATTTTCTCTCTACGATGGGTTGATTAGTTATCATGGCAGATCCTCCATGTTTGAGGTTACTGGTTGCAGCGGTAATGTCAGTTTAAACAACATATGTCAATCCCAGGCGGCAGTGATCATGTGACATGTATGGTGCCATCACCAGGAATACACCTTCCATGTTATTTGCACCTCTTTACTGTCTGACCACTTTATTAGATACATCTGTCTAGTTATTGCTGAGAGCAAATCATAAAAATCTAGACTGGAATTTGCAAAAATTCATATTGACACAAAGACAAAACTTCTGGGAGAATGTCCTCTGGGCAGATGAGACAGAACTGGATCTTTTTGACGAACCCCATCAGGTCTATGTTTTCAAACACAGAAATGAAGCCTATGAAGAAAAGAAGACACCCTCACCCATGAGAAAGCTGGACCAGTATCTTATGAGGAGTGGAACAAGATACCTACAGTCTGGAGAAGACACCTTTACACCTGAGACAGCTGGAGCAGGATCTTATGAGGAGTGGGCCAAGATACCTGCAGTCTGGAGAAGACACCTTCACCCCCAGACAGCTGGAGCAGGATCTTATGAGGAGTGGACCAAGATACCTACAGTCTGGAGAAGACACCTTCACCCCTGAGACAGCTGGAGCAGGATCTTATGAGGAGTGGGCCAAGATACCTGCAGTCTGGAGAAGACACCTTCACACCTGAGACAGCTGGAGCAGGATCTTATGAGGAGTGGGCCAAGATACCCTCAGTCTGGAGAAGACACCATTACACCTGAGACAGCTGGAGCAGGATCTTATGAGGAGTGGGCCAAGATACCTGCAGTCTGGAGAAGACACCTTCACACCTGAGACAGCTGGAGCAGGATCTTATGAGGAGTGGGCCAAGATACCTACAGTCTGGAGAAGGCATCTTCACACCTGAGACAGCTGGAGCAGTATCTTATGAGGAGTGGGACAAGATACCTGCAGTCTGGAGAAGACACCTTCACACCTGAGACAGCTGGAGCAGGATCTTATGAGGAGTGGGCCAAGATACCTGCAGTCTGGAGAAGGCATCTTCACACCTGAGACAGCTGGAGCAGGATCTTATGAGGAGTGGGCCAAGATACCTACAGTCTGGAGAAGACACCGTCACACCTGAGACAGCTGGAGCAGTATCTTATGAGGAGTGGGACAAGATACCTGCAGTCTGGAGAAGACACCTTCACACCTGAGACAGCTGGAGCAGGATCTTATGAGGAGTGGGCCAAGATACCTACAGTCTGGAGAAGACACCTTCACACCTGAGACAGCTGGAGCAGTATCTTATGAGGAGTGGGCCAAGATACATACAGTCTGGAGAAGACACCTTCACACCTGAGACAGCTGGAGCAGGATCTTATGAGGAGTGGGCCAAGATACCTACAGTCTGGAGAAGACATCTTCACACCTGAGACATCTGGAGCAGTATCTTATGAGGAGTGAGCCAAGATACATACAGTCTGGAGAAGACACCTTCACACCTGAGACAGCTGGAGCAGGATCTTATGAGGAGTGGGCCAAGATACCTGCAGTCTGGAGAAGGCATCTTCACACCTGAGACAGCTGGAGCAGTATCTTATGAGGAGTGGGACAAGATACCTGCAGTCTGGAGAAGACACCTTCACACCTGAGACAGCTGGAGCAGGATCTTATGAGGAGTGGGACAAGATACCGGCAGTCTGGAGAAGGCATCTTCACACCTGAGACAGCTGGAGCAGTATCTTATGAGGAGTGGGACAAGATACCTGCAGTCTGGAGAAGACACCTTCACACCTGAGACAGCTGGAGCAGGATCTTATGAGGAGTGGGACAAGATACCGGCAGTCTGGAGAAGACATCTTCACCCCTGAGACAGCTGGAGCAGTATCTTATGGTGAGTGGGCCAAGATACCTGCAGTCTGGAGAAGACATCTTCACCCCTGAGACAGCTGGAGCAGGATCTTATGAGGAGTGGACCAAGATACCTTTCATCTGGAGAAGACATCTTCACCCCTGAGACAGCTGGAGCAGGATCTTATGGTGAGTGGGCCAAGATACCTGCAGTCTGGAGAAGACATCTTCACCCCTGAGACAGCTGGAGCAGGATCTTATGAGGAGTGGGCCAAGATACCTTTCATCTGGAGAAGACACCTTCACACCTGAGACAGCTGGAGCAGGATCTTATGAGGAGTGGAACAAGATACCTGCAGTCTGGAGAAGACACCTTCACACCTGAGACATCTGGAGCAGGATCTTATGAGGAGTGGGCCAAGATACCTGCAGTCTGGAGAAGACACCTTCACACCTGAGACAGCTGGAGCAGGATCTTATGAGGAGTGAGCCAAGATACATGGAGAGAAGTGGAGAAGTCTCATTAAGAGTTACAGAAATCACTGGATTGCAGTTCAGCGACCATCATTGTTGTCCATGACAGATTCACAATTTAGTTTTTCACAATAATTCTATTGAATTATAATTCAGAAGCAATGTCTGATTTTCATTAGGTCATTTTCAGTACATGTTTATTCATTACTAGCTGAGTAGATGGTGCATGTTATAGGAAAGGAAAATGAACATAGCAGGAAGTTCTTGTTCTTACATCCCGTCCTCATATCCCGTCCTCATATCCCGATCTCACATTCCGTCCTCATATCCCGATCTCACATCCCGTCCTCATATCCCGATCTCACATCTCGTCCTCATATCCCGTCCTCATATCGCGATCTCACATCCCGTCCTCATATCCCGATCTCACATCCCATCCTCATATCCCGATCTCACATCTCGTCCTCATATCCCGATCTCACATCCCATCCTCATATCGCGATCTCACATCCCGTCCTCATATCCCGATCTCACATCCCATCCTCATATCGCGATCTCACATCCCGTCCTCATATCCCGATCTCACATCTCGTCCTCATATCCCGATCTCATATCCCATCCTCATATCCCTATCTCACATCTCGTCCTCATATCCCGATCTCATATCCCATCCTCATATCCCTATCTCACATCTCGTCCTCATATCCCGATCTCACGTCCCATCCTCACATCCCGATCTCATATCCCATCCTCATATCCCGATCCCAAATCCCATCCTCATATCCCGATCTCACGTCCCATCCTCACATCCCATCCTCATATCCCGATCTCATATCCCATCCTCATATCCCGATCTCACGTCCCGTCCTCATATCCCGATCTCACGTCCCATCCTCATATCCCGATCTCACATCCCGATCTCATATCCCGTCCTCATATCCCGATCTCACGTCCCGTCCTCATATCCCAATCTCACATCCCGATCTCACATCCTGTCCTCATATCCCGATCTCACATCCCATCCTCATATCCCGATCTCACATCCCATCCTCATATCCCGATCTCACATCCCATCCTCACATCCCGATCTCACATCCCATCCTCATATCCCAAGCTCATGTGGGGCTAAGTTGTGATAAAGAGATTGTGGGCTGAAAATGGAAGGGGCGTGGCTTTGAGAGAGGGGTGTGGCTTGCAAGTCAGACTGCAAGCACTCACCTGGAGATGCAGAGTAGAGCTTGTGGACTAAGGTACCGAAAGTCCCATGGACTTGCAAACACCCCTAACCTCAGGTAAAGGGGTAGGGTTAATTTACCTATCTGATATTTTTAGTTGACATAACAGTATCATGTGACCACATTTCATCAAAATATCACCAGCCATTTGGAAGTGATGCTGGAATATATCCATATATGTACACTGTACATACATCTATACATATATATATATATATATATATATATATATATATATATATACATATACATATACACACATCTAATATATATATATATATATATATATATATATATATATATACATATACACACACATTTATATGAGCATACATAGAACCACACACATCTATATACACATCCATATATTGAGTTTTATATATATAATGATTATTGGAGGAGCATTGTGGTGTTTTCTGTCTCTATCGGAAAGAACCAACAATGTTGTCCATATATCTGGTGTAGTGTCCACTGTATTCCAGAGGATGGCGCATGTCTACTGATTAATACAGAGACTGAACGGTGACAGAAAATGGAGGAAAGCCGCTTAGTATCACTTCACAGACAATACTAGAGGAATGAGAGGAGGCTGAAGAGACACCGACCATTGTCCTCATCCAACAGAGAAGACAGATATATGGACCCATACCAACCAATCACAGCGCAGTATGGGAAATGAAAGCTAATCTGTGATTGGTCGCTATGGGCAACAAACACAGGTTTTCATTTAGACAGATTATAAATCTCTTCATACATCGACAAACACACATACCTCCACCTGTGCTTACAGGACCTGCGATGATGTCACCGTCATGTGATCAGTCACATGGAGGAGGAGGAGTCACATGATCAGGGGCTGCTGCTCTAGGCTCATCTGCTCAGTGTATGCAGGACTCTGCTGTGCTGGTTGTGATCGCTGCTGGATGAGCTGAAGTTATGTGTATGCAGCAGAGCTGTGTGTGTGTGATGTGCGTGGTGCAGAGCTGTGTATGTGTGTGTTATATATGTCTGCAGCAGAGCTGTGTGTAATGTGCATGTAGCTGAGCTGTATGTGTACACAGTAGAGCTGTATATGTGTAATGTACATGTAGCTGAGCTGTATGTGTACACAGTAGAGCTGTATATGTGTAATGTACATGTAGCTGAGCTGTATGTGTACACAGTAGAGCTGTATATATGTAATGTACATGTAGCTGAGCTGTATGTGTACACAGTAGAGCTGTATATGTGTAATGTACATGTAGCTGAGCTGTATGTGTACACAGTAGTGCTGTATATGTGTAATGTGCATGTAGCTGAGCTGTATGTGTACACAGTAGAGCTGTATATGTGTAATGTAATGTACATGTAGCTGAGCTGTATGTGTACACAGTAGAGCTGTATATATGTGTAATGTACATGTAGCTGAGCTGTATGTGTACACAGTAGAGCTGTATATGTGTAATGTACATGTAGCTGAGCTGTATGTGTACACAGTAGAGCTGTATATGTGTAATGTGCATGTAGCTGAGCTGTATGTGTACACAGTAGAGCTGTATATGTGTAATGTACATGTAGCTGAGCTGTATGTGTACACAGTAGAGCTGTATATGTGTAATGTACATGTAGCTGAGCTGTATGTGTACACAGTAGAGCTGTATATGTGTAATGTACATGTAGCTGAGCTGTATGTGTACACAGTAGAGCTGTATATGTGTAATGTACATGTAGCTGAGCTGTATGTGTACACAGTAGAGCTGTATATGTGTAATGTACATGTAGCTGAGCTGTATGTGTACACAGTAGAGCTGTATATGTGTAATGTGCATGTAGCTGAGCTGTATGTGTACACAGTAGAGCTGTGTGTAATGTACATGTAGCTGAGCTGTATGTGTACACAGTAGAGCTGTATATGTGTAATGTACATGTAGCTGAGCTGTATATGTGTAATGTGCATGTAGCTGAGCTGTATGTGTACACAGTAGAGCTGTATATGTGTAATGTACATGTAGCTGAGCTGTATGTGTACACAGTAGAGCTGTATATGTGTAATGTGCATGTAGCTGAGCTGTATGTGTACACAGTAGAGCTGTATATGTGTAATGTGCATGTAGCTGAGCTGTATGTGTACACAGTAGTGCTGTATATGTGTAATGTGCATGTAGCTGAGCTGTATGTGTACACAGTAGAGCTGTATATGTGTAATGGACATGTAGCTGAGCTGTATGTGTACACAGTAGAGCTGTGTGTAATGTACATGTAGCTGAGCTGTATGTGTACACAGTAGAGCTGTATGTGTGTAATGTACATGTATCTGAGCTGTATGTGTACACAGTAGAGCTGTATGTGTGTAATGTACATGTAGCTGAGCTGTATGTGTACACAGTAGAGCTGTATATGTGTAATGTACATGTAGCTGAGCTGTATGTGTACACAGTAGAGCTGTATATATGTAATGTGCATGTAGCTGAGCTGTATGTGTACACAGTAGAGCTGTATGTGTGTAATGTACATGTAGCTGAGCTGTATGTGTACACAGTAGTGCTGTATGTGTGTAATGTACATGTAGCTGAGCTGTATGTGTACACAGTAGAGCTGTATATGTGTAATGTGCATGTAGCTGAGCTGTATGTGTACACAGTAGAGCTGTATATGTGTAATGTGCATGTAGCTGAGCTGTATGTGTACACAGTAGTGCTGTATATGTGTAATGTAGCTGAGCTGTATGTGTACAGTAGAGCTGTATATGTGTAATGTAGCTGAGCTGTATGTGTACAGTAGAGCTGTATATGTGTAATGTACATGTAGCTGAGCTGTATGTGTACACAGTAGAGCTGTATATGTGTAATGTGCATGTAGCTGAGCTGTATGTGTACACAGTAGTGCTGTATATGTGTAATGTACATGTAGCTGAGCTGTATGTGTACACAGTAGAGCTGTATATGTGTAATGTGCATGTAGCTGAGCTGTATGTGTACACAGTAGAGCTGTATATGTGTAATGTACATGTAGCTGAGCTGTATGTGTACACAGTAGAGCTGTATATGTGTAATGTACATGTAGCTGAGCTGTATGTGTACACAGTAGAGCTGTATATGTGTAATGTACATGTAGCTGAGCTGTATGTGTACACAGTAGAGCTGTATGTGTGTAATGTACATGTAGCTGAGCTGTATGTGTACACAGTAGAGCTGTATATGTGTAATGTGCATGTAGCTGAGCTGTATGTGTACACAGTAGTGCTGTATATGTGTAATGTGCATGTAGCTGAGCTGTATGTGTACACAGTAGAGCTGTATATGTGTAATGTACATGTAGCTGAGCTGTATGTGTACACAGTAGAGCTGTATATGTGTAATGTACATGTAGCTGAGCTGTATGTGTACACAGTAGAGCTGTATATGTGTAATGTACATGTAGCTGAGCTGTATGTGTACACAGTAGAGCTGTATGTGTGTAATGTACATGTAGCTGAGCTGTATGTGTACACAGTAGAGCTGTATATGTGTAATGTGCATGTAGCTACAAAGGGAAGGGGCAAAATGTCAATCATAGTTGGGTATAATAGGGTACATAATGGAGAAGAGAAAAAAAAAAGTCGACACAATGGGAAGATAGGTATTCTTAGAAGGAATATTGGAGGGGAGATATGTAGTGTTGGCCTCTATCTATATAGTGCCGCAGTTTTCTAGCCAAATACTGGTGTCTCTAGTGACGTTCCTGAGAGACAGGGACCACTATGATCTATACATATGCGGCGATTTCACCTGTATACCAGATAAAGAAAAAGATAGAATATCTGAAAATGAGAACAGCCAAAGTAAAAGATGGTTCTCGCCTCTCGGGAAGTTCATGGGAGAGATAGGATGGAGAGATGTGTGGAGAGAACTGTACGGGGATAAAGTATATTCTTGTTTTAGCACATCCCGTATAGATTTGACACTATGCAATGAATTAGCATTGACTCAAATTAAGAGGTTAAAATATGAAACTAAAGCCATCTGAGATCATGTGATTATGACATTAGAATTAGGGGAAAGGAAAGAAGTACAGTGGTCCCTCAAGTTACAATATTAATCGGTTCCAGGACGACCATTGTATGTTGAAACCATTGTATGTTGAAACCATTGTATGTTGGGACCAGAACTCTATGGAAACCTGGCAATTGGTTCTGAAGCCACCAAAATGTAATCCAAAAATAGGAAAAAGTGAGGATTAAAGAAAAATAAGTAGATAACTAATATAGATAAAGCAAATCCTTACATATAAAAGTAAGAAAGATCTGCTGGGAGCTGTAATCACTGTCGATATTAGTGTTTCCCAACCAGGGTGCCTCCAGCTGTTGCAAAACTACAACTCTCAGCATGCCCGGACAGCCGTTGGCTGTCCGGGCATGCTGGGAGTTGTAGTTTTGCAACAGCTGGAGGCACCCTGGTTGGGAAACAATGGTTTATGTAGAGGACAGGAGCTTCTTCAGGGTCCTGTACAGTACACACAGTGTCCCAAATGGAGCCGCCCTTACTTGGTGTCCAAAGGAGCAGCTAACCCTGGCACAGGGAAGGAGTAGTACAGAACTTGTAGTTGCTCCCTGTACTGTACGGGGCGCTAACAGACACCAGTCAGTGCATGCACTTCAATAATACAGGTAAAGAGTACAGAACATGTAATCCTCCCTGTACTGTAGGGGACGCTACCAGACACCAGTCAGTGCATACACTTCAGTAATACTGGTAAAGAGTACAGAACATGTAATACCTCCCTGTACTGTAGGGGGCGCTACCAGACACCAGTCAGTGCATACACTTCAGTAATACAGGTAAAGAGTACAGAACATGTAATACCTCCCTGTACTGTAGGGGGCGCTACCAGACACCAGTCAGTGCATACACTTCAGTAATACTGGTAAAGAGTACAGAACATGTAATACCTCCCTGTACTGTAGGGGGCGCTACCAGACACCAGTCAGTGCATACACTTCAGTAATACAGGTAAAGAGTACAGAACATGTAATACCTCCCTGTACTGTAGGTGGCGCTACCAGACACCAGTCAGTGCATACACTTCAGTAGTACAGGTAAAGAGTACAGAACATGTAATACCTCCCGGTACTGTAGGGGGCGCTAACAGACACCAGTCAGTGCATACACTTCAGTAATACAGGTAAAGAGTAGTACAGAACATGTAGTTCCTCCCTGTACTGTAGGGGGCGCTACCAGACACCAGTCAGTGCATACACTTCAGTAGTACAGGTAAAGAGTACAGAACATGTAATACCTCCCGGTACTGTAGGGGGCGCTAACAGACACCAGTCAGTGCATACACTTCAGTAATACAGGTAAAGAGTAGTACAGAACATGTAGTTCCTCCCTGTACTGTAGGGGGCACTACCAGACACCAGTCAGTGCATGCACTTCAGTAATAGAGGTGGTTTACCAGTGAATGCCCATTCTGATTGGTCAGTTCCTCCAGATCCCGGACTGTCTGTATATTGTATGTTGAGTCTGGTTTCAAGTTACAATGGTCCAGAAAAGACCATTGTATGTTGAAACTATTGTATGTTGAGGCCATTGTAAGTTGGGGGATCACTGTAGAGGGGTTTATAGAGTAAACCCATATTGGTTGGACCTGCTGGATAATTTAGACCAAATTAAATTAGAAATAGAAGAGTTTTGGGGAATCAATAGGGATACAGCAGAATTAGGTGTAGTATGGGATACCTTGAAGGCTTTCCTTAGAGGTGTTCTATACAGAGACAATGGGGGAGATTTATCAAAACCTGTGCAGAGGAAGAGTGGTGCAGTTGCCCATAGCAACCAATCAGATTGCTTCTTTCATTTTCCACAGGCCTCTTTAGAGGCCTGTGGAAAATGAAAGAAGCAATCTGATTGGTTGCTATGGGCAACTGCACCACTCTTCCTCTGCACAGGTTTTAATAAATCTCCCCCATTGGCCCAGATTTATCAAACTGTGTGAGAGAAAAAGTGGAGGGATTTCCCCACAGCAGCCAATCACAGTTCAGCTTTCACTTTACCTCAGATCGTTAGCTGAGCTGTGATTGGTTGCTGTGGGAAAATCCCTCCACTTTTTCTCTCACACAGTTTGATAAATCTGGGCCATTGTGCGGAAAAAAAAAGAATGTTCCGAGAAAGAGAAGATGAATTGAATAATGAAATTGAGGCCCTAGTAAGGGTGCTTTCACACCACGTTTTGTACTTACGGTTGGGAGGAGGGTGGGCAGGGCTTAATCGCGGCGCCCGCACTCAGCCGTATTCGGGAACCGTGTTTAATGTATGTCTATGAGCCGACCGGAGTGAACCGCAGCCTCCGGTCGGCTGCGTTTTCGGCCGTATGCGGTTTCCCGACCGTAGGCAAAAACGCGGTTGAACTAATTTCTGCAGGAAAAGTCATCAACTGCCGAGCCGAGAAGTTCGTAACGAATCGAATTTACTGTAAGTTCGCTCATCTCTAGAGATAACTATACAGGAATTGGAGGCAGCTTTAAAGTATTTTTCTGGAAATACTGCTCCGGGCCCTGACGGGTTACCTTTTGAAGTTTATAGGAAATTTGGGCAAACTTTGATGCATAAGCTGTACGAGGTGATTAATGAATCCTGTGAGAAAGGGAGACTGCCAAATTCAATGGGAGAAGCTTTAAAGGGGTATTCCAGGCAAAAAATTTTTTACTGGCTCCAGAAAGTTAAAAAGATTTGTAAATTACTTGTATTAAAAAATCTTAATCCTTTTCATTACTTATGAGCTTCTGAAGTTAAAGGGGTATTCCAGGCAAAAACTTTTTTTTATATATATATATCAACTGGCTCCGGAAAGTTAAAAAAATTTGTAAATGACTTCTATTAAAAAATCTTAATCCTTCCAATAGTTATTAGCTTCTGAAGTTGAGTTGTTGTTTTCTGTCTAACTGCTTTCTGATGACTCACGTCCCGGGAGCTGTCCAGCTCCTATGGGGCTATTCTCCCATCATGCACAGCTCCCGGGACGTGACATCATCATTGAGCAGTTAGACAGAAAACTTCAGAAGCTAATAACTATTGGAAGGATTAAGATTTTTTTAATAGAAGTAATTTACAAATCTGTTTAACTTTCCGTAGCCAGCTGATATATATATATATATATATATATATATATATATATATATATATATAAAAAAAAGTTTTTCCCTGGAATACCCCTTTAAGGTTGTTCTTTTCTGTCTAAGTGCTCTCTGATGACACCTGTCTCTGGAAACTCCCAGTTTAGCAGAGGTTTGCTAGGGGGATTTGCGTCTAAACTGGGCGTTTCCTGAGACAGGTGTCATCAGAGAGGACTTAGACAGAAAAGAACAACCTTAACTTCAGAAGCTCATAAGTACTGAAAGGATTAAGATTTTTTAATAGAAGTAATTTACAAATCTGTTTAACTTTCTGGAACCAGTTGAGATAGATATAGAGATATATATAGATATAGATATATATATATATAGATATATACACACATACCGTTTTTGCCTGGAATACCCCTTTTAATAGTATTAATCCCTAAGAAAGATAAGGATAGGAGTGAGGTAGGATCATACCGCCCTATATCGTTAATAAATACAGATATTAAATTAGTTAAAAAATTGTTGACATTAAGATTAAAGCAAGTAATGGGTAACGTGATACATAAAGATCAGGCAGGATTCATGAAGCATCGTAATGGGTTAGACAACATCAGAAGGGTTTTTTCGGCTATACAGTCAGAGGGAGGGGGGGGGGGGGGCCCGCTCCATTTTGTCGCTAGATGCTGAAAAAGCGTTCGACAGGGTGGAGTGGGCCTTTCTATGGAAAGTATTGGAAAAATGTGGATTGGGAAAAAAATTCATCAATTTGGTTAAAGGGGTATTCCAGGCCAAAACTTTTTTATATATATCAACTGGATCCGGAAAGTTAAACAGATTTGTAAATTACTTCTATAAAAAAATCTTAATCCTTCCAATAGTTATTAGCTTCTGAAGTTGAGTTGTTTTTTTCTGTCTAACTGCTCTCTGATGACTCACGTCCCGGGAGCTGTGCAGTTCCTATGGGGATATTCTCCCATCATGCACAGCTCCCGGGACGTGACATCATCATTGAACAGTTAGACAGAAAACTCCAGAAGCTAATAACTATTGGAAGGATTAAGATTTTTTAATAGAAGTGATTTACAAATCTGTTTAACTTTCCAGAGCCAGTTGATATATATATATATATATATATATATATAAAAAAAGTTTTAGCCTGGAATACCCTTTTAAAATATTATATAGAGAACCTAGGGTGAGGATAAAAATAAATAATAGAATTACAGAACAATTCACTCTGTCAAGAGGAACAAGACAGGGGTGTCCCCTTTCCCCATTATTATTTTTATTTTTTATTTAACCTCTTGCAGTTTCCATTAGAGAAAATATGGACTTCTTAGGTTTCGGAATAGGCGGAGAAAGAGATAAAAATAGCATTGTATGCTGATGACTTGCTCCTTTTTATCGACGATCCGAAAAGACAAATTGGAATAATTATTGATCAGATTAAAAAATTTGGACGAATATCAGGGTTGTCGATCAATTGGAGGAAGTCCTCACTATTGGTCCTAGATGAACAAAAGAAAGAAAACTACGGGGAGCTTAAAACAATAGATAGATTAGCCTTAGTAAAAATGGTGGTGTTACCACAATTGCTGTACGTGTTGACAGTAGAGATGAGCGAATTTACAGTAAATTCGATTCGTCACGAACTTCTCGGCTCGGCAGCTGATAACTTTTCCTGCGTAAATTAGTTCAGCTTTCCGGTGCTCCGGTGGGCTGGAAAAGGTGGATACAGTCCTAGGAGACTCTTTCTTAGGAATGTATCCACCTTTTCCAGCCCACCGGAGCACCGGAAAGCTGAACTAATTTACGCAGGAAAAGTCGCCAACTGCCGAGCCGAGAAGTTCGTGACGAATTGAATTTACTGTAAGTTTGCAGCATCTCCAGTGTTCCTAGGGGGAAGTATGGTTCAAAAAAATAGAAAGCATGATAAACTTATTAATCTGGGGTAAAAGGAAAGTAATAATTAAATATAATATATTAAGGATTCCTAGACAGAACGGCGAGATGGGGACGCCAAGTTTTCAATGTTACTATTGGGCGTCACAGATATAACACATAACGGGATTACGGTAATTTGTTACACGAAATGTTAAAAGTTTAAATATAAAGTTAACACTAAACATATATTTGAGAAATGGTTAGAAATGGATCAAAAAATAGTAAATAACCAATGAGTGCGTCAAATAAAAATGATATGGGGGAAAAATGTTAAAATATTACAGAGACAGAGTGTTGTGTGAATTTGTCACCACTATGGGGTAATAGAAATCTATGTGAATTTTATAAAATAGCGGATTTTGATTTTTGGGAAAAAAAGAGGAATGAGAGATGTGGGACAGTTCTTCACTAACAGGGAATTAATAAGGTTTGAGGATTTACAACAAAATTATAGAATACAAAATGTTCCTAAATTTAGGTACACACAGCATTTAAATGCACGTATGTAAAAGAGAAATGGAAAATTAAAGACCGCGGATTATTCACATTATTAGATGCACAAATTGGGCGAAGGGATCGATCGATTGTCTCTGGCTGGGAGGGGGGGATCCCACGTTTGATCTCCCGGACACCCTTCCAGGGCCCCAAGAGTCAGCAAAAGTCTTAGGCATCACATTCGGCCAGGATGATTATCCCACCAAAAACTGGGATGGTAAGCTCCAGGATGCCGCTCAGAAGGTGGACCAGTGGAAGGGTTGGTCTATGACCCTCAGGGAAAGGGTACACCTGATCAAATCATACCTGCTCCCCTTGTTTATCTATCTGGGCAGTGTATGTATCTTGCCAGAGGCTTACTACACTAGGATCTACAGCCTGTTTTTCCAACTGTTATGGGGGAACAGGATGAACCTAGTCAGGAGGGAGGTTACGTACCACACGAGGAGACTAGGGGGTTTATCTATGGTAAACCCTGTGGTGTTCTTAATGAACACCTTCTTGAAAGCTAACATCGCAAACCTCTGGTCAGAGAGGGCTTCTCCGTGGGTACTCTCCTGCAGGGAATGGTTTCGGCCTTTCTTCCAGGAATGGGAGAGAGGAGGGCGAGTGAAGGACCTCCGCACGCCCCATGGATATCTTCCGGCTTATGCTACCCCGACTCTGAAGGCGATACGTCGGTGGGGTCTGGGAGTGTGGGAGATCAGGACCCAGTCAAGGCAGTTCCTTGACAAACGGGTTCTGTTGACCCATTTCCAGAAGCCTCTGGCGCTCAGGGACTGCCCAGGTCGGGATCTGAGGGTGGGGTTGTACCTTTTAAACATGAAAAGGATCCCCCAGAAGTTTTGGGACTTGGCCTGGCGCTGCTTTCAGGGGAAGCTATATGTAAGGGACAACCTGAAGTGCAGGAACTCTGATGACCGGGGATGTCCCCGAGAAGAGTGCGGGGACACGCTGGAAAGCATGGACCACTTCCTGCTTCATTGTCCCTTTAATATAGGGGTTTACAACAGGGTGGGCGCTTCCATCGGCTGGAGTCAACTTGCCGGCCTAACCTATCCGGAGTGGGCTTATGGGGCATTCAGGAACCTGGGTGGCCGAGATCGGGGCACTTTATTCTTAGTTAGTTTAGTGGTTAGGTAATACACGTGGAACGCACAGTGTTTAGTGTCGACCCAACAGAAAATCCTCTCTGAGGTGGAGGTCTGTAGGAATATCACTGGTGACCTCGGGAAGATCAGGTCTTTGGAGTATGGCAGTCTTGGTACCAGTAGGGCTTCTCTCCTATGGAGAGGGTTTTTCTTTTGATGTGCCCTAGGTAGTAGATCTTTTTAGGTAGAGTACCTTTATTTTGGTTAGGGGCAGTGTTATAGGGATAGTGATAGGGTGAGAGCAGGGTCAGTTTTAATGGAGGGATAGAATTAGGGAAAATTGTAGGGGGGAGTTAGGGAAAGAGTTTAAAATTATTTGCTTGTATCAAGTCTGCCATCCTTCTTCCTGGTGGTGGGCTAATGCATGCACACGCTAGCTTTTTGTTTTGTTTTAAGTTGATATGGTATGAAGGGCTTACAGGCGACCAAACTTGGGCCTAAAGTGGCTTTGGTTTAGTGTGTATATGTTAGTATGTATAAGTTTGTGTGTAAGTTGGTTGGGAGGAGTGCTAGGTGGGGAGGGTGTATTTGTGGGTGGTGGTGTTTTGCTTTTCTTTTGGGGACCTGACATGGGTCAGTTAGGGACAGGACTTTGTGTACGAACGGTATGGACTCTGACCCATGTGCAGGAGGGGTGGTGTGGGAGTGGGTACAGTTTTAGTGTAGGGATTTTGGTAGGGTTTTCTATTGTTTTTGTAGGTTTTCTTTAGTGTATCTATATTTATTTTTAGTTAAATACTATATTTTTATGTTCATGTGATTTTGTATGTATATTGTTTATATATTGTTTTCATTTCGTTTCTATATTACAGCATTACAGTAGTCATGGCAGTCGGACCAGTTATTATGTTACGTGGTTTACTTGATTTTATCATGTTGTTACGTTGTTTATTTTATAAAAAAATTTTGTAATTTTTTTATTTTTTTTTTTTGTAGCCAGGTAGTGCTAAATTTTATGTTTATATTTTGCTAAGCCAAGTTGTGCTTTTGTAATTTTTTTTTTTTTTTTTTTGTGTTTCCCGAATATGGATGGTTTTGAGTTGTAGCCAGGTAGTGCAAAATTTTATTTTCATATTTTGATAAGCCAAGCGCTATTTTTTTGTTCATTTTTGTTATGTGTGTGAGTGTGGTTCGGTTAGGTGGGTTGGCATATTTTAGGTTTTTGTAAAGCTGGGCTGGCCGGTTAGGCAGGGTTTTGTTTTTGTTCTTTGGACCAGTGTATTTCTTATTTATGTTATAGCTGGTTAAGCTTGTTTTGTGTTTTTGTATAAGTTTTGTACTTTTATAATAAAAAAAGAGTGTCAGCAGAGAGCACTGTGGTCAGACAGAAAGGAACAACTTAACTTCCTGTGGAACATACAGCAGCTGATAAGTACTGGAAGGATAATTTTTTTATATTAAAGTAATTTACAACTCTGTTTAACTTTCTGGAGCCAGTTGATATAAAAATTTTTTTGTTTTTCACAGGAGTACCCCTTTAATTACACGATGGAACGGTCCATTCATATAACAAATGGAGGGGGGGGGGGTCTCAGCTAAAAGTGGGTATTCAAAATACCTGGGTGCTATCAAGAGGTATTTAAACCATAACATTAGACCTAAGAACAAGCAAATACCTCATTTGCAAAAAAAAAAAAAAAAACACACCAAACAAATAGTGGCATCATATTCAAAAAGTATCAATCACATTCAAAAAGTACAAAATATTTTATTATACATAAATGCACATGAAAAAATATACAAGGAGAAACAAGTTGAAAACACTAAAAGAACCCAAATACTTTGGGTTACCCCAGGATTACCCAAAGTATTTGGAACGGTCCATTGGCTTGAGTTTAGGAATCTATGATGAACCTGCAGTTAAGATACTGTTTAACCCAGTGTTTCCCAACCAGGGTTCCTCCAGCTGTTGCAAAACTCAAACTCCCAGCATACCCGGACAGCCAACTGAGTGCATTACTGCCCGCTTCCCTGGCTTGCTTGTCACCTGCCGCGCTACACGACTACAACTCCCAGCATGCCCTCACTGTAAGAGCATACTGGGAGTTGTAGTCCTGCAGCGGGGGCAGGTGACAGGCTTTTCACTCGCCCGCACCGCATAACTACAACTCCCATCATGTCCTTACTGTAAGGGTATGCTGGGAGTTGTAGTCGTGCAGCACGGGAGATGTGTGAGCAGGTAACAATAAATGTATTAACCTATTTTCGTGTTTTTTTTTTTTTCTTTCTTCTCATTTCCTTGTATCCTGTGGACTACGTCGATGACCAGCATTTTTTCTTTGTTTAATGTTACTAAAATGGTTAACGTGGGCTTGTGGGGGATTGTTTTTTTGGAATACATTTTTTTTTTTTTTAAACGTGTTTTTTTATTTTTTATTTACATTTACTTGACAGGCTTAGTAGTGGAAGTTGTCTTATAGACAGAGTCCATTATCAAGCCGGGGCTTAGCGTTACCCCAAAAACATCTAATGCTAACCACCAATTATTACCCCGGTACCTAATGGCGCTCCTGGTTCTAGGCGGTAACAATGATTCTCGCCTACCCTGGTAACGTCAGTCTGTTGCTGCTTGGTTGGTATTTAGTTGAGAATAAAAATAGGGGGAATCTTATGCTTTATTTTATTTATTTTTTTTTTTATATGTTTATGCAAAAAAGCATAGGGTTCCCCTTATTTTTATTCTCAGCCAAATACCAACCAAGCAGCAACAGCCTGATGTTACCAGGGTGGACGAGGACCATTGTTACTGGCCCTCCCCAGCCTAAATAACGCCAGCCTGTTACCGCTTAGGACCAGGAGCGCCATTTCTGATGCTCCAGGCCTGTTGGTACCGGCTCTTCCCAGCACCTGGCGGTGGGTTTAATTGGGGGTTAGCTCTCGCTGTTTTTGGGGTGAACGCTAATCCCGGCTTAGTAATGGATTCCGTCTATAAGACAGCTTCCACAATTTAGCCTGTCAAGTTAATAAAATTAAAAAAAACATGTTTAAAAAAAATGTATTCCAAGAAAACACTCCCCCAAAAGCTCTCGTTAACCATTTTACTACCATTAAACAAAAAAATATATAAAAGAAAAATAAAAAAAACGCTGGTCACTGTACTATAAAGTAATCAACAGGATCCACGGATCTGAAATGAGAAGTAAAAAAAAAAAAGTACACAGAGTAAGTACATTTAGGGGGAAAAAAGATTTTTTTTTTAATGTAAACATATATATGTGTGTGTGTGTTTACATTACGTTTTTTTAATATATACCGTATTTATCAGCGTATAACACGCACTTTTTAGGCTAAAATTTTTAGCCTAAAGTCTGTGTGCATGTTATACGCCGATACCCCCCCAGGAAAGGCAGGGGGAGAGAGGCCGTCGCTGCCCGCTTCTCTCCCCCTGCCTTTCCTGGGGTCTAGAGCGCTGCTGTCGGCCCTTTTCACCCCCTGGTTATCGGCGCCGCTGTCCGTTCTGTCCCCCTGACTATCCGTGCCGGCGCCGATAGCCAGGGGGAGAGAAGCGGCGCCGACAGCCAGGAGGAGAGAAGGGGCAGCGGCACCCATTGCCGGCGCCGCTGCCCCGTTGCCTCCCCCCATCCCCGGTGGCATAATTACCTGAGTTGGGTCCGCGCTGCTCTGCTGCTCCAGGCCTCCGTCGTTGCTATGCGCTGAACGGCGCGGCGCATGACGTCAGAGCGCCGCGCCGTGCATAGAAACGACGCTGGTCCCCCAGCGTCGTTGCTATGCACGGCGCGGTGCTCTGACGTCATGCGCCGCGCCGTTCAGCGCATAGCAACGACTGAGGCCTGGAGCAGCGGAGCAGCGCGGACCCGAGCAGCGCGGACCCGACTCAGGCCTGGAGCAGCGCGGACCCGACTCAGGTAATTATGCCACCGGGGATGGGGGGAGGCAACGGGGCAGCGGCGCCGGCAATGGGTGCCGCTGCCCCTTCTCTCCCCCTGGCTGTCGGCGCCGCTTCTCTCCCCCTGGCTATCGGCGCCGGCACCGATAGTCAGGGGGACAGAACGGGCAGCGGCGCCGATAACCAGGGGGTGAAAAGGGCCGACAGCAGCGCTCTAGACCCCAGGAAAGGCAGCGGGAGAGAAGCGGGCAGCGACGGCCTCTCTCCCCCTGCCTTTCCTGGGGGTGTATCGGGGTATACACGCGCACACACGCACCCTCATTTTATCATGGATATTTGGGTAAAAAACTTTTTTTACCCAAATATCCTTGGTAAAATGAGGGTGCGTGTTATAGGCCGGTGCGTGGTATACCCCGATAAATACGGTATATATTGCACATTTTTTTCAAAGCTGCAAAGTGTTGTTCTGAAATCATTTATTGTTTTTTGCTTATGTATGCTAAAAAAATGGTATTCAAAAGTGATTTAATGGTTTTTGCCTATGTGAGCCAAATTTGTCAACCCCCCTTCTGTGATAGTATGATAAATGTGTCATACATAAGCAAAACTAAAGCAAAAAAAATGCCAACAGAACTTTCTTACCAAAGCAACGATGATAAATGTCTCCATAAATGTTTATTTTTAAATTAACAAGTTTTTTATATTAATGTGACATTCACAGACATGGCCGATATATAAATGTGTCATCTGAATTCTATTTGCTTTTTGGATAATAGATATTTAATGGTAACTGCAGATCTTTTACTGTATATTGTGACTTTACTTTGACTGGAACTTTTATATTTTTCTCTTCCACTATTTCCTAAAACATAAGAAAATGGCTACCTTCCTGTGTGACTTCATTAATATTTTGTAGATGCGATTTGTGACTAAAACATTTTCCACATTCAGGACACGGAATTAGCTTCCCACCTGTGTGACTCCTCTCATGTACAACAAGATTTGATCTTCGACTGAAACATTTCCCACACTGAGGGCATGAAAATGGCTTTGCTCCTGTGTGAATTCTTTGATGTTCAACAAGATGGGATTTAACGGTATAACATTTCCCGCATTCTGTACATGAAAATGGCTTCTCTCCTGTGTGAGTTCTCTGGTGTTTAACAAGATCTGATTTCTGAGAACAACTTTTTCCACATTCTGAACATGAAAACGGCTTCTCTCCTGTGTGAGTTCTTCGATGTCTGACAAGATCTGATTTCAAAGTAAAACATTTCCCACACTCCGAACATGAAAAGGGCTTCTCCCCTGTGTGAAATCTCCGATGTTTAGCAAGATCCGATCTCCCAGTAAAACATTTTCCACATTCTGAACATGAAAATGGCTTCTCCCCTGTGTGAGTTCTTTGATGTTCAACAAAATGTGATTTAACACTAAAACATTTCCCACATTCTAAACATGAATACGATTTCTCTACTAATTGACGTTCAACACCCCTTCTGGGGCCTTTATTTTGCTTTACACAATGTGAAGAACCAGAAGGTAGGATCTTGTTCAAAGATGACAGATCTTGGCTGTGAAGGGCTGAGGGTATATCCGAGACAATGGAATCTTCTTCATATGTGTTTTGTGTAAGGCCATCATCTGCTATAAAATCTGAAGATATATAACTTTCCTCTGAGGTCCTGATACAGACATCTGCCAAAATGTATTATGTCAAATGTTTTTTTAATCATTTTGAAAATTGATACAAGGAAAAGCATGTAGAAAAATTCTAGTAATTCACAATCTAACAGCAGGAGCGGTAACATAGTTCATAAGTTTGAAAAAAGAGCAGAGTCCATCAAGTTCAACCTATAACCCTAATGAGTCCCTACTGAGTTGATCCAGAGGAAGGCAAAAAACCCTCATACTAGAGGTAAAAATTCCTTCCCTACTCCAAATATGGCATCAGAATAAATCCCTGGATCAACGTTCTGTCCCTATAAATTTAGTATACATGACCTGTAATGTTATTATTCTCCAAAAATGCATCCAGACCCCTTTTTAAATTCTTTTACAGAGTTCCCCATGACCACCTCCTCCGGGAGAGAATTCCACAGTCTCACTGCTCTTACAGTAAAGAACCCCCATCTGTGCTGGTGTAGAAACCTTCTTTCCTCTAGACGTAGAGGATGCCCCCTTGTTATATATACAGTCCTGGGTATAAATAGATCATGGAGAGATCTCTGTACTGTCCCTGATATATTTATACATAGTTATTCGGTCTCCCCTAAGCCTTCTTTTTTCTAAACTAAATAACCCTAATTCTGATAATCTTTCTGGGTACTGTAGTCCTCCCATTCCCCGTATTACTCTGGTTGCCCGTCTTTGAACCCTCTCCAGCTCCACTATATCTTTCTTGTACACTGGTGCCCAGTACTGTACACAGTATTCTATGTGTGGTCTGACCAGTACTGTACACAGTATTCTATGTGTGGTCTGACCAGTACTGTACACAGTATTCCATGTGTGATCTGACCAGTACTGTACACAGTATTCTATGTGTGGTCTGATCAGTACTGTACACAGTATTCTATGTGTGGTCTGACTAGTGATTTGTACAGCGGTAGAATTATTTCCTTGTCGTGGGCATCTATGCCCCTATTGATGCACCCCATGATTTTATTTGCCTTGGCAGCAGCTGCCCGACACTGGTCACCACAGCTAAGTTTACCATTAACTAAGACTCCTAAGTCCTTTTCCATGTCCGTCTTCCCAAGTGTGCTCGCTCCCATTTAATACATAATCCCAGCCCGGATTTTTCCTCCCCATGTGCATTACCTTACATTTATCAGTGTTGAACCTCATCTGCCACTTCCTAGCCCAAGACTCCAACCTATCCAGATCCATTTGTAACAGTGCACTGTCCTCTATAGTGTTATCTACTATACACAGTGCACTGTCCTCTATAGTGTTTACCGCTTTACAGAGTTTAGTATCATCTGCAAAGATTGCTACTTTACTATTCAACCCCTCTACAAGGTCATTAATAAATATATTAAATAGGACAGGAACCAAGACTGACCCCTGTGGTACCCCACTAGTAACAGTCACCCAATCAGAATAAGTACCATTAATAACCACCCTCTGTTTCATATCACTGAGCCAGTTACTTACCCACTTGCACACATTCTCCCCCAGCCCCATCCTTCTCATTTTATGCACCAACCTTTTCTGTGGCACCGTATCAAATGCTTTGGAAAAATCCAGATATACGACATCCAGTAGATCCTTGAGTTTTAGAGTTTTTTTTTATAATCCTAAAGGGGTGGTCTAGTAAAAGTGGATATGGTATCGCTGAATGGCCTGATTGCTGGTGGTCCGGCCACTGGTACCCCCAACAATCTCCAGAACAGAACCTCGGCTCTCTGAGAGGAGCGCATGCTGCAGAAAGCGCACACTACATACATAGTACAGCACTCGGCTCTCTTAGGCGCTCCCATAAAAATGAATTAAACACGTGCCTTCTGCAGCTCTGCTCTAAGAAAGCTGGGGTCCCCTTCTGAGGATTGGACCCCCGCGATCAAACGCTTATCCCCTATCTTGTGTATAGGGGTTAAAGGGGTACTCCAATGCTCCAGCGTTCCAGACATTTTGTTAAAAACGCTTGGAACCGGAGGCTGTGATCACGATGTCACGCCTCCTCCATTCATGTCTATGGGAGGGGGCATGTCGGCAGACAAGCCCCCCTCCCATAGACGTGAATGGAGGGGGCGCGGCTGTGACGTCACAACCACTGCCACAGGAACCCAGCATTTGTTTAGAATGCCGAGTACTGCGGGAGATCGGCAACCCCCGCTATCAGACATCTTTTCCCCTATCCTTTGGATGGGGGATAAGATGTGTAGCAGCGGAGTACCCCTTTAAGTTGTCTATAACTAGACAACCCTTTTATTAGGTTCATGAGTCAATGTTCACTGAGAAGGAATCATACAGTACATGCCTCCTGTTTCATACTTAGATTTCATAGCCCCATAGAGTAGGCCACGACAGAAAATGACGAAAAGAGGAATTTTGACAGGAGTCCCTGCTCTCGACAATATGTACCAATGCTCATCTAGCATAAATTATACATGTGAGTAGAGATGAGTGAACTTACAGTAAATTCGATTCGTCACAAACTTCTTGGCTCGGCGGTTGCTGACTTTTCCTGCATAAATTAGTTCAGCTTTCAGGTGCTCCCGTGGGCTGGAAAAGTTGGATACAGTCCTAGGAGACTCTTTCTTAAGACTGTATCCACCTTTTCCAGCCCACCGGAGCACCGGAAAGCTGAACTAATTTATGCAGAAAACAAAGACAGGCGGGGAAGGCAAAAACATATAACTTTAAAAAGGCAAATTTCCCTGGGCTGAGGGCTGCACTACAGGACATAGACTGGGGGAGGTGTTGTCAAATACTGATACAGAAGGTAAATGGGACAACTTTAAATCAACTCTAAAGAACTATAGAGCTAAATATATACCAAAGGGGAACAAATATAAACGATTAAAACTAAATCCTACATGGCTGACACATGATGTTAAAAGAGCAATAAACAACAAAAAAATAGCCTTCAAAAAATTCAAATCTGAGGGGTCAGCGATAACATTTAAACAGTACAAGGAGCTTAATAAAATCTGTAAAAATGTAATAAAAACAGCAAAAATTCAAAATGAGAGACAGGTGGCCAAAGAAAGCAAAACTAATCCTAAATATTTTTTTAGATATATAAATGCAAAAAAACCAAGGACAGAGCATGTAGGACCCCTTAATAATGATAATGGGGAGGTTGTCACAGGTGATAAAGAGAAGGCGGAGCTACTGAATGGGTTCTTTAGTTCTGTATATACTATGGAAGAAGGAGCTGACATTGGCCAGGTCAGTGCTGGTAACACATCATGTACAGGTCAGTGCTGGTAACACATCATGTAATGTACTGAACTGGCTTAATGTAGAGATGGTACAAGGTAAGTTAAGTGATATAAATGTAAGCAAATCTCCAGGGCCGGATGGACTACACCCAAGAGTTCTTAGAGAGGTAAGTTCAGTAATATCTGTACCCCTGTTCATGATATTTAGAGATTCTCTGGTGTCTGGCATTGTGCCAAGGGACTGGCGCAAGGCGAATGTGGTGCTAATCTTCAAAAAGGGCTCTAGGTCTTCGCCAGGCAATTATAGACCGGTAAGTCTGACGTGCATTGTGGGTAAATTGTTTGAAGGACTTATAAGGGATTACATACAGGAATACATAGGGGATAATAGTATTATAAGTGATAGCCAGCATGGGTTTACTAAGGATAGAAGTTGTCAAACCAATCTAATTTGCTTTTATGAAGAGGTGAGTAGAAGCCTTGACAGAGGAATGGCTGTGTATATAGAGGGGGGCTGTGTATATAGAGGGGGGGGGGCTGTGTATATAGAGGGGGGGGCTGTGTATATAGAGGAATGGCTGTGGATATAGTGTTTCTGGATTTTGCTAAAGCGTTTGATACTGTCCCTCATAGACGTCTGACAGGTAAGTTAAGGTCTTTGGGTTTGGAAATTTTAGTTTGTAACTGGATTGAGCACTGGCTCATGGATCGTACCCAGAGAGTGGTGGTCAATGATTCATACTCTGATTGGTCCCCGGTTATTAGTGGTGTACCCCAAGGTTCAGTACTGGGCCCGCTGTTGTTTAATTTATTTATCAATGATATAGAGGATGGTATTAACAGCTCTGTATATAGAGGGGGGCTGTGTATATAGAGGGGGGCTGTGTATATATAGAGGATGGTATTAACAGCTCTGTTTCTATCTTTGCAGATGACACCAAGCTTTGTAGCACAGTACAGTCTATAGAGGATGTGCATAAGTTACAAGATGACTTGGATAGACTAAGTGTCTGGGCATCCACTTGGCAAATGAGGTTCAATGTGGATAAATGTAAAGTTATGCATCTGGGTACTAATAACCTGCATGCATCGTATGTCTTAGGGGGGCTGTGTATATAGAGGGGGGCTGTGTATATAGAGGGGGGCTGTGTATATAGAGGGGGGCTGTGTATACTAATAACCTGCATGCGTCGTATGTCTTAGGGGGGATTAAACTGGCAGAGTCACTGGTAGAGGAGGATCTGGGTGTACTTGTAGATCACAGACTACAGAATAGCACAATGTCAGGCAGCTGCTTCCAAAGCCGGCAGGATATTGTCATGTATCAAAAGAGGCATGGACTCAAGGGACAGGGACATAATACTCCCCCTTTATAAAGCATTGGTACGGCCTCACCTGGAATATGCTGTTCAGTTTTGGTCGCCTGTTCATAAAAGGGACACTGCGGAGTTGGAAAGGGTGCAGAGACGCGCGACTAAACTAATATGGGGCATGGAACATCTTAGCTATGAGGAGCGATTAAAGGAGTTACAATTGTTTAGTCTTGAGAAGAGACGTTTAAGGGGGGATATGATAAACGTATATAAGTATATAAATGGCCCATACAAAAAATATGGAGAAAAACTGTTCCAGGTTAAACCCCCCCAAAGGACGAGGGGGCACTCCCTCCGTCTGGAGAAGAAAAAGTTTAGTCTCAAGGGGCGACACGCCTTCTTTACCATGAGAACTGTGAACTTATGGAACGGTCTACCTCAGGAACTGGTCACAGCAGGAACAATTAACAGCTTTAAAACAGGATTAGATACATTCCTGGAACATAATAACATTAATGCTTATGAAGAAATATAAAATCCCATCCCTTCCCCAATATCGCGCCACACCCCTACCCCTTAATTCCCTGGTTGAACTTGATGGACATATGTCTTTTTTCGACCGTACTAACTATGTAACTATGTAACTATGCAGGAAAAGTCAGCAACCGCCGAGCTGAGAAGTTCGTGACGAATCGAATTTACTGTAAGTTCGTTCATCTCTACATGTGAGTATCGATTATGCTTTCTGAGGGATAAAATCTAAACTATACAACAACCACCTTGATGAGGTATTTTTATATTGACTTAATTGGGAAAGAGACAGAAAAAAGTACATTTAGTGGTAACAACTCACCTGGAAAGTCACCTGTAGGAATGTCCTCCTTATACTGCTCATCACCCTTCACATCTGTCCCTTCTTCTTCCTTTATGTCTGTAGTATTAATAAAGATCAGATCTCTCCCTGTAGGAATGTCCTCCTTATACTGCTCATCACCGCTCACATCTGTCTCTGCAGCATTAATATTGTTCCAATCTTCTCCCTGATTCATAAGATGTGAAAGAAATATAGTAAAAGTCATCAGACAGTAGGAGAAGTCACATGGGATGTTATAGATGAGCAGGAGATGAGGAGTCATGGAGGGTGAGGGGACTGACCACAAGAGCTTCACAGCCCTTCTACAGATCATAGGGAATATCTCCATCTACCTGATCATCCTGTGGAAGAAGAGGACGGGGACACCTCTCTGGTGCTGTTCTCTTACTGGATCTGACTGTAGGGAACACATACAGAGACTGAATTCATTCTTTACATACAAATAATGAGAGGATGTGTGTATATAGTCATGTCTATTACCTGGTGATGTGAGGGGCTGCTGATCCTCCATCATCACCTGATCCTTGTACTGATCCTTGTGTCCTTCTATATACTCCCACTCCTCCATGGAGAAATAGACCGCCACGTCCTGACACCTTATAGGAACCTGACACATAATGATACAGTCATCACCCCGACCCCTCCAGAGGTGTTACTGTATAATGTCCCAGCATTCCCAGCAGTGTCACCTCTCCAGTCATCACCAGACCCCTCCATTACTGTATAATGTCCCAGCATTCCCAGCAGTGTCACCTCTCCAGTCATCACCAGACCCCTCCATTACTGTATAATGTCCCAGCAGTGTCACCTCTCCAGTCATCACCAGACCCCTCCATTACTGTATAATGTCCCAGCAGTGTCACCTCTCCAGTCATCACCAGACCCCTCAATTACTGTATAATGTCCCAGCATTCCCAGCAGTGTCACCTCTCCAGTCATCACCAGACCCCTCCATTACTGTACAATGTCCCAGCAGTGTCACCTCTCCAGTCATCACCAGAACCCTCCATTACTGTATAATGTCCCAGCAGTGTCACCTCTCCAGTCATCACCAGACCCCTCCATTACTGTATAATGTCCCAGCAGTGTCACCTCTCCAGTCATCACCAGACCCCTCCATTACTGTATAATGTCCCAGCAGTGTCACCTCTCCAGTCATCACCAGACCCCTCCATTACTGTATAATGTCCCAGCAGTGTCACCTCTCCAGTCATCACCAGACCCCTCCATTACTGTATAATATCCCAGCAGTGTCACCTCTCCAGTCATCACCAGACCCCTCCATTACTGTATAATGTCCCAGCAGTGTCACCTCTCCAGTCATCACCAGACCCCTCCATTACTGTATAATGTCCCAGCAGTGTCACCTCTCCAGTCATCACCAGACTCCTCCATTACTGTATAATGTCCCAGCATTCCCAGCAGTGTCACCTCTCCATTCATCACCAGACCCCCCTCCATTACTGTATAATGTCCCAGCAGGGTCACCTCTCCAGTCATCACCAGACCCCACCATTACTGTATAATGTCCCAGCAGTGTCACCTCTCCAGTCATCACCAGACCCCTCCATTACTGTATAATGTCCCAGCAGTGTCACCTCTCCAGTCATCACCAGACCCCTCCATTACTGTATAATGTCCCAGCAGTGTCACCTCTCCAGTCATCACCAGACCCCTTCATTACTGTATAACGTCCCAGCATTGTCACCTCTCCAGTCATCACCAGACCCCTCCATTACTGTATAATGTCCCAGCATTCCCAGCAGTGTCACCTCTCCAGTCATCACCAGACCCCTCCATTACTGTATAATGTCCCAGCAGTGTCACCTCTCCAGTCATCACCAGACCCCTCCATTACTGTATAATGTCCCAGCAGTGTCACCTCTCCAGTCATCACCAGACCCCACCATTACTGTATAATGTCCCAGCAGGGTCACCTCTCCAGTCATCACCAGACCCCTCCATTACTGTATAATATCCCAGCAATGTCACCTCTCCAGTCATCACCAGACCCCTCCATTACTGTATAATGTCCCAGCAGTGTCACCTCTCCAGTCATCACCAGACCCCTCCATTACTGTATAATGTCCCAGCAGTGTCACCTCTCCAGTCATCACCAGACCCCTCCATTACTGTATAATGTCCCAGCAGTGTAACCTCTCCAGTCATCACCAGACCCCTCCATTACTGTATAATGTCCCAGCAGGGTCACCTCTCCAGTCAGCAGCTCCATCATCTTGTAGATGAGTTCTAGGATCTTCTGTTCATCCATTTCCTCATGTATCAGGGAGTGAGGTGGGGGCCCCGGGATTGGGCTCAGGGTTCTTCCCCATCCTTCACACACAGGGGCCCGACAGCGCCCACTAGAGGACTTCTTCACTACTGTGTAATCCTGTGTATGGAGAGACACATTAATATCACTACATACATTCCCAGAATCCCTCACCCCTCCGGTCATATCCATCTGTTATTACATAGATAAGAATGAGGTCATGTGACATCACTCCCAGAATCCCTCACCTCTCCAGTCATATCCATCTGTTATTACATAGATAAGAATGAGGTCATGTGACATCACTCCCAGAATCCCTCACCTATCCAGTCATATCCATCTGTTATTACATAGATAAGAATGAGGTCATGTGACATCACTCCCAGAATCCCTCACCTCTCCAGTCATATCCATCTGTTATTACATAGATAAGAATGAGGTCATGTGACATCACTCCCAGAATCCCTCACCTCTCCATTCATATCCATCTGTTATTACATAGATAAGAATGAGGTCATGTGACATCACTCCCAGAATCCCTCACCTCTCCAGTCATATCCATCTGTTATTACATAGATAAGAATGAGGTCATGTGACATCACTCCCAGAATCCCTCACCTCTCCATTCATATCCATCTGTTATTACATAGATAAGAATGAGGTCATGTGACATCACTCCCAGAATCCCTCACCTCTCCAGTCATATCCATCTGTTATTACATAGATAAGAATGAGGTCATGTGACATCACTCCCAGAATCCCTCACCTCTCCAGTCATATCCATCTGTTATTACATACATAAGAATGAGGTCATGTGACATCACTCCCAGAATCCCTCACCTCTCCAGTAAGCCGGAAGAGTATCTGTAGGGTGAGGTTTATGATCCTGTTGGCCATCTTGTTCCTGTCTCTCTCCATGGTTGATGGGTCATCCAGGAGAATTCTCTTATATAGAAGATATCAGCAGAGCATCCTGGATTGGAGAAACCTGAAGGGGAGAAGAGAAAATAGAAGTGATTATGCTGATGTCTTCCTCAGGCAACAGCATATCATAGATCAGCATAAGCAACCCAATGATTGCTCATGACAGTAAGAGCTTGCACTATAGAGTCTTCTATATATCTGGTGAAGTGCACGCTGTATTCCATAGGATGGCGCATGTCAACTGAGCAAAACAGCGACTGAACAATTACAGAAAGTGAAGGAAAGCTGCTTGTTACCACTTCACAGGCAATACTAGAGGAAATACCCTGGAATGAAACGAGGCTCCCAGACACTGCACAGCCGCTGCCAGGTGTACGACATACCCAGGCAAAAAAAGAGGAGGCTGAAGAGCATCTATGGTCCATCCTGAGGAGAGGCCGAGGAGCTAAGATCATCCATGGTCCATCCTGAGGAGAGGCCAAGGAGCTAAGATCATCTATGGCCCATCCTGAGGAGAGGCCGAGGAGCTGAGATCATCTATGGTCCATCCTGAGGAGAGGCAGAGGAGCTGAGATCATCTATGGTCCATCCTGAGGAGAGGCCGAGGAGCTAAGATCATCTATGGTCCATCCTGAGGAGAGGCCGAGGAGCTAAGATCATCTATGGTCCATCCTGAGGAGAGGATGAGGAGCTAAGATCATCTATGGTCCATCCTGAGGAGAGGCTGAGGAGCTGAGATCATCTATGGTGCATCCTGAGGAGAGGACGAGGAGCTGAGATCATCTATGGTCCATCCTGAGGAGAGGCCGAGGAGCTAAGATCATCTATGGTCCATCCTGAGGAGAGGCCGAGGAGCTGAGATCATCTATAGTCCATCCTGAGGAGAGGCCGAGGAGCTGAGAACATCTATGGTCCATCCTGAGGAGAGGCCGAGGAGCTAAGATCATCTATGATGCATCCTGAGAAGAGGACAAGGAGCTGAGATCATCTATGGTCCATCCTGAGGAGAGGCCGAGGAGCTAAGATCATCCATGGTCCATCCTGAGGAGAGGCCAAGGAGCTGAGATCATCTATGGTCCATCCTGAGGAGAGGCCGAGAAGCTAAGATCATCTGTGGTGCATCCTGAGGAGAGGACGAGGAGCTGAGATCATCTATGGTCCATCCTGAGGAGAGGCCGAGGAGCTAAGATCATCTATGGTCCATCCTGAGGAGAGGCCGAGGAGCTAAGATCATCTATGGTCCATCCTGAGGAGAGGATGAGGAGCTAAGATCATCTATGGTCCATCCTGAGGAGAGGCCGAGGAGCTGAGATCATCTATGGTCCATCCTGAGGAGAGGATGAGGAGCTAAGATCATCTATGGTCCATCCTGAGGAGAGGCCGAGGAGCTAAGATCATCTATAGTCCATCCTGAGGAGAGACTGAGGAGCTGAGATCATCTATGGTGCATCCTGAGGAGAGGACAAGGAGCTGAGATCATCTATGGTCCATCCTGAGGAGAGGCCGAGGAGCTAAGATCATCTATGGTCCATCCTGAGGAGAGGCCGAGGAGCTGAGATCATCTATAGTCCATCCTGAGGAGAGGCCGAGGAGCTGAGAACATCTATGGTCCATCCTGAGGAGAGGCCGAGGAGCTAAGATCATCTATGATGCATCCTGAGAAGAGGACAAGGAGCTGAGATCATCTATGGTCCATCCTGAGGAGAGGCCGAGGAGCTAAGATCATCCATGGTCCATCCTGAGGAGAGGCCAAGGAGCTGAGATCATCTATGGTCCATCCTGAGGAGAGGCCGAGGAGCTGAGATCATCTATGGTCCATCCTGAGGAGAGGATGAGGAGCTAAGATCATCTATGGTCCATCCTGAGGAGAGGCCGAGGAGCTGAGATCATCTATGGTCCATCCTGAGGAGAGGATGAGGAGCTAAGATCATCTATGGTCCATCCTGAGGAGAGGCCGAGGAGCTAAGATCATCTATAGTCCATCCTGAGTAGAGGCCGAGGAGCTAAGATCATCTATGGTCCATCCTGAGGAGAGGCCGAGGAGCTGAGATCATCTATGGTCCATCCTGAGGAGAGGCTGAGGAGCTGAGATCATCTATGGTCCATCCTGAGGAGAGGCCGAGGAGCTAAGATCATCTATGGTCCATCCTGAGGAGAGGCCGAGGAGCTAAGATCATCTATGGTCCATCCTGAGGAGAGGCCAAGGAGCTGAGATCATCTATGGTCCATCCTGAGGAGAGGCCGAGAAGCTAAGATCATCTGTGGTGCATCCTGAGGAGAGGACGAGGAGCTAAGATCATCTATGGTCCATCCTGAGGAGAGGCCGAGGAGCTAAGATCATCTATGGTCCATCCTGAGGAGAGGATGAGGAGCTAAGATCATCTATGGTCCATCCTGAGGAGAGGCTGAGGAGCTGAGATCATCTATGGTGCATCCTGAGGAGAGGACGAGGAGCTGAGATCATCTATGGTCCATCCTGAGGAGAGGCCGAGGAGCTAAGATCATCTATGGTCCATCCTGAGGAGAGGCCGAGGAGCTGAGATCATCTATAGTCCATCCTGAGGAGAGGCCGAGGAGCTGAGAACATCTATGGTCCATCCTGAGGAGAGGCCGAGGAGCTAAGATCATCTATGATGCATCCTGAGAAGAGGACAAGGAGCTGAGATCATCTATGGTCCATCCTGAGGAGAGGCCGAGGAGCTAAGATCATCCATGGTCCATCCTGAGGAGAGGCCAAGGAGCTGAGATCATCTATGGTCCATCCTGAGGAGAGGCCGAGAAGCTAAGATCATCTGTGGTGCATCCTGAGGAGAGGACGAGGAGCTGAGATCATCTATGGTCCATCCTGAGGAGAGGCCGAGGAGCTAAGATCATCTATGGTCCATCCTGAGGAGAGGCCGAGGAGCTAAGATCATCTATGGTCCATCCTGAGGAGAGGATGAGGAGCTAAGATCATCTATGGTCCATCCTGAGGAGAGGCCGAGGAGCTGAGATCATCTATGGTCCATCCTGAGGAGAGGATGAGGAGCTAAGATCATCTATGGTCCATCCTGAGGAGAGGCCGAGGAGCTAAGATCATCTATAGTCCATCCTGAGGAGAGACTGAGGAGCTGAGATCATCTATGGTGCATCCTGAGGAGAGGACAAGGAGCTGAGATCATCTATGGTCCATCCTGAGGAGAGGCCGAGGAGCTAAGATCATCTATGGTCCATCCTGAGGAGAGGCCGAGGAGCTGAGATCATCTATAGTCCATCCTGAGGAGAGGCCGAGGAGCTGAGAACATCTATGGTCCATCCTGAGGAGAGGCCGAGGAGCTAAGATCATCTATGATGCATCCTGAGAAGAGGACAAGGAGCTGAGATCATCTATGGTCCATCCTGAGGAGAGGCCGAGGAGCTAAGATCATCCATGGTCCATCCTGAGGAGAGGCCAAGGAGCTGAGATCATCTATGGTCCATCCTGAGGAGAGGCCGAGGAGCTGAGATCATCTATGGTCCATCCTGAGGAGAGGATGAGGAGCTAAGATCATCTATGGTCCATCCTGAGGAGAGGCCGAGGAGCTGAGATCATCTATGGTCCATCCTGAGGAGAGGATGAGGAGCTAAGATCATCTATGGTCCATCCTGAGGAGAGGCCGAGGAGCTAAGATCATCTATAGTCCATCCTGAGTAGAGGCCGAGGAGCTAAGATCATCTATGGTCCATCCTGAGGAGAGGCCGAGGAGCTGAGATCATCTATGGTCCATCCTGAGGAGAGGCTGAGGAGCTGAGATCATCTATGGTCCATCCTGAGGAGAGGCCGAGGAGCTAAGATCATCTATGGTCCATCCTGAGGAGAGGCCGAGGAGCTAAGATCATCTATGGTCCATCCTGAGGAGAGGCCAAGGAGCTGAGATCATCTATGGTCCATCCTGAGGAGAGGCCGAGAAGCTAAGATCATCTGTGGTGCATCCTGAGGAGAGGACGAGGAGCTGAGATCATCTATGGTCCATCCTGAGGAGAGGCCGAGGAGCTAAGATCATCTATGGTCCATCCTGAGGAGAGGCCGAGGAGCTAAGATCATCTATGGTCCATCCTGAGGAGAGGATGAGGAGCTAAGATCATCTATGGTCCATCCTGAGGAGAGGCCGAGGAGCTGAGATCATCTATGGTCCATCCTGAGGAGAGGATGAGGAGCTAAGATCATCTATGGTCCATCCTGAGGAGAGGCCGAGGAGCTAAGATCATCTATAGTCCATCCTGAGGAGAGACTGAGGAGCTGAGATCATCTATGGTGCATCCTGAGGAGAGGACAAGGAGCTGAGATCATCTATGGTCCATCCTGAGGAGAGGCCGAGGAGCTAAGATCATCTATGGTCCATCCTGAGGAGAGGCCGAGGAGCTGAGATCATCTATAGTCCATCCTGAGGAGAGGCCGAGGAGCTGAGAACATCTATGGTCCATCCTGAGGAGAGGCCGAGGAGCTAAGATCATCTATGATGCATCCTGAGAAGAGGACAAGGAGCTGAGATCATCTATGGTCCATCCTGAGGAGAGGCCGAGGAGCTAAGATCATCCATGGTCCATCCTGAGGAGAGGCCAAGGAGCTGAGATCATCTATGGTCCATCCTGAGGAGAGGCCGAGAAGCTAAGATCATCTGTGGTGCATCCTGAGGAGAGGACGAGGAGCTGAGATCATCTATGGTCCATCCTGAGGAGAGGCCGAGGAGCTAAGATCATCTATGGTCCATCCTGAGGAGAGGCCGAGGAGCTAAGATCATCTATGGTCCATCCTGAGGAGAGGCCGAGGAGCTGAGATCATCTATGGTCCATCCTGAGGAGAGGATGAGGAGCTAAGATCATCTATGGTCCATCCTGAGGAGAGGCCGAGGAGCTGAGATCATCTATGGTCCATCCTGAGGAGAGGATGAGGAGCTAAGATCATCTATGGTCCATCCTGAGGAGAGGCCGAGGAGCTAAGATCATCTATAGTCCATCCTGAGGAGAGGCCGAGGAGCTAAGATCATCTATGGTCCATCCTGAGGAGAGGCCGAGGAGCTGAGATCATCTATGGTCCATCCTGAGGAGAGGCTGAGGAGCTGAGATCATCTATGGTCCATCCTGAGGAGAGGCCGAGGAGCTGAGAACATCTATGGTCCATCCTGAGGAGAGGCCGAGGAGCTAAGATCATCTATGGTCCATCCTGAGGAGAGGCCGAGGAGCTAAGATCATCTATGGTCCATCCTGAGGAGAGGCCGAGAAGCTGAGATCATCTATGGTCCATCCTGAGGAGAGGATGAGGAGCTAAGATCATCTATGGTCCATCCTGAGGAGAGGTGTCACTGTCCTCATCACAACAAACTCTCTAATCATGACAAGACAGATATATAATCCTCCCACATAGCGACCAATCACAGCACAGTATGAGAAATAAAAGCTGATCTGTGATTGGTCGCTAAGGGCAACAAAACTATTTCTTATATAGACAGATTATAAACCTATTCACGAAAAGACCAAAACACACATACCTCCGACTGTGCTTACAGGACCTGCGATGATGTCACCGTCATGTGATCAGTCACATGGAGGAGGAGGAGTCACATGATCAGGGGCTGCTGCTCTAGGCTCATCTGCTCAGTGTATGCAGGACTCTGCTGTGCTGGTTGTGATCGCTGCTGGATGAGCTGAAGTTATGTGTATGCAGCAGAGCTGTGTGTGTGTGATGTGCGTGGTGCAGAGCTGTGTATGTGTGTGTTATATATGTCTGCAGCAGAGCTGTGTGTAATGTGCATGTAGCTGAGCTGTATGTGTACACAGTAGAGCTGTATATGTGTAATGTACATGTAGCTGAGCTGTATGTGTACACAGTAGAGCTGTATATGTGTAATGTACATGTAGCTGAGCTGTATGTGTACACAGTAGAGCTGTATATGTGTAATGTGCATGTAGCTGAGCTGTATGTGTACACAGTAGAGCTGTATATGTGTAATGTGCATGTAGCTGAGCTGTATGTGTACACAGTAGAGCTGTATATGTGTAATGTGCATGTAGCTGAGCTGTATATGTACACAGTAGAGCTGTATATGTGTAATGTACATGTAGCTGAGCTGTATGTGCACACAGTAGAGCTGTATATGTGTAATGTACATGTAGCTGAGCTGTATGTATACACAGTAGAGCTGTATATGTGTAATGTGCATGTAGCTGAGCTGTATATGTACACAGTAGAGCTGTATATGTGTAATGTACATGTAGCTGAGCTGTATGTGTACACAGTAGAGCTGTATATCTGTAATGTACATGTAGCTGAGCTGTATGTGTACACAGTAGAGCTGTATATGTGTAATGTGCATGTAGCTGAGCTGTATGTGTACACAGTAGAGCTGTATATGTGTAATGTACATGTAGCTGAGCTGTATGTGTACACAGTAGAGCTGTATATGTGTAATGTACATGTAGCTGAGCTGTATGTGTACACAGTAGAGCTGTATATGTGTAATGTGCATGTAGCTGAGCTGTATGTGTACACAGTAGAGCTGTATATGTGTAATGTACATGTAGCTGAGCTGTATGTGTACACAGTAGAGCTGTATATGTGTAATGTGCATGTAGCTGAGCTGTATGTGTACACAGTAGAGCTGTATATGTGTAATGTACATGTAGCTGAGCTGTATGTGTACACAGTAGAGCTGTATATGTGTAATGTACGTGTAGCTGAGCTGTATGTGTACACAGTAGTGCTGTATATGTGTAATGTACATGTAGCTGAGCTGTATGTGTACACAGTAGTGCTGTATATGTGTAATGTACATGTAGCTGAGCTGTATGTGTACACAATAGAGCTGTATATGTGTAATGTACATGTAGCTGAGCTGTATGTGTACACAGTAGAGCTGTATATGTGTAATGTGCATGTAGCTGAGCTGTATGTGTACACAGTAGAGCTGTGTATGTGGAATGTGCATGTAGCTGAGCTGTATGTGTACACAGTAGAGCTGTATATGTGTAATGTACATGTAGCTGAGCTGTATGTGTACACAGTAGAGCTGTATATGTGTAATGTACATGTAGCTGAGCTGTATATGTGTAATGTACATGTAGCTGAGCTGTATATGTGTAATGTACATGTAGCTGAGCTGTATATGTGTAATGTACATGTAGCTGAGCTGTATATGTGTAATGTACATGTAGCTGAGCTGTATGTGTACACAGTAGAGCTGTATATGTGTAATGTACATGTAGCTGAGCTGTATGTGTACACAGTAGAGCTGTATATGTGTAATGTACATGTAGCTGATCTGTATGTGTACACAGTAGAGCTGTATATGTGTAATGTACATGTAGCTGAGCTGTATGTGTACACAGTAGAGCTGTATATGTGTAATGTGCATGTAGCTGAGCTGTATGTGTACACAGTAGAGCTGTATATGTGTAATGTGCATGTAGCTGAGCTGTATGTGTACACAGTAGAGCTGTATATGTGTAATGTGCATGTAGCTGAGCTGTATGTGTACACAGTAGAGCTGTATATGTGTAATGTACATGTAGCTGAGCTGTATGTGTACACAGTAGAGCTGTATATGTGTACACAGTAGAGCTGTATATGTGTAATGTACATGTAGCTGAGCTGTATGTGTACACAGTAGAGCTGTGTATGTGGAATGTGCATGTAGCTGAGCTGTGTGTGTACACAGTAGAGCTGTATATGTGTAATGTACATGTAGCTGAGCTGTATGTGTACACAGTAGAGCTGTGTATGTGGAATGTGCATGTAGCTGAGCTGTGCTGAGTGGAATTGTCTCAGGTATGCTTCAATGGGTGAGGTGGTTGATGTGTGGGAGGGAGAAAAGTGATCTCACACTTACAAACAAGGGATACTGGAACTTGTAGTTGGAGGGAGGAAACTCCAACAGAAAATAGCCATTTCACAAAATAATAGCAGCAGCATCATAGTAATCTCACAATAAAGCCATTTAGCACCAAAACAAGTACAGATCCTTCCTAGGCATGTCCATTACTGTCTGGCAGGTTAATACTAATGTCACCTTATGGTGGATAGTCGGGAAGAGAGACAAAAAGACAAAGCAGGGGGCGCTCCCTTGTAATGTATATCAAAAAGGTGTGTGCCCTCCACCACACCCAAGTGATATACCGACCTTAAGGTGGTTTACTGTAGGGTGACCACGAACCAACAGCATCTTCTGCTGTTAAAAATAGGGAAGGCAAATGTGCTGCCGCACTCACGACCGCCACTGGTTGAACCAAAAGGGAACCAGTATAGATAATGCAAAGGAGAAAGGGGAAAAATGCGGTTTGGTAGAGGCGCTGCTTGTGTGACGTCAAGAATCGAGAGTACAGACCGGCACAGGATATCAATTGGTTTTATTTGGGTAAAGATGGACAACGCGTTTCGGCATACTTTTGATGCCTTCCTCAGGTCCAATAAAATTGCTGGTGGTGCTGTTGGAGCGTGCCGATATGGATCCTGTCTCTTGGTGGTGCCGGCGTGCAGTGCCACTGCACGCCGGCACCACCAAGAGACAGGATCCATATCAACACGCTCCACCAGTGAAGTATGCAATTTTATTGGACCTGAGGAAGGCTTCAGAAGTATGCCGAAACGCGTTGTCCATCTTTACCCAAATAAAACCAATTGATATCCTGTGCCGGTCTGTACTCTCGATTCTTGACGTCACACAAGCAGCGCCTCTACCAAACCGCATTTTTCCCCCTTTCTCCTTTGCTTATGGTGGATAGTGATGAGCGGCAGGGGCCATATTCAAATTTGCGATATTTCGCGCATATACGGCCGATATTCCTCCTATGTTTGCATATTCGCTGTGTTTATTCCCTTTTTTTTTTTTTTCCTTTCGAAAATCCGTAATGAAATTCCTATAGGGCGATTATATCTTTCATCTAAAAGAAGGGAGGGATCAGTGTCCTCTGACTGGAAGTGCCAATATTCGCCAATATTTGCATATTCCAAAAAACAAACAACCGAATATTCGTCATTACAAATATGTATCACTATATTCGAAATATTTGCAAAGTGCCGGTATTTGCGGTAAAAATTAGCATTTCGAATATTCGCGCTCAACACTAATGGTGGATAATCCCTTTAATACTATCCCACCATTAACCCTATATCTGGTTGATGAGGACACGACTGGTCTCCAGCCTGTTAGTAATAGTTTCTCCTAACTACTTGGGGGAAGTGTACAGAAATTCTGCTCTTAAAATTTAGTCCCTAAAATGCTACTTTATTGGCGCACGATGTGTGCGCGCGCCATGGTGCAGACAACTAATTTAAAACTAGTCAGGTTTTCCCTTATAAAACCCACAATATGAGACCAGGTCGAAAATGTATTTTCATTTTTTATTTTTTAATGATTATCGGTTCTTTTGCCTGATAAAAACTAAAATTATGTTAATTTGATGTTCAGAAGGGGGAGGCTGGCCGGAAGAAGAGAAAGCCATCCCCCCCACTCCCGGAATATGACACCCATTTCCCCCCCCCCCCCCCCGCCGAAATATATGGCGCCTACCTACGGGACAATAGGCAAGCAGCTTGGTGAGAAGGCAACAACTGTTGTTGGCGCAATTATTAGGAAATGGAAGAAGTTCAAGATCTTCCTCAGTCTGGGGCTCCATGTAAGATCTCATCTCGTGGGGCATCAATGATCATGAGGAAGGTGAGGAATCAGCCCAGAACTACACGGCAGGACCTGGTCAGAGCTGGGACCACAGTCTCCAAGAAAACCATTAGTAACACCCTACAATTTCATGGATTAAAATCATGGTCCCCCTAGGATGAGCAGACTCATGTTGACTAGACACAAACTATTGGGTGGTGTTAGGCTCCCTGATGGCAGGTGTTACATTATGCGCTCCGGCCACACACACTGGCCAGCACACGTGTCCCCTAGGGCGCGCGCGCTGGAGCTTTAAGATTTAACCCCTTAAGAACTCGGGGTTTTTCAGTTTTTGCACTTTCGTTTTTTCCTCCTTACCTTTTAAAAATCATAACCCTTTCAATTTTCCACCTAAAAATCCATATTATGGTTTATTTTTTGCGTCGCCAATTCTACTTTGCAGTGACATTAGTCATTTTACCCAAAAATTCACGGCGAAACGGAACAAAAAATCATTGTGCGACAAAATCGAAGGAAAAACGCCATTTTGTAAATTTTGGGGGCTTCCGTTTCTAAGCAGTGCATATTTCGGTAAAAATGACACCTTATCATTATTCTGTAGGTCCATACGGTTAAAATGATACCCTACTTATATAGGTTTGATTTTTGTCGCACTTCTGGAAAAAATCATAACTACATGCAGGAAAATTTATACGTTTAAAAATGTCATCTTCTGAGGGCTTATTTTTTGTGCCGTGATCTGAAGTTTTTATCGGTACGATTTTTGTTTTGATCACTTTTTAGTCATTTTTTAATGGTATAAAAAGTGACCAAAAATATGCTTTTTTGGACTTTTGAATTTTTTTGCGTGTACGCCATTGACAGTGCGGTTTAATTAATGATATATTTTTATAGTTCGGACATTTACGCACGCGGCGATACCACATGTTTATTTTTTTTTTTTTATTTACACTTATTTTTTTTATGGGAAAAGGGGGGTGATTCAAACTTTTATTAGGGAAGGGGTTAAATGACCTTTATTAACACTTTTTTTTTACTTTTTTTTTTTTTCAGTGTTATAGGTCCCATAGGGACCTATAACACTGCACACACTGATCTCCTATGCTGATCACTGGCGTGTATTAACACGCCTGTGATCAGCGTTATCGGCGCTTGACTGCTCCTGCCTGGATCTCGGGCACGGAGCAGTCATTCATCGATCGGACACCGAGGAGGCAGGTAAGGGCCCTCCCGGTGTCCTGCAAGCTGTTCGGGACGCCGCGATTTCACCGCGGCGGTCCCGAACAGCCCGACTGACTAGCCGGGATAGTTTCACTTTCACTTTAGAAGCGGCGGTCAGCTTTGACCGCCGCTTCTAAAGGGTTAATACCGTACATTGCCGTGATCGGCGGTGTGGTATTAGCCGCGGCTCCCGGCCGTTGATGAGCGCCGGGACCGACGCGATGTAATGCGGGGTCTCAGCGCGACCCCGCTTCATATCGTGGGTGCCGGCGCAGAACGTAAATATACGTCCTGCGTCGTTAAGGGGTTAAAGGGCCAGAGCGCTCATTAGTGTAATTCACCTGTGGCTCATTGATAAATTCTTCCACCCTCCTCACTTCTCTGACAGATCTTTGTTGCCTTGAGCCTGAGAGGAAGCATTCCTGAGAGTTGTCTTGCCGTGTATATGATCCTTTGCTCTGTGACCTGACTGCTCCTCTGCCACCTGCCTACTGACCTCCCGCTACATCCAGACTACACTACTGTGCCGCCTGCCCTGACCTTCTGCTATCCTGACTACAAGCTGTCTTATCCCTCCTGTGCATCGCATATATCCTCAGCCGCCTGTGTGGTCGAGCTGTGCCAGGGCTAGCGACCTGGGTGCTTCCTGCTGCAGCAAGTCCATCCCGCTTTGCGGCAGGCTCTGGTGAAAACCAGTGGCACCTTAGACTCCACTCCCTGGTACGGTCAGAGTCATCTGCCACACAGGTCCAGCGGATCCACATCCACCGGTGTTCCTGTCTTCTGAAACGTGAGTGTTACAGCAGGCTTTACCATCTTGCCTGCGCCCATGCAAGTCTTAGACATGTTTCATAATGAGGATCATAAATTTTGGGTCCATCAGGCACAGGATTTATGCCTCTCCCTCTCCACGATCCCGTGGACATGGTCACCCTTGATTCAAGATACTCTGTCAAGAACTACACGAAACGTTTCATCTCTGTAATTGTGAACAAAGGTTTCTGTACCAAATATTGTTATGCTTTTCTGATGTATCAAATACGTATGTCAAACAATAAAATTTTAAGTAATTTTTAAAAAAATCATACAATGTCATTTTCTTGTTTTTTGTTTTTGATTCAGTCTCTCACAGTTGAATAGAAAATATGATAAAAATTACAGACCTCTACATGCTTTGTAAGTAGGAAAATCTGCAAAATCGGCAATGTACCAGATACTTCTTCTCCCCACTGTATATAGGGCAACTCCGGTACCTCAACCAAAATCCCAATACTTTGCTTTAGATAAGTTGGTGTTGCCCATTTTATGGAGGTCTCAAACTCTGCCTCTGGCTAGGAAACTCTTAAAGCACCATTTAGTTACAAATGCTGTGTGCGCGCTCTGGGGGTCGGCCACGCCCCTTCGTCACACCACGCCCCTCAATGCAAGTCAATGAAGAGGGCGTGATGGCCATAGACTTCCCATAGACTTGCATTAAGGGGGCGTGACATCACGAGGGGGCGTGGCCGACCCCCGCAGCGCGCACACAGCCCTCGGAGCGGGGCTTGCAGGATCCTATGAAGCTCTCACTAATCTGATCTATAGGAAAGGGTCAGCCCTCTTGTGTCATGCACCCTCACAATGTCAGCACCCCTGTCTATTTTGTGGTCCTTTACAGATCCTTATGGAGAGAGGATGGAGCTCTCGTGATCCTGGGTCTCCGTATGTTCCTCTATAGAGGAACCTCTATCTCTCGGAGCTCTACTACCTGCCAAACTTTGGGTTCTGGCCTCAGAAGGCGCTTAGATACTTGATCCAGTTCTACAGGGATGTGCTGTTTCGAGATTTCTAAGATTATATATAGGAATTTAATCACTATTGGTCTGCACCGTTTTTCTACCTTCAATAGCGACACGCATGTTTGAACGTGGACTCACCCCTTCATTGATTCTTTTTAATATGACAAATAGACATTAAGTTCCTAGAAAAATCACATATGAGAGAATTGACCTCTACATGGCGCTCAACACTTATAAGTGATCGACTCATTCAACCTATATGGGTACATGGAGTATATGTATACCCCCCCCCCCCCGACACGACTAGTCTGTATGAAACCCCACTGTTATTAGTACAAGATGTAATTGAGTCAGTGGCTCTATATCATACTATATCACATGATCTGGGATTTCCGGTGTTGCAGACTTATTGATCAGATATTCACACCTTTTTAAACACTGAATTGCAGTTCCCTAATGTCTGTGCCCCGATTAATAGGTTTCTGGGGATAGTTGAGGATTTTATCCCGACCCAATATGGTCATCAGCTTTATGGATTATTATTACTATTGTACACTCAGAAAAGGAGATTTTTTTTTTGTACTCCCCATAAAATCTCTTTCTCGTAGCCTTCATTGGGGGACACAGACCATGGGTATATGCTGCCGTCCACTAGGAGGCTGACACTAGGCAAAAAAAAGAAGTCGGCTCCTCGCAGCAGGATATACCCGCCCAGAGGCACAGAGCTAATAAGTTGTGTCACAAAGCAGTAAGAGAAAATGTCTGAAGGATATTAGAGATGAGCGAACTTACAGTAAATTCGATTTGTCACAAACTTCTCTGCTCGGCAGTTGATGACTTTTCCTGCATAAATTAGTTCAGCCTTCAGGTGCTCCGGTGGGCTGGAAAAGGTGGATACATTCCTAGGAAAGAGTCTCCTAGGACTGTATCCACCTTTTCCAGCCCACCGGAGCACCGGAAAGCTGAACTAATTTATGCAGGAAAAGTCATCAACTGCCGAGCCGAGAAGTTTGTGACAAATCGAATTTACTGGCAACAAAAAACCTGACCAGGTAACTGTAAATGGGTGGGTGCTGTGTCCCCCAATGAAGGCTACGAGAAAGATTTTACGGTGAATACAAAAAAATTCTCCTTTTCTCAGTCACCTTATTGGGGGACACAGACCATGGGAGGTCCCAAAGCAGTCCCTGGGGTGGGAAAACCAACTGTCAGAGAAGGGAAGGTAAGGTCAGAAATTAAGCCAAAACCATGCACCCAAGAAAGTGGACAAAGCTCAGAGAAAACCGTAATCTGGCAATAAAACACCCGAAAGTCCACGCAAAACATGAGGGGCGAGCCAGGACCCAAAAGGAAGGAACTAAGCCGAAACTGGGGCCCGACAGCCAACCAAAAAGAACACAAATGGCCGCCCTGTAGGCCTCCTGGCAGGAGAGTAGAAAACACCTCTGAGGAAAAGACAGAAGATGCAGGACCACTGTGGCCTGGCCAAAACGCGGAAGCCCTAATGCAGAGATTCGTCCAAGAAAGGCAAAAAATGGCGAGGAAACAGCACTACCAGAAGAAAAACGCGCCGGAGAGGCTTGAAGGGATAGCCCTGACAGGAGTCCAACCGTATCCATAGGACAGAGGCTGAGGAGAAAGAATGACTAGAAAAAAACAGCCGAGCATGCCCAGCAAGAAGGCAATACTCAGAAAGCAGATACCAAAGCCGCTAGAATGGGACAAAGAGAGAAATAAAGCAAAACTCTCGTACGGTCCCGAGCGCACAAAGAAACCGGCCCGGAAGAAGGCTAGGGCAAGGTGCACTCGCCAACCACCTGACCCAAGAGGCCCTGACTCAATCCACAGTCCAAAGACCACCCTAAGAAAAACCCGGTGGAAGAGAGAACCCAAGAGTTTGCTGCATAGCCAAGAGAGAGTGTAAGAGCATGCGACAAGGGACTATGCAAATCGGCCAGACTGGGCAACCAGGACGACCAGCAGGCCCTCTACCCTATACTCCGAGCCCCTCCTACACCGGAGGAAGAAGAAGAAATGCAAATAGGCCGGAGGGGAGAGCAGAGCCATCAGGAATACCAGAACCCCCTTCCAGAGACACAGCGAATCCCAGATCCAAGAAGAACTGGAGGGACCCTGTAGTCCTAAACCGGGAGAGGCGGAGATCCTCTACTTGGAGGGAACACTCCAGCCCCCGAAAGGGTGGAAGCAACAGTAAAACCACCCCGGAGAACGAGGCATGGAGAGCCACCAGGAAGGGAGCCCAAGGCAAGAAGGGCCTGCAAGGCAGAAAACAGAGGGAGAGGGACCTGAATGAACCGGAGCAGGGAAGAATGAATTACCCTAGGGGAAAATAGCTGCCAAGAAAAAAAAGGCACCACTACTCCCGAGGCCACCATGCACTCGCAGACACAAGAAATCAGGGGATAGACACGGCTGATCATGCAGGGGATCCCAATGGTAAGAACGGACTGGCTGACCGAGAAAGTAAAATCCCAGAATAACCAGTCATCGAGAGGAAGACAGAGGGCACCCAGAGAAATGTCAACCCAGCTGAAGCCACAAGGCGAGGTAGTAGAAGACATGACCAGGGTGCGGGAGGGCTGGACCCAGGCTGGCGGCAAACACGGTGCAAATGACACACTCCAGAAAAGGAGGAGTGACTTGCCACAGCCGAGACTGTCGAGGAAACCCAGGGAGCCAAGGCAGCCCGAACCGAAGTGCCACCAGAGGAAGGCCTAGAGACACTCCAAGCTGAAAGGGCACTGGAGAGAAGAGAACAACTGAGAGCTTTAAATCAAGAAGGAAGCACACTGACTGCCAGGATGGCTGCAAAGCAAGACGTACCCCGACAGGGAGAGAGGGCAGCGCAAGGAGCTGGAGAAGCCAGGGTATGGACCTGGCAAGAACCGACCGAACCCAACCCAGAGGAAGAGGGGAGAAAACAGGAACTGCCCCAGCAGTACCAACACGTGCCCAAGAGGGTCAATTGCAAAAACTAGGACAGAAACAGCCGGATGGCTGCAACTATGCCAATCTAGCAGAACTCCGCCAAAAAGGGGGAGAATGAGGGCAGGAATGAACCAAAAAAAAAAAACTCCAAGACCGGGAGGCCAAAGGACAACGGCTGTAAAAGCAAAAGGCAGGAACCATACAAGGACCACACAGTCCGATAGTAGACCCCCACTAAGCTCTCCAAAGAGCAGAAGGGGTCAATGAGATGGCTGAACCAGCCACAGGGAAAAGTATAAAATACTGAAAGCACGTCATCAAGAAGAGGAGAAATGCAAATCTGCCCCAACTCCATGGGGGCGAGCTAAGATGGCATGAGCAATTATAGCTATCCCATAATAGGCAACAGTAGTGAGTAGCCGGACCACTAATACTCCCTTTTCATAGAAGGAAGAATGAGATGGATAAGATAGCCAGAGCAGAAGACCTACCAAGTCCACCCAGCGGCTCCCCTGGGGAGGGGAAAGTAAACCCCGGACGAGCCAGAGTCTGAACCAACTAAACCCTGACATAAGTGTACCACAGCAATGGCAGAGACACTGCAAACAACTCCTCCCATGAAAGAGGGAAGGAAACAGCTGTACTGGCCAGAGTAGGCACCCCGCCATGACCCCTCGAATAGGAAGGGAAGTGCGCTGGGTAAACTACAGTAGGAAACACGCGAATCACTGGCACTGGAAGGCCATAGATAAAATCCCCCCATTTGTAGGGGGGAAAAGGGTGAATGCCACCACCATTGAGCGCCCTAGGAATATGCAGGGTCGCCCACTGGTTCCCTCGCACTAGAAGCCCATACCACTTCAAATCAATGGGACATGACCCCCATGTAAGCGGATGAACCCGCAGAGACACAATGTTTGGTTGTCTCCCACCACTAGCGGGGGTCCGGAATTCAGCTACAGATGCGGCAAAGCAGGCGCCAATAGACGGTGGGGAAAACAGGGTGCATGGAGGGAAACCCTGTCGGCAACACCCACATGCCGTGATGCACCAGGGCTGCAGCCGTGGGCGCGGCAGACATCACGTCCCCCATGAGCATCGCAGAGGTCAAAGAACACCAGGTAACTCTGCCATAGCAGGGTACCAAAGCTGCAGACATCGCAACCTCCATGGATGGAGTAGAGGGTCCATGGTACACCGGTCAACCCTCACCCACAGTGGAGTATTGGAATAGCAGCTGTGGTAGACATCCCAACCTCTATGGATGGTATAGAGGGTCCATTGTACATCAGTCAACTATCACCCACAGTGGAGTATTGGAATAGCAGCTGTGGTAGACATCCCAACCTCTATGGATGGTATAGAGGGTCCATTGTACATCGGTCAACTCTCACCCACAGTGGAGTACCGGAATAGTAGCTGCGGCAG